>NC_056626.2:22390360-23105360 GCF_002870075.4 Lactuca sativa
TTGATTAAAATTGCACATTTGGTCACTAACTTTTATTTTGCATTCAGACTGTCCTTATGGTTTTACTTTGTTGCATTTTTCGTCCCTATGGTTTGGTCAAAAATTATATATTTGGTCCCAAACTTTATGTATACAAGGGACGAAAAACGCAACAATATCAAACCATAGGGACGATCCGGGTGCAAAAGAAAAGTTAGGGACCAAACGCGCAATTTTGACCAAACCATAGGGACGATTTCAGTAATGTACTCTTTCTTTTTTATTTTTTGTTTTAATCAAAAAAAGTATTTAAATAATAAAAAAACTGAAAAAAAAAACAAGGGCAAAGTAGGCATTATGAAAATGTTTATAGAAAACTCGATTAAACTCGTAACAAAATGAAAAGTTTGGACCTCTGGTGCTAGTCCAAACTTTTTTGGACCAAAGTGTAAATTTTCAGCTAACCACAAGGACCATTTGTGCAGTTTTGTCAAAACAATAATATTAGTTTCGACAAAAATAAGACAAAATTGCAAAAATGGTCTCTGTATCTGTCAAAATTATGTGGTTTTGATCCAAAAATGTTTGAAAGTACATCAATGGTCCACAAATAGGGATGAACATAGGCGAGTATCCGCCTAATTTGATAAGAACCGGAACCGACGGTTCTTGGAGTGATGGAATCGGAACCGGTTACATCGGTTCTCAAAATTTCAAAACCGGGTTCCAATACCAGGTTCTCGGTTTAGTTATTTGTTTTAGAATAATCAAGAACAAATCAACTACAACTAGAACTAGGTGAAACCCAGTTATGAAAATATTAACTATGAATTCAGTTAAATACATAAGCATGCATATTCACTAAAAGGTCCTTATTTGGAAAAAGGAAATGAAGAGGCCTTAAAGGGAGATGAAGCATGAAGTTCATTTATATAACAATGGTGAGGAGCAGACTTTTGTTTAGAAGCGATGTGGAATGGAAATATGGGATAAGAATAAGGGTGAAGTTTAATCTCCTCCCACTTTGCCTGTAAGCATTAAATCCATAAGCATGCCTTCCTTAATCTTAAAAAAAGGACGTATATCGAAATGAAATGGATTTAATATAACTTTAGCCACATCGACCTTTTAGCTTGCTTGTTAACAAATTTTGTATATAATTTTAATATATCTTCAATAACGATTACAATTAATTAGTATGACAAACGTATGTAATTTTAAAATAGAGATTAATAATGTGATTGTCTTTTCAACTTTAATATATATATATATATATATATATATATATATATATATATATATATATATATATATATATATATATATATATATATATATATATATATATATATATATATATAAACCGGTTCCAGTGGGTAGCGGTTCCAACAAAATGAGAACCGGAACTGGAACCACCTTAGGTGGTTCCGGTTCCAGAACCGGCAGTTCCGAGACAGTTTCGGTTCCAAAAGTGGGTACCCGGTTATGATACTCATCCCTATCCACAAACCAAAAACTACAACATGGAAATATAAAGTACATAATAATTAAACAATTGGCTTTGCAGTGCCATATTTTTCCTTCCTGTGTTGTGAAGAACAAGGAAGACTTGTGCCATGTCATCATAATCCAAATCAGCGGTTTGCTATAATGAGTATATTTATTATTTAAAGTATGATGCTCTGATGAGAAATTTCATGAAAGGATTCAGGGACAAGCTTGTATGTAGCAAGAGTAAATGGAAGTCCAACGCAATAATAAGAAAAAAAATTGGAATCTTCATTGCTATTCTTGCATTTATCCCTACCAGTTAAATTATATTAACATGTCTAGCTAGTTAGCTACAAAGGCATATAATTAACTTCAAAAAGTTAATTTACATGTTGTAAAATTAACTTATTGTTTGGTGCCATATACTTTTTCTTGTTGATCACAATAGAAGTTTTTGATCTTTGTAGAGTGGTGAATGATGCCACAATATTCATGTTATGATGGTATGACTGCTGTAAATAGATGATGATGATGATGATGATGATGATGATGAATTAATTAGTGTTTGGTAAGAATAGGACAGAACAGAAGAGAACAAGTTCTCTCTTAGCATTGACAAAGTTTTTGATCATAAAATCCATACAAAATCACAATTAAAACTGGACTTATTCAAATACATGTACATTTGAACAATATGTTTCCATTTCAAGATCAATCCAAACAACAAAAATCACAATTGAAACTCAAAGTATTACTAACATTGAACAACATCAAGAAAAATGGTATTCTAATTCATTTCCAAAACCCTAGAAATTTCTAAACTGCTGTTAACAAAACCAAAGAAATTCTTGAAAATAAGGGATGGGAAAGGTGGAAACCTGGTGTAGTAGGTCGAGAAAGAGACTGTTGGATTAGGTGTTTAAGCCCATAACTATTTTGGTATGTACTTGACCCGATTATGAGCATGGTCCTTTTGGGTTGCCTTCACTCATGCAACTTGATAGGATGACAAGATGAGAGAGATTAGAATTATTATACGAATAATAAATTGGTACTCGAAAATGGTTTTATTAATATATTACAAGTTTAATATATTATTTGAAAATCATACTATTTAATTAGTATTGATCGGAATTAATTTGGTGATCAAAAGAAACTGATTAAATAAAGAGGACTGATACTGCAATTATCTGATAATTGCTAGTTGGGCTTTGGATTCCTAACACAGAGGGATTGGACGAAATCTATGGAGAGTCCAAGAAGATTTTGTCCAAGGGCTTTCTAGATGGGCTCCATGGATTGCTTAAGCCTTAAGCAAGAAAATTAGGGTTTCCACCATAAAACCCTAATAGCCTCAATTATAAATAGACCCCTCAACATGCAGAAATCGGCCCCATGCTTCTAAGAGAAACCCTAGCTGATTTTCTCCTCTCTCCTTAGTCATCCTCTTGCATTGGGTGTTTGTGATTCCATTAGAGGTGCAACATTTGAGGCACTAAGCTTGCAAAGGTCAAGGATATTCAAGGAGATGTTGTTATTACTACATAACAAGAAAGGTAAGATCTAAACCCTAGTTTATATGTCAATTTGATTGTTATATTCTAGTTCTTAGAATCATTGCTTTGGTATTCAATGTTGTTGTGTTCATAGTAGAAAAACCTATATGAAATCAATTAGGTTTGCATGAACACCATATGAATGATGTTATGCTCATAATCCAACAATGCTATCCCTCCCAGATGGGACATAAGATTTAGACATATACTGCGACGCATCAAATCAAGGATTGGGATGTGTGTTGATGCCAAGAGGAAAAGTTATTGCTTAGACATCTCGACAGCTTAAGATGCATGAGAATAATTACACTACCCATGACCTTGAATTGGGAGTTGTAGTTTTTGCACTGAGAAGTTGGAGACATAGAATTGACCAGAGAACATATATGTGATACCTTATGTGCCGATCTAGAAATAATCTACGAGACAACTCAAAAGATGGTGCAAATTAAGATCGATTAAAGGCAGCACATGATTGTTAGAAGAGCTATGCTGACGTAAGATGTAAGCCTTTGGAATTCCAAGTTCGAGATTGAGTAATGTTAAAGGTCTCTCCTTGGAAAGCCATAATTCGATTCGGGAAACGAGGCAAACTAAACCCACAGTATACAGGACCTTTTGAAATTCTAGCAAGAATTGGTTCTGTTGCATACCAACTCAAGTTACCTCAAGAGCTAAGCAATGTACATGATGTTTTTCACGTGTCAAATCTCAAAAGATGCCTATCCAATGACACTCTTGTTGTACCTATCGACGAGATACAAGTCAGTACCAAACTCAACTTTGTCGAAGAACCTATCAAAATCATGGATTGAGAAGCCAAACGATTAAAACAAAGTCGTATTCCCCTAGTGAAAGTTCGATGGAAGTCTTTACGATGACTTGAATATACTTGGGAACATAAAGATCAGATGAAACAAAAATACCCCCAACTATTTAACAAAACCCCATCCACAAGATAAATTTTGGGACAAAGTTATTCTAATAGGGGGAGAATGTAACACTACCTGGTCCATGGTATGCATTTAATTCAAGTATTTTTCATGTTTTGTCCTAGGACTCGGTGAGTTGGAGGCCCAACTCGTCAAGTAGACTCGAATTTGGACCCAGAGGTTTAGTGACCTACTCGACGAGTCGGGGGACCAACTCGACGAGTAAGACCTATCTGGAGGAAACCCTAATGTTAGGATTTGCACCCTATTTAAACGTCTTATTCTACCTCAACCCAGCCCCCATCTTCCCTCCCAACCCAAAGAAACTCTAAGCCCCTTTTGAGTGTTCTTGAGCTTTTTGGTGACTTTAATGTGCATTTAAAGTTGGAAGAGAAGAAGAAATCTTGGGAGTTCAAGTGGGAGCTAGTAGATCCAGAGGTTTTGCTTCATTCGCAGTTCATTCATGGTAAAAAGCTTGAACCTTGACCATCTATCTCCTAGATCTTGTTTTTGGGCTATTTTCTACCTTTTCTAAGCTTTTGAGAGGCTATACTCATATTTATATGTATATTTGGAGTTACACTTCAGATCTGGAACCATTGAGGGTTCCCATGACATAAAGGTGCCAACTTTATGGCCTTAGGAGAACCATGCAACATATAAACCCCTTTTTATGGCTTTTTCAGCCAAAGGCCCCATGCATGGACATCAAGTTTGTAGCTTTACGTGTAAAATGGACCCTAGGAGTCCAGATCTATGGTTTTGATGCATTAAGACCCATTATAATCGATGAATAGTTTTGGAAAAAGAGGGACTCGGCGAGTCGGGTTGCATTTTTCCCAAATGCCTTCTGGAAATGGTCTTTGGTTGAGTGGAAGGAACGCTCAGCCTGTTAGGAGTTTGTTATGGACTTGAAGATCAAAGGAATCGATGAGTTCAAGGAGAAACTCGGCAAGTTCAAGGAAATGTCCCAACCACATGAAGACGGACTCAACGAGTTCAAGGATGAACTCGGCGAGTCATAGACTGAACACCTTCATATGGATGAAGATGAACTCAACAAGTTCAAGGAAGAACTCGATGAGTCGGTTGAATATAGTCTGATGTGTTATTGAAGGCGAACTCGACGAGCTCTTGCTAGACTCGACAAGTAGTGACAAGATTATAGCATTTTGTGGACATGGGCACTTGGCGAGTTGGTGGACCAACTTAGGGAGTCGAGTCAACAAGATGTTGACTTTGACCAAGGTTTTGACATTGAGTTTGACTTGGACTTGAGTGACCCTTGTAAGGGTTATGAGTATGAATTGATAACTTGGAAAAGTTGTATTATGGGATTGAGGAGTCGAGGAGAGTCGATTTTCACCCTGAGGGCAGTGCAGGCACTACACGACATTGAGGTGAGTTACCTTCCAGTAGAAGTGGGTCTAAGGCACCAAGGCTGACCCACTAGTAGTTGATTACAGTAGATATGATTGTCTAGGTGATAATTGTCTGGTTGCAATTATTAGATGTGTTATATGTGCCAATATGATTTGTCCTATGTGCTAGTGGTAGTAGGAAGGGGAATAGTGCCCGATTCGGTCGTTAGGACCAAAGGGTAGGTCGGACACCCCAAATATGTCTGACAACATGATTATGATATTTATTATTATGTGATAGTAGTAGGGGTGAAATAGTCCCCGTGATCGGGTGAGAAGGACCGGAGGGCAGGCAGGCACCCTAGAATGGCCTGACACGGGTAGGTCAGCACCCTAGAATGGCTTGACATGGGTAGGTCAGCACCCCAGAATGGCTTGAAACGGGTAGGTCGGGTACCCCAGAACTGCCCGACAGTATGTATGGTTGAATGGTATGCGGTATGATGGGGGAACCAATGTTTTAAAACCCGGGTCGACCCGGCCGGTTGAACCGGTTGGACCGTGACCCGGTGTAGAAGGCGGGTCAATTGAGACCGGTTTTTTGTAAAAATACGAATCGGATCGAACCGGCCGGGTTTTCCCTAAACCGCGGTTCGACCGCTTATATCGAACCGGTTAAAACCGGATTGACCCGTTTTAATAGGGTTTGGATAGTTGGATACAAGTATCGAACGCCAAAACAACAAGCCGTTTGCGGTTTCTTTAATGTTTTTCAATGTTTAAACTTTTTGGACATCAAATTATTGGTTTTATATGTTTATGGATTATGCATGAAAGTAAAAATATATAAAAATAGAAAAAAAATCATAAACCGGGTTGACCCAGCAGTTCAACCGGTTGAACCGGTTGACCCATGAACCGGTCATCACACCGGGTCAACTAAAAACCCGGGTTTTAAAACATTGGGGGGAACTCACTAAGCTTCGTGCTTACCTTTTTAGTTTTGTTTTTAGGTACCTCTTCAGCTAAGGAGAAGGAGCCAACAGGGTAGCAGCGCATCGCACACATATGATTTCCGTTTTGAGAACACTGGGATTGTACTCTGAAATTTTACTACTTGATGTATGGTTTTCGAGACTTGTGATTTGTGACTTGATGTTTTGAAATGATAGCAACGATGTTTTCCGTAAACTATTTTTACAAGTAATGTAATTAAACAAAAAAATTTGGGTCTCGATTTTAGGATGTTACAAGTTGGTATCAGAGCCTTGGTTTGAGAGATTCAGGCATACCATCGGGGGTGTCTGGACTCAAACTGAGGGCTTGAAGGATTTTTACAAGAAAAATAGTTTTCTAAAATTTAAAATTAAGGAGTTTTGGGAAAGAAAAAGGTGTGTGATGCGTGCGACCGACTGAGCTCAAGTAAGTTTTTCCCAAGATACCTATACATGTTATGTTATGTTATTTGAAATGATTATGAAAACTGCATGCTAGACTAGGGCTAAGGATCTAGGGAGGATGCCTTGTATGTCTGTTATGTGATTATGAGAACTACATCCTAGACTAGGGCTAAGGATCTAGGGAGGATGCCTTGTATGCCTGTTATGTGATTATGAGAACTGCATGCTAGATTAGGGCTAAGGTTCTAGGAAGGATGCCTTATATGCCTGTTGTATAAGTTTATTGAGCTATATGCTAGGGATGGTTAGTCAGCAGTATGGTAGTCTAATTAGGTTATGCATGGTAATGGTTACTCAATGCACGAATGTTGCTTGCTTTGTGCTGATAGGGGTCCAACTAGCTTTAACTAACTAGTAAGCGGATATGTAATAGTATCCGCAAGCTAGTAAGGGAAAGATGGTAGGAACTCCTTGTGCAGCTGATGGCAGAGAGTAGGTCGGAGAGTGCCCTAGGACAAGCCTAGGATGAGATTACCTTGGAAAGCTGTATTAGTAGAAGGTACTTGGTGAAGTCGAAGAAATCCTCGAGGAAAGTACGGATAAATATGGAAGGTAGTATGGGTCTGTACTACTGGAAGAAGAGGATCCGTACACGAATCAAGGAGGGCTAAGATGGAACCAGGAAACTTGGAGAGTGTGTGAGACCTCTCTAGAGTATGGATGACCCTGATGTTTATGTATTTTACTTTAGTATGGCGATTACGCGGCATGGAGCAGGAGGTTCAGGGTTTGGATCTTGATCAAGATTAGGCTCGGGTGCGGGATCCGAGCAGGTTGATGACGGGCTACACGAGTTCATCGCGTGTGAGATCACGAGAGGTATCCTTGAGGCGACCCCGGTCATTTTCGGGTCGATCAAGGAGGGGATTATCGAGCTGATGGAGGATCGCCTTCGGAAATTCAGGAGTGACTTGGCGTCCAGCCCGTTGGGTCCGCACACACTGTCCTTCAAGGACTTCAGGGGGAGTGGTGCGGTAGACTTTTGTGGGGCGAAGGACCCCATTTCTGCCAAGATTTGGATCGCAGACATCGAGTCTGTATAGTTCACGAGCTTCTTCCCGGAGGGGTCGAAGGTCCGCTTTGATGCGGGTTGTTTGAGGGATAGAGCTAGGGATTGGTGGGAGTCAGTTGGTGACTCACTGGGAGCCCCAGCCATCGAGGCTATGACTTAGTCAGACTTTGTAACCATGTTCAGGACTAAGTTTGTGCCAGCAGTGGAGCTTCAGCAACTGGCCAGGGAGCTTCTTGACATGAGATAGAATACGGAGTCAGTGGCAGCGATCACCGACAAGTTCCAAGAGAGGGCCTTGTTGGTACCTTAGTATGCAGCGGATGAGGAAATGCAGAAGACCCGCTATCATGATATGTTTAGAGCTGATATTCGGGAGCATGTCAGCTACTCATCCTGTCCGACTCTGGAGTCTATGATTCCTAGGGTGAGGGAGAGGGATATTGATTTAGAGCACCTCAGGAAGAGGAAAGCAGAGGCAGAGACGATTACTGGGGTTTCGGGGAAGAAACCCAAGGGATTCGACACTAGGTCGAAGGGCCAGCTGGGCCAAAGCCGCTACAGGAAATGCGGCAGGCCACATGAGAGAGCTTGTAGAGCGGGATCATCAGGCTGCTACAAGTGCAGCAAGACATGTCACTTTGGCAGGGATTGTACTGCTCCTTCCCCCACTATTCAAATGTCAGACCTGATTTGCTTTCATTGCAATTAGAGGGGCCATAAGAAGGCCAACTGCCCAGGTTGACAGCAGCAGCAGCAGTGCCAGTGGTGGCGCCAACTCCAGTGACTACACGTGTTACAGATGGCCGGAAGGTCAAGTCAGAGGCTCCAGTGGTGAGGAACCGAACTTTCCAGTTGACAGCCGAGGAGGCACGCGCCACACCTGATGTGGTGACGGGTATGGTTTCTTCTCTAACTTTTATTATATGTTGTTTGTGATATTGATGTATTATGCTATATGTTTTAGTTTAGGATCGTTCCATGTGAACAATATCCTAGTTCAGGTGTTGTTTGATTCGGGTGCTACCCGCTCATTTGTCTCTCTTGTGCATAACAAGAGGTTCCCTGAGTCTTCGGGCATGTTAGATTGCCCTCTAGAGGTTGAGATTGCGGATGACCGATCATTGCGAGCATCAGAGGTTTTCAGGGATTGTATTTTGAGGTTGTTCGAGGAGTGCTACTTTGTAGACTTGGTTCCCACACCATTTTGGGGGAAGAATGTTATTATAGGCATGGATTGGCTGAGCCCCAATGGGGCGGTGATCGACTGCGCGCAACAGTTGGTCTGGGTCAGGACCCCAAGTGGGGGAGAGATGGTGATTCTGGGTGAGAGGCCACAACGTGGACCAGCTTTATGTTTAACAGCAAGGGCTAGACGCTACCTCCGGTAGGGGTGAACAGGGTATGTCGCCTATGTCTTGGATACCATGGAGACGGGTGAGGCGACAGTCAGTGGCGTGCCAGTGGCACGAGAGTACGCGGATGTATTTCCAGAGGAGCTGCATGGAATACCTCCGGAGAGGCAGGTAGAGTTCAGGATCGACCTAGTCCCTGGTGCGGCTCCGATAGCCATGGCACCGTATCGGCTGGCTCCTCCTGAGATGCAGGAGTTGTCTACACAGCTACAGGAGCTGTTAGACAAGGGATTCATTAGACTGAGCATTTCACCCTGGGGAGCCCCGATACTATTTGTGAAAAAGAAGGACGGGTAGCATCAGATGTGTATAGATTACCGGGAGCTGAATAAGGTAACGGTGAAGAACCGCTACCCACTCCCGAGGATTGATGATCTCTTTGACCAGCTTCAAGGAGCATCTTGGTTCTCCAAGATCGATCTGCATTCAAGTTATCATCAGATGAGGGTCAGAGAGGAGGATATGCAGAAGACTACCTTTCAAACGTGATATGGCCATTATAAGTTCGTGGTGATGCCTTTTGGGCTCACCAACGCTCTTGTCGCGTTCATGGATCTCATTAACCGCGTGTGTAGACCGATGTTGGATCGATCTGTGATAGTTTTCATTGATGACATCTTGGTCTATTCCAAGACACGGGAGGAGCATGAGGAGCACTTGCGGGAGGTATTGGATACTCTTGTTGCGTGAGGTGCAGTTTCTTGGGCACCTTGTCAACCAGAAGGAATTTCAGTCGACCCGGCCAAAGTGGAGGCCGTGATGAGGTGGGAGGTTCTGAGGTCTCCAACTGATATTCTGAGCTTCCTGGGATTGGCAGGTTACTATCGGAGATTCATTCAGGACTTCTCCAAGATTGTCGTGTCTTTGACCCGGTTGACAAAGAATGTCGTGGTCTTTTGCTGGGGGCCTGAGCAGCAGGCCGCATTTGAGACACTGATACAGAGATTGTGCAAGGCACTAATCTTAGCCCCGCCGGAGGGCATGGATGATTTTGTGGTGTATTGAGATGCGTCCATCTTGGGTTTGGGCGCAATATTAATGCAAAGGGGGCATGTTATCGCCTACGCTTCGAGGCAGCTGAAGCCTCATGAGGCGAACTATCCGACGCATGACTTGGAGTTGGGGGCAGTTGTTTTCGCCCTCAAGATTCGGTGTCATTACCTCTATGGGGTCCACTATACTATTTACACGGACCATAAGAGTTTGAGGTACCTTGTGGATCAGTCGAATCTGAACATGAGACAGTGTCGATGGCTTGATGTGGTGAAGCATTACGATTGTGAGTTCCTCTACCACCCGGGGAAGGCCAATGTCATGGCCGATGCGCTCAGCCGCAAGGCAGCGCCGATCAAAGATATTTGTTTGAGGATGACGGTGGTGACCCTGCTGTTGGAGCGGATTCGAGAAGCCCATCAGGAGGCTATGAAGAAGGAACATCGCAAGAGTGGGCGCATTGTGGGTCAGGTTTCCTCCTTCAATTATGATAGCCGTGGATTATTGACTCTACATTGTAGAGTGTGGGTCCCATATCATGGAGGTGTGCGCCAGGTATTGATGGAGGAGGCATACAAATCCAACTTTTTCTATCCATCCCGGGGCGAAGAAGATGTACAGGGATCTTCTTCTTGATTATTTGTGGCCCTGCATGAAAAGGGATGTAGCTTGGCACGTTGAAAGATGCTTGACCTGCAGGAAGGTCAAGGCTGAGCACCAGAGGCCTCACGGCAAGACCCAACTGTTGGATATTCCGCTGTGGAAATGGGAAGATATCACTATGGATTTCATCATGAAGCTTCCGGGCCGCGTGGGGAGTGGATTCGATTTGGGTCATTTTGGATTGGTTGACCAAGAGCGCCCATTTCATTCCCATTCAGGAGAGCATTTCGGCCGAGAAGTTGGTCGACATTTATATCAGAGAGGTAGTGGCTCGGCACGGGGTGCCAGTTTTGGTGATTTTCGACAGAGATGTGTTGTTCACTTCCAGATTCTGGAAGAAGTTTCACGACGAGCTGGGTACTCGTCTGCACTTTAGCACCGCTTTTCACCCGCAGAAAGATGATCTGAGTGAGCGAACCATCAAGAATCTGGAGGATATGTTGCGGGTGTGTGTTCTAGACTTCGGAGATAGTTGGGATACATACCTTCCTTTGGCAGAGTTTTCCTATAATAACAACTATCACACCAGTATCGACCGTCCCCCCTCCCCCCTTCGATATGTTGTATGGGAGGAAGTGTAGGACCCCGATATGCTGGGGTGAGGTTGGCCAGAGGGTCATGGGGAGTATCGAAGTGGTACTCAAGATTACGAAGCAAGTCGATAGAAAAGTTAAGTCGATGGGCGTCGTTCGGACCTGGAGTTCCAGGTCGGGGATATGGTACTTCTAAAGGTGTCGCCTTGGAAAGGTATCATTCGGTTCAGGAAGCGGGGCAAGTTGGGCCCCAGGTACATTGGACCTTTCAGGGTTGTAGCCCGGGTGGGCAAGGTGGCATATATGCTAGACCTGCCAGCCGAACTCAGTCAGATTCACAGTACTTTTCACGTATCCCAGTTGTGAAAGTGCATGGTGGACGAATCGACATTGGTGCCTCTAGAGGATATTCAGGTGGATGACAATCTGAACTACATCGAGCAGCCAGTGGCTATCCTCAACAGGAATTCAAAGGATTTGAGGAACAAGAGCGTGGTGCTGGTGAAGATGCAATGGCAGCACTGCAAGGGCTCAGAATGGACCTGGGAGTCGGAGGACGAGATGAGGGAGCACTACCCCGAGCTTTTTCCGGATTCAGCAGCAGACTTTGAGGATGAAGTCTAAAATAAGCAGGGGAGATTTGTAACACCCGGTCCATGGTACATATTTAATTCAAGTATTTTTCATGTTTTTCCCTGGGACTCGGCGAGTTGGAGGCCCAACTCGTCGAGTAGACTCGACTTTGGACCCGGAGGTTTAGTGACCTACTTGACGAGTCGGGGGACCGACTTGACGCGTAGGAGCTGTCTGTAGGAAACACTAATGCTAGGGATAGCACCCTATTTAAACGTATTATTTTGCCTCATCCTAGCCCCCATCGTCCCTCCCAACCCAGAGAAACCTTAACTCGAAACCCTAATCCCCTTTTGAGTGTTCTTGAGCTTTTTGGTGACTTTTATGTGCATTTGAAGTTGGAAGAGAAGAAGAAAGTTCAGGAGTTCAAGTGGGAGATATTAGATCCAGAGGTTTTTCTTCATTCTCAGTTCATTCAAGGTAAAAAGCTTAAACCTTGACCATCTATCTCCTAGATCTTCTTTTGGGGCTATTTTCTACTTTTCCTAAGCTTTTGAGAGGCTATACTCGGATTTGTATGTATATTTGGAGTTGCACTTCAGATCTGGAACCATTCAGGGTTCCCATGGCATAAAGGTGCCAACTTTATGGCCTTGGGAGACCCATGCAACATATAAAACCCTTTTATGGATTTTATAGCCAAAGGCCCCATGCATTGACATCAAATTTGTAGCTTTACGTGTAAAATAGACCCTAGGAGGCCAGATCTATAGTTTTGATGCATTAAGACCCATTATAATCGACTGAATAGTTTTGGACAAAGAAGGACTCGACGAGTCACGTGGGTAACTTAGTGAGTCGGGTCGCATTTTTCCCAAATGCCTTCCGGAAATGGTCTTTGGTTGAGTGGAAGGAACACTCATCCTGTTTGGAGTTTGGTATGGACTTGAAGATCGAAGGACTCGACGACTACAAGGAGAAACTCAGCAAATTCAAGGCAATGTCCCAACGACATCAAGACGGACTCGACGAGTTCAAGGATGAACTCGATGAGTCATAGACTAAACACCTTCATATGGATGAAGATGAACTTGACGAGTTTAAGGACGAACTCGGCGAGTCGGTTGTAGATAGTCTGATGTGTTATTGAACGCGAACTAGTCGAGCTCTTGCTAGACTCGACGAGTAGGGATGGGATTATGGAATTTTTGTGGACATGGGGACTCGGTGATCGAGTCAACTAGATGTTGACTTTGACCAAAGTTGACTTTGTCCAAGGTTTTAACCTTGAATTTGACTTGGACTTGAGTGACCCATGTAAGGGTTACGAGTATGAATTGATAACTTAGAAAAGTTGTTGTATTGGGATTGAGGAGTCGAGGAGAGTCAATTTTCACACCGCGGACAATGCAGGCACTACACGACATTGAGGTGAGTTACCTTCTGTAGAAGTGGATCAAAGGCACCAAGGCCAACCCACTAGTAGTTGATTACAGTAGAGATAATTGTCTATGTGATAATTGTCTGGTTGCTATTATTAGATGTGTTCTATCTGCTAGTGGTAGTAGGACGGGGAATAGTCCCCGATTCGGTCGTTAGGATCAAAGGGTAGGTCAGACACCCCAAATATGTCTGACAGCATGATTATGATATGTATTATTATGTGAGAGTAGTAGGGGTGAAATAGTCCCCTTGACCGGGTAAGATAGACTGATGGGTAGGCAGGCACCCCAGAATGGCCTGACACGGGTAGGTCAGCACCCCATAATGGCTTGACATTGGTAGGTCAACACCCTAGAATGGCTTGACACAGGTACGTCAGGCACCCCAGAACTGCCTGTCAGTATGTATGTTTGAATGGTATGCGGTATGATGGGGGAACTCACTAAGCTTCGTGTTTACCGTTTTTAGTTTGTTTTCAGGTACCTCTACAACTAAGGGGAAGGAGCCGGCAGGGAAGCAACGCATCACACACATATGATTTCCGCTTTGAGAACCTTGGGATTGTACTCTGACATTTTACTACTTGATATATGGTTTTCAAGACTTGTGATTTGTGATTTGATGTTTTGAAATTATAGCAACAATGTTTTCCGTAAACTATTTCTTACATGTAATGTAATTAAACAAAAAAATTCGGCTCTCGATTTTGGGTCAAAATAGGTCAATAACAATCACATGTGATTATGCCAATCATGTAATGTGATTTTGTTAAACTAGTAATGTGATAAAATTACTATGTAATTCATGTTAAAGTATGAACTTTCATACATAATTTATGATACAACTCAAAGTATACGTCCATACGATTCCAAAAATATAGAGAACGTCTAAATCTGACTTCGCGTGAAGAAGTTATGATAAACCCTAACACTATAAATCTCTATAGTAATAAGAATTAAAAATTGACTTAAAATTAGCTATTGGAGTCTAAAAGAAAGTTGTAGTACTCAGAAATACCTACGCGTAGATATAAAGAACGTCAAAAACGGAGCTCGTATGCAAAAGTTATGACCTTCCGAAGATGCAGCTATCTGAGAGCATGACACGTGTCAGAAACCCTAATCTGACTGGACTCACGACGTGAGCAAGATTTCTCATGATGTGAGGAGTCAATAGACACTAATCGGAGCTAGAAAACACGCGTTAAGGCTATGAGATGACTCAGGAAAGTTCACGATGTGAACCTATCATGTTCACGACATGAATGGGCCCAGAACAACCTATAAATAACGATCAAAGCTCATTCAGTCCTTACACCTTCTCTTTTCATTCTCTCTCATTTCCGAAGGTCATTTCCCTTCTCAATCCTTACAACGATGAGCCTCTGACCATTTAGATTCTATAGATCACGCTACTAAGGTGAGTTTCACGGCCCCACTTTTAAATATTTTCGGGGGAAAACACATGTTAAATATTGCATTTAAGTTAATATTATGTCTATATGGTAGTATATTTGTATCAACATAGATAGTTATATTAACCTGGATATAGATGTTTTGAATCTGATATTTGAAAACATACAAGTATCGTAAACTTGTTAGCATAATATTATACTAATGTAGACCTTGAGTTATACTTGGGAGTTCTATATATATGTTATGTGCAATATAGTTTTGGAGTTATACTCGGAAGTTCTATATACTAATTACTTAGTATGTTTCTATTGTTGGTTTTATGTCAAGATAAAACCTGTTATGTTATTAATATAATCCTGAAGGTATATTCAAGAGTTCTATATATACTTGTTAAGTATGTTGCTATTGTTGGTTTTATGTCAAGATAAAACCTGGTTTTAACTCAAATTATAGTTGTTGTACTGCTTGAGTATTATAAATATTAGGAGTAATGCTTAAAGCATAGTCTAATAAGTTAGGTTTTTAGATGCGAATATGCTTTCATTACTAGAACTAACGGAACACGACAAGTCTACATGAGCTAACTTATTCATCAACTAAGATTAGAAATCTTAGGGAAAATCCTCTGACGTGTAACCGTTAATCCTGTGTGAGCGAGGAAGTCGTGTATGAATAAGATACGGGTTGAAAACCCCACCTATGGTTGTTAGCTACAACCAACACTTAGTGGGTGACGAACTTGCCTAAACTACTACATTCCGACGTCGATGAAGCGTGCAGAAACTACTACAAGGTGTGATCCTTGTAACAATAACCAAAGGTTTGAAACTAATTCATATAGCCGTGGTTACGGACTCATGGTTGCACAACATTAGAAGCATTATACTTTGTCGATATACAAGTATGAATGTTAAGTATAAGTTTCCCAAACACTTATACTCTAAGTCCAAGGAACTTGTAGGTATACTACATAGTCATTAAGAAGACAACTATACCTATATTACTTACTCATATAGAATTGAAATAAGATTTATACGTAGTAACCTACGTTTGTATAGAATTACACACACTTATATTCATAATATATGAGATTTATAGGTATACTACTTATTTGGTAAATAAACCATTATACCTAGGATATATATGCTATATGTTAGAAACAAGTATGAGTCAAAATGATATCTTCAAACTATATTATATACTTTTCCAACTTGGGAAAAAGTACTATCTTTACTCAGATTCAAAACCTGTGAACTCACCAACTTTATGTTGACGTATTTTCAAAACACATGTGTTTTTAGGAACTTGATAAGCTGGAATAATATAACTTTCTATTATCAATAAAGGTACGTAGTTTACAATAATTATTTTATACTGTTCAATACATATTTGATAATTATGATATAAGGAATGACGTTACATCACTTGGTGTTTCCACCGCCGGCTGTTGGTGTGACAGTACTCGTGTTCCAATTCAAAGGATATAGCCTAATTAAGAACTATGCATATAACTTGAACCAAGTCCTCCATTGCTATCTTGCCAACACCACATACATCCCTCACAACAAAATCTAATAAACTAACCACCATACACACCGTTAAGTAACCCATAACCAAACCTGGATCTACTTTGTTCCTTTTTTTCCTCACAACCTTACCCAAAGGGTGAAATAATAGTAAAACTAATGAAATGACAAACCTCAATCATTAATAGAAACATCTTCATGAATGACCAAAACAGATTCCATCAATATGTAAAACAGCTCGATAAAATTTTTAAAGATTACTATAAATGTTGCTAACACCATGGTAGGATCCATCCGATTATCAACCCTGCCAGCACGACATGCCAAAAAATAGATTCTATGTAGATATAGTGTCATGCGTGGAAAACTGAACAACACTGTCCCAAATTCTAGACATCCAATAACTAATGAAATCTTTCAAACTCAAGCCGAAATTGATGATAGGTTGATGAGTCCATTGAACTTCAAGTGATACAACTCAAAACTTCCAAAGAATCTCCACTTTGATGATGAACGAAATGACCAATGACCGAGGATACATTGACACCTAATCCAATGAAACAATACACTATTGAACCAAAACCCACGTGGAGCTGAAAATACCCATCTCTAAAACTGATTTACCGATCAACAACTACCCATCCTAGACTATAAATAGCAATCCATACAACGAGCTAACAAATCCCTCAACAATCGATACTCAACCTGAGCGATCCTAGCGCTGCCTCATTTATTCATTGGCATCCCAAAAGTAACCAATGGCTACAATGAACTCCTTGACAAAATACTTCCTGCTGCGAGACAACTTGTGTATGTCTTGAATACATAAATCTGATAGCCACTTCCTCTACACCCCGGCTTGACCAAATCTTGAATCGAAGTCTCGCATACCCGCACTATAGATCCTTATGAACCATTCATCTGACACCAAAAACTCAAACAGATCAATGATCCTCCAAGCAAAAAACCTATTTCTCCCCCACTAATGGTTCGAACTACCGCCTACTAGTGTTGCAACCAAACCATATCTTAAACCGGATCAATTAGGTACCAACCATCCCTGACTCTTGGAGTGTATAAGACATGCAAGATAATGTTCTAGATAAGGACCAAGAAAATACTAAGAGATTCTGAATCTCAGATGAAGACCTTAGAAATTTCTAATCATAACCACTTCTAACATTAATAACCATGCGCAGACGCACAAGAAATAATTCTGACAGTCCAATCGTAGCACCGATTTTCTATCCTAAAACAAATGTATTACCACTTACCTTGCCCATAATTCCCCAACCATCAATTTGGTACCTGAATTGCCTATATCCAAAGAAAACAAACCCTTGATCGCATATCAAGGAAGCCAATCCACAAAAATGCTCTTGTGCATTCCCACACTGATATTTTGCCGAAAAAACCGCAACCATCTAGACCTATGTTGGGTCTACACCCCAACTCTAAAGGTAACTTGTCTGCTATCTTTTTCTTCCGAACATGAAAAGCTAGAAGAACATAACCCCCACCATAGATTGCAAAATTCCAAACCGTCTGCCAATCACTCAGCCTCCAGCTACAATCCTCGAGCTGATCATAGCAACCGAATTCTTCTTGAGTCCCGCAATTCTACTGGAACTACATCGGGTAAGGCCTTCGAGACCTCAAAATCAACTAACTCACATAGATATGCACCCTTAAAATCCAACCTAACATGGATACCTAGGCCCAAACCATCACCAAACCCATCCTCATCCTGAACAACCATAACCAAAAGATCGATAAATACAGAAACACTGTCACATATCATAGTATCAAACCATGTCATCTACCCTCAACCAGTTCCTAAGAATCCTCATGACTTCCCTCGATTCGACTATGACTCATGTGCTGCCAGTATTATGAGCTCAATACTACCTTCCACATCTATCTATACTTTCCTCAAGAGTCAATCCCGATTCCTCTAAATCACTTACTCCTAATAATACTCCCAACACCCGCCAAACAGCATAGCAACCACAAAAAAGCACTTCCTAGGCTCTCGTAGGATCTCCACCTCACCCTGTCATCAGCTGCTGAAAAACCCTATTAATTTCAGCTAACCAGTTCATGAATACAATTACATGCAACAAAACTTAAATAATCTTTCGATTAAAAGACCCAATGCTATAATGGTTAGAATCAAATGAGAGCTCTGTAATAGGGCTGAATCCATCATTCTAAAATTATTTAACCTTTAGAACATGTAACTTAGAATATTCATTTACTATTTAACTCACATCAATATGAGTCTTACAAAGCACAAAGCAAGCAGCATTCGAGCAGTGAAACAAAATGACTATAAGATATCATAAAAATTACACATAGCTTCATACAAAATTCCTGACCATTATGCCCAAACATATAGGATAAATACATCGTGCATATACTCTCTTAAGAATGACTAATCATTCCTCATGCTAGCCTGCTATAAACTGTACTCACACATGAAATTTCCACCAAACCTATAGTCACTCGTGCATGCTAATCATACATAACGCTAGATCCCATAGACAGTCAAATACTTGATTCTACCCTAATCCCTTTATCATACAAGGACAAGAAATAAGGATAAATCAAACATTCTCAGGCTATAAACTCTTAGTTATGTACAACTATAATGCACACACTAAGAAGCTACAGTAATGATGTTAGTTTCATCTAGCATACAAGAAATTCTCCTAGGCTATCAGGCATCATATATCAGGCAATTCTAGCATGCAATTCCTGAAGATCCTTAACCTGCTACTAGCATGTATTTCTATTATAATCATCATAAGCAAATAACAATGTGGGTATCCTGGGGTACACTTGCTCCAGTTGATCGTACACATCCCATCCTTCTTTGGTTACCTTTGAAAACAATTTGAAACAATTTTTTAAAACAAATTTGAAAACTTTTACAAATCCTTGAGAGTGGATTCACATGAATTCTCATCCATTCATTCAACCCATGGCTCTGATACCAACTAGTTGTTGGATTAGGTGTCTAAGTTCATAACTATTTCTGGGATGTACTTGACCCGATTAGTATGGTCCATTTTAGGGTGCATGGCATTGCAACACTTGGATAGACTAAATGTGAGAAAGGACACTTAAGGTTTATTAATATATTATAAGTTCTAATATATTAATAATATTATTTAATTAGTATTGATCAAAAATTAATTTTGAATTAATTTGGTGATCAAAAGGAGACAAATTAAATATATGGGGTTGATTGTGTAAATCATCCATTCTTTTATAGTGGGCTAATGATCCATGGTTTATTCAATTGGGCTAAAACCCGTAAGGTACTCCATGGATAGTCCGTGGAGGTTATAAACCCGTGGATCATGAAATATGAGAAGTCATGTCAATTAGGGTTTACATGTTGTAACCCTACTTGTGACACAACTATAAAAGGACCCCATGGCTAGCGAAACCAGCACTACTATGTGTAGAACAAGAGGGCTAGCCGATTTTGAGTGATAGTGTACTTCTCTGTAACGACGTGAAAATTTAAAACAATTTTTCATTTAATAAATGCATACTCTTCATAAAATATCTTATAAAAATCTATTTTATTTAATTACAAAGAAAAACTATAAAAGGACCCCATGGCTAGCAAAATCAGCACTACTTGGATAGACTAAATGTGAGAAAGGACACTTAAGCTACCAATCATGGTACTCCAACCATGACATCACCTCTCGATCTGCTACCAATCATGGTACTCGAACCATGACATGACCTCTCGATCTGCTACTTAGAACCTCTGGAATACTCCCTGCATCGAGTTTGGGTCCTCTGTTTTCAGTAGTACGGGCCCATACTACCTACCACATCTACCCATACTCTTTACACGGACCATCCCAGATTCCCTAAGTAGTTGCTCAACCTTCTCCTCACCAATCTCAACACACGCACTCACTCCCCAGCAAAATGCTCTACTTTGTCAGCGTACTTATCTGACTAAGGTCACTTCCTAGGCTCTTCTTAGGTTCTCACACCTCTCCGCCATCAGCTGCTGAGATACTCCTTATGATGCCAGTCATCTACCTCCTGAATATCATCACATTCACTTGGTAGCTGACTCCCATCATCGGGAGTTCCACAAAGCACGAAGCAAGCAGCATTCGGGCGTCGAATAAACACATATAACCCGCTCTAGGAGATAACTCCACTAGCTCTACTCATACTTAAAAGATATCACCGAACCCTGCAACTCTACCCCCTCGGGTATCAAGCTACTCTCTCGGTAGGCTTCATAAATTCTCATCTAGGTATCTCTCCTAGATTACTCCTCTACCCAAATTCCCTCTCTACATAGGATTCCTGCTGGATACTCTTACTCAGCACATACTCGAAATTGCATCACAGATAACAACAAATCCTAGGCTAAGGCATCACAAATCAGGCCACTCTAGTCCTAAAATATGAAATACCTAGCCTATCTCTAGCATGCATAATATCTCATAACATATTTCATAACACAAAAGTAATGGTATTTTGGGAAATCACCGTTCGGGCTCTGGCTGATTGTACACACTGCTTCTTCCCGGTTTCTCTTAGAAACTCTTGATTGTTTTAGAAAAATCATTTATTTTAAAAATTTTCCTCATTTCCTCAGTTTCAGTCCAGATATACCCGAAGGTACATCCGAATCCCTGAAACCAAGGCTCTGATACCAACTTGTAACGACGTGAACATTTAAGACAATTTTTCATTTTTAAAATGCATACTCTTCATAACATATCTTATAAAAATCTCTTTTATTTAATTACAAAGCACAACTCCATTATTAATCCAGGATCCTCTTAACTCTTTCTCTAGTGTGTACAATCAAGCCGGTGTCGTCCCGCGATCCAGACAACCTGAAACACATAACATATAACACGGTAAGCACGAAGCTTAGTGAGTTCCCCAAAATACCGTATACAACACATATTAGCCACTCGAGGCTATAACTCTGTTTGACCCTCTGGTCAATGTGTCTCAGTGGGACCCTCTAGTCCCATAACTCTGTGGACCCTCTGGTCCTAACTCTGTGGACCTTCCTGTCCTAACTCTATAAACTCTGTAACATACATAGCATAAATCACAGAGAAATAATGCACTATATCACATCATATGAATGGCATACAAAATACTCTGTCACATAACTCTAATTACCACTCTAGGTAAAGTATAATGAGAAGACTCACCTCGAATGAAGAACAGATCCAATAAACACTGCTGCTACGCACCGGCCTCTAACTCTGTGCCAAACCCATAATAATCTCAATTAGGAGCTAAGTCCAACCTCTCACTTATTTGGTCTAAAGATAGAACACCAACCAACCCACTAATTCCCTAACCCACTGGGCCCACCAAGGCCCAATAATAAATGGGTCCACACACGGCCCAATTCCCAAACAAAAAGGCAAGACCAACCCAAGGGCCCCAAAGCACATATTTACACTTCTCTGGTCCAAGAATCTATTGCATGAAGCCCAAACTCTAGGCCCAACACTCAAGGACCAAAACATAACTCAAAAGCCCATAGAAGGAGTTACGCGGAGCGTACCTCCTTGGTACGCTCAGCGTACTCAAGTGCGCCTGAAACTGATCGGGGACTTCAACCTACTATGTCGCGCTTTCTGATACTTACGCCAAGCGTAAGTCCCAGACTTATCCTTCCTCTATTTTGGTCTGAACAGGTTAAGCCATGGGCTCATATGACAGATCTAGGCTCTCTACTACCTCTTAAATCATAAAGTCAAAACCTTTAAGCCTTTGTGTTGCTATAAAGGTCACCAACTACTTCCAACATATAACATCTTTCCCCATTAAGCCCTAATCTCATGCATAACTTAGCCTCAACGTCCAAGATTGGATTTTTATGAACCCACAACGCATAATACACTGAAATAAGGCAGATTCTAGCTTATGGAGGCCATTTGCTCAAAAAGTCTCCATCTTGGGACCCAAAACCCTAAAAATTGGTCCAAGAAGCACACAACCATAATAACAAGGAAAGTTCTGAGCTTTTTACCTCCAAGTGAAGCTTCTCCCTCTGTAGAACTCAAATCCAAGCTTGCACTCCAACTTCTAGCCTTCACAAGAATCTCCTCTTCTTCTTTACTAACACACAAAGGCACTTTTAGCTCTAAAAACACTCACACAAGCTTAGAACAAAGGTTGGCTCTCTTTTAGGGTTTCACTCACTCAAATGATGGGTGAGTATAAGGCCATAGCCTTCTTTATATAGGGCTCAAGTCTAAATTAGGGTTTTGCATCTGGGCCGGTTACGCCCAGCGTAACTTTAGTACGCTCAGCGTACTTCATGGAGTCCGCGTTTATTATAAGCGAATGAGTATGCACAGCGTACTCTTCAGTACGCCCAGCGTACTCCTTTTCAATATTTTCCATTAAGGGGCTTCTCTTGACAATTTGGAGAAGAGGAAGGGTTAAACAGATATGCCCAAATTCCTGGATGTTAGAATTCTCCCCCACTTGAATTAGATTTCGCCCTCGAAATCGCTCCTTACCATGCATAGATCGAACCCAACTATACGAGATGCACTACCGAAGGTCCTTAAACCATACAACAATCGCTACCACATATAGTCGATCCCCCAAGGGTCTCCTGACCCAAACGGGCAGACCTAACTGCCGCTGCGGTACTCAATCTGAATCTTCAGAGCTTGAAAACTCTTACGGTCTATCTGCTAGCCAGATCACACTTGAATCATCATCCTGTTAACCGGCCGCCGACTAACAAACTCTAAGAACACTTTTCCAATCCTGATTCCCTGCTCGATCCCGATCGTAAATTCAAAAGGACAGAAAGATCATAATCTCCCCCTTTCTCCAGGACCTACTACAAGCATCATCATCAGGATTCATCAGAGGGGATGAACCCAAAAATCTAATCTTGGACACCATAAAATGTTCATGCTCGCCTGGGAATATTCTCTGACTTTTATAAACCCAATAGATGAACCTCATGCTCACCCATCCCATAGCCAAAAAGGTTTCACCGATTCCCATCTTATAATAATTGTCTCCACTCTTAGTGACGCACAAGTCATGTAGTTCGCTTTCCCTCAAGCGAACACTACACTCTATTGAAGATTGGATCACCCCTGAACTCTGTCGATACAGCTCAATAGTTCCGTGCATCCCGCTGCACCTCCCGAACCAAGGCCCTGACCTACTCAGGTCTAAGACATCAGATGACGAACAATACCCCTCATATGGAACCCATCTCCGATTCTAGAATTTCATCTCGCCTATCCAACACACCACCAGGACTCAACTCAACTCGAGAGTTTGGTCCGACCCGTAGTTAGAACCACTCGTCCCAATGACCCACTCCACTCATGACTCGTGACCCGCAACCTGTGCTGACTTCACTTATCCAATTGCTTCGGATTGCGATGTCCAGACCTTACTTAGAATATAATGATTCCTGATCATTGAGGAGACCCCGATCTCGCCCCTGGTCTAACCACCAGGCTCCCAAAACTCATAAATTAGGGCTATTCAAGCCTAAAACTCTTCTGCGTCATGCTCTGATCAAGAGTGCTTCATCATAACAACCTCTCGCTAACTAGTGCGTACTACGGCTCCCCATAGCATCTCAACAACCTCCTACCGACTAGTGAGTACTACGGCTCCCCGTATCATCACAACATCCCTTCTCTGACCAGTGAGTACTACGGCTCCCCGTAGCATCACAACACCCCCTTTCTGACTAGTGAGTACTACGGCTCCCCGTAGCATCACAACACCCTCTCTCTTACTAGTGAGTACTACGGCTCCCCATAGCATCACAACACCCTATCTATGACTAATGAGTACTACGACTCCCCGTAGCATCACAACACCCTCTTCTGATTAGTGAGTGCTATGGCTCCCCGTAGCATCGCAACACCCCCTCTCTGACTAGGGAGTACTACGGCTCCCTGTAGGATCACAACACCCTCTTCTGTTTGGCGAATATCATGGATTCCCGCAGTATTGCCACACCTTCTCACCATCTGGTGGATACTACAGCTCCCCGTAGTATCACCACACCCCTTTGCACTAACTCATTGAACTGCAGCTCTTCGCAGTCTCACCCCACTAACTCTTACCACTTCACAATTTCACCATCAGATCGACGCCACACTGCGATCATTACTCATGCTCTGCAGACCATCGATAGATAGGTGGACGCACCTACCCGAATTATGCACCACTAACTGACGACAATCGTCATAACAAAACACCTTTCCTTGCTGCAATCCATAGCCTTAGATAATCCACTTGATGTCTCAACTCACGACCCCAAAATTATCCGAAACCTAAGACGTTAAATTCGGATACCTCGATGCACCACCCTAGAACCTCGCGATGTCTCGCCTCAGCCACTGATCTTCCTGATATACAACCCGAAATTCAGAATATTTAAAATTCTCACTTTGAAATATGGAGGGGTCGTCAACAATCCAGAACATGATGGCAATCCGAAACTTCTTCCCATTTTGCTCATACCCATGCCAGAATACTCATAATGACTATGAAATTGGTTGACTAATCAACTCCTGCCCTTCCCAAACTGCATAACAGCCCAAACATTGAACCAGCATTCCTCAACCAACGAACTACCTTACGAGCCAACCACCTTGATTTCCTCATTATAACCCCAAAGAGTTCCTATCCACCACAAGGTCTCTGACCAATGGTCACTAGCCGTGGAAACACTCATCCTTTTTCAACCATATACCACCTGCATTATCTCGCTCTTCACCTCGCCTCAATCACTAATAACCCTGGACTCAATAATCCGCACCGCAGGTCTCTATATCCAGATCTCTAACCGATCTCGAACAGATCTCTGATCCTCTCAACAAAATACCCGACCCTCCCCCACTTAGGGTTCGAACCATCACCACTTGGTGCACCAACACTCTATTCCACAGACTGTCTCCACCAGTAACATCGCACCCAATCTCGCAAGGTGCTACGAAACGCTCGATGATCTCCTTGATGAAGATCAAACAACTCCAAATACCCAAATCTCATAGGAAGTCCTCAGAACTTACCATCATGACCGCCTTTAGTCATTTAGTATCTCACATCATACCCTCACCGGACCTCACAAATGTCCAGTATTAACCCTGACTCCTATTCTGGAAATAATGAACTATCATACTCCTCATCCTTGACTCCTCGCCCAACGCTCCGACACGTCCATCATCACAAGAGTAGAAACCACATTTCCACTCTCTATACCCATCAAAGACAATAAGAGTCACCACCCTAATATACTCCTCTTGATCGTCCAACGTTGCAGCTAACACATGCCCTACAATATTCCAATAGGGTGTATCCTGGTCCTCGGCCATCTCAGTCCCCACTGACAACCTGCTCAAGCTATATCATTCCCTCGCGACAGACCCACTGCCAAATACCTTGATTGAAGATCACCATCAGTGCGATCCCACAAGGCTCACCCCCAATCTCAGAAACCGAACTCTCAACACCTTCTTACGTCTCCCTCTGGAAACGGAAATAGCACCACTCGGGTCACAGAAGGTGACATTTCTACTATCGGCCGGTTGCCCAGCTCAGACCGTATTCTTCCATAACGCATCGTCCCTACTAATCTCTGAAACTTGCGACTCCACTGGCATATCACCAACAATCTCTCGGGGCTAACCTGATCTCCCTATCAAGCGATGGTCCACAAAAACTCGTTCATCCTGGCCTTCTGGGCCCATAATCTTTTACATTCGACCTTGGTCTAGATAATCACTGCGGAATAACCTGTAAAAATAGAAGCACTAACCGCCACATATCATGGTACTCGAACCATGTCCTCTCTTCTCAACCTGCCTCAAATCATGGTACTCGAACCATGACATCACCTCTTGATCTGCTACCAATCATGGTACTCGAACCATGACATCACCCCTCGATCTGCTACCAATCATGGTACTCGAACCATGACATCACCTCTCGATCTGCTTCCAATCATGGTACTCGAACCATGACATCACCTCTCAATCTGCTACCAATCATGGTACTCGAACCATGACATCACCTCTCAATCTGCTACCAATCATGGTACTCGAACCATGGTATGACCTCTCGATCTGCTACTTAGAACCTCTGGAATACTCCCTGCATCAAGTATGGGTCCTCTGTTTTCAGTAGTACGGGACCATACTACCTGCCACATCTACCCATACTCTTTACACGGACCATCCCAGATTCCCTAAGTAGCTGCTCAACCTTCTCCTCACCAATCTCAGCACGCGCACTCGCTCCCCAGCAAAATGCTCTACTTTGTCAGCGTACTTATCTGACTAAGGTCACTTCCTAGGCTCTTCCTAGGTTCTCACACCTCTCCGCCATCAGCTGCTGAGATACTCCTTATGATGCCAGTCATCTACCTCCTGAATATCGTCACATTCACTTGGTAGCTGACTCCCATCATCGGGAGTTCCACAAAGCACGAAGCAAGCAGCATTCGGGCGTCGAATAAACACATATAACCCGGTCTAGGAGATAACTCCACTAGCTCTACTCATACTTAAAAGATATCACCGAACCCTGCAACTCTACCCCCTCGGGTATCAAGCTACTCTCTCGGTAGGCTTCATAAATTCTCATCTAGGTATCTCTCCTAGATTACTCCTCTACCCAAATTCCCTCTCTACATAGGATTCCTGCTGGATACTCTTACTCAGCACATACTCGAAATTGCATCACAGATAACAACAAATCCTAGGCTAAGGCATCACAAATCAGGCCACTCTAGTCCTAAAATATGAAATACCTAGCCTATCTCTAGCATGCATAATATCTCATAACATATTTCATAACACAAAAGTAATGGTATTTTGGGAAATCACCGTTCGGGCTTTGGCTTATTGTACACACTGCTCCTTCCCGGTTTCTCTTAGAAACTCTTGTTTGATTTAGAAAAATCATTTATTTTAAAAATTTTCCTCATTTCCTCAGTTTCAGTCCAGATATACCCGAAGGTACATCCGAATCCCTGAAACCAAGGCTCTGATACCAACTTGTAACGACGTGAACATTTAAGACAAATTTTCATTTTTAAAATGCATACTCTTCATAACATATCTTATAAAAATCTCTTTTATTTAATTACAAAGCGCAACTCCATTATTAATCCAGGATCCTCTTAACTCTTTCTCTGGTGTGTACAATCAAGCCGGTGTCGTCCCGCGATCCAGACAACCTGAAACACATAACATATAACACGGTAAGCACGAAGCTTAGTGAGTTCCCCAAAATACCATATACAACACATATTAGCCACTCGAGGCTATAACTCTGTTTGACCCTCTGGTCAATGTGTCTCAGTGGGACCCTTTAGTCCCATAACTCTGTGGACCCTCTAGTCCTAACTCTGTGGACCTTCCTGTCCTAACTCTATAAACTTTGTAACATACATAGCATAAATCACATAGAAATAATGCACTGTATCACATCATATGAATGGCATACAAAATACTCTGTCACATAACTCTAATTACCACTCTAGGTAAAGTATAGTGAGAAAACTCACCTCGGATGAAGAACAGCTCCAATAAACACTGCTGCTACACACCGGCCTCTAACTCTGTGCCAAACCCACAATAATCTCAATTAGGAGCTAAGTCCAACCTCTTACTTATTGGGTCTAAAGATAGACCACCAACCAACCCACTAATTCCTTAACCCACTGGGCCCACCAAGGCCCAATAATAAATGGGTCCACACACAGCCCAATTCCCAAACAAAAAGGCAAGCCCAATCCAAGGGCCCCAAAGCACATATATACACTTATCTGGTCCAAGACTCTATTGCATGAAGCCCAAACTCTAGGCCGAAAACATAACTCAAAAGCCCACAGAAGGAGTTACGCGGGGCGTACCTCCTTGGTACGCTCAACATACTCAAGTGCGCCTGAAACTGATCGGGGACCTCAACCTACTACGTCGCGCGTTCTGAGACTTACGTCCAACGTAAGTTCCAGACTTATCCTTCCTCTATTTTGGTCTGAACATGTTAAGCCATGGGCTAATATCACAGATCTAGGCTCTCTACTGCCTCTTAAGTCATAAAGTCGAAACCATTAAGCCTTTGCGGCGCTAGAAAGGTCACCAACCACTTCCAACATATAACATCTTTCCCCATTAAGCCCTAATCTCATGCATGACTTAGCCTCAACATCCAAGATTGGATTTTTATGAACCCACAATGCATAATACACTGAAATAAGGCAGATTCTAGCTTATAGAGGCCATTTTCTCAAAAAGTCTCCATCTAGGCCATAGCCTTGTTTATATAAGGCTCAAGTCAAAATTAGGGTTTTGCATCTGGGCCGATTACGCCCAGCGTACTTCATGGAGTTCACGTTTATTATAAGCGAATGAGTAAGCGCAACGTACTCTTCAGTACGCCCAACGTACTCCTTTGCAACATTTTCCATTAAGGGGCTTCTCTTGTCAATTTGGAGAAGAGGAAGGGATAAACAGATATACCCAAATTCCTGGATGTTACATTCTCTCAAAGTTATTCCAAGAGTTGTGGTGTTGTGTGAAACATTTGAGGCATCACACTTGAGGTGCTAGGCTCACAAGGTTCTCAAGAAATCCAAGCAACAAGAAAGGTATGTTCTCCTACTAGCTTTTATGTTTCAAAGTTCCCCATGCCATGCTAGTTAGGTTAAGAACCTTGGAAAATAAAATTCGCATGTATCTTCATAAAACATAGATCCAAGGTTTCTAGGGTTGCATGTACACCTTAGGAGTGTTAGAATGCGCAAAACCCTTCAGTGGTATCGGAGCCAGGTTTGTTTTCTTGATACTTGATGCAAATTGTTGAAAAAACTCAACATTTCTACATTCTGCTGAGTGAAATCGCCGAGTCCATGGGGGGACTCAACGAATCCATGTGTTATTTCATCCTACTCGTCGAGTAGGTTCTTGCACTCGACGAGTAGGAGTCACTGAATGCAGATTTTTGAGTTTTGCTGCTGGAAATGGACTAGAAACATTACCCTAAACTGTTTTGGTCTTATAAAACGTGTTTTAGATGGTGCAGTGGTTATGCTAATCCATTTATAATGGCTATTATCAAAATTTCAAGTTTTATATGTACTTTAATGACTCTTGAAATTGTTGATATGAATGTTCATGAACTTATGAGTTTGATAGATCATAGGAATTATTTGTTAGTTTAATTCTTGATCTTGATGTGTGTTAATGGAATCCACAATTTGTCCTCGAGTTATGGACCATTAATAAACACATAGGTTACATAAAATGAAGAGTCTCTTATTTTAATAAACCATTAACTCATGAGTTATGAAAGATGAAAAGTTTTGAAAGTTACAAAACTTGCCCCCAAGTTTTGGAACATGTAAAGTCACCTTAAAAACTTTAGTTCCAACTCCTAGAATTTTAAAAGTTAAAATTCAACCCTTATACTTTATAATATTATAAGTTTATATATATATATATATATATATATATATATATATATATACACATACATACATACATACATGTATAAGAACAAGTCGTTTTACCGTTAGTAGGCCTCATTCATGAAGCCGGTCTATAAGGGGGGTATAAGGTTGTTGCCTATAAAATGGAAGCTTAATGGGTGTCTACTCTCATCCACCGCTTCCTTGACTGGTGGAGGGTCGTTAGCCGAACGGGTAGGACAATGACTTTAATCCTCATTAAAAGTATGATGGTTATAAAGTAACTAAATGTTTTTATAAATTCTCAATCTTAGTTACCTTAGGAAAATGTGAATTTGGTGCTAACCCATGAAGTTACACTTTGAACTTTGCTTAAGTCGTTAGTGGAGTGTGTGTGGTTAACCGGCACACTAACCTGGACTTAACAAGGTTGGAAAAGGGTGGCTTAAGGTTTATCATAGATCGGTGGAGCGCATGTGGTTATCCGACACATCGGTTAGGTGATAAACATTAAGAGTACCAAGTAATTTGCATGGTTAATTCACACCTTGTTTTGTGATCCATAGCATCCCAGTCACAAAACCTGAAGGGCACATTCGAGATGGAAACATGCCATTGAAAAGTTCAATGAATCTCAAAGAATCTAGGAGTTTCAAAACCAATTAAAACCTAATAAAACATTTCGTTTTTCATGGTGGAAATTGGTGAATCTTCATTCACCTACCTTCAAATATTTTATAGCTTGGATTACGACATCCCTCTTCTAAGTTATAAAATATTGTGTTGGGTCCTAGCCTTAATATTACATTTGGGTGTCTTATTAAGGACTATCTTTATATCTAATCTAAACTTGTCCTTGTTTTCAGATGTCTTCCAACAATGCTGCTTCTGGCTCAAACCCTACCGGCTCCTTCTCTCTCATGAACCTTTGTGGGAGAGTCATCTTTGATGGATCCAACTTCAATGATTGGATTAGAAACATCAGGATGGCCATGCACTATGAGGACAAGGAATATGTCCTCGACAAGGAGCTTAAGGAACTTGATGAGTCGTCTGCCACTCCTGAGTAGATCGCTGAATTCCGGACTCATGAGAGAGATGTCACCAAAGTGGCATGTATCATGTTGGCCACGATGACAACCGATCTCCAAAAGTCCTATGATGATTATTACCCTTTTGAGATGCACCAAGACTTGATAGACCACTACCATCAAAGTGCTCGTCACGAGAGGTATGAAATCATCTCCTCCATAATAACAAGCCGAATGAAGGATGGTGAACCCATCATGGGCCACATGCAGAAAATGCAAAGATTCGTGGACCGTTTGCTGAATTTGAATGTGAACTTTACTGAGGAGTTGGCAATTGACATCATTTTGCACTCCTTACCTTCTTGTTATGATCAATTCCGAATGACATATCACATGAACAAGGAGGAAGTTACACTCAGAAAACTTCAAGGACTTTTGAAGACTGCCGAAAGTGGTCTTAAAAGTAAATCGGTTGTTACCACTCCTACTCCTACCGCGACCCCTATCTTGAAAATCGGGAAAGGCAAAGGGAAAAAGAGGAAGAGCCCTTCGAAGGGTACCAAGGGAAAGTCCCTTGATGGCTCCTCTTCGAGTGGAACCAAAATAGGTTTTGTCAGTCCTTCTGCCAACCCTAAAGAGGTTGAATGCTTCTATTGCCATGAAAAGTCGCACTTGAAGTGAAACTGCCCAAAGTACCTGCAAGATGTTAAGGATTGGAAAGTGAAACCCAACCATGTAAGTATTTACACTATATTGTCTAATAACTCACCCCATTCTAATTCTTGGGTCCTTGATATTGGTTGTGGTATTCAAATATGTTCTGATTTGCAGGGACTAAGAATAAGTGAGAACGTGAAGCATGGGAAGATAAACTTAATCATGGGGAATATGAAAGCTTCACCTATCACCAAGATTGGAGTTTATTCTTTGTTTCTAAGTAGTGGGTTAACATTAGATTTGAATAAATGTTTTTACTCGTCTGAAATGGCGAGAAATATTATTTCCTTTCATGGTTTGTACAAACAAGGGTTTACCTTTTCGTTTGATAATGAATGTGGCGGTATTAATGCTTTCTTTAATAGTGTTCTTTATTTTAAAGCATTACCTTGTGATGGTGTGTATGAAATTGTGTCGGTTGTAGATAACCTAGGAAATAATGTGTTGTGTATTGATTCTTCCACTAACTTGGATAAAGCATCTTTATGGCATTGTCGTCTTGGACATGTAAGCAAAAAACGCATTGGCCAACTCCAAAAGGATGGAGTCTTGGAGTCATTTGACCTAAAGTCGGATGATAGTTGTGAATCTTATTTACTTAGGAAAATGACAAAGTCACCCTTAAATGGTTCTTCTGCTAGGGTTGAGGGTTTGTTGGACCTCATACATACTAATGTGTGTGGACCCTTCAGAACCGCCACAAGGGATTCTAACCGCTTCTATGTGACTTTTATTGATGATTATAGTATATATGGATATGTCTACTTAATCAAGCATAAGTCAGAAACCTTTGAAAAGTTCAAGGAGTTTAAAAAGGAAGTGGAGAATCAGTTGGGCAGGAACATTAAGATGCTTCGATCCGATCGAGGTGGTGAGTATCTTAGTACAGAGTTCCTTGACTATCTTAAGGAATGTGGGATTGTCTCACAATTGACACCTCCCAGTACACCACAGCTTAATGGTGTAGTTGAGAGGCGTAATCGAACCTTTTTGGATATGGTTCGTTCCATGATTAGTCGAGCTTTGCTACCAATCTCATTTTGGGGGTATGCCTTAGAGACTGTCGCCCATATCCTTCATATAGTCCCTACCAAAAAGGTTGCCAAAAAACCTCACGAGATGTGGACTGGAAAAATTCCCAATCTGGACCACATCAAGATTTGGGGTTGCGAGGCTTTTGTGAGGCACGAGACTCACAATAAGCTAGAACCTCGAAGTGAGAGGTGTATTTTCATCGACTACCCATGGAAATCCTTTGGTTACCTTTTCTACAGACCCAGTCATAATGTGGTCTTTGTATCAAGAAGAGGAGTCTTAAGAGAGAGAGAGAGATCATAAGCCAAGGAAATAGTGGGAGGCAAATTGACCTTGAAGAAATTCAAGAGTCAAGTGGTAAAGGAACCTCAAACCCTAGCAATCAACCTGAGGAGGAAACTCCTATTGATCCGACTGACGAGTCCGTACCTCTGAGGCATTCCACGAGAGTTAGGAATGCACCTAAGCATTACTATGGTTTCCATATTAATGCGGAAGGTGATACACTTATCAGTGATAATACACTGGTAAGTCTGGATGAACATAACAACTACACGAAAGCCATGGAAGGCCCTAAGGCTGCTAAAGGGAAAGAGGCTATGGACAGCGAGATACAGTCCATGTATGATAATCAAGTTTGGAACTTGGTTGACAATGTACCAAGTCGTAAGACAGTCGGGTGCAAATGGATCTTCAAGAAGAAGACAGACATGGATGGTAATGTACACACTTATTAGGCGCGACTGGTTGCAAAGGGCTTTTCTCAAACTTCGGGAGTTGATTATGACGAGACCTTTTCACCAGTAGCGAATATTAAGTCTATTAGGGTTATGTTAGCCATTGCTGCATTTCATGATTTTTAAATATGGCAAATGGATGTCAAAACCGCTTTCCTTAATGGAAGGTTGGCTGAGGATATTTACATGAGTCAGCCATAGGGTTTTGTCAGCACAGAGTACCCTAATAGAGTGTGTAAGCTTAAGAAATCCATCTATGGATTGAAATAAGCACCTCGCAGATGGAATCTTTGTTTCGATGAGAAAGTCAAAGAATTTGACTTTTCGAGGAGCGAAGATGAATCCTGTGTATATGTCAAGGCTAGTGGGAGTATAGTTAGCTTTTTGGTATTGTATGTGGATGACATACTACTCATAGGAAATGACATCCCAACTCTGCAGGAAGTGAAGTCCTGGCTTGGGAAGTGTTTCGCTATGAAGGACCTTGGTGAAGCTGCATATATCCTAGGGATAAGGATTTTGAGAGATAAGAGTAAGAGACTAATTGGACTTAGTCAGAGTACCTACTTGGATAAGGTGCTGAATAGGTTCAGCATGCAGAATTCCAAGAAAGGAGAATTACCGATCCTAAGTAACACCATATAGAGTAAGACTCAAAGCCCGAGTATGCTATGACATGTACTCGTCCTGATGTAGCCTTTGCGTTGAGCATGGTCAACAGATATCAGGGGAATCCTGGCAAGGCTCATTGGACTGAGGTAAAAAACATTCTCAAGTACCTGCGGAGGACTAAGGAGTGGGTCCTTACCCTCGGTGGTTGTGATGACTTGAGAGTAGTAGGGTATAGTGATGCTAGCTTCCAGAATGATAGGGATAATTCCCGCTCTTAGTCAAGTTGGGCCTTTACCTTAAACGGAGGAGCAATTACTTGTAAAAGTTCCAAGTAGGAGACAGTGGCCGATTCAACTTGCGAATCAGAGTATATAGCGGCAAGCGAGGCAACAAAGGAGGCTATATGGCTAAAGAACTTCATTGGATACCTTGGAGTTGTACCAGCTATAAAGGAGCCTATGGAGATTTTATGTGATAGTGAAAGTGCAGTTGCCTTAGCCAAGGAACCAAGGGATCACGAAAGATCCAGACACATCAGCAGAAAGTACCATTTCATCATACATCGAATAGAAGAAGGAATCCTTGTAGCAAAGTGGGTATCATCAGATGAGAACCCAACAGATCCCCCCACAAAGGGATTGGGTAGGGTTAAGCATCTTCAGCATGCAAGGCGCGTAGGGCTAAAGGATGATATTAGTTTTAGAAATTAGATAGCTTTGAAATTTGTAAAGTGTAATTGACATTTGATGATAAATAAAAGTTGTTGTTTATTTATAAGTAAAGTGTTGCTATCTTCTGTCAATCATTTACTATCGTTTCAATTTGCATGTTTTGACTTCCAGAATAATTATGTTATGGTATATCATATTATTCAAATTCTCCATAGTCAGTTATATGTTGGAAGTAGATATAAATCAAGACTGTCATGAAATTGGCTTATAGACGTCTAAGTTGTTGGACATAGCAAGAGTTGCTACAACACTCATGAGTGCTCATAAGTTCTGAGTATTGGATTCAACCCAAGCTCACTTGTATCACTTCATGGAATTTATCTCGAGTGATCGTCAGATGGTAATATCATATAAGTCTTCAAACCTAGAGATATGAGTTGTTGACTATGAGTTGGTTATACATTGATTGCACGAAAACGCATTGGTAACTTGATGTTATAAAATGTGCCTTTGTGTATAGTTATAAAATGTGCCTTTGTGTATGATTCAACAAGTAGTAGAACAAGCATATAAGTCGAAGTTTATCTGTTCCTTCTTGGATTAGAAGCGATATCTGGGCCCCTCGATGATTTTGTGTTGACCTATGTACCGGTCCTGGTCAGAACTAAATTGATGTGTTCGATTAAGTTCTATGTCAAACAAATCGGAAATCAGGACACAAACTGTTGGACAATAAGTAAGACATTGTACCATGTATTTTTACGGTTGATATCTAGAACAGAGGATTATATGATCACTTATCTTAAATGGCGTATCATCATCATCTCGGTTCCGCGAGACCTCGAAAGAGCTACGATTGCTGATCGGTTCATGAAGTTATTCTTGCAGTTATAGTTATTAGACTTATCCAAGTGGGAGACTATCGGATTAGGTGTCTTAGTTCATAACTATTTCTGGGATGTACTTGAACCGATTAGCATGGTCCATTTTGGGTTGCATGGCATTGCAACACTTGGATAGACTAAATGAGAGAAAGGACACTTAAGGTTTATTAATATATTATAAGTTCTAATATATTAATAATATTATTTAATTAGTATTGATCAATAATTAATTTAGAATTAATTTGGTGATCAAAAGAAGAAAAATTAAATACATGGGGTTGATTGTGTAAATCATCCATTCTTTTATAGTGGGCTAATGATCCATGATTTATTGAATTGGGCTAAAACCCATAAGGCGCTCCATGGATAGTCCATGGAGGTTATAAACCCGTGGATCATGGAATATGAAAAGTCATGTCAATTAGGGTTTACATGTTGTAACCCTACTTGTGACATAACTATAAAAGGACCCCATGGCTAGCATAATCGGCACTACTATGTGTAGAACAACAGGGCTAGCCGATTTTGAGTGATAGTGTACTTCTCTCAAAGTTATTCCAAGAGTTGTCGTATTGTGTGAAACACTTCAGGCATCACACGAAAAATACAGTTAAAAATTTTCATTTTTAAAACCAATCCAAAACTATAAGTGTTTAAAAAACATAGTTTCCACAAAGCATAAAAATCCAGGATGATGTGCACGATCACGCCTTCACCTTGCCACGATCATCTGAAGCACCTGAAACAATAAACTAAAAATGTATGCCAAATCTTAGTGATTCTCCCCCTCCCCCCCCCCCCCCCAAAGTAGCACCACACATCATATAACATTTACAATCATGCATGTTGGGTCCACTCAGTCATCGGATTGGAATACCCACATGTGACAGACCCAATCAGTTATAGGACTGGAATGCCAATATGTGACAGGCCCAATCACTCATTGGACTGGAATGCCAAAATGTAATGGGCCCATTCAGTCATCGGACTGGAATACCAACATGTGATAGGCCCAATCAGTCATCAGATTGGAATGCCAATATGTGAAAAGCCTAAGCAACCAATCGGACTGGAATACCCTCGGGTCCACAACCATCAGGCTGGATTACACCAGGTCTATTAACTCACACATATAACAGTAAAGCCTCAACCCCGAACATACTATGTCGACATAAACAACAGATAAACACATAACCAATTAGCAAGTAAATCAGGCAGATCTATAGATCACTACTGCATAGAAACATCCTCTATATCAAGATACAAATCTAACAGATCTCTACACCATAAAAATATCCTATATATATATACTAGGATACATATCTAACAGATCACCACAGTATAACAACATCCTATATACCAGGATACATATCCTAGTGGGCCGACATTGGTGCCTTCGACCCACAGTACAGTGAGGAAAACTTACCTCTCACTCCGGAAAGATAGTTGAATAGGAAACTGCTCCGAATATCAGCTCCACAAGTCACCTATAAATCAATTAGTGACCAATCTTAACTACAACTCAAAATACCCAAAATACCCTTAGGTCAAGCTTGGTTAAATCTTGATCAAGGCAAAAGTCAAAGAATTCGATCGAGTCAACTCAGTTGAGTACGCCCAACGTACTCAGCTTGTACGCACGATATACTAAGGGCTTGACTAAAAATGGGGTGTTGACCACATACATGCATCGTACTCTAGCGTACGCCCAACGTACGTGCCAACCAACTTTTTTTTCTATTAAGAGCTTAATCGCCTAAGCTCTTTTGTCCAAAATCTAGATCTAGTCCCAAAATAACAACTTATGTCATAAAGTTTCAAACTTTATGACTTTGCATGACTAGGAATTGCTCAACACTAAAAACCCTAACTTCTTAACTCATTAAGACATTATAACCCATGCATGGAAGGAAACTAATGACCAAGATTTCATTTTTATGACCTTAGACACTCTAAAACATTTGGAAGGGCAATCCATTTGGGTCTAAAGCATGCCATACTCAAGAACATCATTGATGGGAGACAAAAGCACATAATAACATCATACAAGGTTGATCTAACCAAATAATCATCAAGCAATAAACTTTATACCTTCTGGAGATGTAGGAGGGTGCAAAAATTCCTGATCCAAGGTTGCTCCACACTTCCAAGATATTCTCCTTCCTCTGTGAACACTAAAACATACATTAATGGCTCAAGAATGCTTAAAAATAGGTAAGAGTTAGCTAGGGTTGAAGTTGGAGATGGAGGCTAATGAATGAAGAGGCATCAATGGATTAAGGATGTTTAAATAGGGTCCAAACCCTAAAAAATAGGGTTTGAGTCTCTTCCATGTACGCCCAGTGTACCAAGTGTACGCTCAACGTACATGATCGAGTTCTGATTTTCAATTATATGCCACATGGGACCAACTTTGCAAATAATTTTCATGATAAGGGTCAAAATGTTCATACATGGAATTTGAGGTGTTACAACAAGTATATACCAATTTAATTATGATCTTAGACACCTTAATCCAACATATCGCATATCAAAACACTAAGATACATCACTTCAATAACATATACATTAACACAGATTCATCATAACTTTAATAGATGATAACATATCGAAACCTGAAGATACATCACTACACACATATGATAACATATCGAAACATAGAAAATTTTGAGTCTTTTAACACAATGGTAACTTAATCAAGGCCCAAATGATGAATGAGACTCACAAAGGACAATGCATAAGTAGATTATAACATACCAAAACACTAATATACATCACTACACACAAATGATTGCAACAGTTTTTTTTAGGGTTTCTTCAAATCATACATTTCTCAAATCGGCGAACTATATGACAAACTCAAATGGTATATGAAATCATTAGCAGCATGAATCAACACTTACCAATGATTTGACACAGTTAAAAAACCAACGAGGTGGATTATCAGTGCTCCAAGATTCTCGTTCCTTTTCCAGAATAGGACCATTGAGACAATCTCATGTCAGAGGTCCATATGCAGGTACAGGTTGTAGGTAACAGGGAGAGGTTGAGGAAGATGACATCAAGAAGGATCAAGGAAGAAGCGCTTTGATTGTAAAAGGGGAAGGAGTTTCGTTGGTTTGATTTGATAAAGCCCTTTTCCATTAATAAAGAAGCTGACTATACATGCCATGTAAGCCTGCTCGTCCATGTCGCATAGTTTTTTTCCACGTTACGAAAATGGGCATTTTAACCGGGATACCGACTCAATACCCTTTATATAACAAGTTAATTCTCACTTTAATGGTGTAATAATTAAAAAAATGAGTTAAGTGACCTTTTAAAGACGAAAATCATACTTTGTGGTGTTTCGGTGTTAAAAACACATATAAAGATTATATTATTATATTTCTAGTTTAATATTAGCAACGAATATTGATTGAAAACATCAAAGCTTAATATCAACAATATCCTATATCCAGACACAACTCACCATACTCAAATAATAAGGTCATTAAGCATATCAATGTCTCACATGTTTGTAGGGTTTAGTCGGTATATTTCTATTCAATATATCAATATAGGTCAAATGTCAAATATCCAACATCAAGCTATAACCACTCTTTCAAGCAGGGTTGGTCCAAGCAAATTTGAGGCCCAAAGCAGATACAAAATAGAGGCCCTTCAAGTCAATACCAACATTACCGTATGAATTTACTGAGCTTGCAAAGAATAATAGTAATATCTTTCTCAGGATAAAATTCTCCAGAAAATATGTAGCCATATACATGTAAAATCGCTTTTCAAAAACACTTGGCCAACATCTTCGGTTTATTGGTAAGTTGATTTAGATGTATCAAAATATTAAGAAATTATATTTTTCATGAATAAATTCAATTATAATTATATTTTTCATGAATAAATTCAATTATAATTATATTTTTCATAAAGCTTTTTTGAAAAAATATTAAGAAATGAAATTCAAAATATAATTAAATCAACTCAAACACACCACCAATTTCTATTTTTCTCGGTTAACAAATATGATTCCATGGAAAAACCTTCAATATAGCAACGCACTTAATTGAATCAAACAACTCATCAAAAATCATAAATCAAATAAGTAATCACAAAACTCTAAATAAAAAATAAAAAATAAAAAAATAAAAAAAAATAAAAAATAATAATAAAAAAAACCACTAAGATCAAGAAAAGATGGAAACCAAATATCATCGTCATAACACTTCTTCTTTCCTATGACTATCCTACAAAATGGGGCAAACTAATGATCATGATAACATAAACACAAAGGTCTCTAAATTCGGAAGCATTAAATAGCTAGAAATTAAAAATCATCACTTGAAAAAGCTTAATCAACTCATAAAAATAAAAAGTAGAAGAACAGAGGTGTTTTAGTTTGCTTCTGATGGTCGATGTATGAAACAAACTCTTTACACTTTACACATTAAAGATGAGGGAAGACAGGAAAAGGTTCGAGCCAATTCTGAGAAAGATTTTAGTTATCATGCGGCTTAGCCATCTCAACTACATCCAGTTTTGTTTTTTTGTTGCATATTATACTTTATATCCTCTAAATTTATATATTAATAGCAAATTTTAGGGGGCCCAAGATTTGGCGAGGCCCGGGACGGTCGCCCAACATGCCCACCCTCTAGGGTCGGCCCTGCTTTCAAGCTATCATAACCAACAAATCATTTTAATATGATCAATAAAGAAAATCATGAAGTGGAAGATGCTATAAGAAAAATGTAAAATAGACCCCATATGTTCGTCATAAAATCCATCATTGTCTTGACAAAGATGATTTCACAAAAAAAAAAAAATGAACCACAGGAGGACCAAAAGTTCACTCATGTGTATCAACCAAAATGTACACAAATAATCCCCCAAATATGAAGAGCTCCAAGCTTCAAAACTGACAAATGCTTCCATCTTTCAAAATTGCTTTTAAATTGTTGATCATCTTCTAAGGGTTTTTCTTATCAAGCCCCCCCCCCCCCCCCCCCCCCCCCCCCAAAAAAAAAAAAAAAAAAAAAAAAAAAAAAAAAAAAAACACCCCAAGAAGCTCTCGTAATATGTGTAAAAGAAGATGAGTTTTGAGCCCTTATTTTGCTTAAAATCCATACATGCAAAAATAGCTACTTGCTAGCCACGTCATGTGGCGATTTTTCAAGTGACCCTCAAAATTGAAAATGACAACTTCAAGTGGCGACCAAATAGATATTTTGGGCTGTTAAATTCTTTTGTTTTCATTTCTTGAAGGCATTTACAGGAATAGATGCATGATATTTGGTTGCAATGTTTTAAAAACCGATTCGAACCGAACCGGGAACCGGAGATGAGGACGGTTCGATTTAGACCGCTTTTATAACGAGTTCCTAACCGGATTGAACCGGTCAGCTTTAGTAAAAAAACTGGTTCAACCGGCTGAAGTGAACCAGAATGGACCGAGTTGAACCAGACATTTTTGGATTTTTGTGTTTGCTTTGAGTTTCTTTGTTTGATTTGACTTCTATAAGGATTGTTTTTATATGTTCATTGTATTTACGTTTGTACTAAAAAGATGACAAGTTTTGTAATCAATATATGCAGAATAATTAAAAACATATAAAATATAGGACCGGTTTGACCATCCGGTTGAACCGAAAAACGTCACCCGACGGATTCAATTAAAAAAACCGGTTTTTAAAACATTGTTTGGTAGTCTAAATAAAAGACATGAATATGTCGTCTTTCTCTAGTAGCATCAATTTATAGTTGAAAACAAACATAAAATAATAAGAATAAAAAGGTATAATAATGATATAAAATGCCATTATCATCTCTCAACCGAGCCATTGGAAACGTAATATAACCCAAACTCAACTATCATAGAAAATGAAGAGTAAATGATATAAAACCACTCTCGATCCCAAGGAAGCTACTCAGATATATAGATTAAAAAAAAATCATAACATATCAAATTAGATGGTGTCAATAAGTTGTTTTGGAACTCTTTATAACAAAACCTAATGTGTAACCAACTATGTGCACCTCTACGCACTGGAATGTGTAACAATAAACATGGGCTTAATCGCAGCTTGCTATTTTCGTCCACTATGTAAAATGAAAATCGAAGCCCATTATGCAAAGCAAAATATATTACAACTTGTTAAAATATTTAATAATTACATTCTGGGAAAATGACTCTTGAGGGTAATTAACTTTTGCGTTTGTACTCATTGGTCCCTTTCCTTTTTTTTTTATTCAATATACAATCGAATTTGTTGTTTGCGTTCACCATAACCCTTTTGACCGGCTTTTGACCTGTGATAGCCGGTCAAAGGGTTATGGTGAACACAAACAACAAGTTCGATGATATATTGAGTACAAAAAAAGGAAAGAGACCAAATGAGAACGAACTCAACAGTTGGTTACCCTCCTGAGTCATTTTCCCCGAAAAGTTAAATGAAATTAAAGTTACAAAATTATCAAAGACTGCAACCTTTTTTTGACTATAACGTATATGAAGAGCGTTTCAAAGGGGTAACCTTGTTAAAACATGGTCTATATTATGCTTACTGTGGTTAGCGGTTAACACCTCTCTGCAAAAGGATATGAAAGGATATGACTGTGTATGAGAGGTATATTTATCAACATAAACGTTTACCTCAAGGTATATTATGGTGATGTGTCTACATTATGCTTACTGTGGTTAGCGGTTAACACTTCTCTGCAAAAGGATATGAAAGGATATGACTGTGTATGAGAGGTATATTTATCAGCATAAACATTTACCTCAAGGTATATTATGGTGATGTGTCTACAAAAGCAACATGATATTGTACATATTGATGTTGTATCTTATCCCATGAATTCGATCTTAAAGCTAAGTAAACTAAAAAATCACAGCACTTGTGATTCCACTCGTTTGTAGACTTGGATTTTATCTTATTTGTTTATCCTTGCAATGGCATATATGAAAAAATTGATGTTTGTGTACTTCTACTATTAGCAATATGGATTTGATTCTTAATTACGTTACTTGTGGAAGTGTCAAAAGTTTACCAAATAAGGAGAGTTTCTCATCGCCCAAGGTTCAAGTGGATAGGAACTTGGAATCATGCATCAAGTATTGCATGATGAATGAAAACTACCACATTTGGGAAATTTAGACTAGTCGTTGACAAAGTGTCAAGTGAAGGACTATGAGATCAAGTACACAAAGTTGTGTGTTGATCAAGTCCACCACAAGAGTGACAAGATATTCATTATAATTTACTAAAGGTTTAGTAAATTAAAAGAGTTTCAATCAATAGCAGAACGAATAAGAAGAATCAAGTAGGCAGAAAGATAAAAGTTTCTCTGTTCTAAGAAGAAGGGAGAGTACCTTTTATTGTGTTTTATGATATGACTTAATGATTAAGAACCATATCTCAAATTGATCCTCTAAGTGATTCTTAGTACAATTTGTATGTCTAAGAAGAGGAAATGAGAATTGTGAAAATGGTTAAATCAAGAAGTCAATCATAGTTCGTTCCAATGTCAAGTCTTAGAGTTATACTCCAAGATTGTGAATTAGGTGACAAGTCTTAAGAAGGTTTATAACTTTCATCAAATGTGGAACTTGGAAAATGTTTTCTTGTTCTCGCACATTTGAAATTGGTAAGTTGTGATGTCTTGAATAAGACAAAGACCAACTAGGACCAATTATGTGAAAAGTTTTGTCTTGATAAAGGCTGCACTAACTCTTGAATATTTGTTTGTCAAGAAAATGTTTCTTAACAAGGGAATCTTATATGTCAAGGAGTCAGTGGGAGTCTTAATGGTCTTGAAAGGTTTCAAGAACAAATCAAGAATAGACCTTATAATACAACACTAGCACACGACTTGAGGTTTACGACCTATCGTGTTGACACTATTTTGTTTCTATGCCATTTCGAATTGAGTTAATTATGCAAGTGAGTTCTACGAGTTCTCAATGGATTGTATAGGGGCAAGGCACCTTGTTCAATGGAAAGTACATTGAAATGAAGGGGTGAGCTGCTAAATAACTTGGAAGCAATGGTGGGACCCTCGATGGCAAGAAATTAAGAAAAGCAAGTTCTATCCATAAGAGTTTGGATTTGTCACTAACATTATCTTGTGATTATGGTTATGACAAATTCACATGGATGAGAATGAATACACCACAAAATCTAAGTTTCATAAGGTTTCTTTCATTCATAAGAATGATTGTAAGGAAACGCCTTCACTAAGAGAGATTTTGAAGATGGTATCATGTGATTTGGTTTTCTCAAATTCAACTTTGATTACGGCATATCTCTTCATAGTTCGCATTGTGGGAAATGACAAATAGGTCTGAACATCTTGATATGAGTCTTAGAATCGTTTAGACATATACATATGAGCCATCCAAGGAAAGGTGTATGAGTTTAAGAAGCTTAGATAGAGTCTTATCGAAGCATCTAGTATAAGAAATATGAACTTGAGAAATTGTTTTCTTAAAGTTCAGCTGATTTCTGAATACATGTCAAAGCTAGTAGGAGCATAAGTGTTATGCTGGTAAAGAAATAATCATCATGTAAGTGGGAGCATGATTATTATGGTAAGTATTGCAAGTTAGCAATATTAATTATAGAAAAACAAGTGTTGAACTTTGCAATGTCGTAAGGGTTGAAAATTTGTTTTGCTATAATTAAGGGAGAGAATATTGTACTTCGTTTCAAGATCTAAAGCTTAGATTGAGAAATTTTAATAAATTTAGTCAAAGGATGCATAGTGTGTTCTTAAAATTTTGATTATGATTACGGTATCCCTCTTCATAGCTTAATTGTAAGAACGTGACACATAAAATGTTATGGCAGAAGATTGATAGAGTGTCGTATCTTCATGTAAGACATTATGCATCGTGTCCCATACGCTTCGGGTATAGGATCGATTGCAAATGCTATAATATTTGACCATTCTAAATTTTTCCAAATGTCTAGCGCATTAAGAGGGAAAAAGGACAAGAATCGGTTTTGACTAAGATAATTAAACAACTATCAAAGGACGATCCAAAGCTCGCTGAGGATTGGTCGCTTGTGAGTAGTTGGAAGTATGGCATTGAATGGACCATATTGATATCATTATAAATAGATAAGATTCTATTAAGAATGAGTTGTCATATAGTAAATATGGAAATGTTTCCATAAATGGGAGTTAGAAATAAAGAATTTATGTCTAGATTAGAAATTTTTATGCAAAAGGATGTTCAAGGAATGTACTTTGAGTGAGAGACATCACATCTATAGAATAGTTCTGTAACTATTTTGATAGAGTGCCTTGTGATTTCGATGGCCGAGTCTTTGTAATTTTATGTTGTAACTTCACAAGAGGATCATTGCATAAAATATTAGAATTTGACATATTCTATAAGTGACAAGAATTTGATATTCTTGTGCTTATGATAAAGAATTGGGATTTGTGAAATGAGAATGATTGAACATGTGTTCACTTGATCTATTTCACAAAGTAATAGACCATTGAAAACCAAAATGTGCATGCTTAGAGCATGGGACAATTGTGGTTATAATTCAAGTTATAAAGTTGATTATCTGAAACGTTAAACAATAGATAATGAGTAATCAATATGGTGATTAGATAAAAGTGTTTTATTTATACTCAAAGATTTGGGACCATATAGGATTAGTATTACCTTTGTGTTTCACTTTGCATGTTTTGACTTCCAGAATAATTGAGTTTATTAAGAATAATCGAATTAGTCAAACGGACCACAGTCAGTCATACGTTGGAAGTAAGTATGAATGAAGACTGTCATGAATTGGTTTGTAGATTGTCTAGAGCGTATTAGACATAGCAAAGGTTTGCTACAACGTTCATGAGTGCTTATGAATATGATTTTGAGCATTGGATTAAACCTACGTTCACTTGGATCGCTTCATGGATTTTATCACGAGCGATTGGTGAGACGATAATATCTTGTATTCTTGAAACCGAGATGTATGAGTTGTATCTTGCAAATCGGTTGCATATTGATAATATGTAAACGCACTGGTAACTCGGTGTTATAAAACTTATTGTTGTGTGTGATTTGGTGAGTGAGTGCAAGCAAACATTAAGTCGAAGTTTATCCGTTCCTTTTAACCAAAACGAGATAAAAGCGATATCTGTGGGGCCCTCGATGATTTAGTGATGACAAACGTAAATGCTCGGCCGGGCTAGGGCTAATTTGATTTGTTCAATTAGTCAGTCATCGTAAATCGGAAATCGAGAAACAACACATAGACTGAGAGAATGATTTCAATCCATGTCTCGTGTCTATACGATATCTAGAATGGAGGAATATATGATCCCTTATCTGAAGGACAGGTTACTGATAAGATTAGAGTTTGACAGCATCTTTGAGAGCTACGATTGCTAATCGAGGTGTACTTACAATATGTAGTTACTAGACTTATCCAAGTGGGAGACTGTTGGATTAGTGTCTAAATCTGTAACCATAATTGGTAAGTACTTGATCCGATTGTGCATGGTCCTTTTGGGTTGCCTTCACCAAAGCAACTTGACTGGAGAAATAATAGAGAAAGAGGTTATTATGATTTATTAATATGTTATAATAATAATATATTAAAATAGAAATCATATTTGTTTAATTAATATTGGTCAATAATTAATTAAGAATTAATTTTGTGATCAAATGTAATTAATTAAACTAGAGGGGCTGAATTGTAATTATGTGATAGTTACAAAATAGGGTAAGGATTATCCTAAGGATAGGTTGGACGAATTTAAGGTGATAAGGCCTTAGAATTCGTCCATGATAAGGATTCAAGGCTTATCTTATGGGTTGCTTGGTGGGCAAGCAACTAGATAAGGATAAGGACTGAAACCCTATCTCTACACCTATATAAACACCCCTTTGGCTCATGAATTCGTCCATACCTTCCCAAGGCTTCCTAGGGACGAATTTTATACCTCTCATTCTCTCTCTATATCTTCTTCAATTACTTGTGGTGTTTGTGAGCCATTAGAGGCATTACACTTATGGTGCTTGCTTTCAAGACTTAGGGTTTGAAGATTCAAGTTGTTATTACAATATAACAACAAGAGGTATGTAATCTAACCTTCTTGGTTAATTTCGAAAGTAGCAATCATCTTTAGAGTTTTATTATGTGTTCATAATGTTGTGTATCTAATAGTGAAAACATAGATCCAATGTTAGGGTTGCATGTACATATAGGATTGTAGGTATAAAACCCATCACTTTCATGGGTTATGTTTTGAAGAGAAGCAAGAATGAATCTCATAAAGTCATTAATATCAGTAGGAGATGACGTGGGATTTGCTGTAAATGAGTAAAGGGAAAATGAATCAGGAGGGCAACCAACTGTTGCATTTGTTCTCATTTGGTCCCTTTCCTTTTTTTTGTACTCAATATACCATCGAACTTGTTGTTTGTGTTCACCATAACCCTTTGACCGGTTATCACAGGTCAAAAGCCGGTCAAAAGGGTTATGGTGAACACAAACAACAAATTCGATGATATATTGAATACAAAAAAAAAAAGGAAAGTGACCAAATGTACAAACGCAAAAGTTAATTACCCTCAAAAGTCATTTTCCCTTACATCCTTTATCTATCATATATCTTCTATCATCTATCTTTACCTCATTTAATAAACAAAACCTCTAAATGCCACATGTCCCCTTTTTAGGTAGACTAATTGACACGTGACAATTTTTAAAGAATTCTTAATTTTCAGTTTTTCTTTTTCGGTAATTAGTAAAAATCTTTAAAATATCTGTTTTTTTTTTTTTTTTGTAACATAAATATTTGAAAATGGTAATTATTTATAACATAACTATTCGAAAATGGGAAGTATTTATAAGGAATTTTCAATTTTCAAATTTTCTTTTAATTGGATCTTAATTTATAAAATACGATTTAACTTTTAGGACGGTAATGTTTTAAAAGACTAATAAAACAACTTTTAGTTTTATCTAATAGTCCTTTATTATATTTTTTTCCATGATAAAATTTTTAATTGTTATTTTTTCTGTCTATATAAATTTTTAATCATACTGACCGTGGTTTCCACGAGTTATAACCTAGTTCTTAATAAAATAGTAGTTATTCTATGCCATGTGTCATTTTCTCATAATTTTGATTTTTCTTTCTCCTATTTTCTAAAAATGACATGTGTAATTTTCTATGTTTTTACTTTCAAATTTAAATAAAACCGTATTGATTAGCATTTATAGAACAAATTAAATTCGGTATCTCTAATTAATTGAGATGAATTGTAATCCATTAAAATCAGTTGTTTGACAATTATAAGATTCTATTCAAACATAAAACTCAATTGTTGAACAATTATAAAAATCTATTCAAATTCAAAACTCAAACCAATCCATAAATCTCGCATAAATCTCGCATGTTAAAGTGAGATTTATGGTCAACTCTCTTTTCGGTTGATTGTCGATCAAGTCTCTTTTTCTCTCTTTGATCCTTCAAATTATCTTTTCCCTTGAACATTTGAAAATGATTATGAAGTTCTTATGGGTTTCTCCCCTATGACGCCGATTGAAATGGGAAATAAAACTCCATGAATCGAATCCTACACCAAAGTTGACATCAACCACAACCGTCACCACCACGGCTTGCAAATCCATAATGTTTCTGCTCCTGGATGTCTGTTTTTCACTACAATTGATGATGGTTCTCAGTTTCACACGTTTTAATTTTGGTTTCACAAGTCTTCCTTTTATACTCTTCTCTTCGTTTTGAATTCACCATCTATCTTTCTAGGAGGTAGTTCTGCCTCGAATCATTTTCCTTCACTTTCTTTAACATCAATTTTAAGGTTTCATCAGTTCCTCTATCCCTTTCCAATAACATGCTTGTTTTTTTGTGTGTTCTTGAGTGGAAATGGTGGGAAAAGGTTGTACCAATCGCTTCCTTTCCACCCCAAAGTAAGAAAATAAATTTTAGTTTTTCATGTTTGGATAAAATCTCGGTTTATTTTGATATGTATCTCAGATTGATTGTGTTGTCAATGGAACCTTATGTATATTGTTTTTTCTCAGGTTACATACAAAAAAGTGATTATGGTTTGATAAAATAGGTATTCTAAGTGTTTGGTGTAATGTCCCAAAGAATGTTCTTAGCAAGTTGTAATTTTGAATATATATGAAATTGTTACAAATATTCTTATTTTAACTTCTATGATTGTATAGATTCTTGACATTTTATGGTGAAACTATTGAACCTAAGGGCAGTTAAATAACCAGGATATTGTCATGTTATTATGTCATAAGGAAGTTACTGTTATGAAGTAAGAGCTTAGAAACTTCTTTGTTGGTGTACTCTTAAAGAAAACTATCTATCATGTTTTAAAATTTATTATAATGATATTCTATCGGGATCAAAGGAAAGAGTTATGGAATTTAAGATGTAGTCTTTCTTACTTATATATCAAAAATAGTTCATAGATTTGTCACATACATGGTTTTTTGGTGAGTTCTTGCGATTTGATGTTACTTGTGTAATTCACATAACGGAGAGAATACATTTATTTTTAGTCTTAACTATGGACTTATTCCGTTACTCATCTGTGCTACTTATAGTTGGTGTAGCCTATATCCTTACAGGCTTTAGAGGGATTACATTTGAAATATAAGAGGGATACAAAGGAGATCACAAAAAATTGAGATAAGGAAGAAGAATGAAGTTTGCTTTTACTTTTCTTATGGCGTGGGGTTGAGATGTAATTTAGAACTAGAACAACTGAAATGGAAAATTGTTACCATTTTTGTGAAATATGTAAAAGTAAGTGTGTTTGACTATAATATCATGTTCGTAGCGTTGATCTAATATGTTGATGATGATATAGTTGAGTTAGTTATTGATTTTGTCGGATAACATGTTTTTATGTGGTATTGGTAAACTTGTGTTGGGTTCGTCTTGTTATTGGGAATTAGTATAATTTTTGATGCTGGATGCTTTTAATTTTTACCTTTAGTTCATCTCTTTTTTCCTCTTCCTGTGGTACCCTTTATGGTAAAACATTTTTCATTTAAAAAAAAAACAAAATCCTATCTTAATAACATATAATTCTAAAAAAAAACTAGAAAATATCTTTTAAAAATACTTAAAATTCTTTTAGATTTTAATGTATCCCAACAATTAAGGGATGCATTTTCTTATTTATCTTATTTACCCGATTTTCAATTTAATATCCCTATTTTATACACGCCAACCCTTACCTTCAAAATATACAGCGTTTTCTTTCTCATCATCATCACATCAATTTCTACAATTCTGCAATAGAGACTAAAGACAAACTAGGTTAATTTATATTCAATCAACATTAACCTATCATATTTATTTACAACTATTTTATTTGAATGATTGAACTATTTCTATAAACTTTTGTGTTTAACATTATTATAATCTCAAAGTAGGTTGTCGTTTTCATAGATTTTTCAAGTTCACCGATCTGTCATAAATTTATATAAATAAAAAACATAAATATTTTAACTAATAATTTATTTAAAATAACTTATAAGTATTTACTATAAAAAAATTAATTATTTTTATAATTGTGGTTCTCATGGGCTATAACCTAGTATATAATATAAGTCCTTTATACATAATATAAAGATAAATATGACAATCCTATTTCTTTAAAATATTTAATACCTGCATCCTTTATATCCTTTATACATAATATAAGGGTTACATTGAGCTTATTTTTATGAGACCATATGACTAGAAAATGAAATATTATATTATTTTATTGTGCATGAAAATATAATATATCTGATATCTTAATACTTTAAAACAATACTATTAACCCAAATTACATTCATATATTCTAAAAAAATAAAAAATAAAAAAATATATAATATTAGAATAATAAAATATTATAAATATTATATTTTTACAAACATTAAAATATTAAAATATTTGCTTGAAAAAACGAGTTTTACAATCTAATAAAATTATGGAAGTTTAAAATGAACTTTTACGCATTATGTGATACTAATTATATCATTGTATATCAACTAAATTATCAAACTTAACCTTAATATGAAATTTTAGTTGAAACTTAAAAACAATATATTTTTACCAAAAAGAATCATCCATGTGCCTGCTTATTTTTCTTTTGGTTTCAACTAAAGTATCGCCATCGTTCCTCTCTATATTTCTTTGTGTGTGTAAATTCTGATGAAGTAAGTCCAACGAAATAATCAAAATATCATTTGATTTGAAAACTAATTACATCATAGTTTGCAATGTGGCACAGATACATAATATAATAATATCTTGTTTGGCTTTTAAAACTAATTGCACTAACAAAGTCATATTAATAAAGAAAATTTTGTATATGTGATTATTAAAAATCAAAATATCATATCTCTTCGACTTAATTTCTTAATATCTTATTTATCATTAATAAAAATTTTAAATATTATTTTTGACAAAACATTATTTTTAACATTTCATAATCATTTTAAGTATTTATTTTTATCACTTGACTATTATATCTTTTTTATATATTTAAGTTTAAAATATCATCTTTCTTTATATAGTTTTAAAATATCATATTTATCTAAATTATTATTTTAATAATATTGAATGTGTTTGATTAATATGGCTTAAAATGAAATTAAAATACATTTTCCATTAAAAATTTGTTTCCCTTGTACACTTGTTTAAAATAAACTTAGCCATAAAACGTTTTTCACAAAAAAAAATATTCTTTTCTTAACAATATAAACAATCCATTGTTTGCTACACATATATGTTTTAAAACTTTATTTTAAGGAAAGCACTAAACTAACTCATATAAACGAAAGTATTAATAAAGTGCAACATTCTAAACTAATAAAGTCTATTTTGAAGTAGCTGGCGGTTGGCAAGATATGACATGCGGAATCGGACACCGTACATTTCAGACTGTAAATTATATTTCATACTAAACTTAGCCATAAAACGTTTTTCACAAAAAAAAATATTATTTTCTTAACAATATAAACAATCCAATGTTTGCTACACATACATGTTCTAAAACTTTATTTTAGGGAAAGCACTAAACTAACTCATATAAACGAAAATATTAATAAAATGCAACATTTTGAACTAGTAAAGTCTATTTTGAAGTAGCTGACGGTTGGCAAGATTTGACATGCGGAATCGGACACCGTACATTTCATACTGTAAATTATATTTCATGCTACAGTCCGGAATGTACAGATGTTCCGGAGTAAAAAAGTTAGGTTTTTTTTATTGTTGTTATTGCTCCCATTTGAGAAAATCTTTATATTCAAAGCACATTTATCATTTGATTATTAAAAATTAGTTCATATAATCAGTATTTTAGAGTCCTTGTTTATAGTAAAGAAAAATAGGAGCGAATTCTTGGTTACATAATTAATGAAATGAGTTCATATAATCAATACATTATATTGTTGCATGCAACACACGTTATGGTGTAGATTTAACCAATGATATCAAGTTTCTGGGGTTGCTTATGTTGGTGCTTTGAAGTCTATGTTATATAATAATCAAATCCAATGATCTTTTCAATGTCATGGATCAAACATATTTATGCAAATTTTTGACGATAGTGATGTAAAATATGTTCTTAGTTATGTTAGTAGTATGTCTCCTAATACAATATAGTTGTTTGTTACTAATCATGTTCTGGAAAGTGGCTTTAATCAATTTGCAGGGGTAAATCGTTGTGGTGACAGTAAGTCTTCCGGTGCTAGAGGTAACCATATTTGTAATGTATTACCTATAACATTGAATCATGTTCCTTCTTACAATGAACGTATAGACAAGGGTGATGTTAGATATAAAGGTAAAGTCGTTGTTGATGATGGTCCATCATTTGAGGGTGATGAATCAACAATCGATTAGACATAATCCATGATATTGGTTGATGATTGTAATATACTTCCACTTAGAAACCCAGTGGGAAATTTCCATTATTTCTCTAAATACGAGGATGATGAGAGTGAGGAAACTGTTCCCCGACAAACTCGTAAGCAAAAAGTACCCTTATTATTTTTCAGATTATGAAGAAAAAAAATACTCACTAGAGATGCCTGATCCCTTATGGTTGCCCAAAATTCTCAAATCAAAAAAGAAAAACTTATATAGCCCACCATCCCTCTTCGTATGTGAAGTTATTACAACTATTCAAAACCAAAGATGAGCTTAAGCTTCATTTAGGAATGAAATGTGTTCATCCAAAATTTCAAAGTAAAGAGAACAAATCTACAACTAACAATGTTGAAGCAATTTGCTTTGTGAAATAAATGTAAACAGCGGTTAAGGGATATAAAAGATAAAATTACAAATACATTTTAAGTCTATAAACTATCGAAAAGTCATGCTTGCACAAACACACAATGACGACGGTGGCGGCGACAGCCATAACAGAAATGGTTGTGGTGATGGTGGCGATGAGGGTGGTGGATGTAGCGATACCAGAGGTGGCGATGATGGTGGTGGCGGCGACAACAATGTTGATGGTGGAAAAAGAAATATCAAATATTAGAACTTAAAACTTAATAAACATGTTCAAGAATCAGAAGCTATTTTTTTCTCCTGGAAAAGGAGGTCAAAAATACATTATTATGTCTTTTGTCTTCTAGTTTTTTCTTCAAATGTCTTTCTGACAAACACCGCCTAATAATGACAACTTGATCCCCAACTAGACGTAGCAAAACCTGACACAACACGACAACCCGACACAAAATTAACGGATTTGGGTAAAACAATTTGACACATTTAAGTAAATGAGTTGACACGACATGACATAAAAATTAAACGGATTGAGTTAGGGTCAAAATTTTCAACTCGAAGATGACTCAAATATGGCTCATTTAATAATATATAATTATTTATAAATTTGATATTTTAATAAATATATTATATATTATAAACTTATAGTAGGTTAAACTCAAAAATTAAAATTAAATGAAAATTTGGGATGAGCTAAGTTGAATTAGATTAGGGGAAACGAAAAGTATGAAAGTGTTTAAAACTTTTGAATTGACTTAATTTTACTCATCCTCATGATCTAGTTCCTTTGTGTCCCCAACTCTTATTCTTTCCATTTTGCCCTCTAAACTTACTATGAATTTTGTCATTCCACTTCCCAACTTCACAAGTCTTGTGGTTAACTTTTTTTCTTTATCGTATCCCCATTTTCTACATTCCAATATGTAAAGTGTTTCAACGCCGACATCACACAATATATGTACAAGGTCTAAAGCTTAACTCGAAACTTAACACGAAAATAAACGGATTGACACGAAATGACACGGTAATTAAACGGGCCGGGTTAGAGTAAAGCTCTCTCAACTCGTTTGATGTCTTGGAAGGACACATTTTCCATCTCCTATCCACCTCACAACATCCACAAAAGTAATACATTTCATGTAATTATTTTCTAAATGTCATGATTTTATCTCTAGCAATGTTAAAGTAGCAGATAATAATAAATTACATTTCCACAAGATAAATTTGAAATTTCAATCCTTCTTATGTCACAAATTACATCAATGTTTATAAAATTCAAAATTTCAATTCACAAAGGGAAATGAAGCAATTGACCTATAAGGTATTTTGACTATACCCTTTCAGTCACTAAACTTTTTTTCTTGCCTTTTAAGGGAACGAAATATGTATTGTCGGGTCGATTTGGTCCGTTTGAAAGAATTGAAGGGGTCAATTAGTAACATCCTTGCCACATCATTTAAACTTTTCACATGTTACGACCGTCTGTGTTTAGTTAGGGTTTTTAGTGAGGTACTGACGACAGTTCTCTCACTCTTTCCGTCTTCATCAAATCTTTCTATCAACTGCATCCACTATTTCCAAATCATCCAATATCTTGCTTCAGCCATGGCTATCTACATCGCTATCGATATTCATTTTCAAGGAATATTTGAAAGGTACCCCATACGATACAACGATGGTATTACGCAGAGACTAGAGAACATTGATTTCGCAGGCATGGACAAGAACGAGTGCTACTCGTTTATTAAACGATTCACATGAGAAAAATGTGAGAAATTGTACTATTGTCTTCCTGATATCGATTTTCCAAAAGGTTTTAGGTTAATTAGGAATGAACTTGATTATTCGACTTTTGTAGCCATTGCATATGAATGGTGTGTTGTACTCCCATTGTATGTAAACCATTTTGGTACTATTAACATACAAGAGTGTTTGGATGAAGAAAGAGAGGATGTTGTTGATACTAATTATGAAGAAGTTGTTGATGATGCCCACGATGATGGTGAAACAGATAAGACAAGGCATACAGATAACCATGGAAACCCTTATTTTTTTCAAAAGAGATAATAAGACAAAGTGTGAGATGAGTGGCGATGGAGGTGAAGGCAAACCTTTTAATGATGGCATTGGGGGAGAATGAACATGATGAGGGTGATGTTGATACTGATTTACCAAATATATTCAATGAAGAGTAACCCTAGAAGGAGCAGTACCCTGTGTTAGGTATGATGTTTCAAATCCTAAACAACTCAAACACATGTTATGTAATTATGCAGTTGCTAATGGTTATCAACTACGTTTTAAGAAAAATGATAGTAAAAGGTTGTTAGGTAAAAATTTTCTATAGAAGTTGTACATTTAGGCTTTGGGGGTCATGGATGAGTGATGATAAGTCTTTCCAGATAAAGTCTTTTATCATTGATTATAATTGTTCTAGGAATTTCAAATCTGGGTCAGTTGTCACCTACAGATGGATAGGAAACCATTTCACCCAAGAATCTATAAACAGTTAGAAGATGAGTGTTAGGGTGCTTAGAGAGGAGGTGAAAAACACATTTGGGATTGAAGTAAGTATGAGTCAATGTAGGAGAGCCAAGAAATTTGCTTTTACTCTAGTTGAAGGTACACTTGAAGACAACTATGCCAAGTTATGGTCATATGGTGAGGATATTAAAAGAATAAATCCAGGTTCAACTGTAAAAACATATGTTAATTCAATGCCTGATGGAAAAAACTACTTCAGTAGGATATACATTGGTTTTCAAGAAGTGAAACAGGGTTGGAGGGGTGGGTGTAGAAGGATAATTAACCTTGATGGTTGTTTTCTGAAAAGTTATTGCCAGGGTGAGTTATTTTGTGCTATTGGTAAGGATGTTAACAATGTCATATTCCTAATTTCTTGGGTTGTTGTATGTGTAGAGAACAAAGACAATTAGAAGTGGTTTATTGATAATCTTACAGAAGACTTGAACCTACAAGATGGAGGATTTGGGGTTGTACTAATATCTAATCAACATAAAGTATGGTATTTTTTTGTTAATTTGTTACAATATAAGGACAATATATGGTATGTCATTCTAAATTCTTATATTATTGATAGTTAATTAGGGATTGATTGAGGCTGTGAAAGAGGTACTTCCAGAAGCAGAACATAGACAGTGTGCGAGGCACATATATGATAACTTTCGAAAGAAATTTCCTGGAGCTTAATTTGAAAATATTTTCTAGAAGGCCAGTAAAGCAACTACTAAAGAACATTTCAATGCAGCCATAAAGGAGATTCAAGAATTAAATACTTCTGCCTTTGTGCATCTTATGAACAAGGATCCTAGGACATGGTCTTTGCGTTTCTTCAAAGTTCACCAAGCTTGTGAATCTGTGGAGAATGGACACTCTGAAAGCTTCAACAGAGATCCTAGTATGGTACATATTGCTAAAAACTTTCTACCCACGGTAAGTACTTTGATCTTTGTCTTGATTTTCTATTTCAATTGTTTCTAGATTTTAACATCTGTCTTCCAGAATGGATCAGCTAAAGACTTAAATTGGTCAAAGTTATGGTTTTTGGAAAAAAAAACCACGTGTCACGACATGGTGGGTTGATGACCATGGCATGGCAAGGTGATGGCCACAACATGGCAACTGTTGAAGCCTAAGCCCATAACTTTTAAGGTTTCCTCCATATTTAAAGGTCTTATATCTAGGCTTAAGTCATTTCCCCCCAACCCCCACCTTCCTATCCCAAAACTCTAGACTCTCATTTTTCTTTTGAGCTCTTTGTTGGTGTTTTGGTCATTTGAAGGTTGAAGGAATGCTTTGTTGAGCAAAGGATCAGCTAGCATCTTTTCTCCATCTCTTGGTGCATCGTCTGGACTTGGGTAAGTCTCCAAGTTCCCACCTTTATGGTTCATCCTTATAGATCTAGACTTTTGAGATCACTTCCTTCATGTTATATTGATATGAATGGTTGACATTGATAAAGTTCACAACTTTATCACTTATTGAGGTCCCAAGCTCATCATATGTTTCAACTCTAGACTTTCATGTTGATTAGTGACATGCATGGAGTCTTGAACCCATTTCTTACCTTATTTTGACCTAGTTTTAGGAGAGACATGAATTAGACATGTATGTACATAAAGTAAGGATTTTTTTGGTTTATTTGAGGGCAAGGAAGCCTTCTGGAAAGCTGGAGCAAAGGGCTTAATGGACTAAGTCCTTAATGAGGAAAAATGACTTTTTCCAGTGGCTACGGCATGGATAAGGACTTGCCACAACATGGTGGAGTCCAACTTCTCGATTTTGTCCTGAAATACCCGTAACATGAACGAGGAGGTCCCACGATGTGGTGATGTCCCGCATGTCAAATGTTTTGTCTAAACATGCCCGCGACATAACCAAGAGGTCTCCACACCGTGGTGAGCGTTGACTTGCTTGACCATTAACTTTTGTTGATCATTGACCATTGACTTTTGACGAGTTTGATGTGGGGTCAAAATTAGAGCATTTGGATTATTATGCATGATTTATCTCTTTTGATGTTAGTCTTTTCGTTGTATTGAGCAGTGCAAGGTGTTAGAGTGTTGTTGTGTTTCTCCGGTTCCTTAGTTTAGGTGAGTTTCTCATTATGACATGTATCCCATTGTATATCCTTTTTATCGTAGGATAGAATTACCGTTAGAGTACGAGTATGCTAGTTAAGTAGGATAACTCCTTGTTATGCATGTGCAGTTAAAACATTTGGTGTCTTGGTATGCTTGACTGGTAGGGTCTTGTCTTTTGATTGTATGATGCTAATAGGAGTTATGTTTGGTTAGGGTAACTAAGGAAGGCTAGTTATTAGGATTATATATGATTGACCAACGAAGGACTTAATTGAGAAGTGGTCAATGACAGGGTAACTAGGGAAGCTTAGTTGCCAAGGATATGTAATATTATAGTATATGTTATAGTTTTATGTTACATTATTAATACATGCTATATGTTCTTATTATCTGTGTTCCTGATATCCATGTTAGATGAACGATTTATACAAGTTTTACGTGATTTAAACTGTATATGTAATTTTTATACCTATAAATATATTGGGTAAAGATGGGTAGATGAGTGATCAGAGATAGGTGATGATAGATATGTGATGATGAATAGGTGATGTGATTATGAGATGTCATAACCTTGACCTGTGATGTTGCGATATAGTCATCTACCAGAGTATAGATGGCGACCACTAACTAATCTAAACAAGTCATGTTGAAACACCGGCAGGCTCATAACCTATAGGTGATGAATTACAAGTTTATACGATGTAGTAATTACGTATTCATACGATGATACTCTAACCCTTACTAGACATGTATTGGGCGAGTAATCCCCAAATCAGTACCGTCTATGCGACGTAGGCGATGATCCTTAGGAACAGACATATAAGGAAATGTGATGTAAGGCGATGAGAGATACGGTATAGGAGATGACCCTTAGGGTAAATCCTTAGGGAAGAATAAATAAAGACAATGGGGATGGATAATTGGGGTATTTGTTTGACATGAAGTATGTGAAGAAAAAAATTAACTATATTATTGTGGGTTGAAAGCCCTATGTACTCATCAGGTTTCGGAACCTGACCCACTCAGTTTATTTGTATCACATGTATCGATACGAAGACACATTACACTGAGAGATTAAAGGACATGTGAATCATTAGTGTAAATGAATGTAAGGTTTGTTTATGTTTATGGTTATGTATTGACGATGACATCCCAATGTTTTAATATAAATAAAATACATTTCTTCGGAAATGCTTTGATAATATTATTATCATGTTTTTCTGGGAACAAATTCCACAATATTATTTTTTAAAATGTATACTCTGATTTTTAAATAAGCATAAATAAAAGTTTTAAAATGATCGTTAATTTGGGGATGTCACAGTTGGTATCATAACATTAATTTAAGCGAACTAGGAATTTATAGCAAATTTGTAGACTTAAACTTAAAATGTTAAGCGATGATCGTGAGAAGTGTGTCTAATATATTCTAGGTAGTACACCTGAATAGACACAATCACTAGATTATTTAGAGAAGATGTCTAAATTGATTTTATGTGCTAAATGATTTACGATTCTTTATGATGTCATTATTTGATCGGATCTATGGTATATTGCCGACCGGATTTGGATATTTTATGTGCTCAGGTTTCTAAACGTTTAATTACGGTATTAGAACCGACAAGTAACTTTTCAGAGTGATAACTATCATAAATAAAGAATTTTCTATCTTAATTCTCGTTGTTGTACACTAAACATTTGCTAGAGTGTATAGATCGAATGGTGAGAACTCGCAGCAGATAAGGAAATGCTAATGGGAACCATCAGACTGAGCCATGAGTGATAAAGCATGCACCAGAAGTCGCAGCTGCACCCGAGCCAATCACGATGGTAGGAGTACAAGCGATGATACAAATGATGTTGGATCGTCAGATGGAAGAGACAATGCGTCTACTCAAATAGAATAGGGATGAACCTAATGTGCATGTTGAATAGCCTGAACTGGACATCGAATAATCAGAAGAAGGGAATTACAGTAGAACTGTTAGTTAAGTTGAACCGCCAGTGGTTAGAAGAAATAACCAAGACGAAGGAATTGAAAGGAATTGATGCAAGTATAAAAACTTTACAACGTGAAAACCATCAACTTTATGGTGAAAGAAGATCCAATCAGAGTTATGGATTGGATCTCTGAGAAGGAGTTAGCTTTCATAACATGTGGGGTTGTTAATTGGTGGAACACTTTGGGAAAGATCATAAGCCCAAATGAGCCACTACAATTGACATGGACATAATTCTTGGTACACTTTAAACGCAAGTTCTTCTCATCCCAAAACATGCTAGAGTTGGAGAACTAGTTTTTGACATTGAAAAAGGCCAACATGTCCATTGATGAGTATACTAATACCTTCACAGACAAAATGAAGTTTGCTTTGTGCATTGTCCCTGACGAGCTAACAAAAATCAATAAGTATGCAAAGGGACTACCATGGGAGTACATTGGGCCAGTGCGCCAGGCACTTACTCTTGAGGCGGGCATTTGGGCTGCTAAGTCTGTTGAAGAAATGATCAAAGGCAGAACCGCCAACAAGGTTGAAGTTGGCGAGAAAAGGAAGATTGAGGTATCCTCAAAATCTGATAAGAAAGGAAGATTCACAAAGCCCAACATGGACGACCAAAAATATGGAGGTAGTGGTGGAACCAAGTGGTGTGAGATGTGCAAGAAGAAGCGCTTCGGAATATGGGATGGCGAAGTGACTTGCTATAAGTGTGGTAGGATTGGTCACTATTCCAGAGATTGTACATTTTACAATAAGAAGTGTTACGAATGTGGAGATGTTGGGCATATTTCGAAGAATTAACCAAAGAAAAATGAAGCTGCAAGGCAAAATGCGTCGCTGAAGCCAAAGGCAAGAGCATTTCAGATGATCCTTGACGAAGCAGGTGATGACGCGAGGGAATAGGAGTAAGTAAAGATCTATAATGTAGCCTAATATAAGAGGCATAGTGTAGGGTGAACTTGAATATCTATGTAATCGTTTCCAGAAGTAATATAAGCCTTAGTTATGTTATCCAATGTGTTAAATGACTATGTGAAATTATTGTAAGATGACTTGCAGAACTGCGAGACAATACTTGGGACGAGTATGAGTAGGTGTGAAAGGTAGTAAAGGCCTATATTACCAGAAGCACAGGACTCACACTTGGATCAAGGAAATTCACAAGGTTACCGAGGCCCTAGTAATTGATTCTATTTTACTCATGTTTGTCGTTACCATCATTTCGGTAATGACTAAGAAGATGATTATTATTCCGACCCTACTGGTCATATCAAATCGAGTCTGAATAAGATAAGTATGTTACGTGGTTCAGAGAACCAAGTTTGATGTAACATGCGACTTGCCAGAATATTGAAGTGAAAAGTAATCGAAGCGATCAATAGAAATATCACGATCGTTGTTAATGTAAGAAGCTTGTAGCTAGAAGTGCTACATGCTAGAATATGATTATATCACATTAGAACATGAAGGAAGGTATATTCCATTCTGGAATTTGGCTCTAAAATACATGAGTCTAAGTGTTGCATCATACGATAAAAGGTCATTAAAACATGACTCTTCGGTCTGTTACGATAATCGAAGTAAAGAACTTATCATAAGTTAAGTATGTTAAGAAAAAGCAAAAGTCTCCAATAAGGATCAAGTTTGAAACTCGAAGGTTATGTTTGAAAGACCAACTTATGATAAAGAGCGGGTGCAAGATTGAGCACCGCCAGTAGTCAAGAAGTCCAAGAGTTCGAAACTCGTTAGAAAAGACATAAGAGTTACAGTTATTACCTAGGATGAGAAGATAAATTATGGAGTCATTAACAAGCCCTGCTTTGTTGACGATTCTGGGACGTAATCATCTTAAGGGGGAGATATTTGTAACGCCTGCATATTCGGGCTAGTTAATTTAAAGGCAATAAGTATCAAAAACGACTTCTTGATAGAAGATTTTTTAGAATAAATAATCTTGACCAAGTTATAGTAAATGTCACAAGGGTTCCATACATATAAAGAACGCTGAAATACGAGTTATAATGAAGAAGTTATGATCCGTCGAAGTTTTACAGCTAAACCGACATGGCACCGCATTACGTAAAAAGTGATTTTTCTATAAATTACTTTTTACTCTTAGGGATATAAACAAAATTCGTAGTATATGTTAAACCGATAATGTACATAAAAGAACGTCCAAATCTAACTTCGTATGACGAAGTTATGATTTTTCTTAGATTTAGCACAACATTGCACAACCCGGAAATCGAATTTTAGATCGATCGATTTTTAGCCGAAAAAACCTAAATGAGAATTGAAGATCTCATTAATAGGAGCTCAACGATATAAAGACAGCCGAAAACAGACGTCGGATGACAAAGTTATGAATTTTTAACGGACTTTAACTGTCTAAATGTATTAAAATATAACTTTAAAAATAAAGTCAAAATTAGCCGATGGAGTCTAAACGAAAGTTGTAGATCCCGTTGATACCTACGCGTGGATATAAAGAATGTCAAAAATGACACTCGTATGCGAAAGTCACAGATTTTAGAATATAATTAGTTTTTGGAGTGATCTGCGAGTAACATGTGGCGCGATCTAAGCCACTGCTTCCTCTCCACGCCTTGCCACCATATGGTGACACATGGCATGAGTATGCCTAGCGCACCTTGGAGTACGCCCAATGCCCGCAAGAGCTAGCAGCCTATAAATAGCACTTGTTTTCACTCATATTTTCACACCAATTCACTCCAACTCTCTCCCAAACACCCACAAAGCCTCTAGGATTTTCTATAGCCCTTCTTATGAATTTGTAGCGAGTCCTAGAGAGCCAGAAGGCCTCGAGAAGAAGAGCTTTTGGCTCAGAAGTTTTGCCCGCGCAAAGCCCGGTTCCTCGCTAAACTCCCTTGTAAGTGAGTTATGCTTACCCTAATTTAAGTATAACTTATGTTTAAGTTCATTATCGTTATTATGAACCTATAAACAAATTTATCTGTTAAGTATTATAAATTATTCAAGGTATTATTATAATACCTTTTAACTGCTCGTGGTACGGGGAATCTGGTTTGAAGGGCCACATAGGGTTGTTGGATTTCAGAACAACTTACATACCAAAATGGTCCTGCCCTTCGGTGTTTCATGTCTCGCCCCTGTCTGTAAATAGTAGTTGAAAAGTATTGTTTAACACTTATAAAACAATATATCTCGTAACCTTGAGTTATTAATTATTTGCAATAAATATTAGACTAAAATCTAGTGATAATGATACTAGGTTTCGTTGAAGGAAAATAAAATTGTTAGAAACGAAGTGCTACCCGAGTTTGGAGTCATCACATTAGCGAGTGAGTGCATAGTTACTTTCATCTTACACATAGATATGAAGTATTTAGTATTAATACATGTTATATGTGCTTATTATCTGTGTTCCTAATATCTACGTTAGATGAATGATTTATACATGTTTTACGCAATTTAAATTGTATATATGTATTTTTATACCTATAAATATATTGGGTAAAGATGGGTAGATGAGTGATAAGAGATAGGTGATGATAGATATGCGATAATGAATAGGTGATTTGAGATAAGAGGTGATTATGAGAAGCCATAACCTTGACCTACGATGTTGCGATGTAATCATCTACCAGGGTATAGATGGCGGCCATTGACTAATCTAAATAAGTCATGTGGAAACACCGGCAGGCTCATAACCTGTAGGTGATGAATTACGAGTTTAGGTGTGACATCCCCAAAATCTCGGCCAGAAAAGACCGATTTTCATTTATGCTTTTAAATATTTTCAGAGTAAATCCTTTTGATTTGAAAGAGTTGCGGAATTTGTTCCCAAAAACAAAACATGATAAAACATTGTTTACCGAAGCATTTCATAAAAGAAATGTATTTTCATTATAATCAAAACTCGGGGTGTCATGTTCCGATACAGACCAATAAGCATAAACGAATACATTACAAGTCATATAACAAATATAAACATATGCAGACTTGTAAACAAAACAACTTGATGGTTCATCCATCTCATGCCCTTCCGCCACTACCTGTAATACAATTTAAAACTGAGTGGGTCAGGCTTGGGAGCCTGGTGAGCATATAGGGTTTTCAACCCACAATAAATAATCATATTTAATTTTCACCAACCAACAATAACCCAATTACCCATTCCCGTTATTCTCACTTTAATGTCCCTAAAACAACTAACATAAGGGACCTAGTCTAAGAATATTTCATCGGGGCGACAACACATGCTTCGGGGGTACCTCAGCAATATAAGTCAAATAAGGCAACCATGAGGGGGATGGAGTACAGCGAATGAACACCCAAGTTCATTAACACCTACAGGTGGCGAACCTGCTAATGTTTCCACAAGACTGTCTAGAATAGCCAGTGGTCGTCATCTAAACTCCGCTAGATGACTCAATCAAACAACAACGAGGCCTCTCATCTGTTTATTACACACCAACTGTCTACCCATGTTCTACCCAACATATTAGTAGATAAAAATATACATTTGTATACATAGTTTAAAGAAAACCTGTATAGCATGCTTTAATCAACACGTATATCACATAACAGATGAGGCACACACACACATAACACATATCTCATAAAGAAATAAGCAGATCTATAAGATAGAAGAGTGTGAATACTCATTCACACATAACACAACCAAATATATACACATAGCACGTATTTTTATATAAAATACTTCGTATTATTGTATTAGAAGAAATAACTACACACTCACTTGATCAGAAGATGATCGGACAGCACTACGGCTTATAGAAGTAGTAATCCACAGCAGATCTGGAAGATCTTCTCGAAAATCGAACTTCTCGCGGGCAGAGCTTCGACTCGGGAACCGCACTTTTCGGGATCTTCAGGATCTCGGGACTTGCCTCGGGGCTAGAGTATGATACCGAGACTTCGGGGTAGCTTCGGGGGTTTTTGCACAGAGCTTCGACACGAAAACGAGAGGGAATTGGCAAAAATACCCGGAACCCTCGCATCCTATTTATAGGAGGCTGGAGCCTCGGAGTACGCGGGGCGTACTGCGTTACGCGGGGCGTACTGCCCAAAACGTCATTGCTTACGTATCCGAAGTGCTCGAGTGCGAGTGTCGACATCCCTCGGAGTACGCGGGGCGTACTCGAGTACGCGGGGCGTACCTCGGATCAGATCGGTGACTCCTTCGGATAATGCTTCCGAATTTTGATTTAAATATAAATACAAAATGATTAATAAACTTCGGAAATTCATAACTTCTTCATACGAACTCCGTTTTCGACGTTCTTTATATCCACGCGAAGGTGAGACCATGCTCTACGACTTTCGTTTAGACTCCGTCGGCTAATTTTGACTTTATTTTTATTAATTATTTTTAATAGGCCGGGACAGAAACTTTCGTTATAAATTCATAACTTCTTCGTTTGACGTCCGTTCTCGCCTAACTTTTTATCGTTTCAATACCAACAATGAGATCTTCGATTCTCATTTAGATTGCTTCGGCTAACAACCGCTCGATCTCAAATCGAGTAAAACAGGCTGTATATCGCTAAGCCGGAACTTCGATAAATCATAACTTCCTCATACGAAGTCAGATTTGGGCGTTCTATATATATTCGGAAACCTCGTTTCAACTACTACAACATTAACCAAATATATTAAGTTTATTTTACACTTAAATTTTGACGCTTATTTTTATTCTTAATTAATCAAACCACATAATTAAGCAATTAAGCACAAAACACACAATACTCAAATAATACAATCTTATTATTTCAAAACGGGTTACAGAGGTTAACCTAGACTATTTCATTGCTACAAATGGCAAGCCCGAAACACAGGCGTTACATTAGGTCATGTAGTAACTACGTATCCATGCGATGATACTCTAACCCTTACTGTACACGTATTGGGGGAGTAATCCCCGAATCAGTATTGTCTATGCGATGTAGGTGATGATCCTTAGGAAAAGTCCTTAGGAACAAACATATAAGGAAATGTGATGTAAGGTGATGAGAGGTAAAGACGATGTAGGAGATAAACCTTAGGGTAAATCCTTAGGGAATAATGGGGATGGGTGATTGGGTTAATTGTTTGACATGAAGTATGTGAAGAAACAAATTAACTATATTATTGTGGGTTGAAAACCCTATGTACTCACCAGGTTTCCCAACCTGACCCACTCAGCTTATTTGTATCACATGTATCGATACGAAGACACATTATACTGAGAGATTAAAGGAGATGTAAATCATTAGTGTAAATGAATGTAAGGTTTTTTATGCTTATGTTTCAGTATTGACTATGACATCCCAATGTTTTAATATAGATAAAAATAAATTTATTTGGAAATGATTTGAGAATATTATTATCATGTTTTTCTAGAAACAAATTCCACAATATTATTCTTTAAAATAGGTACTCTGATTTTTAAATAAACATAAATAAAAAATGACTGAGAATTTGGGGATTTCACAAAACTCTTGGTCTGATGCCTGGTTGTGATGTTCTTGTCTGATTGTTTGCTCTCGAGTGGGTCCTCTGTTTGACTGTGTAACGCCCGTAGATCCGGGCTAGTCAATTTAGAGACGATAAGCATCAAAAGTGAGTTTTTGATAAATGATTATTTAGAATGAATAATCTTAAATAGGTTGTAGTGGTCGTGACAAGGATTTCGGATATATAAAGAATGCCGAAATCCGAGTTATAACGAAGAAGATATGACCTGTCGAAGTTTCGTGACAAAACCGATACGAAACTGCATGACGTAAATAGTGAATTTACGATAGAGCCATATTTAGCCTTAGTAATCTAAACGAAGGTCGTAGAATACGTTAAACCGAGAGCGTGCATAAAAAGAACATCTAAATCTGACTTCGTATGAGGAAGTTATGATTTTTCGAAGTTTCGACTTAGCGGTATGCAGCCCAAAGTTCGAATATGAGATCGAGTGATTTCTATCCAAAACAATCTAAACTAAAATCAAAGATCTCGTCGATAGTAGTCCAACGGTAAAAAGACAGACAAAAATGGACGTCAGATGAAGGAGTTGTGAATTCCTAATGAAGTTTTCCTGTCCCGGCCTACTAAAAATAATATAATAAAAGTTAAATTCAAAATTAGCCGACTGAGTCTAAACGAGAGTTGTAGAGTATAATCTCACCTACATGTGCATATAAAGAACGTCAAAAACAGAGCTCGTATGCGAAAGATATGAATTTCTGAAGTTCGATGCACAAACTTCAACCCTTGTGTCAGAGCTCACGACGTGAGCACAGTGTTCACGACGTGGGTAGGTGATGGACGTCTTCCACGGCAAGTGGCCTAATGACAAACGCCATGACATCGAGCTCACGACGTGAGAATTAGTGGCTCACGATGTGAGCATAGCATTTCAGCCTCCTATAAATAGAAAGCAAGGTCAGCCGAGTTTTGTTGCTCAATTTCTTTCCTCTCACCCATATTACCTCGTTTTACGTGAAAGTTATACCCCCGAAGCCCCGGTATCATCCCGACACCCGAAGCGAGTCCCGAAGCCCCAAAGATCTCGAGGAGAAAAGAGTTTCAAGTCGAAGCTCTGCCCACGAGAAGCCCGGTGTGTGAAGATATCCCGGTTTCATAGAAGAACTTCTACTTGAAGAGCCGTAGTGTTGTCCGACAATCGTCTTAACAAGTGAGTGTGTAGTTACTTTTTTCTAACACATAGATATGAAGTATTTGCTATGAAATACGTGTTATGTATTTATATATTATTTGTCTACTTGAGATGGATGTTGAATGAATGTTTTATACATGTTTTTAAATGGTTTAAACTGTATATGTAATTTTTATCTACAAATATGCTGGGTAGAACATGGGTAGACGAAATATTTGGGGTGTGATGAAGGTTGAGTTTGAGGATGAGACGAAAGATGATATAGATCATGAGATGAGGGTGACAAGTGAAAAATGAGTGAAACCTTTACCCAAACGATGGCCCCATCATTCATTAGAGTAGGGATGACAATCACGGACGATTCTAGACAGTCCAGTGGAACACTATCAGGCTCGCAACTTGTAAGTGTTGTGGACTTGATGTTCACCGGTGTACTCTAAAAACCCTGGCAGCTATAGATTTAGTGTCTTATATAAGAACGATGGTAGCTATGGATTTAGTACCGTGTATACGATGGTAGCTATGGATTTAGTACTGTGTCGATGGACCTTGGTAGCTATGGATTTAGTATTGTATAGATGAACGACGGTATCTATGGATTTACTACTGTGTAGATGAACCTTTGGCAGCAATGGACTTTGTGCCTATTTCTTAGGTCAATCCTTAGGAATGAAGGATAGATGATTCTTAGGGTAGATCCTTAAGATTAAATAAGATAATGGGGATGAGAAATTGGGTTGATTGTTTGATGATTAAATATAATAATTATATTATTATGGGTTGAAAACCTTATATGCTCACCAGGCTCCCAAGCCTGACCCACTCAGTTTTCTTTGTATCACAGGTAGTGGCACAAGAGCATAAGTTGGTTGACATGACGAGAGATTTTTTATTATAGATCAGTAGTTATAAATAACTGTTGTAAGGTCTATTTCATATTGTTTATGCTTTTGGTCTGTATCGGAACATGACATCTCGAGATTTTGTTATTTAATGAAAATACGTTTCTTTTAAGAAATGCTTTGATAAATTCTTATCATATTTTTTTTTGGAACAAATTCCGCAATTCTTTTAATCAAAGGATTACTATGATTTTATAAAATAAAGCATAAACAAATCAGTCTTTTCTGGCCGTGAAATTGGGGATGTCATAGACTGTCTATCTGATCCCTGACTATGTCTGACTTTATGAATTGTATGAAAGATCATGATTTGGCCCCTGAAAATTACATAAATGACCATGGGAGGACCATGACACTTGAATGAAAGACCATGAGAGGACCATGGAAACCATACATAAGATTGTGGGAAGACCACAACATTCACATGTTTCTAACTGATATGTATGTTATATGTATGTTGATAGGTCGATGCCAGAGTCGACGACTTTATGTGTATGTACTGTATGTATAATGGAATATGTGTTATATTGGGGAACTCACTAAGCTTTATGCTTATAGTTATGGATTAAATGTTTTGCAGGTTGTTCATAGGAAGAGCTAGACGGGACTGTACACTCATCGAAGATATTCGTTTCTACGGTTTTTAATTTGACTCTGATAATTTATGGTTTTAATCAAATAAATGTCACTTAAGGTTTTTGAAACAAGGGTTCTAATTAATTAATCTATTTTATGAATCGAAAATCTCTTTCTAATTTTTGGGATATTACATAGATTTTTCGGTATAATTCCAACCATTCATGCACAATCATCTATTGCTACCCCTATTACTCAACAACTTATCTATGTAGTTACAAATGTCTATAATTAACTCAGTTTCAAATTAATAGTAGATGAATCCAAGTATAAGTTGTGGTGCAGAATTTTTCAAGTCATTTACAAGGGTGCTAAGGTCCTTGGTCACATAACTGGTAAAACAAAACCTACTAACGAAGAAGGTGAAGATTGGGAAGCAATCGAATTCTGAGTCAAGTCTTGGTTTTACTCCACTTGTGACCCAAATCTACTCCAAATTATATCAATTTGTAATTACAATGTGAAGGACCTATGTGACAATATTCATGAATTTTTTCTTAATAATAAGATCTCACATATGCTTCATCTTCAAGACCAGTTTCACAATACGATGAAAAAGGGTATTATCTATTCCCAACTACTGTCATAATCTCAAGAAACTCTTCGATGCCATCTCCGATATTGAATCTAAAATTACTGAAGTAGAACTTGTGATGTAAATTCTTCGGCAACTATGACCCTCATATCATAACATAGTTGATGTTTTTACTAATACAAAGCCATTCCTATCTTTTTTACAAGAAAATAATATGCTTCTTTTACAAGATTCACATGAAGAGAATGTTGACTCCATGCTTGATACTCAAAACACCACTATTGTTGCCTTATCAGGGTTCTAAATAACGCGCCATGGCGGCGCCAAGGCGCGCCATGGCGGCGAGGCGTCACTAAGTCATTACGAAAAGATCAATAACGTTGCTACTTGGCGTGGCGTTCGCTAAGGCTTAATAAGACGCGCCTTTGCGCGTTACATGCCGTGTTTTTTATGAGGCGCGTTATTTCCTTTATTTTTTGGGGGTAAAAGAAAACCTAAAAATTTTACAGCATTCAAAAATATTTGGGTTTTTTCACATAGAGTATTTTTGGTTCCCTCCTCAGACGATTGATCACACAATTCTTTCTTCCTTTATATTTCGTCTTCAAGTTTCAAATACACGGTCGATCTTCAAGCTTCAACTTTCAACATTGTTGGTAAGCTTCCTTATTTGGTTCGAATTTTAAAGTTCTTACTTCATCATCGTGTTCAAAGTCGGACTTAAGAACAAAATTTTCATGTTTTCATAGTGCATTAGTAGTTTAATACTTATCATTACACGTTAGTGGAAGATTTAATGTTTATTTTTGAGCCACTTATAGCCACTAAATCTAAACATCATTCAAAATTGTGAGGTTTTTGAGCCACTTCGTTTACGAATTATTGAGTGTGGATGGAGTAAATGAGTAATGGTACCGTACAACCCATTAATGCAAAGACCATCTTATGGTGTTTAAAAATTTATATTCTACTGGTAATTACTTTATCGAGGCCATCGTTAGCACTTTTGTTCATATTTTATTGCTAATTAGTTTATTATAGACACCTTTCTTCATATTGGTAAAGCATAATTTGATTCTTTACGATACTTTTGGCTTATAGTGTTAGATTATCGTTTACATTTTTATTTATTAATTCGTTCATTTTTTTCAAAATAGGATATACATGAATGGCCAGTGTAGATTCTAATTTGGATGGTTCAAGTCCAACGGATCCAGTAACAACAACTGGCGGTAGTTCCTGTGCAAATGCACCCCTGATAAGAAGTTCTGGTGATCCAGGATGGCAATATGGTACTTTGTGTGATATTAAAGTTAAGGATGCAATCAAATGTAATCTATGTGGGTTTATTTCTAGAGCATGAATTACTAGGCTAAAGTACCATATATCGGGAATAAAAGGAAAGGGTGTATCTATATGTAAAAATGCAAGCAAAGAAGATAAAGCTCTGTGTGTTGCTTTAGTTGAGAAGCCAAGAGAGAAGAAGAAAGAGAAAAGAATCCAAGAAGAAGAACTAAGAGCGGAGGTTGAAATTGAAGATGAAGACAATGAGTTCAATGTGGGGTCTAAGAAAAAGAAGCCAAACTATTTGGGGCCAATTGACAAGTTTGCAAATCCTATTAATACCGAAGCTCCAACGCTTAATATGCGTCAAAAAAATCTTATGGACGCACTTGCTAAAGAAAGGACACTTGTTGTACATCAGTTTTGTGCCCGATGGGTGTATGAATCGGGTATTCCTTTTCATTCAATCGATAATGACGGGTTTAAGCAGTTTGTTGAAGCAGTTGGTAAATATGGTCCAGGTTACCGTCCTCCAAGTCAATATCAACTTAGGGAACCATTACTGAAGGAGCAAGTTGAAAGAACTAAAGGGATTCTCAAGAAACAAGAAGAAGAGTGGGCACAAAATGGTTGTTCAGTTATGACAGGTAAACGAAGAAGCATAATGAATTTTTGTGTGAACTCTAGGCAAGGTACAACATTTATTTCTTCTGTTGAATGTTCCAAAGATGCACACACGGGTCAATTCATATTTGATTATGTTGACAAGTGCATTGAAGAAGTTGGGTCAAAGAATGTAATACAAGTTGTGACTGATAATGCTGCCAATAATATGGTAGCCGCCAACATGCTAATAGAGAAGAGACCAAACCTATTTTGGACTTCTTGTGCTGCACACACCATCGATCTTATGCTTGAAGCAATTGGTAAAGAACCTAAATTCAAAAATTGGATTGGTAAGGCAAGAACTTTAACTATTTTCATTTATGCACATCATAGGACATTGGCGTTAATGCGTAAGTTTACAAAGTGTAAGGATATCGTGAGGCCGGGAGTTACTAGGTTTGCTACATCATTCCTTACATTGGAAAGTTTGTTGGAGAAGAAGGAAATGTTAAGACTTATGTTTACAAGTGATGAGTGGACAAAATCTAAATGGGCTAATACTAAAAATGGGAAAGGAGCGTACGGAATTGTAATGAGCCGAGCTTTTTGGAATGGGGTAAATTTATGTTTGAAGGTGATTTCTCCGTTAGTCAAAGTCCTTCGACTAGTTGATGGAGATCGAAAGCCATCAATGGGCTTCTTGTATGGAGAGCTTAAACAAGCAAAAGAAGATATCAAAATGGCTTTTAATAATGTGGAGAATAACTATCGTTCTATCATAGACATTATTGACACAAAAGCAAAAGGTCGACTTGATAGTCCGTTACATATGATGGCTTACCTATTGAATCCTTATTACTTCTTTAAAAATCAAGAGATAAAAGACAATGTTATGGTTTCAGATGCGGTTTTTACATGTATTGAAAAGTTTTTTCTTGATTACATTGACAAGCAAGACCAAGTAATAAATATGGAACTCTCAAAGTATAAGGAAAAAGAAGGAGATTTTGGAAGATTGTTAGCCGCAAAGGGATGTTCAGAAAATAATAGCTCTTATGATCCAGGTACGTTTTACAAATTTAATAAATGTGGTTGTTGTTGAAAAACAAGTTAAGTATCAATGTAGATAAACTTCTTAAAAACATTTTCAAAAAAGAAAAAAGTGCATATAACAACAAAAACAAGTTAAAAATAGGTTAGAAAAAAACATAATTTTTTTAAAGCATTAGTGAGAAAAGCATAAAAAAAGCAAATAATAGATTGTATAAAAAAACAAAAAAGACATAAAATCATTAAAAAAAAAAAAAAAAAACCTGCATCCAAACAATGTAAAACAAGTGAAAAAAATCTGCATAAACTTTCATTTTGTTTTCTTGTAGTTAAACAGATGTTTTTAGAGACTTTTTTACTCATTATTTTTAATATTTTGAGTAGGTACTTGGTGGATGACTTATGGAAATTCAACTCCAACTTTGCAAAAGATGGCTATAAAAATCCTTTCATTGACGACTAGCTCTTCCGGTTGTGAAAGAAATTGGAGTGCATTTGAGGGGGTAAGTTATTATGTGCTAAAAAGTAAAACTTTCAATTGTTAATAGCTACTTAACTAGCAATATTATTATAAGCTAATATTATTTTTAACTTTGTTAATTAGATACACACAAAGAAAAGAAATAGGCTTGACAGTCAACGATTACATGACCTAGTATATGTTCAATTTAATTCCAAACTCATCAACAAGTGGGCAAGAGTGAAGAATCAAAATGTTGATGTATTGCGCTCTTTAGATGCTAGTATGGCACAATCATGGATTGTTGCTATTAGTGATGATGAAGAGGAAATGGAAGAAGGTGGTGGTTTGGAGAATGGTGGAGAAGAAATTGATGATGAAAGTGAAACTCAAGAGGATAGAGAACTCGATGAAGATGATTTTGTGTCGGATGCTGAACAAGTGTAAGGTGATGAATATTTTGAATTTAATTCTGATGAAGAAGGGTGTTTGGAGTGAAATGAAGTTGATTATATTTACATGCAAGGATAGTTTATTTACTTCATTTCATATATCTAATCTAATGATCTAACAAGCTTTTGTAATGTTCACTTGTTTTTTGAAAGACGATACTTTTTGTAAACTGTAAGTGTGATAGTCAATTAGTGACCTTGTTTATCTTAGATTAGTTGTATATTGGAATGTAAAAACATTGAGTTTTTTGTTAATTTTTTTGTTGTTGATATATATATATATATATATATATATATATATATATATATATATCAAAAATTTGCCGCCTTGTCACGCCTTGATAAACGCCATAGCCTCGCCATAACTTGCAAGGCTTGAGGCTTGACCACACCGCCACGCTACGCCTTACGTTATTTACAACCTTGTGCCTTATATTCGGTTTCCACACAACCCACAAAATCGAAAAACAAGTGGAATAATAATCAAAATAATAATCGGGGTACTCCAGGGATAATTCTAGCATGTCTATTGGTACTAACCATTTTTCACGTGCATCATCAAATCAGTAGCCACATTTTGCAAGGATAATGGGAGCAACTCCAAGTCAATTTAATCAATATTTTTCACTACAACAACCACTAAATTTATTTGGGACCACTATGCATGTTGGGCTGCCATTCTGGAAGCCTTATCCTCTACACAGTTCAGCTGCATTAATCCCACAACTCACATCTTTCATCCCAATAGCTTCTGTTCAAGCCCATTGACAACTCTAACAACAACTCATTCCCATTGTTGCCTCCATGCCGATGCTGCCCTTTTAGTAGCCAAACTACGGCCCACTGCCACCTTCACAAAATAGGCCCCTACCTTCCATTTTTTTCACAACAGTCCTCGACATATTTTTTTGGCAATCATAACCCGATTCCTCAAGCCCAACAACATCCAACAGATTTGGCATCAGTTTTCCAAGCAATGTCTCTATAACCGCCATTGGACAACCAATTTTATATGGATAGGGGTAAAAGTTCTCACATGTAAGAACCTGAAATGTATAGAAAGTTAACTTTTAGTCAAGTATTGACCAAAAGGATAAAATGGTCAATTATGAGAAAGAGACTAGAATATGAAGTTATAAATTCATGAAAATGGTTAATAAGAGTTGAAGTCACTAAGAAGAGGTTAGATGAGTAAACCTCAAGAGAAAGAATGCATGAGAAGATACATTTTGGCCAAAAGGGTAAAATTGGTATTTTTATGTTTTTTGGGCCAAGATTGTGACATAATATATTACAACATGTATTAAGTCAATCAGATGTGACTTAAAAAATTGAGTATTGTATGTTCCCACCTTCGTGTGGATATAAGTAACATTGAAAAAGGGTTAGTAACGAAGAAGTTATGAAGGATTGAAGATTGAAGAAAAATGTCTTGAGGTTGTAATGGAATCAACCGAGGGATATTGTCAAGACCGAAATTATGGCCCGATGGATAGATCTTCACAGTATGGTATGTGTTCTTCATAAGAGAAACAAGGAAATTTACTTTGCCTCACCGCATAGTATATAGGCATCATGTCGCGGTGGCTAAAGTAGGATGCCCTTGAGAAAGAATACCACGACGTGGCAAGTAGATGGCCATGACACGGTTATTATGCAACCGTGACGCAATGTCACACGGGTCAAACCCCCTTATCAACTTCAGTCTTTCCAAAAACACTCTCTTTTCCTTAGAGGATGGAGCTTTGATGATTATGGGATGAAGGGTGATCATGTGGTGGTTCAAAGTGCTAGAGACAAGGGTTAGAAATCAAAAGTTTATTAGGTAATCATTTCCTTTATCCTTAAGCTTTTAGGGATTTAATGGTGATTAATGGAATTGAGTTGGATATGAATGATTACCCTTAATAATCTTGTTAATTGATGTCATTAATAGTTTTTAGAAGCTTTGAACAAGCTTTATGTGTGATTTCAATGGTGAAATGACTATATGTGAAGTTAGGGTTTGAAACCCTAAACTAGCAATTATGGCAATTGATGCATTAGATGTTAGATTATGATGAATTAAGTATAATAGGATGCTTAATTCATTGTTTGGACTGAATTTAGAGGTAGAGAATGAAATGTTAGAATGATGATTAATTAAGTGATCATTTTGAAGAAGTAGATAAGCTCTTAATAGGCTAAGAAAGTTTTAAGGAACTTGAATTTTTGTATGAATAGGCCTTGAGTAAGAGGATGAGTTAAGATGCATTAATTGGAGAAAGGAGTCAAGAATGGTAGTTACTCCTCACTACCTAACAAGGTGGGTTATATCTACCACCCTCTCTCTCTCTATGTTGTTATATATACTTAAGATTTATGTATCTGAGCATGTATATATAGTCAAAGTATATAAAGATATATAAAGAAAGAACAAGGGTGTTATGAGTAATACCCTTAAGAGTAGATAAACGAAGTATGGATTATGTCTTATAATCCTATGCTAGAGTAGATGATAAGAAAAGGTATATGTGTATACCTAAGAGAGTTTAGATAAAGATAGAGAATGATAATATGTAATATAATCATAAGTGTATGTATCAGTGTCTAGACGGGATGGAATTATGTAGAATACCTATATGTTGCTAGACATAGATAAAGACTAAGTACTTAACGATTTAAGTACTAGAAGTGTAATAGTATATCTCTTGATGAGATAGAGAGATTTAATTTCCATGGGAGAAGCATTATGTGACAAGTTACATCATATAAATAAAGTCGTGTAGAAAGATGTTTCCTTCGTGAATGAGATAGATGCTCCTTCGAGGACAAGATTATGACTCCTTCGGGATGGAGATAGATGTTCCTTCTGGGACAAGATCATGTTTCCTTTAGGAATGAGATAAAGGCTCCTTCGGGGACAAGATTATGATTCCTACGGGAATGAGATGATGGTTCAATAGATGATCCCTTTGGGGATGTAGATAAATGATTCCTGCGGTAATTAAAGATTTATATGATTATTAAAGATAGAGAAAAGGTTCCATGAGGGGAACAATGTAATGGAATTCTTTTAAAAACTTAGAAATAACTCGTGAGAGGTTAAGAGTAAGGAATCCATGAGTAATTCAAGAGTAAGAAGGAAGATTAAAGATCCACAATGGAATCATAATAGAGAGAAAGAGAGAAAGAGAAAGAGAAAGAGAAAGAGAGAGAGAGAGAGAGAGAGAGAGAGAGAGAGAGAGAGAGAGAGAAGAGAAAGAGAGAGAGAGAGAGAGAGAGAGAGAGAGAGGTAAATTCGGATGAGAATACCCGATAGAGGTAGTGGGACGTTGTTTCCATTAGAAGATAGAGAAGGTTACAGTATGAGATATGACAATTGGGTCTAGATGAGAACAGAGTGTTGAGGCACTAAGATAAAGAGTAGAGTAGAGAAAGAGTAGAGAAGAGATAGAACAGAGAACATAGTAAGAGTTAAAGCAGAGAAGAGACAAAATTAAAGACAAAGTTAGAGTACGTAAAAAGTATGCGATGAGCCTGATAAGAGGCTAAGATAGAAGAGATAAATGATTGGTAAGAATAGTAATGCATGATACTGGAGAAGAATAATAGAGAATAAACTACGATTATGAGAGAATAGAATGTTGAGGTGTGAGGAGAGATAGAAGAATAGAGATAGATGTGGTGAGATGAGAAAAGACTAATAGTCTATACCAAGAGAATAAGAGTTTAAGATGTAGAATATGGGATAGAAGAGAAGAGGAAAGATTAGAGTATGAAAGATAGAAAGAGCAGATAAACATGGTAGTAGAAAGAATATAACTCACCAAACATTGTTGTTTGATATTGTAGAGATGTTTCATGTTTTGCAGGTTCAGGTAGCAGCACCCATGTTACCAGAAGTGAAGACATGAGCATAATGACTTAGACTAGGTTGTTATTTTACTTGCAATTCCTTGTTCTTTTAAGATGATATTTTTATTGTAAACCCGTGACTATGCCTAAGATATAAAATGTTTTTATGTTTATGATTTAATAGAATTTTGCAAATTTTTAGTAATAACTCTGATAATCCCATTAGATTAGATAATAGAGAGTCCAGGTTGTTACATCACATGTCCTTCAATCAAGATAAAATACATTCGTTTACACCTTGTAATTCTAAATCTACCAGGGTTGGTAATGGTGTTGTAATCCTGCTTTCTCATATTGGTCAATGTTCTCTTCCCTCCATAAAAACAATTTTGCTTTAAACAATGTCCTTATTTTTCCTTGCATGGTTAAAAATTTAATTTCCATTAGAAAATTTACTCATTAAAATTTTGTTTCTGTTACCTTTGACCAAGTTGGTTTTTCTTAAGGATCTTAATTCAGGTAATTTTCTTCAACAGTGCGATAGTCATGGAAATCTCTACCCATTTCTCTCGTATTTCGCTTTATCTTTATCTGCTCATGCATTTACTGTTGTGTCTCTTTATACATGGCATCAACGTCTTGGTCATCTCGGATCATTAGTTTTAAACTTTTGCATTCTCGTAATTTTGTTTCTAGTTCTTCTAGTAAACTTCCAATTTGTCACGCTTTTCAAATTGGAAAACATTGTTGGTTACTTTTTACTTTATCCACGTCAAAAACTACTTGTGTGTTTAAACTCATACATTCTGATTTATGGACCCCGCTTATTATGAGCATTAGCGGTTTCAAATACTATATTTTGTTTCTCGATGGATTTTCTCATTTGTGGTTGTTTCAATTATGTGCTAAATCTAAAGTTTATTTTGTCTTTTGTAACTATCACATGTATGTCAAAAATCATTTTAAATTTGACATTCAATCATTTCAGTGTGATAATGGTTGCGAGTTTAACAACCAATGTCTTTTGTCTTACCTACAGTACAATGACATTGTCATTCGCTTTTCATATTCCTATACGTTACAACAAAACGACAAGTCCGAACACGTTATTCAGACTATTAATAATATTCTTCGAATCTTTCTATTTCAAGCTTCCTTATCCATAAAATTTTGGACTAAATCTCTTTTCTCTGTCGTTCATAAACTGAACTTAAATTTGATTACAACTTTGTTATACAAAACTCCTTTTGAAATATTATTTGGTTACTTTCCCTCTTATTCTTACCTTCGTGTTTTTGGGTGTCTTTACTACCCAAACATTGTCTCTACCTCCCCTCACAATATTTCTCCTTGTTGTATTGCATGTGTCTATCTCGTTCCGTATCCGATCATAAAGGGCACAAATGTCTCGATCTCATTACTCAATGTGTCATCATTTTTGATAAAGAACATTTTCCTTACTCTGATTTTCACTCCTCTGCCTCTATCTCTGATTACGAATCGCTCGTCTCTTCTGATGATAACCTCTCATCGTCATCCCTCTCACCACACCCACTACACAGTCGGCTCCTCCCCCCTCTCACACCTCGGTCCTCTCTCACTCTAAACCTACGACTTTTATAACCTCTTCATCCTCTAATACCGACTCTACTCCTTCTCCTCCTAGACCTACCGGTCATCCCATGACTACTCATTCCATAACCGACTCTCTTAAGCCACATATACTCATGAATCTCTTAGCCATCTTTGATATATCTCCCATCCCGCGCTCTATTGCTCAAGCCATGTATGATCCTAATTGGAAACTTGCCATGGCTATTGAAATGTCTGCTCTATACTTTAACCACACTTGGGATCTAGTTCCACATCCTCCCACTGCCAACATTTATCAAAATAAATTTGACTCTCATGGAAATCTTGATCGTTATAAAGGTCGTCTTATTGCTCAGGGTTTTTTTCAACAACCGAGTCTACATTTTGATGACACCTTTAATAGTTGTCAAACCTGCAACCATTAAAATAGTTCTGGGCATCACTATCTTTCTTCAATGGTTTATTCATCAACTTGATGTTAAAAATGCCTTTTTGCATGGCGAACTCATCAAAGAGGTGTACATGAAACAACCTCCAAGTTACATTCACCCTCACCATCACGAATATTCCTATTTTCGAGTCTTCTATAACAGACTTAGGCCTTAGTTCCTTTTTTCGGGCATTGTTGCTACTTGTAACGCTCAGGGTTTGTTTCTCTCTCAACCCGTGTTTGCCAAAGAGATTATGCCCCGCGCTAACATGCTCTCTTGCAACCTTTGTAGCACTCCGATGGACACCAAACCGAAACTTTCTCCTTCTAAAAAATCGGTTTCTGATCCAACCTTGTATCGAAGTTTGGCTGGTGCTTTACAATATTTCACTTTTACTCGTCCTGATATAGCCTGAGCTGTTCAACAAGTATGCCTCTTTATGCATGACCCTCGGGAACCACACTTCCTTACGCTTAAGCATATTTTGTGTTACCTTAAGGGTACTATTGATTATGTTCTATTCATTCATCCGTTTCATGCCGATTGGTGTCTTGATATGATGTTGATTGGGATGGATGTCTTGAAACATGTCGATCCAAATTCGGTTCCTGTATTTATCTTGGTATTAATCTTATTTCTTGGTCTTCAAAATGGCAACATGTCATCTGTCGATCTAGTTCCGAAGTTGAGTATCGGGTGGTAGCCAATGTCGTTGATGTAGCTGCTTAGCTTTGCAATCTTCTTTTCGAGCTTTCTTTCCCTTTAACTCGAACAACGTTGTGTTTTGTGACAATGTGAGTTTCATGTACTTAGCTTTCAATCTTGTTCATCACCAAAGAAAACCGTAGTTAGACAATATAAGTATCAAAGTATATAATTATGGTTGAGCATGAGGATGCCCCGTAGTTACTTGCTTCAAGCTAGAGATATTTACCACACAAAGAAAACCGTAAGATTATATTTGAAGGGTTGTCGTCCCGACAACATACTTCAACGATCATGAGTAATTTAGACAATATAAGTATCAAAGTATATAATTATAGATATCAATAAGAACTCTCTTTCTTGTATTTGTTGTGCTACGATGATGGTATTTATACTCGGAGTAGAGTGTGCTAGTATATTAACTTCCATTTAATCGTGCATAAGATCTTTGATATCGCATGAGATCTTGTAGTCTTGATGTAATAAAGCTTGAATAGGCAAGCTTAGATGAAAATGTTACTTGGTTGCATGACTCCTTTTTTTGGGGATATAACTTCAGCTTTGATCAGGATATAATTGCTCAGGCTTTGGGTACAAATGTCATCATCTGTCAACATCTTATTTCTTTTGCCATGGGATTTAGGTTTGGGATTTTATAAAGAAATCTTCACACTCCTGGCATCAATCAATATCTATGGTTATTGTCCTCACACTCGCACTACAGGTGAAACATTTAGCATATTTGTACTTGAACGTTTCTAAGTAGATCTAGATATATGGATTTTCACGTTTTCGGGTTACAACAGGTGGTGGTGTATTGGTGTTAGGTCTCGTTTGATGCGTATCTTTCCAGGTCCAAACAGATCTTTCTGGTTGAATGGACCAGAAATACTGATTGATTTGCACAAAAAAATGATCTTTCCCAGTAAGATATGTGTTTCCCAGAAAGCCCCTAAATCATATCTTTCTGGCTGAATGGGTTGTAAAGACAATTATGCACCAAACCCCGCCTTTTTCTTTTTTTTCTTGGATTATTAACTTTTTTAAAATAACTTTTTTAAAATTTATTTTTTTATTGAATTATTACTTTTTTTCATCAGCACAGTTAATAAGATATACAATCAAACAGTATGGTTTCTTTCCCAGTCAGAAAACTTTCCTAAACAGAAATTATCAAACGGAGCGTTTGGAAGCTTCTAACTTCTAACGTTTGACAAAACGTTCCGTTTAAAACAAAAAACATCGTTTGGCACTACAAACTTCTAGCATTTAGTTTAATCAAAACGCTCCAAATCCAAAAGTTACTTCATATAGCGTTTAACAAAACGCTACAAGCTACCGGCTAGTTTTGCCGAACACGTCCAAAATTAAAGAGTATAGGAAATTTGGACTAAATTCATATAAACTTTCATAATTTATAATTTCAAATTACAAATTACATGCACATTCTTTTATAAAAGTTATAACCTCATATATATTCATTACCCAAATATTTAATTAAATTATCATAAATCTACTTACAATTTTATCACACTATATCTTATAAGGATCTGGATGAGTCTTATTTGTTATGAAACGACCTTAATGGCGTTAACGCCAACCACAAAGTCCAAAACTGTAATGTACTCTCTAAGGCTATCTCCGATGGGAGTTTAACGGAGAGGTCAATCCCCATTAAATTCTATATTCTCTCTTCTCATATATATATATATATATATATATATATATATATATATATATATATATATATATATATATATATATATATATATATATATTATTTTTTATTTTAAATTTTAATTAATATTAATTTTAATTGTAGTTTTTAATTTTTAATTTCATGCTAATTAATTTTTTTTAAAATAACAATAAATAAATAAAATGATAAATGATGCATATATATATATATATATATATATATATATATATATATATATATATATATATATATATATATATATATATATATATCCATTGAACTCATTCAAATTCAATGAATTGGAGATGGTCTAATCTAGAAAATCAAAATTTTTTATCTAAAACATTTTTCTATAAATTTTTTTAACGGTTTAAAATGTTACTACAAGAGATAGATTAATCAAAATTTAAACAAAGTTATCGCCGTAAGAATCATTGTTTGACAGCGAAGAACACATTAATCGGTTCAAAAGGTCGACGACTATTGCATCATTAAAATTGCGTATCATGTCCTTTAATGCAAGACAAAAAACAATTATTAAAAATAAAGAAGCAAATATATGAAATTGACAATTGGTTTGAAAAACAAACAAAACCCTAACCACAAATCAATTTCAATCTGAAATTCGTCACTATCTAACAACAATCAATAATTCCACAGCATCTGAAACCCATGCCCAGGGCGGGGTAATTGAAGAACTGCAGAACTTTCAATTGTAAGAAATAACGAAAATTCAAGATTGTAAAGAGATCATGAAATTATCTGATTCCGGTTGTAAATTCAATGGGAAGAAACTTTGAGATTGAGTGATTTATTGAACCATGCTTTCCAGCTGCCAGAGCTTTTTCTTGTTATTCCCACAGCCACCGGTTTCCCATCGCCGCCACCCTTCTCTTCCTTCTGAGGTTTTTTGCACAGCATGAAATTCCTCACTCCAAATGACCCAATCATGTCCCATGGACTCAAGGCTGAGATAACGAAAACATGAAATACATTAGACTCTTGAATTTAATCCAATTGATTCCACGATGTGGAAGTTTACCTTCGGTCCCGGAGATGGGACAATAGAGTACGAAATCATTGAGATTAGAGCCGAGAACGGGGAGACGGCCTTCGCGAGCGTAGGATTTAAGAGCGGTGTCGGTGACGGAAGCCACGAGCTCTTCTTCGTTAACAACAAAACGGATCGGACCAGCGCTTCCAACGACGGTGACGCTGATCAAAAGCCGATTCCCGCCGCCTTTGGCGGCCTGATTTTTCTTATGCTTCGTAAGCAACATTTTTCTTCGAATAAACAATTAAAAATTTTCCTCTGAATATCCTTTATACGGAAATAGAAAGAACAAAACAATCAAGTAAAATCGAATTCAATCAGAAAAAACGTGACGACAGTGATTAGACGGCGGCGTTAACGAAAGCAGATTCCGATCTCACGGGTCGACGCCGATGCAGCGGTAGTACCAGCCTTCCTTGCAAGATCCGAAGGAGAAAGCGGTGGAAACAGAAGAGATCCCCCTCGAGGGAAGGGGGGAGATCATCCACCAATGAATCAAGATTTCCACCATTCACAATTGGAATTTCCCAGGGATAATTTGAGAGAAACTTTTGGGGAAAAAGAGAAAGCAATTCGCTGGTGGAAAGATTAGGGTTAGGGTTTGGTTGTTGGTATGGAATCGATCGAATATGCCTTATTTATACGAGTCTAGAAAAAGGGCGTAACCGGCCGACCCCAGCTGGGCTTTCCTATTTTCCAACCCTACATCATTCACTATTTTTAACATATATAAATTCTCAAAAAAACACCCTTAACTTATTTATTCTTTACATATCTACTTATATTTCTTTATATAAAGTTTTTACAAATATATATTATTACAAAAATTATAACCAAATTAATTTTTTATATATTAATAACTTTTATTAGATATGAAAATTGCATTTGAAGATTATTCATACATTTTTTTTTGAAAGACAATTTTTAACTTTCATATATTTTAATTGTCATCGTACAGTGAGTGAGATGACAAACGGACAACAAACTGTGTCGTTAAACCTTTTTGAATGGTAAAGCTAATTTTTTTAAAGACTCTATCCGAAGATCTAGGGGATATAACATTACTATGCATGATTCGTTGTACTCTTTTAAGAAGCTTTACCGTATCCGGTGCGAGAAAACCAAACGTATCAAATACAAATGGTATGAACATGTGTTGATTTTCCATGCACGATTTCTCATTAGATATTTTTTTTATTAAAGAACATTTATTAAATACAAAAGTTATATTTATAACCATATTTTTGTGTTTTAATATTTTAAAGTATTTAAATATATTACCGTGTTTTACAATTTTTAAATATTTAAATTCAAAACATTAAGATAAATTTAATATTAATTAATATCAATTTAATATATAACATAATATTGTAATAAAATAATTATAATATTTAAGATACACTTATCATTTTTATAAACTAGGAGTGAATAAATATTAAAGTTGTTGGACTAAAAATGACTTACTAAAATTTTATATATTTTGGAGTAAATGAGGGTATAAATTATATTTATTCATTTACACCGAAAGGGGAAAATAAGATGAATGAGGTGATGTTGCAGTTGACTAAGTGGAATAAAATATAAGATTTGATGTTAGATTGGAGATGTCTTACAAATATTTTTCTTCATATATTTCCATAAAAAAAAAGTATATAAGTATGTTATATAAAATTTTAGTTGCCTAGTTTATTTACTTTAGGTTTTAGGCAATTTATATTTTGTGATGCCGATCATTACCTTATTTATGATTTTCATTTTCATATAGGTGACATGTCTAAAAATTTTGTATTATATTTATCTAAACTTTAAAATATATCCTATTTTGTAAAAAAAAATATAATAATAAAGAATATATTACATGATTATATATGAAATCTCAAAAGTATCAATCTAAATAAAACAACAATAAAAATATATTATACGATTATACATGAAATTTCAAAAGCATCAATCTCATCGATGCATTTGCTCTAGGCTAGCTAGTTAATTAAAATTATACAACGTTTGACCTTATTTTTGGTGTATCGGTTTGATATTTTATTTTTATTTATAAAAAACCAAATTGTCTCTTTTGAAATCATCTCTTTTTTGTACATGATCCATGCCAATCGAGTTATTTTGCCATTTAACTTAAAACTCGTTAGTATATCTTAAGGAAATTATTGTTTTCAAAATGATTTAGAGACTATTTTACTAATATATCATTTCATGAAATACATCATGAAGTGCATCTTTCTTAATTTAGGTATTATATAGATTGGATTATTTTGTGGAGGTACAATGAAAAAATAGGGTTCTTCTTTGTAACACTTTAAAGGAACAAGGTGTATTTATATAACTTTGTAGTTTGCCTTTTGTGTGATACACGGCATGATTCATCAACAGGCTTGCGGCTTGCCCCTTCAGGCCTTCACCGCTTCACTCCTCGAATCTCGAAGAATAAACCTTTTTTATTATTATTATTATATTATTGGTAACTTGGTTAAAATTGGACTTTTTGTACATATGGTGATGTAGTTATACTGATATGCTTTAGAAAATTTTGACTGAATTACAAAATGGTTTTATTGCGTCGTTATTTTGCAAAAACTTAGTTCCCTTATTTTTTTTTTACTTGCTACTTTAATTTTTGACAAGTTCATCCGTTATACACGTCATTAACCATTATAATGATGGGTGTCATATCATCACCACTAATCATCACTAAAAAGTTCGTATATCCACCATTATATCTCTCTTATTTTTTATTTTTTGTGGTGGAGAGAATGGATAAACACACCCAATTTGATTTCTTTTTCTCTCTTCTTCTTTTTATCTCTCTCTACAATAATATATATATATATATATATATATATATATATATATATATATATATATATATATATATATATATATATATATATATATTATTGTAGAGAGAGATAGAAAGAAGAAGAGAGAAAAAGAAATCAAATTGGGTGTGTTCATCCTTTCTCTACACCACAAAACGATCACAAAGAACCACTAGAGTCTGGGGTGGTGTGCACTAACCACGATCATAGTCATCTAGACCACAACCGATTTCGTGATATGCATACTAGACGGTCTAATATTTAGGATGTGTTTTGTACATAGTCTTTGAATTGTTTTTAAGTTTCTCACTTCTAACTTTTAGAAAATATTGAAAGAAAAGAAAAAAGTTTCTTTCCCTAGTTTTTAGCTTTTGTATTAAACAATCTAAAAGCTATTTAAATAGGGTTTAACAAAAAAAACTTTTTTAGATTTTAATAAATTAACTTAAATACCCTTTAAAATAAACAAATCATATCCATACTTTTAATCATTATTATCTTATACGATTAAATATAAATATATTCTAAAAAGTACTATGTCTTTATTAAAAACAACAATATCAATAGATTTTATAATTGTTAATCTTCATCTAATAGAATAATAGATTTTTATTATATGAATTTATAAACAAAAATAAATATCATACAATAATTTTGTTTCTTTTATAAGGTCCAAACATTTGTAATATCCAAAATTATCTTTGCATGGATTTTTACAAGATTGAAAAATCTTATTTACATTATTTATAAAAAATATCATTTACAATATGTTTGAGGTATTAGCTGAAAAGCTAGATATTAACTGATAATTGAAAAACTAGCTTTTATATGAAAAATCAATTAGATAGCATAAAAATTAGCTGATAAAAAATAATATTTGCTAAAACTAGTTGATAAGTTAGCTAAAAATATAACATGACATAAAAAGACATTTAGAATAATATATATTTTATAATTAATTAAGGGCACATTTTCTAAAAAGCTCTAGAAAATTTGGACTATGTTTTGCGTATTGACTGAAAATCTAACTGTTAACTTCAAAGATAGTTGCTAGCTAATAAGTTATTTTTTAGCTTTCCAAACAGGACAAGTTAAAAAAAATTGAAAATAAGCTAGCTTCGACATGCCAATCACAACCTAGTTTAAGTTTTTTTTTTAAACAAACTTATAAGTTGTTTTTTGCTTACCAAACATGACAACTTAAAAAAGCTCAAAAAAAAAAGTTAGTTGTGGTACGTTAAACACAACCTTACTAATATGTATAAAAAATGTTTTTTACCAATTAAGAAGCTTAAGTGGTCCACATGATATTGAAATTTGCATGATTTTTAAAAAACCTCGAGAACATGATTTCCCTTTGATGTCCCTCACATTCCCTTTGTATCCATTCATATCTCTCATTTAGTATAACTCATAAACAATGCGTAAATGACTTTAATTTATTTGAATCATATAAAAATCTAAAAATACTTTTAAATTTCTTTTCTAATCAAACAGTTGTTATATCCATAACAACCAAAAAATAATGAACATTAAAATACTCTTCTAAGTGATTGTGTTTCTTCCTCATGATTAGTTTCATCAAATTGTTTTTTCTAATAACATAATGTTTGATTGGTCAACCATAGTATTAATACAGATAGATTTAATAAAAAAAAATACACCCGATTTCTGTTTGTAGAAGCCTAATATCAAAGCAAGTTGTAAATAAAATCAATATCAAAAGTCATAAAAATGATAACTAAAATAAAATTAGATATTTGATAAATAACAATTCAAATTACGATATTTTACCTTATCAGTGAGATATCTAATACTTTGAAGCTGAATATCTAAAAGAATCAAGTCAGAAGCAAAACATTAGAAAAGTTGGAACATATGACTTCTAATTATACAATTACATAGAAATGGAGATTGCTACAACATTCATGAGTACTTAAAAACCGAAATTTAAGTATTGGATAAACTCACGCTGAGAGAATTACTTCATGGATTATATCACGAGTAATTATGAGATGATAATATCTTATATTTTTGAAACGAAGATATATGAGTTGTAATTTACAAGTCAGTATGCATTGGTGTTGCGCAAACATGTCAGTAACATGATGTTATAAAACGTAGTTTCATGTATGATTGATGAGTAAAGGATACAAGCACATAAGTCAAAGTTTATTTGTTCCTTTTCCCTTCGAGAAAAGCGATATCTTTGGGCCCCTCGATGATTTGGTGTTTCCTTATAGTGTTGGGCCCAACCATGACTCAGTTGATGTGTTCAATTTGAAGTCTTATGTCGCCATCACAAATCAGGAAATCGGGAAACAAAACTTAGACAATGAGATTGATTCTAATCCATGTCTCATGTCTATATGATATTTAGAAGAACGGAGAAATATTTGATCACTTATCTTAGGACCAATGTTTGTTCAGATCAGAGTTCAGCAATTGTTATAGAAGCACTATTTGTTGTTTAATTTAGAAGTTATACTAGTAATTTAATTTTAGACTTATCTAAGTGGGGGATTGTAGAATTTGGTGTCTAAGCCAATAACTAAATTAGTATAATCTTGAAGTATTAACAAATTCCTTTTAGGTTTCCGTCAAACCTAGTAATTGAAGATGATAATTTTTAGAGAGAGAGAGAGATACTGATTTATTGATTTTATTATGTGATTGATAAATAGCAGTAAATGAATTTATTAATGTGTTATGGAAATAATATATTAATTAGAAATAATAATATTTAATTAATAATTAATCAAAAATTAATTGGAATTAATTTTGGGATTAATTATATCAATTAAAAGTGCAATGGTTAAAGTGTAATTGTTCAATAATTAAACAAAAGAGGTTCCAAAACCTTCCTCGGAAGGTTTGGATGAAATTAGGGTATTCCAGGGCATCTGGAATATTCCTTGCAGATAAATAGGAAGCTGAATAATTACCAATTTGAATTAATAGTATTTTATTCAAATTAGGTTTATCTAAGGTTTCCAAGTTACACTATAAAAGGACCCCTTAGGCTTAAATTTTCGACTACTATTCCTCCTTCTAAAGAGATAGTCGAAAATTTCATATCCCCTCTCCTCTCTCAAAAGTTTCCTAATTGCTAGGGTTGGGTGTGAGCCATCAGAGGCACGACACTTGTGGTGCTAGCTTCTAAATCAAAGAAAAAAGGATTCTCGATTGTTTACTACAAAAATCAACAAGGTATGTAAACCCTAAACTTTATTATGATTTTCAAAATACCTAGGGTTTTTGTTGTTCAATAGAATGTTACATCAATAGTATTATGAATTAGATTTTTAAGTTGCATGTACCCTTAAGTGTTAAGGATTTATCCGTGTTAATACATGTAAAACCCATAAATAAGATCTTTGATGTTCAATTTGGTTTCTATAATGTGAAATCGTCTTCCTACTTGGGCGCTCATAAAACATCTTCCAGGTATTCTTCCTTCATCATCAAGTTATCACATCTTGAAGTCTTATTCCTTCTGATGCCCTCATCACGTTCTTCGTGTAATCTTAACTCTTCATCAAAAATCACAGAACTTGTAAGTAAGGCTTAAAAAGTTCCTCTCGTTAAAATGTCCACCATGGTAGTCTAGTACCTTAGGGTAAGGTACTCTCATGGACTTATCGTCGTCACTTTTTAGTTTCCATTATTTGTATGATTCGTGACCGTGTTCATATTGTTTGTCTTCTTTTAGAATGAAGAAATACTTTAAGGTATCTCACACTGCTCTTTTTTCCTTGTAGTGACTTCACTTCCCAACCTAGTTTATTAGGTTAATGCACCATTGTTCGCCCTTTTACTGGTGTCGTGGTTTTGCAGGAACACTTTTCTTCCACAACTACCATCACACTCGACACCTAATATTGTTGTCATATGATCGCCAACTTCTTAGGATCCCAAAAAGATCTCATTGATTAAATAATATCATGATCCTTCCCAAGCTATCCCGGTCGTGCTGTCTTATACTATCTCGCTTTCATCATCATATCACCATTTCACCAATTAGGTAATTGGCTCACCTTCTAGTGTCTTCAAACATATCAAAGTATTACTTTCATCTACATATGGAATTCATGATTTCATTCCATTCTTTTCTCAATTAACTTGCTTGTAATTTATCACTCCAATGTAGTAACATAATCTTGTCCCAAATTACCAACTTCGACTAGTTTCTTAATCGTAAATATGGAGTTCCAACCCTTGTCTCGTTTTATACTTTTACTAAAAGTCAATTATGTCTCTTTTTAGATAATTGATTTAATAAATTAATAGCTCAATTTGCTTAATTGTTTGGTGTTTCTAACTCACTACAAATGGTACTAAAAGGTACAAACTCAATTTCAACAAATATCAATGGTATACCAAGTAATTTTTCATTTTTATACTAGTTGTTTAACTTTGACATTAAAGTCAAATTTGTCAAAACTTTCCATTATACATTAACATGATTTAAACACCTTTATGACCCTTATTTGTCACGAGGTATGTGTTCAATATGTTCCTAACTCTCCCAAATCTTTACCATATTTCATAAATCACTTTCATGGTTCTACCGATTTCGAGTATATATCATGTGTTTATAATAGTACGAGCGATATACTATTATACCCACATCATACATAACTGACATTGAGTTCACCACTTAGGATATTATGATATATTGTTTTAGACTGTCCATACACTAGTCTTACTTCCATTACTCATTTTAGAAGCACTTAATGTAACATTCTACAAGTCCTTCTAACTTATCTAGAGTTTCGTAAACATCTAGCATAGAAATTCCTTACTATCACTTGTTGCACAAATTTTACCTAACTTAAGGAATAACAATTGATAGGTGCATTTTATGCACCTATTTTTCATGTTTATTTCCGTCCTTTCATAGCATTATACTTCATAATTCTTGCATTTAGTTAATTATTTGGGCACTTGCATGTTTTATCCGGAATGCCTGGTACTTCACTATTTTTGATTAATTTTGTAGACATTATGGAGCTTGGAGCATTGGAGCTATGCAGTCAATGGAACATGGAGCTTGGAGCATTCGAGCATGAAGAAAAGATGGACCAGTCATGTTATGGAAGATAACATGATGACATAACCCGAGTCGTTGCATATCATCATAGCAAAGGAATACATTTGAAACACGTTTCGTGTGACACCGACATGGGTTGTCTTTGTCCTTTGTCATCTTATATTTGAGCAAAATGACTCGTGGTGAAGCTAGACTAGAGAAGGAGACAACAGTGAAGACTTATTGGACTTTTAGCAAAAAGTATGAGCCATGCTAAAAACACATGGTCAAGACACATGGTCATGCTAAAAACACATGGGCAAATGGCATGGACATGCTAAAAACGCATGGCCTTGAGTTAGGCATGTGATTAGTTACTAAAAGAGGGGAATATGCCATTTTTACAAGACAAAAGGTTTTGGAGCAAGTTTTGGTGATCCTAGGGTGATTTTTGGGACCTTTTGAAGATTCATAATCATTGCAAACACTTTTGATTTTCATTTGGAAGCATTAAACATTTCTAATTCCATATTTCTTTTTTAATGATTTCGTCTTAGCCATGTGTGGCTAAGAAACCCTAATTTCTAGTTCTTGTTCAAAACATGTTGATTGTTTGACTTGAAGCATATGATTTGATGTTTGATTTGTGATTCTATTCTAGTGATTATGCTTTTGTTTAAACTAGAACCCTTGAATTTGATTAGTGTTTGATTGGCCACTTTCATGAGTTGAATTTTTGTGTAGTTAATTAACTTTTAGGGAACCTAATCGTTCTATTAAGTTAATAATTGGTAACAAATAATAAGTTTATTATTGTAAAACAATTTAAGAGCGTGTTTAGGTTGAATTAGTAAAGCTAGGTCTAGTTAAAGAGTGTGTTTTGGTTAGATAATTTGGAAAATGAGAGGTATTAGAGCGTGTTAATATCTTTCAGTACCAACCTAGAATAGCAATCATGAATTACCTCAAGTCATAATCAAGTTGACCAACAACATTGAGAACTAGAACTAGAACTAGAACCATTCCATCAAATAGTTTACAAGTTTATTTCATTTTCTGTATGTTTTTAGAGTAGATTGTTATTTTATTATTTTACTTTTCAAACAAAACCCCCTTTTGTGATCAAAGTACCTTGCACAAAGAGGTATAGACTTTTATCTCATGTCTCTATGGTTCGACCCTGCTTGCCTTGTACTACTTTTTAGTGCATAAAAATAGTGTATTTGGAGTCTGTTGTCCCTTATTATTTGTTGGGTTTGACACGCCTAACAAATTGGCGTCGTTGTCGCAGACTCGGTCTTACTAATTGTGTATGTTAAGATATTTTCGCACAGGTACCCTATTGCCGATTGGCATGGAAATAGAGAAGTCTGCAAATAGGTTACGAAAGCAAGAAAAGATTCGTAAGAAGCATCTGGGTTCCAGGACTTACTCGTCATCCAACCCTTCCGTCATTACCATTTAGGAGGACATACCACTCTCATGTGCAATAGAAACCGAGACAGAAAACCCCTTATCATCATCTCAACCATCCTCACCCATAAATACCACCCATCTTCCTCACCCACTCATAATATCCCAGATCCCACACTTAACATGGGTGACAATCAACTCGAGCAAACCCTTCGCCGATTGACGAGGCAATAGGTTACTCAATAACCTTTTTGCATCACTTATCCGACTGCAACCAACCTAGAACTAAAATCCAGACTCATTCACCTACTCCTAACCTTTAGGGGTCTTGAAAATGAAGATCCTTACAAGTTCCTCACCGAGTTTTATGTTGTGTGTGTTGGCATGAAACCACACAATTTCACAGAGGACCAAATCAAGCTTAGGGCATTCCCCTTCGCAGTGCAAGATGCAACAAAAGATTGGCTATATGACCTCCCACCGGGGACACTCAGCACATGGGTAGATCTTGCACGATTATTTTTGGACAAGTACTTTCCTGAGATGAAAGCTCCAGCCTTGAGAAGGGAGACCATCGTAATCAAGCAAAACAAGAATGAAGCATTGCACACCTCCTGGGAAAGATTCAAGAAGTTGTGCACTCGATGTCTGAAGCATGGTATATCCGAGTATAACCTTCTTTAATATTTCTATGAAGACATGTTACCATGGGAGAAACGAATCCTCAATGCTTCAAGTGGAGGGTCAATTCTTGACAAAACTCCAACAGAATTTTGGGTACTAATAAAAAACATGGTTGAAGATTCCAAGAATACTTCTCATGAAGAAAGTTGGTACATGGATTCACCCTGAGGTGTGAAAGAGGTGCACGATCCTCAAATTGAAGCTCAACTATCCGAGCTAACAAAGGTTGTCATGATGCTTGACAAAGAAAAAGGTGTGCAACCCACACCCTGTCCTTGTGGTATTTGCACTCAAGTAGGACACCCAACCGATATTTGCCCACAACTACAAGAAGACATGGAGGAAGTGCAAGCAATGAGGGGTTACACCAGGCCAAATCAAAGGAACTACGATTAACCCCGAGGCAATTAAGGGTAGAATAACAACCAAAATATGGGTTATCAACCAACTCAACCACCATAATGCAAACAAAGACCACCTTTTCCAACACAAAACTTTCAACCAAGGTAGCCACAACATCCACCTCAACAAGCGGGCTCATCAAGTATGTCCTTAGAGGACATAGTGAAGAGTTTGGCAACTAGCACCCAAACATTTCAACAAGAGATAAAAGCAAGCATCAAGAACCTAGAGAAATAAATTTCACAGCTTGCTACTTCAGTTATCTCAAGGCAATTTACCTGCCCAAACCAAGACAAACCCAAGGCACAACATATGTGCCATCATATTAAGAGGTGGAAAGAGTTACGATGAAGCATCAATACCGATTGATCAATAAAAAGAAGAAGAGAAGATAGTGGTGGAGGAGCTGAGTACCAAGGAGGAAAATAAAGAAAAATCCAACAAAAAGAAGCATGTCACCACCGAAGTCAAATATACTCCAGTCGCTCCATTTCCAGAAAGATTGGTGAGAACAAAGAAAGAACGAGAGGATAGTGAGATCATGCAAATGTTCCGGAAAGTTCATGTCAATATCTAACTCCTTGGTGACATCAAATAGGTACCTAGATATGCTAAGTTCTTAAAAGAAATTTTCACATCTAAAAAGAAGCGTATAGGTAATGAAACAATAAAAGTTGGTGAGAACATTTCAACGGTTTTTCAAATGAGGATGCCCACTAAGTGCAATGATCCTGACGTCTTTACCATGTCTTGAAAATTGGGGAATCTTCATGTACCTCGAGCTATGCTTAACTTGGGTGCATCTATAACTGTCCTACCATATTCTGTTTATAAATCAATTAGTGTAGGAATATTGAGCATAACCGGTGTAATCATTCAACTTGCTGACCGGTCGATAGTACACCCAAAAGGTGTACTAGAGGACGTGTTAGTTCAAGTCAATGAACTTGTTTCCCAACTGATTTTTATGTTCTAGATATGGGAGATGATGACTCTCCAAATTCAAGTTCCATACTTTTGGGTAGACCTTTTCTTAAAACAGCAAAAACGAAAATCGATGTCTACAATGAAACTTTATCAATGGAATTTGATGGGGAGGTCATTAACTTCAATATTTTTGAAGAGAAGAGGTACCTAAGTGATGTTCACTCTTTAAATTTTATGGATATTGTTCAGCCTTTGACTGAAGAATGCTTTGAGTTTACTAACCATGATTTTTTAGAGTTAGTTTTGAATAGGAAATTTGATAAAAATTCAGTCAACAATATTGTAGAAAAATTCAAGCTAGATGATGAGTTGTTGGGAATTGTGGAGTTTATGAATGACAAGAATAACATCATGTTCAATGAAATGGGTATTCTCAGGAAGGTAAAGTTTCAAGAGTTGGAGGAATTCCAAAATAAAGCCTTTGAGAACTCGTGCATTTACAAGAATAAGACCACAACATTTCAAGACAAGTATTTTTCTAGTAAGAGCGTTGAGATAGGTCAAAAGGTATTACTCTATGCTTCTCATATTAAAGGGTTTTCTGGTAAGTTACGGTCCTAGTGGGTGGGAACGTTTATTGTTACTAATGTATTCAATCATGGTGCAGCCGAGATTAAAAGTAACAAAAAGGGAAAAGTGTTCAAAGTTAATGGTCACATGTTAAAGGTCTTTTATGAAGGTTTCCAAGAGAAGAACATGGAGGTTGATAGCATGGAACGCCCGGACTAAATTGAGTGAAATCTAAAGGGCAAAGTCGAGCCAAAGACTTGAAACAAGGGCGGCTAACCGAGAGGCAACTCGAGAGTATTTCTTTCCATTCTTCTTTTATTTACTTTATTTTATTTGGGTTATAATGTTTTTAAGTCTTTTTTAAAGTCCATGCAAAACATTTTTTATATATAAAAGAATGAGAGGCAATCATGTGTAAAAAAAATGTTTTTTTTAGGGTAACAGAAGAAAAACGCACGGGCATGAACGAAAACGCATGGGCTAGGGCTGAAAATGCATGGCTTGATTTTAGACCATGTAAGGCTGTTGAGGTTTCAAAGAAAAAAAATCCGCATGGGCCATGCTAAAAAATGCACAGGCAAGGACAAAAATGCATGGGCTGAAATCACCTCGCGCCTTTTGATCGCGACTTTTCAAAAAAAAAAAAAGAGCACGACCTAAACTGAAAAACTCACAACATGCACTCGAAACACACAGCCTAATGCCAAAACTCACGGGCCATGCTAAAAAATGCACGACCAAAGCATAAAATGCTTGAGCAAAGCATAAAATGCTTGGCCTACTTCTAGAACATGCACTGAAGACGCAACTTCTACCTCTTTTCGAACAAAAATGCACGGGGCATGCTAAAAAACACACGGGTTAAACCTAAAAACACACGGCCTAATTTGGATCATGCCTCTAAGCCGCAAATCTATTTTTTTTTTGAGAAAAAAACTCACGGTTAGGGAAGGGTCGTACGTATGGAAGCATGTGCATGTGTTTTTTCGATTGCTTTGTTAAAAAATGATTTTTTTGTCGTTCTTTCCCCTCACGTTTCATGTGTTCCTACCTCCCTCTAAACGTCATTCACCCTAAACCCTAAACCCTAAGTCGTAGCTCGAGATTAGAACTTGTTCGTTTTTCATTAAAAAAATCTTGAAACAATCTAATGTTTAATTTTTTTCGAGATTAAAGCTCCAAGGTATGTTGTTTTAAGTTCCAAACTCCGACTCTATCATCTAGGTCGAATTCTCCCCATGAAGGTGTAAAAATCGGATCTTGCATAAAACGTAGTTTTTGCTTTGTAAATTTTTACTTTATTCTTGTATTATGTTTCAAAATTCTTGTGTATGGTTTCAAGAGCAAGTTTGGGGAAGTATTTTGTAACGAATAAGGGAAGCTTTTACCTCCGTTTGTGCATTCCACCATTGAAGAGCTCAACTTTTCTTGGGGTTGAAGATGAAGTGAAAAAGTCAAACACACATTATAAATTCAAGCATTTGAATGGTACATTCCTTCCATATCTCAAGTTGATGCATAAATCCTAAGATTGTGTGACTAGAATTGTTGAGAATTCGTTCATATGCTCTATATAGTTATACATTCGTGCCTTAGTAGGTTGCCCTATGATGTGCACAAAAGTACCCACTAATTTTAATATATATATAACCTAACAAACTTAAACTAACTATGCACTTATAGGCAGTGTACCTAGTCAGATTACAGTATAGCTTGGGTAAGTCGGGTGTCGATCACAGGCAACGCTGTTACTAGTTAATTTACTTACTATTAAATTAACCTAATTATAAACAAGTTTAAAAGGGGTTTATTCTGATTTTACAAGATCAGACGAACTTAAACCAAATTCAACAAGTAAAAACACACTCTTGTTTAGTTTGAATCCACTTCTTCCTTATGGCTAGCTAATACTTATGGATTATCAAGTTGGTTTTAGTTGTATTAGTAATTTAGTTCTAACTTTACAAATAATTAACTAATTCATGTCAAACCATGTATGTTTACACACAATTAAACACATAACTAATTATGAATGTAAATATGCTATGTAAGATTTGTTATATAAAAGCAATTATAGTCACAATACACGTTCTCTAGCATAGCTAAGCTTATTTACTCTAATTACTAACTAAGGTTGGTCAATCCTAGCTCTAACAATTCAATGTTCACTAAATCATTAGGTAAACAAGTTCATGCAGTTAATGGTCACTAAGCTACACAGAACATGCAATCAAGCAATTAGAGAAACAAACATAAGCATGCTAGGTAATACAAATCAAACACGAGCAATTTTACCAACTAAATAAATCCATAAAAATTGAGCAATTCATAAGTTGGAAGCTTCATCTAGCTAAACAAGAGTAGCTAGATTCAGCTGCTCATCATAGCAACTAACAAACCAACACAAATTGAAGTAATAGAAAACATGTTCTTAATTAACTAAAATATAGACCTTTACTCTTTTTGATGTTGAAAACCTTTTTCCAGAACCTTTCTTTCGCTCAAAATCGCTTCTAGAACTCCTTTCTTCAGCCAAAAACTTGCTCTTTCGTAATGATCAAGAATACTTAAATAGACTCCAAAATCCCGCGCCACGTCGTGGCTGTCCAGGCCACGTCGTGGGCTCCAAGTTATCCGTACCGGGCAAGTATTCCTCCATAACGCGATCTTTATCTTCTAGAATTCTCATGCCACGTCGTGGCTGACTTTGCCATGTCGTGGATTTAGTAACTTTCGTGGATTTATTCATCTCTTGTCTTCCAAGTCTCCCATGTTCTACATATTGTCACTTTTGGTCTCTCTCTTCGAAAATCCTTTTTATTGACTGAAAATAACAATTTAAAGTCATAAGTATATTATTCTAAACATATTATCAACTTATTAATAAAAATGTACTTAAATATTGCCTAAAAATAGGTATAAATATGGCAATATCACCCTATAATCTCCAAGCATCGAGGACGATGCTTAATCTTAAGCTTGAGGAGGGTTCTTTGTACATTAGGTTCTAGTTTCCATATGCATTTCATCAAAAACATTTCAAAAAAAGTTACAAAAAGATTTTGTTTTCAACTATTCTTAGTTTGCATTTATAAAATATTCCAAAAAGATTTTATGTTTTGTTTTTTTTTAACATTTTGCAAAAATAAAGATATTTAAAAAAACATAATAAAAATACAAATCAATCCAACGGAACATAATCTTCTTGAGTCAGTTGAAGTGGTAAATAAGTCGTAGCTCGAGATTAGAACTTGTTCGTTTTTCATTAAAAAAAATCTCGAAACAATCTAATCACACACAAACACAATTCCTGAAGCTAATCATACAAAACAAAAAATGATAACGTTATCAACACCGAAGCATATCAACAGGTATAGGTTAGCCCTTGGAACACACGACCTGTCTTATGAGTAGTAGGTGCTCAATCATACCCAAACTCCAAATTCAAAAGAATATAAAATATTAGTGCCCTGGATCTTCCAACGCTCTAAAAAGTCATTTTTGCCTATTCCCTTCTAAGTATCCTGCTTGGGGACATAGTTTCCAACTATACTTACGGGTCTTTGCTTGTTTACATCAGTCCCCCGAAAATGCCTTAGAAGTCTCTCACAGTAATAGATGGTGAGATGTCCCAACAATAGAAAAAGTTAGGGACAAAAATATAAAGAATTAGGCCAAGCAAATAACTTAAACATGTAGATATATACTCTTCCAGCACAACTGTACTCCTGTATTTATGTCGCATCAAGCCGACATTTAAGCATGAGTGCATCTTTTGATACTTTGAAAGTGCGCCCTTGCGAACAAAACTTCAAAAATAGTTGTGCAGGGACAAAATATAAAAGAGTTAAAAAAAATAGAAATAAAGAATGAAAGAAAAAAAAAAGAGAAAAAAAAGTCAATAAGTGGACAATTCCACAACAACATTAGTTGCATGAATAAATACAATTAGGAAAACTACTTAGCTGTCAAAAGATCCCCTTGGACTTGAACTTGAAGTTCTGACATCGGGAATAACTATAAACTACTTTGACTGGTGTAAGTGGTTTGAAACATGTAACCAATCTGGGTAAATATTAGAGAACTTTTTGGAAAAAGATTGTTGTTAGTCAACAAATAGCTAGATTCGGTAATTGTCATGCTTTGTAAAATGAAGATGATTGAGCATATTTTTCATCAAATATATTTTCACGAGAGTAAGACCATAGTTTGTTCCATGTGCTAACCTAATAACGGTAAAAGTGAACAAGTGTTGTAACTTTTGATTTTGATGAGTTGTGTTAGTGAGTGGCTAAAATTCTTGTTTTAAATGTTATATATCTTTGTGGTGTTAATGCCAATTTATCTCAAGGCACGACGGGTACACCTTCGATTGTATGACACAATGAGTTTAATTGGATTGAATCTTGTTCGTTTTGTTTTGTTTATTGCACTGATGTTTGAAAAAAGAAATCTTTGAAAATTTGTTAATCTTTTTATACATATTTTATTTTCATTAGTTTTACTTTTATTGCATGCATTCACTCTAAATTCCATTTAGGTCCTTTTCATTCCTTCCATTCTTTTCATATTAGTTTCTTTTTAGTCACCTATCGTCTTCTCGAGGCTGATTCTTTATTTTGTTATTTCTTGAGGACAAGAAAGGTCTAAGCTTTGGAAGGTTTGATAGGTGCATTTTATGCACCTAATTTGCATGTTTGTTTTTGTCCTTTCATTGCATTCTACTTCATAATTCCTTCATTTAGTTAATTATTTGGACACTTGCATGTTTTATCCGGCATGCCTGGTACTTAACTATTTTTGATTAATTTTGTAGGCATTATGGAGCTTAGAGCATTGGAACTATGGAAGCGAGCTTGGAGCTTGGAGCATAGAACATGGAGCTTGGAGCATGAAGAGAAGATGGACAAGTCATGCCATGGAAGATAACATGAAGACATAACCTGAGTCGTTGCATATCATCATAGCAAATGACTACATTCGAAACATGGTTTGTTTCACACTGACATGGGTCGTGTTTGTCCTTTCTCATCTTATATTTGAGCAACATGACTTGTGGTGAAGCTAGACTGGAGAAGGAGCCAACAGTGAAGACTTATTGGACTTTGAGCAAAAAGCATGGGTCATGCTAAAAACACATGGTCAAGACACATGTGTTGGGTAATATATGCATCAAATACGCTTAATAACTAGGCAGCGGAAGAATCGAAACAACAAAACGATTTACCTAAGTGTACATGCAACTTATGGATATATGGCTTCATAATATTACTTCTACCCTATGAAATCCGAAAATACAAGAAAGAATACTAACCTCTTTAGTAACTAATGATCTTCGAGATTGACTCCGTATGCGTGCCACCTTGTTTGGATGATGAGGATCCAAACTAGAATCCCTAAATTGGTTCACACCCAATGAACTCAAAAGAGTAGAAACAAATATTAAACTAGGAGGGATGAACTAAAAGAAAGTTCTTCCATAATGAGGGAGAAAGAAGGTGGCGAATACTTAAGCCAAAAGTGAGCAAGGAGGAATGAATCCCTATGCCCCTATTTATAGCCTTCGATACCTCCTAGGGTTTTATCCTTCCACCCATGTGGGATGGGATAGGATATGAACGAAATTCCCTTTATCCAAAGGGAATTTTCGTCCAACCCCCTTATTCTAGGGTTCTGGAATGTTCCCTGATTAACCAACTATTGATTAACTCACATTCAACCCTTCTATTAATTAAACTTTTAATTAATTCCTTAATTGTTTTCTAATTAGTTTCTAATTAATTATTAAACCATAATAATTAATAAACTAATTACTCCTATTATTTGTTCTACTCGATTTTGAGTCTTGAGGGCAACCCAAGGGGACCCTGCTATTATTAGAAATATCACCAACTAGTTAATGACCTTGGACACACTTCCAATAGTCTCCCACTTGGACAAGTCATTAACTAGGTATATATATATATATATACACACACACACACACACACATATATATATATATATATATATGGTTCTATATTTCTCTAATAATCAACAGAGAGAATGTCATCCAATGCATCTGCCGAACTCTGATCTAATCAATTTCAGTCCTCAGATAATTAATCAACTATTCCTTCATCCTCATGATATCTGTATGAATTTGAGACATGGATAATGGTAAATCTTTGAATTCAATATTATGTTTCCCGATATAGATTTGTGAAGACTACATTTGACTACTAAATCGAACACATCAATTCTAGTCAGCACCCAGCCAGGCTTTTAAGATGTCAACACCAAATCATCGAGGGTCCTATAGATATGGCTTCTCCTATTAAGGCAGTAGGGATGAATAAACTTTGACTACATAGTATTTGTCTATTTCATCATGTCACACATTAATACACCCGTTATAGCCACCAGTTACAGATAGCGTTGGAGTATACCAATGCATAACAGAATCTTAGAGCAAAGCCCCACATGTATCTCGGTTTGAAGAACATAATATATTATTATCTTAGAATTACTCGTGACTTAATCCATGAAGTAATCTCTACGTGCGGATTGATCCAATACTTAAATCACTATTAAGTACTCATAAGTGTTGACACAATCACTATGTCATGCTCAATCAAAATGGTCAATCCACCAACACTCATGACAGTCGTGAATCACTACTTACTTCCAAGAGTATGATCGAATGTGGAGGTTTGAGTAAATTAATAATTGGGAAGTGGGTTCTAAACATGCAAAAGCGAAACACAATATTAAATTAATACAAATGATAGCAACACCAGTACTTTATTAAGTCTCCACAAATAAACACAATTATATTACAAATTCATACTGCTATATGTTTTAATATTTTATCAAACTAAACAACTAAACAGTTACACCATATCTTCAACAAATCTTATGCCTATAGATCTAGTATGACTATCATGCTTGATCCTTGATAATGGTTTAGTGAACGGATCGGATGGATTCTCATCCGACGACACTCTACTCACGACAATATCCCCATCCTCGACTCGATGTATCACATAGTGGAACTTTCTAAGTATATGTCTTGAGTTGCCATGTTCTTTGGGTTCTTTAGTCAAAGCAACTGCACCCTCATTATCATAGAGAAGATTTCCAAGGGATCCTTGATGCTCGGAACGACACCAAGATCATCAATGAAATTCTTCAGCCATGTAGCTTCTTTCGCAGCTTCACTAGCCGCTATATATTCTGACTCGCACGTAAAGTCTGCCACTGTCGACCGCTTGGAACTTTTCCAAGTGACCGCTCCTCCATTAAGCAAGAATACCCATCCCGCCTGCGAACATGAGTTGTCCCTATCAGTCTGAAAACTGGCATCTGTATAACCTGTGACTCTCAACTCATCCTTACCCCCATATACCAAGAACATATCCTTTGTTCTTCTTAGGTATTTCAAAATGTTCTTTACTGCCGTCCAATGACTTTATCCTGGGTTGTCCTGAAAACGACTCACCATACTCAGAGCAAATGAGACGTCAGGACGAGTACATGTCATGGCATACATGATCGATCCTATAGCAGAAGCATACGGGACTCGACTCATTCTTTCTTGTTCATCACTAGAACTAGGACATTGAGTCTTACTCAATTTTGTGCCATGTTGCATAGGTAGATAACCTTTCTTGGAGTCCTGCATCTTGAATTTCTTGAAGATCTTATCCAAGTATGTAATTTGGCTCAGTCCTATTAGACGTTTTGATCTATCTCTAAAGATCCTTATATCAAGTATGTATGCAGCTTCTCCTAGATCTTTCATAGAGAAACAACTCCCAAGCCACGTCTTAACACCTTGCAACGTCGGGATATTGTTTCCTATAAAGAGTATGTCATCCATATAAAACACTAGGAATACTACATTACTCCCACTAGCTTTGATATATACGTAGGAATCTCCTTCGCTTCTTGAAAAACCAAACTCCTTGATCTTTTCATGAAAGAAAAGGTTCCAGTTGCGAGACGCTTGTTTTAGTCCATATATGGACCTTTCAAGCTTACACACTCTATTTGGATATTTTGGATCTATGAAACCCTCAGGTTGTGCCATGTACACTTCCTCTGTGAGTTTTCCATTAAGGAAAGAGGTCTTCACATCCAATTTCCATACTTCATAATCATGAAAAGCTTTTATCAAAAGTAATATCCTAATAGACTTGATCTTGGCTAATGGTGAAAAAGTTTCCTCATAATCAATTCCTTGAGTCTGAGTGTAACCCTTTGCTACCAACCTAGACTTGAACGTGTGCACATTCCCATCCATGCCTGTCTTCTTCTTGAAGATCCATTTTCACCCAACAATTTTAGTGCCAGGTGCATGATCAACCAAATTCCAAACTTGGTTGTCATGCATAGACTGGATCTCGCTCTCTATGCTTTCCTTCCACTTGGCAGCCTCAATGCCTGCCATCGCTTCCTTATAGTTGGATGGTTCATCCAAATCAACCAGTGTATGATCACTGATCAATACGCCTCCTTCTGTGCTCACATGGAAAGCATAGAACTCAGGAGGATAACAAACTCTATCAGATCTGCGAAGGGGAGGTGGAGATATATCATTTTGCTCAACAGGTTGCTCAACCCTAGGTTGAGGTTCCTCAACGAGTTGTTGCACCTCAGGTTGAGTGCTAGTGTCTACTAAAGGTTCTTTTTCATTTGTCTCTTGAAGCTCTTCAAGGTCTATGTGGCTCCTACTGTCCTCTTTGGAAATGAGATCCCTCTCAAGGAAGATCCCCTTCGAGCAACAAACACTTTGTTTTCCAAAGGCTTGTAGAACAAGTATCCAAATGACTTTTGTGGATAACCAATGAAGCAACACTTCTCTGACCGGGGTTTAAGCTTGTCATTCGCCTCGCGACGAACAAAAGCTTCGCATCCCCAAATCTTTATATATGCTAAAGAAGGACGTGTCCCACTCCACATTTCAGAGGGTGTTTTAGCAACCTTCTTAGTAGGTACGAGGTTTAGGATATGGGTGGCTGTCTCTAAGGCATACCCCCAAAAAGATATCCGAAGTGTAGCTCGACTCATCGTTGATCAAACCATGTCTAACAAAGTTCAATTTCTCCTTTCAGCCACACCATTCAACTGCGGTGTTCTGGGAGGAGATACCTGTGAAACTATTCCACAATTCTTTAGATGATCATAGAATTCAAGACTTAAATATTCTCCACCCTTATCGGATCGGAGCATCTTGATATTTCTGCCCAATTGGTTCTCTAATTCATTTTGAAAATCTTTGAGCACCTCAAACGTTTCTGACTTATGCTTGATTAGATAGATATATCCATATCTACTAAAATCATCAGTAAAAGTCACGAAGTATCTTTCTCCATGTCTTGTGGCAGATTTGAATGGTCCACAAACATCTGTGTGGATGAGGTCCAACAAATCCTTTCCTCTTTCACAATGCCCTGTGAATGGCGCCTTTTTCATCTTGCCAAGTAAGCAAGATTCACATACATCATCCGATTTGAGGTCTAATGATTCCACGATTCCATCAGATTGGAGCTTGGCAATGCGTTTCTTGTTTAGATGGCCAAGTCGACAATGCCACAAACATGATTTATCTAATTCACTATTAGACGAACCAACATTCATTATTAGTTTATCAAAATCACCATCACAAACAATACTTTCATACATACCTTTACAAGGACTAGCTTTAAAAATAAAACAACCATTCTTATAAACCAAAATGGCACCATTATCATTATCAAAAGAAAAATGACAACCATCCTTATAAAGTGCATGAAAGGAAATAATGTTGTGACATCCCCAAAATCTCGGCCAGAAAAGACCGATTTTCATTTATGCTTTTAAATATTTTCAGAGTAAATCCTTTTGATTTGAAAGAGTTGCGGAATTTGTTCCCAAAAACAAAACATGATAAAACATTGTTTACCGAAGCATTTCATAAAAGAAATGTATTTTCATTATAATCAAAACTCGGGGTGTCATGTTCCGATACAGACCAATAAGCATAAACGAATACATTACAAGTCATATAGCAAATATAAACATATGCAGACTTGTAAACAAAACAACTTGATGGTTCATCCATCTCATGCCCTTCCGCCACTACCTGTAATACAATTTAAAACTGAGTGGGTCAGGCTTGCGAGCCTGGTGAGCATATAGGGTTTTCAACCCACAATAAATATCATATTTAATTTTCACCAACCAACAATAACCCAATTACCCATTCCCGTTATTCTCACTTTAATGTCCCTAAAACAACTAACATAAGGGACCTAGTCTAAGAATATTTCATCGGGGCGACAACACATGCTTCGGGGGTACCTCAGCAATATAAGTCAAATAAGGCAACCATGAGGGGGATGGAGTACAGCGAATGAACACCCAAGTTCATTAACACCTACAGGTGGCGAACCTGCTAATGTTTCCACAAGACTGTCTAGAATAGCCAGTGGTCGTCATCTAAACTCCGCTAGATGACTCAATCAAACAACAACGAGGCCTCTCATCTGTTTATTACACACCAACTGTCTACCCATGTTCTACCCAACATATTAGTAGATAAAAATATACATTTGTATACATAGTTTAAAGAAAACCTGTATAGCATGCTTTAATCAACACATATATCACATAACAGATGAGGCACACACACACATAACACATATCTCATAAAGAAATAAGCAGATCTATAAGATAGAAGAGAGTGAATACTCATTCACACATAACACAACCAAATATATACACATAGCACGTATTTTTATATAAAATACTTCGTATTATTGTATTAGAAGAAATAACTACACACTCACCTGATCAGAAGATGATCGGACAGCACTACGACTTATAGAAGTAGTAATCCACAGCAGATCTGGAAGATCTTCTCGAAAATCGAACTTCTCGCGGGCAGAGCTTCGACTCGGGAACCGCACTTTTCGGGATCTTCAGGATCTCGGGACTTGCCTCGGGGCTAGAGTATGATACCGGGACTTCGGGGTAGCTTCGGGGGTTTTTGCACAGAGCTTCGACACGAAAACGAGAGGGAATTGGCAAAAATACCCGGAACCCTCGCATCCTATTTATAGGAGGCTGGAGCCTCGGAGTACGCGGGGCGTACTGCGTTACGCGGGGCGTACTGCCCAAAACGTCATTGCTTACGTATCCGAAGTGCTCGAGTGCGAGTGTCGACATCCCTCGGAGTACGCTGGGCGTACTCGAGTACGCGGGGCGTACCTCGGATCAGATCGGTGACTCCTTCGGATAATGCTTCCGAATTTTGATTTAAATATAAATACAAAATGATTAATAAACTTCGGAAATTCATAACTTCTTCATACGAACTCCGTTTTCGACGTTCTTTATATCCACGCGAAGGTGAGACCATGCTCTACGACTTTCGTTTAGACTCCGTCGGCTAATTTTGACTTTATTTTTATTAATTATTTTTAATAGGCCGGGACAGAAACTTTCGTTATAAATTCATAACTTCTTCGTTTGACGTCCGTTCTCGCCTAACTTTTTATCGTTTCAATACCAACAATGAGATCTTCGATTCTCATTTAGATTGCTTCGGCTAACAACCGCTCGATCTCAAATCGAGTAAAACAGGCTGTATATCGCTAAGCCGGAACTTCGATAAATCATAACTTCCTCATACGAAGTCAGATTTGGGCGTTCTATATATATTCGGAAACCTCGTTTCAACTACTACAACATTAACCAAATATATTAAGTTTATTTTACACTTAAATTTTGACGCTTATTTTTATTCTTAATTAATCAAACCACATAATTAAGCAATTAAGCACAAAACACACAATACTCAAATAATACAATCTTATTATTTCAAAACGGGTTACAGAGGTTAACCTAGACTATTACATTGCTACAAATGGCAAGCCCGAAACACAGGCGTTACAAATGTTTCGTGCCATATCAGGCGAGTAGCAACAATTTAATAAACTAAGATAAACACCACCACTAAGCATGAGCTCATAGTTCCCAATCCTTGTAACAACTGACTTGTGCATGTTTCCCATGATTAGGTTAAGCTCTCCATGCATCAACTTGTTACTTTGTCTTAGTCCCTTCATATTAGAGAAAATGTGAGTACCACACCTTGTATCAAGAATCCAAGAATTAGAATTAGATGTGCTATGGAGTTCTATCATGAACATACCTAAGGTGCTAGCCACCTTGACTTTTCCCTTCTTAAGGTCCTCGTGGTACTTAGGGCAACTATGCTTCCAGTGTCCCTTTTCCTGACAGTATAAACAAATGGCTTCACTTGGATCTGAACAAGGAGCTATTTCAGCTTGAGCCCTTTTCTTGGGAGCAGGTTCAGACTGTCCAAACTTACCCTTACCCTTTCCTTTGGGCTGAGGTACCCTTTTTCTTTTAGCAGAACCACGATCAACAGCCAATACTGGAGCAATAGGATTAGAGTTGTTGGGTTTCTTCATGCTCACTTCAGCAGTTTTGAGCATGCCATGCAACTCCATCAAGGTCTTGTCAAGGCCATTCATATTGAAGTTCATGATGAACTGCGAATATGAACTAGTAAGCGGGTTCAAAACCATGTCAATGGCCAACTCCTTAGGTAGCTCGACACCTAGATTCCCAAATTTGTCTATGTACGACTTCATATTTTGGACGTGTGCACACACAGAAGCTCCCTCTTGTAGTTTACATGCCATGAGGGACTTAACGATCTCGAATCGTTCTTTCCTAGCATGCTCTTGGAACATCTCCTCGAGTTGCTGGTTTATGTCAAATGCACCCCATGTTTCAAAGTTCTTATGAAGACTAGAAACCATGGTTGCTAACATAAGGCAAGCCACTTTGGTTGATTCATCGTAATGCATGTTGTAGGCAGTAACTTCTTCTGGGGCAGGGCTCTCTCCAAGTATGGGAACATCTTCGTTGAGATCAAACTCTTTGTTCTCATACCTTAACGTGATCCTCAAGGTCCTGATCCAATCAAGATAGTTGGATCCATACTCCTTGAGTTTCTCCCTATTAAGAACCGGAATTAGAGAGAAGCTTGAGTTTTGAGTTAGAGGAGGAGGAGGATGAGGAAGAGGAAGATTGTTGTTGTTGGCTTGGTTCGACATCTACAAAAGATAAGATTCCAATTAGTTTGATACAAATCCTTAATCAACAATTACCCTAAAACAACTTACTAGAATAAGGCTAGGATCCATATTTGGCTTCATGATGTGTAAAGGGTGTCGTAAACACACCATGAAGTTATTTAGGTAGACAAATCTCTCTGTCAATTTCAATCACTATGAAATTACTAGATCTTTGAGATTCGTTGACTATCAACGAGATGTTAATCTCGGATTACGTTCATCTCAAATTCAATGATGGGGATGCTGCGGATCATTGAATATATGGTGAATCACCCATACAAAATTGCGTGGTCCCCGACTCAAGTTACGCTTGAGATTCGCGAGTGTCACATCATTTTCTACCTATACTCTCAAATTGATGTGCCGGTTAACCACACGAGCTCCATCAACAAGTTATAAAGAGAATGTGCAATTTTTATGGATAACATAAGATTCACTTTTATTTAAATAAAATGGGATTTTGTTTTATACTTGTATTTAGAATACTTTTAGATCAACCATCGTCAATATTAAACCCTTTCGGTAACTCCATTCTCAAAATGCAATAGGGCGGTGAGGGTGGTAAGCGCGAAGTATATTAAAAACCGACCTCATTAGGAATCATAGAGACCTCCTTAAACCCCTACATTAGAACGGGTGCGCCTAGTCGAGGTAAGACCGACAATGTCAATATTTAAAATATGCAAGGATGTATATTGCAATTCTCTTATACATATAATAGATATGGATCTTACATATATACAATGGTTAAATTTAAAACCTTTAAATTTAGTTGTCTATTTATTCAAATTAATTACAAGGATGTAATGTAACAATTAATAAAACATGAGGGGTTAATTTTCAAATTTATAATCATCTATTATAAATAATATTAAAATAAATATTCAAATTCAAAAACATGATTAAATAATATTTATCCATAAATATTCAAATTTAAATAACCACATTTAAATAACATTTAGTTATTTTCTAGATCTAATCCAATTAGGTATTTATCCATGCAAGATAAAACTTGAATTCAAAAAATAAGTAAGATTAAAATCGATAATGCTGATCTGCTAAGTTCACATCGTGAACTACTGTTTCACGTCATGAATTAGGGTTTTCATCAAATTATGAATTTTTCAATTAGACTTTCATCATTCAATTCCAAAACAATATTTTCAGAAAACATGGATGTAGGGTGAAGGTAACCATGAACCAATGGCTTTCATACTACTGTTGGGTAATATATGCATCAAATACACTCAATAACTAGGTAGCGGAAGAATCGAAACAACAAAATGATTTACCTAAGTGTACATGCAACCTATGGATCAATGGCTTCATACTATTACTTCTATCCTATGAAATCCGAAAATACAAGGAAGAATACTAACCTCTTTAGCAGTTAATGATCTTCGAGCTTGACTCCTTGTGCGTGCCACCTTATTTGGATGATGAGGATCCAAACTATAATCCCTCTCTTGGTTCACACCCAATGAACTCAAAAGAGTAGAAACAAATATTAAATTAGGAGGGATGAACTAAAAGAAAGTTCTTCCACAATTAGGGAGAAAGAAGGTGGAGAATACTCAAGCCAAAAATAAGCAAGGAGGAATGAATCCCTATGCCCCTATTTATAGCCTTGGATACCTCCTAGGGTTTTATCCTTCTACCCATGTGGGATGGGATAGGCTATGAACGAAATTCCCTTTATCCAAAGGGAATTTTCGTCCAACCCCCTTCATTCTTGGGTTCTGGAATGTTCCCTGATTAACCAACTATTGATTAACTCACATTCAACCCTTCTATTAATTAAAATGTTAATTAATTCCCAAATTGTTTTCTAATTAGTTTCTAATTAATTATTAAACCATAATAATTAATAACTAATTACTCCTATTATTTGTTCTACTCAATTTTAAGTCTTGAAGGCAACCCAAGAGGACCCTGCTATTATTAAAAATATCACCAACTAGTTAATGACCTTGGACACACTTCCAACAACATGGCCATGCTAAAAACACATGGGCAAAAGGCATGGCCATGCTAAAAACGCATGGCTTTGAGTTAGGCATGTGAGCAGTTATGAAAAGAGGGAAGACATCATTTTTACAAGACAGAAGGTTCTGGAGCAAGTTTTGGCGAACCTGGGGCGATTTTAGGAGCTTTTGAATATTCATAATTATTGCAAACACTTTTAATTTCCATTTGTAAGCATTAAAAATTTCCAATTCCGTCTTTCTTTTTGATTGATTTGTTCTTAGCCATGTGTGGCTAAGAATTGAATTTGATTAGTGTTTGATTGGCCACTTTCTATTAAGTTAATAATTGGTAACAAACAAGAAGTTTCTTATTTTAAAACATATATAACATGTTGTCACACTTTCGAGCGTATGAGAAAAAATGAACATTGTTGGGAAACTTGTATATAACTTGATGTAGTTTTTTAATACAATCTAAGAACGTGTTTAGGTTGAATTAGTAAAGCAAGGTCTAGTCAAAAAGCGTGTTTTGGTTAGATAATTTGGCAAGAGAGAGGTATTTGAGCGTGTTAATATTTTTAGTACCAATTTAGAATAACAATAATGAATTACATCAAGTCATAATCAAGTTGAACAACAACACTGAGAACTAGAACTAGAACTCATTCCATCAAATTGTTTACAAGTATTTCATTTTCTGCATGTTTTGAAAGTAGACTGCTATTTTATTATTTTACTTTTGCGAACAAAACCCTTTTTGTGATCAAAGTACCTTGCACAAAGAGGTATACATTTTTATCCTGTGTCTCTGTGGTTCGACCCTTCTTGCTTTGTACTACTTTTTAGTGCATTAAAACAATGTATTTGGAGTTTCTTGTACCCCTATTATTTGTTGAGTTTGACACGCCTAACAACAATCCTATGTCTATTTATGAGTTCCATAACCAAAGTCTAAGCGTAGGAATGGAATGATTTAATTCTAATTCACTTAAACTATGACTTTGATACCAAACCATAACACCCCTAAAATTTCAAATTTTTTCAAAGCTATGGTTATAAAATCTTTTTGGGAATTAAACTACATTTAATAAAAACTTAGTCCCACAAAACTATTTAAAACTAAAACATTGGATGTTACCATTAAGCATCAATACGACTATAGCAAGCAAATAAGAATTCACCAATACAATTAATATGGAACTTAACAAGTGCAACTCTATTCTCTATATCTTAACTTCTAATTCCAATCTATCATCTTTTCTCCTTAATTGCAACTTAGGATAGGTAGCATTAAAAAGACATATGTAAGACAAAATGTCTTGTGAGCCACTTGAGCTTTAGACCATAAACATTTTTCAATCATTTTCAAAGAAAACTCCTTTCATACATACCATAACACATTTTCAACCATTTACATGAAAAATCAATCCATACATAACATAAAATATCATATCATAAGTATCATTTCTTTTCTTATCATTTCATTAGCTTCTTTTCCATTTCCATTTCATTTTCATTTCCAAGACCATTGTGGAAAGAACAAATCAATCTACCAATAAATCATGCTTTAAGGACATTTACTTCACGAAGGGGAGGTACCACCCCAATAGATTCTTCTAGACTTCTTATGAGGCATCATGGTCCGGACAATTTTCATTTCATCTTTACTTTCTTTTAGCTTTCACATTTCCCATTGGTTACTAAAAGATACACTTTGAAATGACACATATCACATATTAAAACCTTTGTTCGTGTAAAACATTCTTTGATTTAAAAAAAAACATTTCTTTCTTTCACGTCATTCTTGTCAAAACATTCTTTTCAAAAGTATTTAACACTTTTATTTTGAAACATTTCACACATCAAAGCATTGGTGTTTCATTATCATAAAATCATTTTCCATATACATATAGTGGGAAAATGCCAACATGCACTCAACTTAATCATATGCAGGTTAGGTACTCCAAGATGCACCAAGAACACTCCAAAGCACTCAAGCACACCTTCTTTTTCTTAAAAGGCTCAAAATAGGGTTATGGTTTTCAAAGGAGGGTGTTGGAGAGGTGGAGGCTGAGGATGGAATGGGTTTGGGGGAAGTTAAGGAGCTTTCATAGGGCTCAAACCATGAAAATAGGGTTTAGGAACTGATTGTGTACGCCTGACATACTCCTGGTACGCCCAACATACTCAAGGATGCCCTTGTACACCCAACATACTTCCCCTATATGCCCAACGTACGCGACTTAACCCAAAACTACCCTAACTTCAAATGTTCATAACTTTTTCGTTTCAACTCTGATTTCGACGATCTTTATATCCATGGAAAGGTGTTAAGGATCCCCACAATATTATCTAAATATCTTGGACTAAAAATTCCTCAAACAAAAATCTATATTTCCTGCAAGAAGTCTGAAACTTCAAATTTCCCGTTTTGTCCCTTTCACTCCAACACAAACCAAGGGCTTGGATCGCATAACCAATATTATCAACATCCAATAGGGTCTAATCCTATTCCCGTGAAGCCCACAACCTTTACTTGATTCATTTATTGTCTACAATCCCAAAATAAGAAACTTCTCGAAACAAGATGTTACAAATCTCCCCCACTTAAACTAGATATTGTCCTTGAAATCCGTCTCGGTTATGATTTCTAAAACAACACCAACATATTCCATAAACTCCCTCTAACCATTTCCCAATCAAGGCATCTTATAAATAAAAATATAGAGACCACTCAAAAACCCCCAACTGCCAACAAGCAACCCAATAACTTGAAGATGCTCAATCGAAACAATTTTCTTTCTCTCCCTAACGGTATGACCCAACTTCTAGAGAAAACCACAAAAACCCGAAACTCTCAAAATGTGACATCCCCTAATTTCTCGGCCAGAAAAGACCGATTTAATTTATGCTTTTTAAAATAAAATTAGAGAAATCTTTTTAAAAGATGTTGCGGAATTGGTCCCCAAACAACATATGATAAAAGTTTATCAAAACCCTTCATTAAGAAGGTATATATTTTCCATATATATATATATCAAAACCTCAGGATGTCATGTTCCGATATAGATCAAAAGCATAAACAAGACATTATAAGCCTTTCAACAGTTATTTACAACTACTGGCCTATAATCAAAAAATCTCTCGTCGTCCTCCGACTATGCTCGGGGTCCACTACCTGTAATCATAAAAACTGAGTGGGTCAGGCTTGGGAGCCTAGTGAGCATATAGGGTTCTCAACCCACAATAATAATATACTTATTAAGTTCACCAATCAACAATAACCCTGATTACCCATTCCCATTGTCCTCACTTTACATCCCTAAACACCTATCACAAGGGACCTAGCCTAAGGATTATTATCGGGATGGACACTACTGCTAAGGGGTTTCCTCAGCCATACATGTCCTTAAGGCAACCATGAGGGGGATGGAGTACACTAATGAACATTTAATTCATCAACACCTACAAGTTGCAAACCTGCTAGTGTTCCACTGGACTGTCTAGAAAAGTCCGTGGTCGTCATCTATATTCCGCTAGATGACAACAACAACAACAACAACAACAACATCGAGGCCTCTCAACTTTTTAACACACATCAACTATTTCATCTACCCATGTTCTACCCAACATATTTTGTAGATAAAAAGCATATACAGTTTAAAACTTGTATAAAACATCAATTCAACTGTCACCTCAAATAAACAATTAACATATTTACACATAACACGTATTTCAAGGTAAATACTTCATATCTATGTGTAAATTGAAAGTAACTACACACTCACATGTTTTGATGAAAATCGGGCAGCAATTTGTTTCCTAAAACGATTGTTTCTAATAAAACCGGGAGTTTTATTGAGAAAGCGGGCTCTGCAAAAGTCGGGCTTCGAAACCGAAAAGATAAATTTTTCGAGCTTCTCGGGCACTTCGTGGAGTATTTCGGGCTTTACAATTGATATCGGGGCTTTGCGGAATGTTAAGATGAAGAAAATATGGGTTTAGAGGTTAAATATGGCAAAATTTCAAAGTTACCCGGGAGGTCTCGCACCCTTCTATTTATAGGGGCGAGGCTTCTGATCGGATGGTCAGGAGGAAGACACGCGTCGCAGATCCGAAGCTCGCAGAGGGGTGGCTCGCACGTGGCTGCGCATGGCTCGCACATGGGTCGCACCTGCGAGGGCTCACTGGCAGCTTCTAAGTGGACCGGAGTCTACAGGCGCACATGCGAGGTTCAGAGCTAGGCTATGCGAGGCTCGGAGCTAGGCTATGCGAGGCTCGGAACACGCGGCAGCAGGGCGAAGCTTCGGCCAGAGAGCTGGTTGCTTCGGATTGGGCCTCCTCCTCGGTCGAATCAGGATCCGACACGTGGCTTCGCATGACTCAGCAGCTTCGGTGACTCAGCAGGACACGTGGCACCTTTTCAGCGAGGGTGACATGGCAACTCGTGACTATGCGAATTTTCTCGATTTTCGCGCCAAAACTTCTAAAATCCATAACTTTCGCATACGAGCTCCGTTTTTGACGTTCTTTATATGCACGCATAGCTAAAACTACGCTCTACAACTTCTGTGTAGACTTCGTCGGCTAATTTTGAATTTAAATTTTATATTATTATTTTTAACAGACCGGGACAGGAAATCCGTTAAAAATTCATAACTTCTTCATCCGACGTCCGTTTTCGTTAGACTTTTTACCGTTGTGCTCCTAATGACGAGACCTTCAATTCTCGTTTAGGTTGTGTCGGCTAAAAATCGCTCGATCTAAAATTCGAGTTTTTTTAGTTGTCTAATGCTAAGCTGAAACTTCGAAAAATCATAACTTCCTCATACAAAGTCAGATTTGGCTTTTCTTTTTATCGAACTTCTCGGTTTAACGAATACTACGACTTTCGTTTAGATTACTAAGGCTAAAAAGTAGTTTATCAAAAAACTCACTTTTTAAGACATTCAGCACCGTGCCGGTTTTGTCGCGAAACTTCGACAGGTCATAACTTCTTCGTTATAACTCGGATTTTGGTATTCTTTATATCCCCGAAATCCTTGTTTCGACCAGTACAACTTTATGTAAAGATATCAGGCTTATCTCACACTTTAATTTTGACGCTTATTTTTATTCTTAATTAATTAAGCCCTACTAAAGCATAAAACACATAATTCAAATAATTCCTTTTCATTTCTTCAAAATGAGTTACAAAGGTTAACCTAGATTATCTACTCAATATAAATGCCTAGGCTAGAAACACGAGTGTTACACAAAACTACAACCAACAACCAACTTCATCACTATACTCCATGAAACCGGAAAACCATCAGTTTACAATTTAGAAACCTTACCCTAAGAATGGTAATCATCTATTCGCCGAACCTACCCATAGCCCCTAACAAGGGACACCACCAAAATGTGCTAAAAGGATACTTAAGACATACTGATTGTGAATTCTGTCCAATCCCAAATCCAAAAATTGTGCCCAAAACCTTATTCACTTGTCCTCCTGATAATTCATCACCAACCCAGTGCTCCCATAAGCATAATGATGGTACATCCAAGAACTTCACATTGCATCCAATTCCCTATCAGCTCAGGTGTACCTCCACCTGACAAATCACTCAAGAGATTCACAATGAAGTTCATGACTCGAGATTTCATAACCAATATCCAACATTGGTAACCAAACTCCTAATAAATAACTTGTAAGAAAATAGGGTTCATAATGTAAACACTTCGCAAAGGACTTCTGATGCACAACTATTACTCCCAATAATCCTTAACTACCCACATGATCTAAATCAGTTGGTCAGTGAGTCCCCCGACTTCCAACAATGCACTAACACTGAAACTACCACATGCGGAAAAATAAACAATCATGATCACTAGGCCCATAGCCTATGTCTAGAATACCCATAAAAGGTCCTCATTAAGGATGAAAGTAGGTCCAAACCCGGACCGGATGGACCCGGAACCGGTTAACAGGATTTTGTAGAACCGGAAACCGGACCGGTATATAGGAACCAGTTCCGGGGACTGTACCGGGTAAAGTGGGTCTATAACCGGAAAACCCAAAAACATCAAAGTGGGTAGGTTGGAACCGGATAAAGTGGGTTTAGAACCGAAAACCCGGAAAAACCAGAATTTTTTGGTAATTGCTTACTACTTAGTGGGTTGAACTTTGAAAATTTTCATATTGGTATCCCGAATTTGGGGGACTGTAACTCATTGAATATGAAACCAAAATTGACAAAATTACAGTCTAAAATCATGTACAAACTCTAAACTACACTCTGGAAAAAACTGCATGTCAATCCAACGTTAAAAGAATGAGATATGCATGTGTTAACATTTTCACAGAATACAAAGTACAAAAACAAATAGCTGAAAAGTTGAAAATTTTCAGTTTTGCTATCCCAACTTCGAGGGACTGTAAATCATTGAATATTAATCCAAATATGACAAAATTAAAGTCTAAACTCATGTAGAAACTCTAAACTACAAGTTGGAAAAAGTCACATAATAATCCGGCTTCAAACAAATTAGATATGCATGTTTTAAAACTTTCACAAAATACAAAAATACTGACAAACAAAAAACTTTCAGCTTTGATATCTTGACTTTGGGGGACTTTAAGTCAATGAATATAAAACTAAAAATGAAAATTTTATAGTCTAAAATCATGTACAAACTCTAAACTACATGTTGGAAAAAACCGCATGTCAATCGGAGTTGAAACGAATGAGATATGCATCTTTTAAACGTTTTACAAAAACCGGTTCCGGCCCTAAAAGTGGTTCCGGTTGCTAACACCAGTTCCGGTTTTTAGACCCGGTTTACCCAGACCCGATGGACCCAAAACCGGATTACCCAAAACCCAAATAAATCCAATTTTTAAACCTGAAACCGGAACCGGTTTTATATATTCCGATTCTAACGGTTCCAGTTCCGGTCCGATTCCGGTTCTGTTCCGGTTTTCCGGTTCTAAATCTCATCCCTAGTCCTCATCATAGGTCTGGATCACCCCCATACACACCGATAAGGAAACTGATAACCAACCCTGGATCTACTGCATTCCCTTTTTCTCACAACCTTACCCAAAGGTGGAGTACTAGTAGATCTAATAAAAATGACGACCCTCAATCATAAACAAAAACATCCTCATGAACGACCGAAACATATCCCATCAATATGTAACTAACTCGATAAAACTTTTAAAATTAACCAGAAATATTGCTAAAACCATGGTTGGATCCATCTAGTTATCAACCCTGCCAGTATGACATGCCAAAATTAGATTCTACGCAGATCTAATGTCCCATCTGGAAAGTTGAACAACATTGTCCTAAATTCTAGTCTCCTAATAACCAAGGACATCTTCCAAACTTGAGCCAAACTTGATGATAAGCTGATGAATCCATTAAACTTCAACTAATACAGTTCAAAACTTCCGAAGAATCTCTGCTTTGATGATGAACGAAATAGCCAATTATCGAAAATGCATTGATACTTAATCCAACGAACCAATACACTACTGAACCAAAAACCCATGCGGAGCTAAACAACCCATCTTTGAAATTGATTACCGATTGACAACTACTCAATCTAGACTAAAAATAGCAATCCATACAATGAGCTGATAAATCCCTCAACAACCGATTCTTAATCTGAGCGACCCTAGCGCCTTCTGATATATTCCTCGACATCCAGAAAGGAACCAATGACTACAACGAATTCCTATACCAAAAAATTCCTGCCGCGAGACGACTCATGCATTTCCTGAGCACATACATTGATAACGACCTGCTCTACACCCTAACTTGACCAAATCTTGAAACAAGGTCTTGCATACTTGAACCACAAGTCCTTATGTACCATTCATATGACACCATAGAATCGAATAGACCAATGATCCTCTAAGAAGAATACCTAGTTCTCCCCCACTTAGGGTTCGAATTACCACCCACTGGTGTTGCTACCAAACCATATCTCAAACTGACTCAACCAGGTACAAACCATCCAAGACTCTTGGAATGTATAACACACACAAGATGATCTTCCAGACAAGGACGAAATAACCCTAATATATTGTGAATCTCAAATGAAGACCTCAGAAATTTCCAATCATAACTATTTCTAACATTGAGAAGCTTGCGCAGACGCACAACCAATAATTATGACACTCCATTCATAACACCAACTCCTTATCTAGAACAAAATCACTACCACACTCCTCTTCTGTAAATCCCCAACAATCAGATCATCGCGGGAATCATTCGCAAATACAAAAGGCATTATCCTCATAGTCGGGATACATCAGAGACAACAAAAATTGTCGCTCCCGATTCGGCTGAAATCATCATCTAGCACCTGACCTGCCTATATCCCAATAAGCAAACCCTTGGTCTTTGAAGGGTCCAGTTATTGGTTTGGTCTAGGCTTTCATTGTAATAGTTCTTTTGAGTCTTTATTGTGGTTTGGTAGGTTGTTAATGAGTTTACGACCCTGTAGTGAGTTTACGGTCGTAAACCCAGTTTCCGGCCCAAGTCCATTATAAATAGAGGTTGTTTAGGTCATTATTGGTTGTTGATGCCACAGAGTTCACGGCCTAGTATATTGAGTTGTACCAGACGTTTTTCAGTAATAAACGTGTGCAAGCTTGATTTCTCTTCTTCTACTCATATTCTAGTTTCTATTGATTGTTTGATTGTTTGATCATTGGTAAAGATCCGTTTTAGGACCTTACAATTGGTATCATAGCAAAACCAGTGTCAAAACATCATTCAATCGAGTTTTCGGCCATTTAAACTTATATTCTTCACTATTCGAGATTGGTTTTGGTGTTTTCGTTGCTGAAGGGATCAAATCTGCTTTAAACTTGCGTTTACTGACACTCTTTGGGAGTTTACTGCCAAGAGATTACGACCGTAAACCCTGTTTACGGCCGCAAACTTAAGAACATTCAAGAACCGTAAACTGTGTTCTTGGACGTAAACTCAGTTTACGGCCGTGAACAGCTTGATCGTAAACTCAATTTTGATTTTTTTTGATTTTAAATTTAAGCTTTAAAATAATAATAAATGGATTCTCAAAGTCAAACACATCATCTTGAATTAGATTCTATCATGGGCACAACTACACGCAATCCGAGACTGTTGTCTGCAGATGGTTTTCCTGAATGGAAATACTGGATTGAAAAGTACATTAAAATGAAAGACTTCAAGGTTTGGAGAAGCATCATCAAGGGTAATGTCCGAATTACCACTACTGTTGCAGGACAAATAACTGACAAAGTAGTTGAAAACTATACAGATGAAGACTTTGAGAAAGTTGAGGAACAGGAAAGGGCATTGGCCACTCTGACCATGGCTCTATCTTCTAATATAGCTCAAGGTTTCAGAGAATATACTTCAGCTAAGGCTTTGTGGGAAGCCTTGATTGAGGTATATAAAGGTAATGAAGACATGAAGGAAAGCCGCCAAGATATGCTGCGTCAAAAGTTTAACATGTTCAACTACATTCTTGGAGAAACCCTGGAGGCACAGCTGCAACGATTCAACACTCTCACTACTGAGATGAACATTTCTGGGATTTTCTTGACCAAGTCAGATATAAACAAAAAGCTATTGAATGCTCTTCCAAAGTCATGGGATATGAATGTAGCTGTTATTAAGAAATTCAAGGATTTGAATTGTCTCACTCTTACTGAAACAATGGCAATCATCAAAGCATGTGATATTGATGATAAACAACGGGAATCATGTGAATTCGTATTCAACTGCAAACCTCGGGATTTTTTCTAACAATGCTCTTTCATCAATCATTCCTTCCTCGTGTCAAGATTTTGTTGTTCGACAACCTCAGATCCAAACCATTACTGTTGTGTCATCCATGCCTCACTCGCAAAGCCAGCTGTCTGTCACTTCTCAAGCTGCTCCCTCCTCCAATGTACCAATTGTGGCCTCTTCCTCAAACACAAAAGAATGTGATGACAATCTTGCCTTTACCATAAGACTTTTGAACTGATATAATGCTCTTCTTGCTGGAGAGCTTCCACCTCAGTTGTCATTTGCTAATCTGGATCAGATTCATCCAGAAGATGTGGTAGAAATGGACATTACATGGCAGTATTCAGGGCTAAGCAGTTTGCCAAGAAGACTGGGAAGAACAACTAGGGTATGAATGTTGATAAAAAGGTAGGGTTCAACAAAGGGAAGTTGCATTGTTTCAACTGTCACGAGTCAGGTCATTTTGCTCGTGAGTGCCTGAAGCCGGATAGAAGATTAAACAATGAAAGGACAATGGTTGCAGTGGGAAACAATCAGGGAGGTGCTCATGTCAACAAAGAGAAGGCTATGGTTGCTCAGTCATTTGACTGGGAGGACTAGATTCAGGCTTTGAACATTTCAAGACCTGAGAATGCTCAGTTGGTCAATGATGAAGCTTCCATGAAGAATGTTGCAGTTGATCAAGAAGAAAAGATGATGGAGCTGTAGTTTGCATTGATGGTATCTTCTATTTCTGAACCAAAGAAAAATGAGGTAAGTTTACCTTCGTGTTCTCAAGCATGTATTGACTATGTTAGAATTCTTTGTGACGAAATAGAATCTTTACGTAGAGAAGTAAAGGACCTTAGATATGAGGGCTACCAACTTAGAAAAAGGACAAAAACCCCTTAAGGCCCAGTTAGAGACAAAGATAAAGGACTTTAGGAGACTTTAGGAAGACTACAATAACAAATGTGAAAACTATGATTATATCAAGAGACAGAATGTTGAGTTAATTACTGAGCTTGATACATTAAGAAACAAATTTGAAACAACAAATTTTGATTTTAAAAAATATGATGTATCAAGCGAGGTAGTTGCCAACATGATTGACCATTACCCGCAGTTCAAACAAAACCATAAAAAGGGTTTAGGATATGATAAAGTGCCTCCTCCTTTCAATCATAATTATCAGTATCACCCTGTCACTGATGAGGAGATTGCCAACGAATCTTTCATGGTTTATGGCAAGCCAACTGGTTTTGTTTCAGGAGGAGTTATTAATGTTGAAAGTTCTAACGTTTCTACTTCCCCTACAGATCAATCCTTAGATCAGTCAAAGCACGAAGTTGAAGGATCTGTTTCTGATAACAAAACTGAGTCTGAACCCGATGTTTTTGTTCCAAATAAAGATTTTATTATTTCTGATGTTAAAAATGACAATGTTTTTTGTGATACTTCTGCACCTGTTGATATTAGTTTAAGTTTTTTTGAAGTGTTTGATGAGCTATTTGATAATTCTGATGTTTGTAATTATCCTAATGAAAACACACCACTTCCACAAGTCACTCCATCTAATACACCCTCACTTATCTCACAACTTGCTTCATGTTCATGTTCATGTGGGAAAAGTAAGGGTGTCGGTATAGAAAATAAATCTGAAAAAGGCAGTGCAAGTTTTAATAATAACAAACAGATTTATTTTAATTGTGATATTGGTGGTCATATAGCTAGGAATTGTCCAAATAGAAATTTTGTACATTATACGTCACCAAGAGGAGTTAACGAATCTAGAGGAAGGTCTTTAACTACAAAGTCCTCAAGAATTCGTTCTCGGGATGATGATTGGAAGGATGATCGAAGTAGAAAAAGTGCAGTTTTTCAAAAGAATAAAAAGGTTTTTCATAACAAAGTCCCAAACAGTTTGCCAAAACTGAACAACGTTTCCCCAAGATCGGTTTCTTCAAATAGCAATTCTGGATCTTCAACCAGTTCTGGTAGAAAATCTAGATGCTCAATGCAAACTGATAAGAAACATATTTCAAAACCATTTGTGACTGTTAGGAAACCTAAATATCATCGGATGCCCAAATTAACCTCCAATCAATCATCATCATCCTCTGAAAAGGTCAAAAATAATGACCCAAACTTGAAGACTTTGAAAGATAAATCAGAGAAAAAGAAGGGCCAACCCAGGACAGTGATGACCTGGGTTCCCAAATCTAAATGATCTCGTTCATCTTGCAGGGACAGTTGCGGAGGAATGTCGTCAGACCTTGGTACGTCGACAGTGGCTGCTCCCGGCATATGACAGGAGACATCTCCCAATTGAGCAACATTCAATATTTTAATGGGGGATATGTTTCCTTTGCGGGCGGAGAAGGTAGAAAGATCACTCAGAGAGGAACTGTTACAAATAGAGTGCTAAGCTTTGAGAATGTCAATTTCGCTCCCGAGTTAAAGCACAGCTTGTTGAGTGTTTCCTAAATTTGTGACAAAGGATATTCAACACATTTCACCAACAAAGAGTGCATGATTCTCAAGCCAGGCATTGTCATCCCAGAAGAATGGATTCTTGTCAAATCAAAGCGGGATGGAAATGTGTATATTATTAATATGAACAACAACATTCCTGAACAAGTCACTTGCCTCTTTTTGAAGGTTTCAGAACAGAACGCAATGTTGTGGCACCGAAGACTCGGTCATGCGAACGCTAAGAACCAAAATCGCCTTGCAAAGAATGAGATGGTACGAGGCTTACAGACTTTATAACTTTTGAAAAGTGTGTGTCATGCGCTCAGAAACATCATAGAAAACAACATCTGCCAAAACAGGTCAACTCAGTCAGTCAGGTGCGTTAGTTATTGCATATGGACTTATTTGGTCCGGTCAACGTCCTAAGCATCAATAGAAGTTCATATTGTCTGGTTGTGATCGATGATTTCTCTCGTTTTACGTGGGTCTTCTTCCTATCCAACAAAGCTGGGGTTGCTGATCTGATAAAGAAGTTCATCGTGATGATTGAGAACCAAACCAACAACCGGGTGAAGGCGCTTCGTACTAATAATGGACTAGAATTCAAGAATGTCGTTCTTGATCATTTTTGTGCAGAAAAGGGAATTGTGCGTCAATACAGCTCTGCTCACATGCCTCAACAAAATGGTGTTGCTGAGAGGAGAAATAGAACATTAAAGGACGCTGCAAGGACGGTGCTATGTGACTCCAAGTTACCCGTTTTCTTTTGGGCTGAGGCAATTAATACTGCTTGCTACGTTAGAATCGCGTCTTAATCAACAAAGCTCAGATGAAGACACCGTACGAGATTCTATATAGTCATAAGCCTTCAGTCAGTCATTTCCGTGTATTTGGCTGCCCTTGCACCCTTCTTCACCTAGAGTCCAACCTAAAGTTCAATGCTAAAGCCGATGATTATTATTTCATAGGATATGTTGCATGCACCGCGTATAGGGTTTACAATAAGAAGACGAAACAGATTATAGAATCCTTCGACGTGCGCTGGCTGGAGGAGAATGAAACGAATGCTCGAGTGGGCCCTGATTGGTTATTTGATTACACATCGCTCTTCAAGTCCATTAATGTGTCTTCAGATGGTTCATCTGGGTCTTCCTCTGGTTCGAAGATTGTTTCTGAAGACGAAGACGAAGAAGTTGTTTACAGACCTCCAACGGTATCCTCATCACCATCTCAGGGGGAGTCATCTGCTCCACCTGAGGGGGGGGGGTTGTCTGCTTCACCTGAGGGGGATTCATCTGTTTCACTCAGTAGTACAGAGTCTCCAGTTCAAAATGATACTCCAAATGCATCGCTACACCTCTTACTCCTATTGAAAGAGAGTTCATTTCTAGAGAAGCTTCCACTGTCACTCCAACTTTTAGGGAACTACTCTTTCCTGAAGAAATTGCTAATGAGTTTGTAGCAGATTTGTCTGATGTGGAATATTCAGCAAATGATGGAGGTTTCAACATTCATAGTCTTCCCTTTTCACTCAATGATATCAGCCAAGAGATACCTTCAAGAATTCAACGCGATCATCCGATCGAAAACATCATTGGCCAGCTGGGTGATGGAGTTAGAACCAGAAGTCAGAGTGGAGATGTCAATACATGTCTCTATTCTTGCTTTATTTCTCAAATAGAGCCCAAGGATGTTGAAATGGCTTTAAATGAGCCCAGCTGGGTAGATGCTATGCATGAAGAGCTAAATCAATTCAAAAAGTTAGGGGTTTGGAAATTGGTTGAGTTACCAAAGGGCAAAAAGTCTCTTGACACACGTTGGGTCTATCGAAACAAGCAGGATGATTATGGTGTCATAGTGTGCAATAAAGCAAGATTGGTGGTTTGCGGGTTTTGACAGGTCGAGGGTCTTGATTATACTGAGGTTTATGCTCCAGTGACTCGCTTGGAGGCTATTCGTATCTTCCTTGCATATGCTTCCTACATGAACTTCACGGTTTACCAAATGGATATCAAGACAGTCTTCTTGTATGGCAATGTGATGGAAGAAATCTATGTTGATCATCCCCCTGGGTTCGTTAACTCGAAGATTCCTAATCATGTCTACAAGTTAGACAAGGCATTGTATGGGTTACATCAAGCTCCTCGAGTGTGGTATGCGACTCTTACAAAGCACTTGCTCGAGCATGGATACTCTCGTGGCACTATGGATCAAACCTTAATCATCAAGTATGTTGGTAATGATCTGATTCTAGTCCAAATATATGTTCACGTCATTATCTTCGGGTCTACTAGTCCACAACTATGCAAAGAGTTTGAAGGCGTTATGAAAAAGAGGTTTGAGATGAGTTCATTGGGTGAAATTTCCATGTTTCTGGGGCTTCAGGTCAAACAAAATTCAACTGGAATTCTGCTCCATCAAGCTAAGTATGTGGAGGATATTCTTGAGAAGTTTGGGTTTCAAGACGCAAAACCTGCATCGACGCCGATGGCCGAAAGACCCCTGCTAACTCCAGATACTGATGGGGAATCCGTAGATCAGACACACTACATATCGATGATCGGATCGTTGATGTATCTTACTGCAAGCCGTCCAGACATCATGTTTGCAGTTTGTCAATGCGCATGTTATCAGGAGGGTGTCAATTCCTTGGAGATAGGCTGGTGTCATGGTAGTGTAAGAAAAAACATACCGTCTCAACCTCAACAACAGAAGTGGAATATGTTGCTGCCTCTGCTTGTTGCTCTCAAGTTATCTGGATCCAACATCAGCTGTTGGATTACTGTTTGAATTATCTAGAAACTCCCATTTACTGTGATAATGAGGTCGCGATTCAAATTGATAAAAATGATGTCCAACATTCCAAAACCAAGCACATTGGTATCAAAATTCACTTTATCAGAGATTGTTATGAATGTTCACTTATTCGGCTGGAACAGGTTCCCACTACTAATAATGTGGCGGATATATTCACGAAACCTTTTAACAAAGCTCAATTCGATATGCTTGTGGGATTTCTGAAAATGATTCGTTTTGAGGATTAATCTTTTATTTTTATTTTTTATTTATTTTTAATTTTTATTTTAGTTTGGATTAGTTTAAATTTGCGCATTTTAGTGATTTCATTCTCACCCATGCACAAATTTAGGGGGAGAAATAAACAAAGACCAAACAAAAATTAAAAAAATTTCAAAAAATCCAAAAACATTAAAAATAAAAAAATCAAAAATATGTTACTAATAGCTTTGCTTGTAGGTGATGTGTTGGGAAGTGATATTATCAAGTGATAATAGGCAATCTGAATCTGCGTAACGTACCAAAATTAAATTGTTTACGCTCTGTGGTCGATGCGCTGGTAGGAACGATAGATTCTAAATGGACTTGACTAGGAAGAGTTGAACTTAAGGAATTCAAGGACTTGACAAATCTTGAACTAGTTAGATACGTTTAACCTGACAATGCGACGCTCGGATAGGTTGAGCAGGGAGATATACATGGGATTCTACTGGTCACATTACAAGAACCCGTATCTAGAACTGTGGATTAACTTTTCTTTGATGTGCGGATTTTGTCCTTAATTCCGGTATTGATGGGGTGACTGGGGAATTCTGATAAATTAGGTCTATAGAAGTTTATTTTCTTTCTTTCTATCTATTAGTCATATGTTGCCTCTTCTGCGTGATTGAGAGACCCGACCTGGACTGTAACATATGCAACTTTATCTTTCTGCATCTTCTCTCTATGCAAATTCTTTCTATCTATTAGCCATATACCGTATCCTTTGCGTGACTTACAATCCGACTTGGTACACAGTATATGCATCATTCTTTTTCTTAATCCCTCTAAAACTTCAATTAGTCATATGTTTCATCCTCTGAGTGATTGGAAGAGATCCGACCTGGATGTATAGCATATGCACTCTAAATCTATCTTCTCTCTAAAGAATTGTCTGCTCACCCATTGTAAGGAGTATTTTGGAAGTCCTTGATTACTGGAGCATATCAGGAAGCGGGAAACATGTTCTAGTACAATTAAAACTGAACACTTACAGATTGTCTGTAGATCTCGCTGCTCAATTTAGGTGGACAACAATATCCCTGGTCATCGTCAGCTAAATAGTCCCTAGAAAATTTATCTAAGAATATAGAATCAAAAATGTCTTGTCTTTATTAGCTTGTCCAAACTTATCACAATTTTTCGTGTTTAAGTGGATCACAATACCGGCGATCAACCAGACATAGACATGAAGGTTAAGGTACCGACAAGTGGACTAAGGTTGTCTAACAACTTTGATCCCTGTGTCAGAAAATTATATTCAGTGTTTGTTGAGATATGTTTAGTCTTCTTGTATTTTAATTTTATTTTTATTTTTAATTTTATTTTATTTTTATAATAATTGTAAAAATTTAAATTTTTTATTTTTTAAATTTTAGAAATTATTTTTATTTTATTTTATTTTTTAGTTTATGTTATATTTAATTTTAATTTTTTTTAAATCTTCAAAAAGTTTTATTTTTTTTTTAAATATTTGGGATTTGGACTGTGCCTTATACTGTATAGAAGACAGGTAAAATTGCACAAGGTATAGAAGGTGGGTTTACAACCGGAAACCCCACCACTCCTCACTTTTCTTCTTTCCGGCCGCAAACCCTCTCCCATTCTCTCTCATCTCGAAATTTTTTTTGTCTTTTTCTGTGAAATTGCTCGATTCATCTCGAAGGTAGGTCCAAACCGACCATGAATATGTGATTATCTCATCAAACCGACGATTTTTTGGGCTAAAATCGAACAAAAATGATCTGTCGGCGTTTACGGTTGAAGCTTACGGCCAAGGAGTTTAGGGCCGTAAACTCCGTTTGCGGCCATGAGTTTACGGCTGTAAACCCAAAATTGACCGTAAACTCCTTTTTGGTCAAAATTATTTTGGGGCCAAATTAAATCGATTAAATAAGAAAAACCATAAAACATTAATTGCACTAATATATTTTTTTTTCTCACTTGGCTCATTTTAGTGCAGGTCAAATGGCTAACTTAAGATTCGCAGACATGCACAACTTGGCTATCGTACTAGCAGATCCTCCTGTCGTACATGGAGAATTCAAGTCGATGATCCACGGGTTGAGAGAATGTTGCTTAGCTTCTGCTATCACTGTGAATCCCGTGGTCTATCAGAACATTATAAGAGAATTCTGGCAGACCGCCAAGATGAAAAGGGACAACAATGGAGCAATTACTGTTGATGTAGTTGTGAAAGGATGCAAGATTGTAATTACTGAGCAATTTATCAGAGAAGTGTTGCTGATCAATGATCAACCTGGTTTTCCTACTGCAATCAGGATTGAAGATGCCTAGAAGGTTCTCAAGAAGATGGGTTACAAAGGCAACTTTCCTCCCACTGTGAAGAAGCTTCTGCCACTGTATTGGAGATTCTTAGCTTATGTATTTGTGAGCTGCATTTCTGGCAGAAGGTCTGGTGCTGATGAGATCTCGCTGAGGAACACTAGAGCCATCGCTTCACTTGCTGCGGGGATAGACTTCAACTTCTCAAGGTTTATCATGGACGAGTTTGTGGTGAGCATCAACGCAATAACCCGAGATACTTTCTTGATGTATCCCAGGTTCATTCACTTGTTCATTGACATTCAATTTCCCGAGATGGTCAAGGAGGGAGAAACCCTAGACATGAAGTCTCTAGGTTCTCAATCTGTTGGGCTTATAAATCAGAATCGCAAAGGAAATGTCGTTTTCCAAGGATTGTATCCGCTTGTGAAGTTTGGAAGATTTGCTGAGCTAAATGAAGCGTCCGAGTCTCATGGATCCTCTGATAAAGTGTCCTTTGAGCCTACTTCTTCAGAAAGAGTGATTTCAAAAGAGGATGTTATCACTGTGTCAGACCAAGAAGAAAGAGAAGAGACAGTTGCTCCAAATGCTTCTGTGGCAGAGGAACATGATCTGACATCAATTCAAGTTTAAAGTGATTATAATGAAGGATCTTCAAAAAGTGGGACTAAGACTGATTTATATGAAGACCTTGATCTTTCTAGCTTCGATAAGGATGAAATTCCATTAAACTTTGGAAGTAATGAAGATTTCTTGTCAAATGATAATCTCAAGTTGCTACTTGACAATATTAATGATGTTGCTCATCCAGCAACGGAGATACGGGACTTCGATGATATTCTCGAGTCAACACCTCTTACTACTGAACAAGTGGTTGAAACAACAACTCCTATGGTGACGGTGTCAAGGATTCCTCCCCTTGATATTGTTTCACCTACCACAGAACCACTTCAGAGTGATGATATAGCAACCCATATCTCACAACCTCCTCCAAAAAGAATAAGACGTGATACTAGACAAGGATTTTTGGATTCTAATATATTTCAAGGCCTCCCAATTCCACCAACAACCACTCCTGCCATTGTCCCATCAGAACCTTTCTGTGAAGGTCCTAGCACCATCTTTGAGGTTGGTAGATCTTCTGCTCAAGCAGGATTTTCGCCTCCCAGGCCAGATCATGATGTTGCCTATGTGAGGCTCACCATGCATTTAGCTCAGCAACAAAGCTCAATGCCTTCTCCCAGAGCTAAATGAATTTCTTTTAGAAAAGGTCATTCAGGAGAAGATAATCCAACCATTGATGAGCTTCAGAAGAAAATGAATGTACTTGATCAAAAGAACATTGAGCTCAATATTCAAGTTTCTGATCTTGAAAAGGATAAAACTTTGAAGACTAAGCAGATTTCTGATCTCCAAGATCACTTTAATCTCCTCACTTCAAGCCACTTTGATTTAAAGAAAAATCTAGAAGAGGAACTTGGTGACAAGTTCAAGACATCTGCTGATGAGTCAAGGATTAATCTGCATATTCAAGCTCACCCCATTGTGACATCTGCTCAAACATCTCATGTTCTAGATCGATTTGAGGAGGAGCCAGCTCAAGCTCCGAGTGTTGTGGGCTTAAAACGTGCAAAACTGGCCGAATCCGCTGAGAAGGGTCAATATTTGTTTAAAAGGAGCTCGGATCAAAATGCTCCTGGGGATCAGCCCAACATCACTTTTACAGATCTTGGAGAGAATTGCTTTAGAAATGTATATGGTGATAGGTCAGGGATCATCTCATGGGGATTTCACGACACTTTAAATATGTGGATCGTGAGACGGAAGAGTGTCAACACTGAATTGTATAAAGATGCTCATGATTTCAACTCCTGGACCAAAGTTGATCTTTTAGAGTTATCAAAGGATCCTTTTTCAAATCCATCTCAGAATCCCAAGTCTACACAGTTCAAGCATTTCCTGGAAGATCAAGTACTTAAGGGTTTTCCTTCAATGAAGACTGCAGAGTCGATTATTAAAGTATACCCAAGTGTAATTGATCCCAAAACCAATCAACCTCTTCGATCTGTGATGTGGCCTGCTACCAATCACATAAAGCAGATTCCTATTCTTCAGAATCATCCAAATGGATCTCTACGGTCCATGCTGTACTGGGTGTTTGATGAAACTACAGCCTCTGCTATCATAAAGCTTGAAAAAGGATGCATTCACTTATATGAAAAAAGCGACCTACTTCAGTTTGGGAAATAGGATATACATCAGCTGAGCCATCATCAGATCAAAGTTGCAGAAGACATCTTTGAGCTAGCTGCCAAAGAATATATTGTTCGGTTTTAGGTAAAACAAATAAACTAGAAAACAATTCCTAAGTTCACATGCAACCTACTTTTGATCTATGTTTTAACTATTGAACATATAACTTTGAATTGCAAAACAAGAACCCTAAGGAGAGAGACTATTTTTGAAATTAACTAATTAGGGTTGAAGAGTTACATACCTTTCAATTGTTATAGTAAACAATTGATAATCCTCTTGAACTTGATCTTCTTGGAAGCCTAGCACCACAAATGTAATGCCTCTAATGGAATCACACCCAAGACCTAGCAAGAAGGAAATTAGAAGGAGAGAGAGAGAATAAGGTATGCAATTTTGGCCCTAGGGTTTCTCCAAAAGTAAGAGTGGCCAATATTGGGAGCCAGGAGGCTCCTTATATAGCTAAGGGATCTAGGGTTTAGGGAAAACCCTAATACTCCTTTGCTTGGGCCTAAGCTAATCCAAAGGCCTTATCCAAGCCCCCTTGGATGAAATCTTTAGGGTTTTCCCTATATATTTCGTCCAACCCCTTCCAATGAGGTTTTGGAGCCTTCCACTCAACTATTAGATAATTGCAAACTAGTCCCTACACTTTATAACTAATACAGTTAACCCCAAAATTAATTCTAATTAATTTATGGCTAACTATTAATTAAACATTATGATTTCTAATTAATATATTAATCTTTTAACATATTAATAAATCATTTATATTAATTTGTTAATCTTATAATAAATCAATATCTCTCCTTTCATAATTTCCTTGTCCAGTTGCTAGGTTTAAGGGCAACCCAAAAGGACCGTGCTGATATCTATTCAAGTACAAACCAATTATAGTAATGGGCTTAGACACCTAATACAACAGTCTCCCACTTGGATAAGTCTGTAAGTATAATTGCTAGTATGACTTCTAAATTTGACCAGCAAATTGTAGCTTCCAAAAGCTGCTCTCGAACTTTGACCCAGTCAGTTACGTGTCCTAAGATAAGTGATCACATGACCCTTCGTTCTACTAGATATCCCTAGACATAAGACATGGAATATAATCAATATCTTTTTCCAGAATCTATGCTTCCTGATTTCTGATTTGTGATGATATAGGACTTCTAATCGAACACATCAATTTAGTCCTGGCTGGGCCCAGAACAAGAGTCAACACCAAATCATCGAGGGGCCCACAGATATCGCTTTTCCCATTAGGGCAAAAGGAACGAATAAACATTGAATCATATGCTTGTATCTTTTACTCATCAAACCATACATGACAATACGTTTTATAACACCAAGTTACTGATGCATTTTCGTATCACTGATGTATAGCCGACTTGTAAATTACAGCTCATATATCTGTATTTCACGATCATAGATATTATCGTCTCAGTATTACTCGTGATGAATTCCATGAAGTAATAATATGAGCGTGGGTTTATCCAATAATCAAATCTCACTCTCTAAGTGCTCATGAACATTGCAACAATTCTATTGCTATGTCTATCCTTAGACAATTTGCAATCCAATTCATGACAGTCTTAATTTAGTACTTACTTCCAAAAGTACGAGCGACTGTGGAGTTTGAACAATCATATTATTCAGGAAGTTAAAGATGCAAAATATGAAACAAAATAATAAACAATTGACAAAAGGCAGTAAACAAACTCATAAATAATACTTTATTATTTAATCACCAAAAGTCAATTACATTAACTTTGTAACAAGTTTCTGAACTAGATTAATCTAAACACTAAAACTAATATCATCTTTCAGCCCTATGCTTTGTGCATGCTGAGTATGCTTAGCCCTACTCAGACCCTTTGTGAGGGGGTCTGTTGGGTTATCATCAGATGACACCCTCTTTACAACAAGATGGCCTTCTTCTACTCTATGCCTGATGAAATGGTACTTTCTGTCAATATGTCTGGTTTTACCATGGTCTCTAGGTTCCTTAGTTAAGGCAACCGCTCCCTCATTATCGCATAACAGTTTCATAGGCTCCTGGATGGTTGGAACAACTCCGAGATCCCCGATGAAGTTCCTTAACCAAGCTGCTTCTTTAGACGCTTCAATCGCTGCTATGTACTTTGATTCACAAGTAGAATCAGCCACCGTATCTTGCTTGGAACTTTTCCAAGTAACTGATCCTCCATTCAGTAGAAATACCCAGCCAAATTGAGAACGAAAGTTATCTCTATCCTTTTGAAAGTTGGCATCACTGTAACCATCTACTCTCAAAGTATCATTGCTACCAAGTACAAGGACCCAGTCCTTCGTTCTTGAGTATATTCTTTACTACTATTCAATGAGCTTTACCTGGGTTTCCCTGATATCGACTGACCATGCTCAAAGCAAAGGCCACATCAGGGCGAGTACATGTTATAGCGTACATGATCGATCCGACAGCGGAAGCATAAGGTACACGACTCATGTCAACTATTTCCTCATCTGTACTAGGGCATTGAGTCTTACTCAATTTTGTGTTGCTCTGGATAGGTAGCTCTCCCTTCTTGGAATTTTCCATACTAAACCTCTTTAGTACCTTATCCAAGTATGTGCTCTGACTAAGTCCAATTAGTCTCTTCTTTCTATCTCTTAATATCCTAATCCCAAGAATATAGGCAGCTTCTCCAAGGTCTTTCATGGCAAAACACTTGCCAAGCCAAGACTTAACTTCGTTCAAGGTTGGAATGTCGTTACCAATGAGTAATATGTCATCGACATATAACACCAGAAAAGTCACTATACTCCCACTAGCCTTGATATACACACAGAACTTATCTTCACTCCTAGAGAAGCCAGACTCTTTGACTTTCTCATGGAAGCAAAGATTCCAACTGCGAGATGCTTGTTTCAACGCATAAATGGATTTCTCAAGCTTACACACTCTATTGGGAAACTTTGCATCAACAAAACCCTCTGGCTGGTTTATGTAAACATCCTCAGCCAGCTTCCCATTAAGGAAAGCAGTCTTGACATCCATCTGCCAGATTTCATAGTCATGAAAGGCAGCTGTGGCGAGCAATATCCTGATAGATTTAATCTTGGCTACTGACGAGAATGTTTCATCATAGTCAACTCCTGGGGTTTGTGTGAAACCTTTCACAACCAGTCTAGCCTTAAATGTGTGTACATTCCCATCCATGTCTGTCTTCTTCTTGAAGATCCATTTGCACCCAACTGTCTTACGACCTGGTGCATTATCAACCAAATTCCAAACTTGGTTGTCATACATGGATTTTATCTCGATGTCCATTGCCTCTTTCCATTTGGAAGCCTCTAGGCCTTCCATTGCTTCCGTATAAGAGACTGGTTCATCTAAATTCAAAAGTGTCCTATCACTGATGAATGTGTCATTGTATGAAGTAATATGAAAACCATACAACTCAGGTGGCACACTCACCCTAGTGGATCTTCGAAGAGGTAATGATTTATCAACTGGTTCAACAGGAACTGTTTCCTCTGGTTGAGGGCTAGTGTTATCTAAGGTTCCTTCATTAGTTGACTCTTGAATATCTTTAAGGTCAATGGTACTCCCACTGTCCTCTTTGAATATGAGCTCTCTTTCTAGAAAGAGTCCTCTTTGGGCTACAAAAACCACATCCTCACTAGGTCTGTAGAACAAATATCCAAAATATTGTTTTGGGTAACCAATGAAAACACATTTCTCACTTCTTGTTGCTAGCTTGTCGTGAGTTTCTCGTCTTACGAAAGCTTCACAACCCCAGACTTTAATATGTGCTAACGAGGGAACTTTCCCTGTCCATATTTCGTGAGGTGTTTTGGCAACCTTCTTTGTTGGGACAAGATTCAGGATGTGGGCGGCTGTTTCTAAGGCATAGCCCCAGAAATGAATTGGAAGTGGATCACGACTCATCATAGAACGAACCATGTCTAACAAGGTTCGATTACACCTCTCGTCCACACCATTTAACTGTGGTGTCCTAGGAGGAGTCAATTGTGAGACTATCCCACACTCCTTTAGATAGTCGTTGAACTCAATGCTAAGATACTCTCAGCCTCTATCGGATCTAAGTATCTTTATTTTCCTGCCTAATTGATTTTCGACCTCATGTTTAAACTCTTTGAAATTATCAAAGGTTTATGACTTATGTTTGATTAAGTATACATAACCATATCTACTATAATCATCAGTGAAAGTCACATAAAATCGATTAGCATCTCTTGTTGTTGATCTGAAGGGTCCACAAACATCTGTATGTATGAGGTCCAACAAACCTTCACCTCTTTCACAAGACCCTGTGAATGGTGATTTTGTCATCTTCCCAAAAGACAAGATTCACACAGTTCATCTGATTTTAGGTCAAATGATTCTAACACTCCATCCTTTGGAGTTGGACTATGCGTTTCTTATTAATGTGTCCAAGACGACAATGCCACAAGCATGCCTTGTCTACACTATTAGACAAGTCAATATTAAACACACTATTTCCTAAGCTATCAACACAAGTCACTGTTTCATACACACCATCACAAGGTAAAGCTTCAAACACGAAAACACCATTCTTATAAACAGAAATTGAACCATTCAAATCATTAAAAGAATATTTAAAACCTTGTCTGAACAATGCATGAAATAAAATAATGTTTCTCGTCATCTCAGACGAATAGCAACAATTCAATAAATCTAATCTAACATCATTACTAAGAAAAAGTTGATAAACTCCGATCTTGGTCACTAGTGAAGACTTCTTGTTTCCCATGATCAAGTTTATCCTTCCTCGCTCTATCTCCTCGCTTTCCTTTAGCCCCTGCAAATCAGAGCAGGTGTGAAAACCACATCCTGTATCAAGGACCCTTGAACGAGAAGATAATGAGTTATTAGAAGAAATAGTGTAAATACCTGCCGAAGATGGCTTCACTTTGCCATCTTTGATATCCTGCAGATATTGTGGGAAGGTTCTCTTCCAATGCCTGCTTTGATTGCAATAAAAGCAAATAGCACTCTTTGGATCAGAAACATGGGGAATGGTAGCATTGGGCTTAGCCTTTGGGCCACCGCTAGATGACCCGACTTGGTCTTTTCCCTTCCAGTTTTGCTTAGGAGGACCTTTCCTCTTTTTCCCCTTTCCTTGTCCAATAGCTAAGACAGGAGCACTTGCAGGAGTGGAGGTTATACTTTTACCCTTCATCCCTGCTTCAGCAGTCTACAACAAGTTGTGCAATTGGGCCAATGTCTGCTCAGTGTTGTTCAAATGGTAAGTTAGGATAAACTGACCATAACAATCGGGCAATGAGTTTAAGACCATGTCAATGGCCAATTCCTCATCAAAGTGAATGTTGAGCTTGACCAAACGCTCTATGCAACATTGCATTCTTTGCACATGAGATACAACCGACTCCGCTTCTTTCGTTTTGCAAGCCATGAGTGACTTGACTACTTCAAAATTTTCTTGACGAGCTCGCTTATGGTACTTTTCCATAAGGTCCTTGTTCATCTCAAAAGGACAGTAGTCCTCATAGTACCTTTGCAGTTATGGGGACATGGTTGCGACCATGATGCATGCCACTTTGGTAGCATCATCATAGTGCTTCTTGTAGGCAGCATACTCTTCGAGAGTGGCTTTGGATTCATCAAGTTCTTTGAGATCCTTTTCAAGGAAGTATTCTTTGTCCTCAAATCGAAGCGCTATTTTGATGTTACGCATCCAATCGTTATAGTTAGAGCCATCCATAATGACTTTGGAGCAAATGTTGAGTAAAGAGAAGTTGTGTCTAGAGGATGATGAAGCAGAAGTGTTTCCAGGAGTAGACATCTGAAAAGAAAGATAGTTTTAGTCAGATTTCAAGACACCTCAATATTATAACCCAAAGATATCATATCAAGGTTAGGATCCTACTATGAAGATTTACAACTTAGAAATTGGATGCCGAGATCCAAGTTTAAATCTCATAAAGGTAGGTGAATGACGATTCACAAATTCCACCATTAGACAAATAAACGAAGTGAAATTCCTAATTCCTTTTGAGATACATTGAAACTATTCAATGACATGTTTTAATCTCAGATTATGCTCTTCTATTTATGACTGGAATACCGAGGATCACAAACTGGATGTGAATAACCATGCAAATATGCTTGGTAACCTCATTGTCTTTATCATTAACTATTGATGTGCCGGTAAACCACACACGCTCCATCAAAATGATAATTATGAGATACCCATTACTACTCTTTATTAGTGCCTATTAGTGTGCTGGTAATCCACACACGCTCCACTAACGACCAATAAAACATAATGTGCAATTTCATGGATTAGCATACTTTTCACATTTTTCCTAAAGTAACTAGAGTTGGGATTTTGTAAAATAATGTTCTAGTACTTTCTTTAATAACATTATACTTTTAATGAGATGTAGTTTTCCTATCAAATCCGTTCTGCTAACGACCCTCCACTAATCAAAGAAGCGGTGGGTGAGAGAGGACACCCATTCAACTACCATTTTATAGGCAGTTTCTTTATACCCCCCTTATAGATTAGCTTCGTGAATGAGGCATACTAGCGATTTGACTGACCATAGTCTTATACATATATAATATTTAACTTTTAATTATAATACATATATAAGGTGTGTTTTAAACTTTTTTAAAACTTTGGGGTTTATCTTAAAATTTTCGAAAATTAAACTTTTAATTTAAATTTAAAATAAACCAAATAACTAGATTTAATATTTATCTATTAATTAACTTTTTAATCAATTAATTAAATCTTGTATTATAGCTATTCAATTTAAACAAAACCAATCGCTCTGATACCACTGTTGATTTTTAGGTAAAACAAATAAACTACAAAACAATTCCTAAGTTCACATGCAACCTACTTTGGATCTATGTTTTAACTATTGAACATATAACTTTGAATTGCAAAACAAGAACCCTAAGGAGAGAGACTATTTTTGAAATTAACTAATTAGGGTTGAAGAGTTACATACCTTTCAATTGTTATAGTAAACAATTGATAATCCTCTTGAACTTGATCTTCTTGGAAGCCTAGCACCACAAATGTAATGCCTCTAATGGAATCAAACCCAAGAACTAGAAAGAAGGAAACTAGAAGGAGAGAGAGAGAATAGGGTATGCAATTTTGTCCCTAGGGTTTCTCCAAAAGTAAGAGTGGCCAATATTGGGAGCCAGGAGGCTCCTTATATAGCTGAGGGATCTAAGGTTTAGGGAAAACCCTAATACGCATTTGCTTGGGGCTTAAGCTAATCCAAAGGCCTTATCCAAGCCCCCTTGGACGAAATCATTAGGGTTTCCCCTATAGATTTCGTCCACCCCCTTCCAAGGAGGTTCTGGAGCCTTCCACTCAACTATTAGATAATTGCAAACTAGTCCCTGCACTTTATAATTAATACAATTAACCCCAAAATTAATTTTAATTAATTTTTGGCTAACTATTAATTAAACATTATGATTTCTAATTAATATATTAATCTTTTAACATATTAATAAATCATTTATATTAATTTATTAATCTTATAATAAATCAATATCTCTCCTTTCATAATTTCCTTGTCTAGTTGCTAGGTTTGAGGGCAACCCAAAAGGATTGTGTTGCTATCAATTCAAGTACATACAAATTATAGTTATGGGCTCAGACACCTAATCCAACATATATGTCTATGGTTGTTGATATCATTAACAAACGGATGTGGAACGGAGCAATGGGGAAGTCAGATGTGATGGTGGTCGACAAAGACTGAGTTCAAGCTAGCACCAAACCAAGCGGGAGATTGAAGGGTCCAGTTAGTGGTTTGGTTTAGGCTTTCATTATAATAGTTCTTTTGAGTCTTTATTGTGGTTTTGTAGGTTGTTAATGAGTTTACGGCCTTGTAGTGAGTTTACGGCCGTAAACCTGTTTACGGCCGTAAACCCAGTTTCCGGCCCAAGTCCATTATAAATAGCGGTTGTTTAGGTCATTATTGGTTGTTGATGCCACAGAGTTCACAGCCTAGTATATCAAGTTGTACCAGATGTTTTTCAGTTGTAAATGTGTGCAAGCTTGATTTCTCTTCTTCTACTCATATTCTAGTTTCTATTGATTGTTTGATCATTGGTAAAGATCCGTTTTAGGACCTTACATTCTCATCTCCAGGAATCCATACCATAAAATCCTCTTGTGCCTTCACATACTACTGTTCTACTTCTCACTCAGCCTCTAGTTGCAATCCTCAAGCCGATGAAAACAATCGCTTATTTCTTATGTCCCGCGAGTCAAATGGCACTACCATCAAGCAAGGCCCTCGAGACCTCAAATCAAATAACTCACCTAGGTCTGCACCATTCAAACCTAAACTGACATGGTTGCTAAAGCCCAACAACCACCAGACCCATCCTCAGTATGAACAACCGTAACTAATAGATCGACAGATACAAAAACACTTGCACTGGATTATGGTATCAACCCATGCTATCTTCCCCGACCAACTCCTTAGAGTCCCAAGAATTTCCTTGATTCAAGTACGGATCTTGTGTTTCCAGTAGTACGGGTGCAATACTACCTTCCACACCTATCCGTACTTTCCTCAAGAATCATCCCGAGTCCTCTAATTCATATACTTATAATAATAATATCACCAAAACGTGCTAAAAATCGCACCATGCATACTACAACACTTCCTAGGCTATCTTAGAAAAACCCCTATTAATGTTAGCTAACCATTTCATGAATATAATTACATGCAACAAAACTTAAATAATCTTTTGACTGAAAGACCCAACCCTACAATGGTTAGACTCAGACAAGCGTTGTGCAATTGGGTCGAATCAATCATTCTAAAATCATTTAAACTTTGAAGTATGTAACTTAACATATTCATTTAATAGTTAAATCCATCAATATGAGCTCTACAAAGCACAAAGCAAGCAACATTGGAGCAGTGAATCGACTGGCACTAAGACACCAAAAAAAATCAAGCAAATCGTTACATAAAATTCCTAACTTCTAGGCCTAAGCATCTAGGATATAGATACATCCTGCATCTACTCTCTCAAGAGTGGCTAGTCACTCCTCAATTGGCCCGCTACACCCATACTCACTCATGAAACTTCCACCAACCCTGCAACCACTCATGCATGCTAATTATACATAATGTTGAATCATATAGGTAGTCAAATACTTAACTCTACCGTAAGCCCTTAATTAGACAAGAACATGAAATAAGGCTAAATCAAACATTCTCAGTCTATAGATCTTAGTTATGTATAATTTTGATGCCCATACTAAGCAACTACAGTAATGATGTCAATTTCATCTAGCATACAATAAATTCTCCAAGGCTATCAGGCATCATACATCAGACAATTCTAGCATGCAATTCCTAAAGATCCCTAGCCTACTAGCATGCAGTTCTATCATAATCATCATAAGCAAATAACAGTGTGGGTATCTTGGGGGGCAAAATCTCTTGCTCTGGCTGATCATACGCATCTCATCCTTCCTTGGTTACTTTTGAAATAATTTGAATTTAAATCGAAAACTTTCATAGATCCTTAGTTTGATTCTGGATTCGCACAAATGTTCATTCAATTCTCTCAAACCAGGGATTTGATACCAACTTGTAACAACCCAAAAATCATAGAAATTAAAAAATTTCCAAAACAACCCATTTCATCCATAAAGTCTTCCTAAAACCAATGTTTCAAAAATATTATTCAAAATCAGAGTATCCCAAGATCCAATGTCATAAAAACATGAAGATGTGCACGATCATGCCTTCTCTTTCCCATGATCCTCAGAAGTACCTGAAACAATAAAATGAAATTGTAAGCCAATTCTTAGTGAGTTCCCCCAATGTATCATCACACAACACAACAAACAATAGCATGAAAATATGAGCTTTTAGCCTAACTCGACCGCCTCGTAGGGCCTACAACCTATCTGAACCGCTCTCCGAGCCTTCGGCATGACTGGACCGCCTCGTAGGGCCTACAGCCTATCTGGACTGCCCTGGGTGTATTGGCCTTCAGCAGAAAGCATGACCGCCTCAAACCAACCACAATATGTCGATATATGTAACAAAAATGTCTAAACAGATGTTAACATAGAGAAATGTAAGACATGCATGTTAACTAAGATTACTAGACAATCTTTTCCTAATGTTAATAGGAATTCTATTATGCTTAGATTAATACATTGTGATCTATGTGATTTACATTCAACTCGATACTTAGGAAATAAGAAATACATAGTTACATTTATTGGTGATTATTCTCGTTTATGCTATGTATACTTATTACATTCTAAGGATGAAGTCCTTGATAAGTTTAAAATTTGTAAAAATGAAGTTGAATTGCAACAAAATGATTTAATCAAAAGACTTCACACTGATCGAGGTGGCGAGTATTATGATCCTAGTTATTTCCAGTATATTCGGATTATACATGAAATAGCATCCCCATATACTCCTCAAAAAAAGGAATTTCTGAAAGGAAAAATAGAGTTCTTAAAGAAATGGTGAAGTCTATGTTGTCATACCCAGGTTTGAGTGATGGATTCTAGAGAGAAGCTATGCTAACAACTTGTTACCTTTTAAATAGAGTTCCAAACAAAAGGTACAAGATAACTCCATATGAATTTTGGAATAAAAGGAAACCAAACTTAGGATATCTTAAAGGTTGGTGTTGTTAGGCAGTTGTGAGACTGACTAAACCAAAGATGAAGACTTTGGGTGAAAGAGGTATTGATTGTATCAATATTAGATATGTTGAGCATTCCAAGGCTTATAGATTTTATGTTATAGAACCTAATGCTTCTGTTTCAGTAAAACCTGTTATAAAATCAAGAGATGCAATATTGGATGAAAAACGGTTTTCATCCATACCTAGACCAAAGGATATGGTTCGTAGTTACAGTGGAACTACCAAGGAATTCGTACCTGATTCTAATGAATCGCTTGAGCTTAGAAGAAGCCAAATACAAAGAAAAGCTAAATCTTTTGGTAATGATTTCCAACTTTACCTAGTTGAGGGTTCTAGAGATGAAATTGCATGTCAATATTCATATTGTTTTAATATTGAACAAGATCCTAAAACATATGATGATGTAATGAAATCTGAAGATGTTGCTTTTTGGAAAGAAGCAAGTAAGGATGAGATGGATTCTCTTATGGGAAATAATTCTTAGGTATTGTCTGATCTTCCTCATGGATGCAAAAATTTGGGTTGCAAGTAGATATTTAAAAGGAAGATGAAAGTTGATGGATCAATTGAAAAGTTTAAAGCTCGGTTGTTTATTCAAGGCTTTAGACAAAAACATGTCATTGACTACCTTAATACATATGCTCCATTTTCTTGTATATCTACCATTAGATTTTTTGTTGCCTTAGTAGCAATTCACAATTTAGTCATTCACCAAATGGATGTTAAAAACATTCTTGAATGGTGATTTGGAGGAAGAGGTATATATGAAACAACTTCAGGGTTTTGTGATGCCTGGAAATGAGCATAAGGTGTGCAAGTTGGTTACATCATTGTATGGCTGAAACAAGCACCTAAACAGTGACATCAAAAGTTTGATGATGTTTTCTTGTCGCATGGTTTCATGTTGAATCAATCATACATGTATGCATATCGTAAATTTGATGAGTCTGGCAGAGGAGTGATCATATGCTTATCGGTAGATGATATGTTGATCTTTAGTACAGACCAAAGGCAAGTTGACATGACCAAATAGTTTTTATCATCTCAGTTATCAATGAAGGATATGTAGGAGGTAGAAATGATTCTTGAAAGAAGAATCAAACGTGAACATCAAGGAACTGCAATTTCACGGTCTCATTACATTAAGAAAGTACTTAAGAAGTTCAATTGTTCAGATTTTTCTCTGATGAGTACCCCTTTTGATCCTCGTATAAAACTTATGCCAAATATTGGTGAAGAAATTTCACAACTTAAGTATTTAATGGTCATTGGGTGTTTGATGTATTCTATGACCATTACAAGACCTGATTTTGCATTGTTGTAGGAAAGCTAAGTGGGTTTACTAGAAATCCTAGAACTCATAACTGGCAAGCAGTAATGAGGGTGCTAAAGTATCTTAAGAAGACCATGGAATTTGGTTTGACTTATGTAGGGTTTCCTTTAGTCATTGAAGGATGAAAAATCTTCTACAAGTGGTTGGGTGTTTCATCTTGGTGGAGGTGTCATTCCATGTGCTTCTAAGAAACCAACATGCGTCACAAATTCATCTATGGAATTTGAATTTGTAGCCCTTGCATCTGCTGGAAAAGAAGCTGAAGGTTAAGGAATTTGATCTATGTAATTCCTTTGTGGCCAAAGCCTATATCACATATTTCTATACATTTTGATAGTGATGCCACCTTGGCAAATACATACAGTCAAGTGTATAATGGAATGACACGACATTTGGGTGATAGGCACAACATGGCATGCGAGCTCATTACTTATGGTATCATTTCTGTAGAGTTTGTTTGATCTCAACAAAATTTAGTTGATCATTTGACGAAGGGGTTAGCTAGAGACTCGGTAAGAAAGTTTGTCATAAGGATGGGTTTAAGGCCCACTTGAGATTTCTATGGGTGAGATACCTAATGTGACATCCCCAAAATCTCGGCCAGAAAAGACCGATTTTCATTTATGCTTTAAAATATTTTCAGAGTAAATCCTTTTGATTTGAAAGAGTTGCGGAATTTGTTCCCAAAACAAAACATGATAAAATAATATTTATCAAAGCATTTCATCAAGAGATGCATTTCATTATATAATCAAAACTCGGGATGTCATGTTCCGATACAGACCATAAAGCATAAACGATAAACATTACAAGTCATTCAACAAATATATACATATACAGACTTGTAAACAAAACAACAAGATGATCCATCCATCTTACGCCCTTGTGCCACTTCCTGTAATACAAATAAAACTGAGTGGGTCAGGCTTGGGAGCCTGGTGAGCATATAGGGTTTTCAACCCACAATAAATAAGTTATATTTAATTTCACCAACCAAACACTATCCCGATTACCCATTCCCGTTATCCTCACTTTACGTCCCTAAAACAACTATCTCAAGGGACCTAATCTAGGATTTTCATCGGGACGGACATCACTGCGAAGGGGTTTCCTCAACAATAGATATCCTAAAGGCAACCATGAGGGGGATAGAGTACACCGGTGAACACATCGTTCACAACACCTACAGGTTATGAACCTGCTAGTGTTCCACTGGACTGTCTAGAAAGAGTCCGTGGTCGTTATCCATACTCCGCTGAATAACTAGATCAACAACAACAACAACATCGAGGCCTCTCATCTGTTTATTACACACCAACTATCTACCCATGTTCTACCCAACATATTAGTAGATAAAAATATATATTTTTCATACGTAGTTTAAAGAAAACCTGCATAGCATGCTTTAATCAACACATATGTCACATAACAGATGAGGCACACACACATAACACATATCTCATAAAGAAATAAGCAGATCTATAAGATAGAAGAGAGTGAATACTCATTCACACATAACACAACCAAATATATACACATAGCACGTATTTTTATATAAAATACTTCGTATTATTGTATTAGAAGAAATAACTACACACTCACTTGATCAGAAGATGATCGGACAGCACTACGGCTTATAGGAGTAGTATTCCTCAGCAGATCTGGAAGATCTTCACAAAAATCGACTTTTCGCGGGCAGAGCTTCGACTCGGGAACCGCGCTTCTCGGGATCTTCGGGATCTCGGGACTTGTCTCGGGGCTAGAGTATGATACCGGGGCTTCGGGGTGTAAAAATGCAGAGCTTCGGCGCAAAGATGAGAAGAAATGAGCAGTTTAACCCTGAACCCTCGCTTCCTATTTATAGTGAAAATATCTGATGGACTCGCCGAGTAGGGGACACCTACTCGCCGAGTTGGCCCATACTCGCCGAGTAGGGAACACCTACTCGCCGAGTCGGTCCATGGATCAGACGCGTGACTCAGCTTCGGATAATACCTTCGATTTATAATTAAATTTAATTACCAAATGATTAATAAACTTCGGAAATTCATAACTTCTTCATACGAACTCCGTTTTCGACGTTCTTTATATCCACGCGAAGGTGAGACCATGCTCTACGACTTTCGTTTAGACTCCGTCGGCTAATTTTGACTTTATTTTTAATAGGCCGCGACAGAAACTTTCGTTATAAATTCATAACTTCTTCGTTTGACGTCCGTTCTCGCCTAACTTTTTATCGCTTCGATACCAACAATGAGATCTTCGATTCTCATTTAGATTGCTTCGGCTAACAACCGCTCGATCTCAATTCGAGTAAAACAGGCTGTATACCGCTAAGCCGGAACTTCGATAAATCATAACTTCCTCATACGAAGTCAGATTTGGGCGTTCTATATATATTCGGAAACCTCGTTTCGACTACTACAACATTAACCAACGATATTAAGTTTATTTTACACTTAAATTTTGACGCTTATTTTTATTCTTAATTAATCAGACCACATAATTAAGCAATTAAGCACAAAACACATAATACTCAAATAATACATTCTTATTATTTCAAAACGGGTTACAAAGGTTAACCTAGACTATTATATTGCTAAAAACGGCAAGCCCGGAAACACAGGCGTTACAATTCTCTCCACCTTAGAATGATTCCGTCCCCGGAATCACACATCAACAAACAAATGCGGATAGCGACCCATCATGTCACTCTCCGTCTCCCAGGTGAGATTCGGCCCATTCGTGTGTTTCCATCGGACAAGCACTAACCCAACCATCTTGCGTCGCAATTTCTTAGTCTTTCGGTCAACAATTGCCTCTGGTTCTTCAATCAACCTTTTGTTCTCATCAATTCTCAATTCAGAAATTGGAATTATGTCGGGAACTTCTCCCGTGAACTTCCTCAAATAACACACATGAAAAGTGTTATGAATTCCATTCAGTTCTTCTGGTAGTTCGAGCTTGTAAGCTTGGTTCCCAATCCTCTGAAGAACTTTAAACGGTCCAATAAACCTTGGACTTAACTTTCCCCTTTTACCAAATCTTATAAGTCCCTTCCACGGCGAGACTTTAAGCAAAACCGAATCTCCAACTTCAAAAGTTATCGGTCTCCGCTTCTTGTCAGCATAGCTCTTTTGACGATCCTGAGCCGCTAACATTCTTTCCCTAATTATTTTCAACTTTTCAGCAGTTTGATGAACCAACTCCGGTCCCATAAACTGCTTTTCCCCAGCCTCAAGCCAACAAGACGGCGTACGACACTTCTGTCCATACAAAGCTTGGTAAGGTGCCATCTTAATGCTCGAGTGGAAACTATTATTATAGGAAAATTCTACCAACGGTAAATGTTCATCCCAATTACCTAGGAATTCCAGAGTACATGCTCTCAGCATATCTTCAAGTGTTTGTATCGTTCGTTCGCTCTGACCATCAGTCTGCGGATGGTAAGCTGTACTTAAACACAACTTGGTACCCAATTCCTCTTGTAGACTTTTCCAAAACCTCGATGTGAAACGGCTATCACGATCCGACACAATCGTTAACGGAACACCGTGAAGCCTCACAATTTCCTTCACGTAAGAATTCGCAAGCTTCTCCATAGACCATTTCTCCCTGGCCGCTATGAAATGCGCACTCTTAGTGAATCGATCAACGACCACCCAAATCATGTCGTGACCATTCTTTGTTCTGGGCAGTTTAGTGACAAAATCCATAGCAATGTCTTCCCACTTACCCATAGGCACAGACAAAGGTTCTAAACTCCCGTACGGTTTCTGATGTTGTGTCTTGACTCTCGCACAAGTCACACACTCGGCCACATACTTTGCAACATCAAGCTTCATCGTCGGCCACCAGTAGTAGGGTTTCAGGTCCCTATACATTTTAGTGCTACCCGGATGAATCGAGTACATGGTCTTGTGAGCTTCTTCCATCAGAAGATCTCTGACTCCTCCTGTCTTAGGTATCCAAATCCGATCTTGGAACACCTTCAGTCCATGACTGTTTACACCGAACACCAACGTTTTGCCCAAACGTTCCTCCTTTCTGTCATTCTTCTCAGAAGCTTCGCTCTGAGCTTTCTTTATACTTTCCAAAATAGTTGAGACAACTTCAATTCTCAACGCTCTTGGCCTTTTCCTTTCAGGATTGACTTTCCGACTGAGAGCATCAGCAACAACATTAGCTTTACCGGGGTGGTAAAGTATCTCGCAGTCATAGTCTTTAAGTAATTCTAGCCAGCGTCGTTGCCTCATATTCAATTCTTTCTGATTAAAGAGGTATTGGAGACTCTTATGATCAGTGAAAAGTTTGCACTTCGTGCCATAGAGGTAATGCCTCCATATTTTCAGAGCGAAAACTACCGTTGCCAACTCCAAATCATGAGTTGGGTAGTTCTTTTCATGCTCTTTCAGCTGTCGAGACGCATATGCTATCACCTTTTCTCTTTGGGTCAAAACACAACCCAATCCAACCCCAGACGCATCGCTATAGACAGCGAAGTCTTCAACTCCATCGGGTAGAGAAAGTATCGGTGCCTCGCATAGCTTCTCCTTTAGCTTCTCAAATGCTTCCTTATGCTTCTCACCCCAAGCATAAGTAGCTCCTTTGTGGGTCAAAGCTGACAATGGACTAGCGATCGAAGAAAAGCCTTGGATAAACCTTCGGTAATATCCGGCTAATCCTAAAAAGCTTCGAATCTCCGTGGGACTTTTCGGTTGTTCCCACTTCGTCACAGCTTCGATCTTTGCTGGATCAACCATTATCCCTTCTTGGTTGACCACGTGACCCAAGAATTGGACTTCACGAATCCAAAAATCACATTTGGAGAACTTAGCATACAGCTTCTCCTTCTTTAGAACTTCCAACACTTCTCGCAAGTGTCTGTCATGCTCCTCCTGGCTTTTCGAGTAAATCAGAATGTCGTCTATGAAAACTATCACGGATTTATCAAGGAACGGGTTACAAACCCTATTCATCAAATCCATGAACGCTGCTGGAGCATTGGTTAGTCCAAACGACATAACCAAAAACTCGTAGTGTCCATATCTAGTTCTGAATGCAGTCTTCTCGATATCTTGCTCTCTTACTTTTAGCTGATGATATCCTGACCTAAGATCGATCTTCGAGAAATAGCTCGAACCTTGCAATTGATCAAACAGGTCATCAATCCTCGGCAACGGATATCTATTCTTTATTGTTGCCTTGTTCAGCTCTCTGTAATCGATGCACATTCTCATACTTCCATCTTTCTTCTTTACAAATAACACCGGAGCTCCCCAGGGCGATGAACTAGGTCTAATGAAACCGTTGTCCAATAACTCCTGAAGTTGCATCATTAGTTCCTTCATCTCCGTCGGTGCTAATCGATAAGGTGCTTTCGCAATTGGCGTTGTTCCTGGCAACAAGTCAATACGGAATTCCACTTGTCGATCAGGCGGTAATCCAGGAAGATCTTCGGGAAATACTTCCGGATAATCACACACAACTGGAATATTCTGCATCACCTTCTTTTCCTTCTTAGCATCAATCACGAATGCTAAATACGATGTACATCCCTTGGTCAAACATTTTCTGGCTTTCATCAATGAAATGATTCCAGAATTCACTCTGCGTTTATCTCCATACACCATAAACGAATCTTTCCCAGGCGGGTTTACTTTGACTATTTTCTTCTTGCATAAAATTTCGGCGTCGTTGGCGCTAAGCCAATCCATTCCCAATACGATGTCGAAACCATTAAGTTCGATAGGCAATAATTCCTCGTGGAACTTATTCCCATTCAGATCAATTAAGATGTTTTTCATGCGATAGCTAACAGGTACAAACTTGCCACTAGCAACTTCGACTAATAAAACATTATCTAGTCTAACACCAGGCAAAGCTAGCTTTCTACCAAATTCATGCGATATAAAGGAGTAGTTGGCTCCAGAATCAAATAAAATTTGGGCAGGCAATTCGTTAACGAGAAAGGTACCTGAAGCGACATCAGCTTCATCTTTAGCAGCTTCCAGTGTCATCTGGAATGCTCTCGCCTTTGGCTTTGGCGGAATGTTGGGTCTAGCTGCCTCCTTCTTCTTCGGGCAGTCTCTCGACATATGACCCTCCTCACCACAACCATAGCAAACTTTCTTTGTGAGGGTACACTCATTGGCATAGTGCCCTGGCTTTCCACACTTGTAGCATGTGTTCGCCACCTCACATCTTCCATGATGCTTCTTCTTACATTTGTCGCACCATTTCGCCTCACCTCCATCTCCCCTCGAACCAGACTTCGAGAACTTGTTTTTCTTGTTGGACCCTGAAGTTCCATCGAACTTCCTCTTTTCTCCAACATCTATTCTTTCCAGACCCTTTTCCTTCTGCTGGGCCTCCACATTCTTAGCTGCACGAACAGCCGTTTTCAGAGTGGTTGCCATTTTGACTGTCGGACCAAAGTCAGCAGGCAGTCCGTTAGCAAACCTCTCAATCTTGGAGAGTTCCGTCGGCACTAGGTACGGAAACAACTTCATCTTCTCAGTAAATGCAGTAGCATAGTCATCTATGCTCATCTTCCCCTTCTTTAAGTTTTGAAACTCATTGTTCAGATCAATCAGATCTATCTCCGAACAATACTGCACCCTTAACTGTTCCAAGAACTCCTCCCATGACATTTTCAGGGCTTCTCCTCGTGGCATAGTATCTGCCAACAACTTCCACCAACTCAAGACCCCAGTCTTCAGTTGTCTAACCGCAAATACGGTCTTCTGTTTGTTGCTACAGTCGCAACTTTCAAATACCATCTCCATTTCGGAGATCCAATCCATTATCTCAACTGGCTTTGGGCTCCCAGAAAGACTTGGCGGTTTGGCGCCCAAGAAATTCTTGTACATTCGCCCATCCTTGTTGTTTCTCCTTTCCGGATCGTTCCTTCGTTCCCCTTGAGTCCCAACTTGACTCATCATGCGACTATTGTTCCCTTCCTCCGATTGCTCGGGTATCAATTCAGGTTCCTCAATAGGTATGATAGGTTCATCCCTATTATTATGCAACATTTGTCGCATTTCCTCCCTTTGTTCGGCTAGCATAGCCCGAATCATGGCTTGCACCGCAGCCATTGTTATTGGTTCTGGTGCTGCTGCTACAACAGGTATCTGCTCAATCACTGGCGGTTGATTCCTGTTTTCATCTGCGTTTCCAACGCCACTCCTTGTTCTCACCATTTTTGATCTACACACCGAATAATTTCACCTTATTACTCCAAACGATTACATGCTAGTTCTAATATCGTAGACATACGCTTAGAATCCTACACACATAAGGTTTCCAGATCCGGTCGGCAACAGACCGTAGATCCAAACAAATAATATCATATATGGCAACATATAACATTTAGCACATAAAGCATTTTAGGCAACTTTCCTAAAATAAACTAGTGCTCGTGTCTAAAATCCAATAGACACACATCTCATCATTCCATTTAGCATTCTAAGTTTAAGTCTAGAAATCCTACAAATTCCTAGTTCGCTTAAACTAATGCTCTGATACCAACTGTGACATCCCCAAAATCTCGGCCAGAAAAGACCGATTTTCATTTATGCTTTTAAATATTTTCAGAGTAAATCCTTTTGATTTGAAAGAGTTGCGGAATTTGTTCCCAAAACAAAACATGATAAAATAATATTTATCAAAGCATTTCATCAAGAGATGCATTTCATTATATAATCAAAACTCGGGATGTCATGTTCCGATACAGACCATAAAGCATAAACGATAAACATTACAAGTCATTCAACAAATATATACATATACAGACTTGTAAACAAAACAACAAGATGATCCATCCATCTTACGCCCTTGTGCCACTTCCTGTAATACAAATAAAACTGAGTGGCTCAGGCTTGGGAGCCTGGTGAGCATATAGGGTTTTCAACCCACAATAAATAAGTTATATTTAATTTCACCAACCAAACACTATCCCGATTACCCATTCCCGTTATCCTCACTTTACGTCCCTAAAACAACTATCTCAAGGGACCTAATCTAGGATTTTCATCGGGACGGACATCACTGCGAAGGGGTTTCCTCAACAATAGATATCCTAAAGGCAACCATGAGGGGGATAGAGTACACCGGTGAACACATCGTTCACAACACCTACAGGTTATGAACCTGCTAGTGTTCCACTGGACTGTCTAGAAAGAGTCCGTGGTCGTTATCCATACTCCGCTGAATAACTAGATCAACAACAACAACAACATCGAGGCCTCTCATCTGTTTATTACACACCAACTATCTACCCATGTTCTACCCAACATATTAGTAGATAAAAATATATATTTTTCATACGTAGTTTAAAGAAAACCTGCATAGCATGCTTTAATCAACACATATGTCACATAACAGATGAGGCACACACACATAACACATATCTCATAAAGAAATAAGCAGATCTATAAGATAGAAGAGAGTGAATACTCATTCACACATAACACAACCAAATATATACACATAGCACGTATTTTTATATAAAATACTTCGTATTATTGTATTAGAAGAAATAACTACACACTCACTTGATCAGAAGATGATCGGACAGCACTACGGCTTATAGGAGTAGTATTCCTCAGCAGATCTGGAAGATCTTCACAAAAATCGACTTTTCGCGGGCAGAGCTTCGACTCGGGAACCGCGCTTCTCGGGATCTTCGGGATCTCGGGACTTGTCTCGGGGCTAGAGTATGATACCGGGGCTTCGGGGTGTAAAAATGCAGAGCTTCGGCGCAAAGATGAGAAGAAATGAGCAGTTTAACCCTGAACCCTCGCTTCCTATTTATAGTGAAAATATCTGATGGACTCGCCGAGTAGGGGACACCTACTCGCCGAGTTGGCCCATACTCGCCGAGTAGGGAACACCTACTCGCCGAGTCGGTCCATGGATCAGACGCGTGACTCAGCTTCGGATAATACCTTCGATTTATAATTAAATTTAATCACCAAATGATTAATAAACTTCGGAAATTCATAACTTCTTCATACGAACTCCGTTTTCGACGTTCTTTATATCCACGCGAAGGTGAGACCATGCTCTACGACTTTCGTTTAGACTCCGTCGGCTAATTTTGACTTTATTTTTATTAATTATTTTTAATAGGCCGCGACAGAAACTTTCGTTATAAATTCATAACTTCTTCGTTTGACGTCCGTTCTCGCCTAACTTTTTATCGCTTCGATACCAACAATGAGATCTTCGATTCTCATTTAGATTGCTTCGGCTAACAACCGCTCGATCTCAATTCGAGTAAAACAGGCTGTATACCGCTAAGCCGGAACTTCGATAAATCATAACTTCCTCATACGAAGTCAGATTTGGGCGTTCTATATATATTCGGAAACCTCGTTTCGACTACTACAACATTAACCAACGATATTAAGTTTATTTTACACTTAAATTTTGACGCTTATTTTTATTCTTAATTAATCAGACCACATAATTAAGCAATTAAGCACAAAACACATAATACTCAAATAATACATTCTTATTATTTCAAAACGGGTTACAAAGGTTAACCTAGACTATTATATTGCTAAAAACGGCAAGCCCGGAAACACAGGCGTTACACCTAATTCCCTTATAATATAATGTTAGAAGTTGAATTCAATGTGGAAAGCTTACTTATGGAGATTGGAACACATTTATGTTATTACATTCCAAGGTATGCATTTATAACCTACAGAGTTAAAGTAGGTTGATTAAGTTCTTAATGATTCTTTTGAAAAAGTGCATTAATGAGTACATGATACAGAAGGACTACCTATGTAAGCGTTAAGTGTTACCGCTTCAAAAAGCTTGGGCTAGGATTTTATGCACTCATGAATGGATATGGACACATGGTTGGAATAGTGTCAAGTATGAAACATTAGATTTTGTGTTTAACTTATGTGTATAGTATCTTCAGTTACTCAAACGAGTTGAATGGTTCAATTCTTAGGACACCCTGATTCCCGAGTATTTAAAATGTGTATTATACTTATGTGAAAATTCAAATTCAAGATATTTTCATTTATGCATGAGTTTGGTTTTGTGTTTGCTTTTAGTTGATTGAGGATTCCACTATAATGGTGGAGAAATATTTGGTGATTTTAGTGTTATCAACATATTTTAGTGTAGTTATTATTAATATTGAGATATGTTGAGTTCTATTTACTCATCGAGACTGGAGGTGCAAGGAGCACACTCGGAGTGATAAATGTGAACTTAGGAATATAGGGGTTTGGGGTGTTTAGGTATGAAGTCTTGTCCAACATGGAGTACTTAGAATCAAGTGGAGCACTTGGATGAAGCATATTGAGTTCATTTGGAGCACTTAGAACTCAATTGAGCACTTAAGGTTCATGGAGCAAGCGACAAAGGAACGAATCATCTAAGATGGCTTTGGATCATCAAAAAAAGGAATAAATCAAGTGACAAAGGAATGGATCTTCCAAAAAGAGGTTTTGGAGCAACTTCGAGTGGCTTGGAGCAATATGGAGCACTTAGAGCACTTGGAGCAACACAGATCAACATGGAACATCATGTTGCGCCATGTAGAAGGAAGTTGTGCCAAATGATAGAATGATGCGCCATCATGTCTGATGTTGAGCCATGAAGTTGTTGTTGCTCCATCAAGAAGGGAAGTTCTGCCCTAAAGGAGATGTTGCACCATCATGGACCATCTTGGTAGATGATGTGCCATCTTGATTTCTTTGTTGTGCCACAATGATCCGCACATGCATAAAAGATGATCATGCTAAAGAAATACACCATGTTGTGCCATCATGATGGATGTTGGGCCATTAGTGATCATGATGCTCCACGTGTGCATCATGTTGCTCTATTATGGTCAAGGTGGTAAATCATGTGTGTTGCTAATGCTCATGGTTTGTATGACATGGATGAATGTTCTAGAGGATGTTGCATGATAGAATATGATTGGTTGTCACCATTCATGGGCCTATGTGCCAATAGGCTTGGCCCATTAGAGTTTTAGGTCTGATCCCTCAAGTATAAGTAGGCTCATATCTCCATCATTGTAAGTGCGTAAAAATTTCAAGAGAGTAATCACTGTGAGGTTAAGACCACTCATTTGGAGTAGTTAGTAAGCAAGAGAGATTCTTTTGCTTTGAGAGCTCAAGTGAGGTGTAATGTTTGTGTGTGATTGTAATTATTTTTGAAAGTTAATGAAATCCTCTTTCTCATTCGCACGTGGATGTAGGTCACCTTGACCGAACCACGATAAATATTGTTTTCACTTGATTTACATTTTCAAAAGTTTTATTTCTGCAAGTTCACCAAAGTTTGTTTTGATATTTGTCTGAAGTGCTTAACTTGTTTTGTTGTCACCCAACATGGGGCAGCGCCCCTGGGTTTGAGGTTCCAAGGGGGAGCATCCCTTAGCGGGATCTAGGGGCAGTTCCCCAGCGGGGTACAAGGGGCAGAACCCCTGGCGGTTATGTCCATGATGATGTAGGCATTAGTTATGTCCAAAAACTCCCATCTTTTGGTGCCAATTTTGGTGTAACTGAATTTTAACCACTTTCTTCCTTATATAAATGAAATGTAAATGTTCTAGGAAAAAGGTTGAACTCTTATACATACGAAATTGATCAGTAGCAATTCTTTATCTCATCAAACACAAAACAACAATATGCTTTTTGTGTTTCAGATTTAGAAATGACGTGACTTCTAAATTGTCATTCTTGAATTATCCCACATATGATTTCATGATACCCAATGCTATATGGTCAAAATCACAGATTTTGGAAAGTGATTGCAATCACGATCCTATAAATTATCAAGATATATTGATATTCTCATGACTCCAAAATCTAACAGGAAGTGTATAGATCTATCCATACAAACATGACCTCCATAAATGAAAAAACATCATAAATGGTCCTTGTGGTTACCCAAAATCTGAAGTTTAGTCCCCATGGTTTAAAAACCTCATAGATGGTCCCTGTACTTTCAAAACTTTTGACGATTGGTCGTTATTGCTAACTCCGTTAAGTTTTGTCCGTTAACTGAAGGGAATTTACGTCATTTCACTACCACAGGGACCATTTATGATGTTTTTTTCTTAATATATATATATATATATATATATATATATATATATATATATATATATATATAGATTATTTAATTTCCTCTCTCTCTCTCTCTCTCGCGACTAAATCTTCATCTTGTTTTGTAACTTCTTTTCTTTAAAGTATACACATATAAAATTAAGAAAATTGATGTAGTATGTTAGCTGCTGAATCTTTTGGAGTATTTTTTCCACTGAAGAAGAAGGTTGTGGTATCTTTGTGTGTCTGTATCGACATTCTGGACCATTCTGATAATATCCCAACTTGCACCAGTATGTTTTGGATTTAGCATCAAAATAACTCCTTAATGATCTTGTACTGATGAACAATTAGATATGACAGTACTAAACTGAATTTATAAGGCAAAATTTATTGATATATTGATTTGGCATATGAACCCTAAATTGGGTTTGGTTTAGTCAAATCGGGGGTTGTAGGGGTTCTAGAGATGGAGTCCAAATTCGATGTAGGATTTTTATTAGGGGATAAATAAGTTGAATGATCTTATAGTTGAATCGATTTAGAAATCTCTCCTTGTCTTTCTCTCAGAATTTCCATTCAGGTGAGTGCAAAGACAAGAACATATGGAGCTTCAGATACCCTTGAAGGAATCCCAACTGTCGGCGCCGGTGAAGAACATAACAGAACAAACACACAATTGGTGATTTTTTTCATATTCAAAATTTGATTTTTATTTCCAACTGTCTGCACATCTGTTTGTGTTCGTCTCCTCCATCTGGTGATTTTTAGAAATCGATTGTTCTTGAAAGTCTATATGTTTTTTTCATATTCAAAATTTGATTTTTATTTCCAGAAACAAACCTAGAAAAACGATTATTCTTGAAAACCCTTCAAGAACAAACCCATAAAATCGATTTTTTTTTAGACTTGATGTAATCGGTTTTAAGATTCAGAATCATGTGTGAGAAGGCGAAAACCCACAAAAGCAAATATGTGATTCAAATTTTGTGTTCTTGAGTGTGTGTATGTTGAAGAACAAACCCAGGAATCTGCTTTCTTGGCTTTATTGGTTTTTGATTTTGTGTTATTGGGGTGTTACAAAGAGATATGTTTGTATGATGAATCTGAACCCAACCCATATCTTCATAGGGTTCGTCCCAAGATCTTCATCTCAATGGGTTAAGAGAGAGAGAGAGAGAGAGAGAGAGAGAGAGAGAGAGAGAGAGAGAGAGACTTTACATATTATTTCTCTTTTTTAAATAAGACAAAACATCATAAATGGTCCCCTGTGGTAGTGAAATGACGTAAATGCTCTTCAATTAACGGACAAAACTTAACGGAGTTAGCAATAAGGACCAATCGTCAAAAGTTTTGAAAGCAAAGAGACCATCTATGAGGTTTTTAAACCACGGGGACTAAACTTCAGATTTTAGGTAACCATATGGACCATTTATGATGTTTTTTCTCCATAAATCAAATGAATCAAGACCCCTTGATTTCAAAATATGTAAAGACACTATAAAATATTTACATGGAATGAAAAATGACACCAAACGAATGCAAAATAAAGATATTTAGTGATATGTAGCTTTGATTTTTTTTTTTGTTCGTTTTTGTAGTCGAGGGAGACCAGGTGTAGAATAAATATATGATAACAACATTTTTTTTTTATGAAAAATTGAAAATCTTATACTGAAAATAAATGATACAATTCATGAAAATGGGTCTGTAGCCTAATGTACGATATACAAAAGTGATTAAAGAACAAGATTGAAGACCCACAAAACAAGATATTAGAATCTTGAAATGGCTAATATAAACTTCAATAATAAATATAGTTTTTGAAGTCTGCATGAAACAGTATTTTACATCATCTAGAATTAAAGTTGTAAAAATAAAATACAGATCGACATATATTATTAAAATATTTTGCTCCCATAATTTGAACATGAGTTTTTAAAGACTTCCATTGAAATAATAATACTTGTGAACAACATATTTGAAAAAACAGTTTTTATTCAACTCTGAGCAGAGGGAATATGCATTGAACCTATAATTGATTTTGATACCAACACAGCTACATAAGTCAACATAGGAAAAAAAAAACTCGTGGTGATTGTTCCATTCGATTATTAACTATTCTCGAAACAAATCAAATTAAGCAAGAACATAAAAAAAAAAAAGTTTTGTATTGATTAAAATCTCTCTCTCTCTCTCTCTCTCTCAAAAAAGAAAAAAAAAAAAAAAAAAGCGTGGCCAAATTAGGGAAAAAAAAAAGCGTGGCCAAAATAGGAAAAACACTCGTCATGATTATTCCATTAGATTACTAAACTATTCTCGAAACAAATCAAATTAAGCAAAAACATAAAGAACGTTTTGCATTGATTAAAATCTCCCTCTCTCTCTCTCTCAAATGTGTTTGTGTGAGAGAGACCAATGGATCAATTTTTAACCATACAGGCATACACTGATACAAAAGAAAAAATAATAAAAATTCTGAAAAGAAAAACAAACAAATATTGGACATCGATTTTCCTTACTTTTAGTATTTTCAAATTTCGATTAAACGTTGTTTATTTATCTAAAAGAAATAGTGGTTCAGTGACTATGACAACGCTTGATTATATAATTAGAGGGTGTTGGACTTTGAAGTTAAAAATGATTTTTAGTCAAAAAGAAGTTATTGATTACGAAGGAGGGGAAAATTTTCAAATAAAAATATTTAGATTAGCTTTTATAATTATAAAAGTCAATAGGTCAATGCTAGCATTCCAATGGACTGTCTAGGATAGTTCGTAGTCGTCATCTATACTCCGCTAGATGACTGGATCATCAATAACATCTATAACGAGGCCTCTCATCATTTTATTTTGTCACACAGCAACTATTACATCTACCCATGTTTTACCCAACACATTTTGTAGATATAAAATACATATACAGTTTAAATCATTTAAAACATGTATAAAATTGTTCATCCAGCATAGATAGCAAGTATACAGATAATATACACACACAATACGTAATTTATATAAAATACTTCATATCTATGTGTAAGCTGAAAGTAACTATACACTCACCTGATAAGGTGGTGACTCGGTACTCAGACAACGCTTCATTTACATTAAAATAATTTCCTTCGACGAAACCTAGTATTATTACCACTAGATTTTAGTATAATATTTACCGTGACTAATTATTATTATTATTATTATTATTATTATTATTATTATATATAAGTGTTTAAACAATACTTTCCAACCACTATGTATAGATAGGGGTCAGACATAAAACACTGGAGGGAAGGACCATTTTGGCATATAGCACTTCTGAAATCCAACAACCCTATGCGGTCCTTTAAAGCGTATTCCTCGTACCGCGAGTAGTTAAAAAGATACTATAACGACACTTATATAAGTCATAATAATAGCTCAAATATTTATTATAAGTTCATAATAACAATATTAATTTTAAATATAAACTATATTTAAAATAGGGTAAGCAAAACTTACTTACAGGGGGATTTTAGCTAGGAGTCAGGCTCTGCAGGGGCAGAACTTCGTCGTTGAATCTTTTTAAGAAAGATTCGTGCAGCGCTTCAGCGCTCACCTTACTATACTAAAACTACAAAAAGAGAAGTCAAATCATGAGGGACCGAAATGCTCGGGGGATAAGGAGAGAAAGACTCTTGAATCAAGAGAATTGTGCAAGAAATATGAGAGCTAGAGGCTCTTATTTATACTAATTGAATTTTCAAAAACTACCCTCCATAATTACTTAATGACCTTATAGTTATATAAACATATGTATATATATGTGTACGTATATATGACTTATACTTTATTTTAATACGTAAATATGTTATTATAATTTGCAACTCGTTCATACGAACTCCGTTTTTGACGCTATTTATATCCACGAGTAGGTGGAGACGTACTCTACAACTTTCGTTTAGACTCCGTCGGCTAATTTTGACTTTATTTTTAAAGTTATATTTTTAACAGGCCGGGACAGGATTGGTCCGTTAAAATCTCATAACTTCTTCATCCGATGTCCATTTTCATCTGTCTTTTTATCGTTATGCTACTAATAACGAGATCTTCGATTCTCGTTTAGGTTGTGTCGGCTAAAAACCGCTCGATCTAATACTCGAACTTCGGGTTGTACACCGCTAAATCGAAATTTCGAAAAATCATAACTTCCTCATACGAAGTCAGATTTGGGCGTTCTTTTTATGGACGCTCTCAGGTTAACATATTCTACGATTTTCATTTAGATTACTAAGGCTAAAAGTCTCTCTATCATAAATTCACTATTTAAGTCTTCCCAGTGCCGTGTCGGTTCCGTCGCGAAACTTCGACGGGTCATAACTTCTTCGTTATAACTCAGATTTCGGCGCTCTTTATATGTACGGAACCCATGAGACATATTCTACAACTTGGTTAAGATTATTTATTCTAAATAATCTTTTGTCAAAAAGTCATTTTCAACCCCTATTACCTCTAAATTGACTAGCTTGGATCTACGGGCGTTACATCATGTCCCTAACCTCCTATTTTGAGGTATGACATGGAACAATTATAAATTAACGGTGAATCTTTTATTCTAGATTGCAACTTACTCTATGATACGGAAGCTTAAACCACTTCTTGTTGATGTGTTAAATTGTTAATGATTCACGCTGATTTCACTTCAACGTGACTAAAACAAGCCATTCTCTCCTTTATCTTCCTAATAAAACTTAACAATTCACTACGATATTCTACACACAGATGAAAGTTTGAAAATTTGTGCCGATGGGTATAACATTGTCCGTGATATATTAGACACACCTATGCACTTTTGTCCTTTTTCTTCTAATAAAAGAGATTTATGATTCAGCGTATGAAACCACATGCTGATGAGATCTTAGAATATTATTTCAGTAAATGGAAGTTTAAGCCCACGCTATCAGGAGACATCACAATCTTACTAGACTATGAGCTAAAACTCTATTCTGCTCGACCTTAGTTGTTGGTGTCAAAAAGGGGGAGAAAATATTGTTAAAGCTAAAAATCTCACTACTAGAACTAGATCAGCTCAAGCTTATTATATATTTGTCTGTTGTCTACTGTAATTCATAAATGTTTGATAAGTCATTCATGAGGATATGAATAGTGGTGTAGTTGATATAGTTGTCGCCATAATATTTCGAGTTGGGTTTTCGGGTTTGTTGGGGAAGAGATGGAGTTAGGTTGAGAGGTGATGGTGTGATGATAAGGGAGGTATGAGAGGTCGGGGTGAGAGGGAGTGGCATGCGTTGGTGTAGTAGGGTGATCATAATTATTGTATGGGATTTAAGGCGGTGGGGTGGCGGTGTGAGTTGATGCGGCAAATATGTGTGGAAATGAAGGGGGTGGTTAAGGGAGGAGATGGGTTGGTAATAGGTTATGTAATAGATGTTGTAGGGATAGTGGTGTTTTGGACGGAATTGTAGTAGAGGTTGTGTAAGGGGTGTGGATAGTGGGTGAATGATATATTTTTGTGGATGAAAGATCATTAATTTTAATGGGTGTGTTGGTAATGACATGTGGGTCACACAAAGGAAGATGTGAGTCAAAAATTGAACGTGACAGGAATAATAAAGGCGTTTGGTTACAATGTTTAGACATTTGTAGGGGGGCTTAGAGGTGAAGTAGCCAAGAAAGACACACCGGGAAGATTTTAGATGAAGTTTAGATGGGGAATAGGGTTTGAGCCACGGATAACAAAGGCAACCGAATGGTCTATGTTTGGTGGTTGTTGATACAACTTTTCATAAGGGGCTTTGTAGTTGAGGATGGGTGTGGGTAATTGGTTAGTTGAGTAAACTGTCATTTGAAACGCATGTGACCAAAAATGTAAAGGTAGATCGGCATAGTGTAGGAGGGTAGTCCTGTTTCCAGTACATATCAGTGACATCTTTCGGCAATGCTATTCTGTTCGGAGTGTGTGAGGAGGTATGGTAAAGTGAGAGATACCAAGAAATTGGGAAATACGAATAAGGGCTTGGTATCCCCCCCCCCCTCGGGTTATCCGAGAAGATGGATATGAGAGGTGTTTGAAAATAGTGCCCAACTAAGATTTTGAGGCGAGGAAATATTATAGAGACGTTTGATATATGACACATGGGATAGAGCCACACATTTAATGTAAAAGTCAAATATTACGTAATATTCGAAACCATCAATAGACTTTTGTGTTGGTCCCCACTCCCCAAACATCTGTACATATGAATTACAAAGGTTTTGTAGTCACAAATGAGGTGTCTTTAAATGGAAGTTTATGACTTCTATTGATAGAACATGACTCATAATGAAACTTAGAGTTCAATAAGTTAGTTTGAAAATGATTTTTGGAATTGCCAAACCTCTTTTTAAACTTTTGGCTTTTTAAAAAAGTCAAAAGTCCGGTAAGTTTGAAAAGTAATCACAAACACCTTCTAAATATGCTATACATTTTTATTAAGATATTGAAGGATTTTAGAGATGTTTAAGGAGGTGTCCATAATAGATACCTTCTAAAAAATAACAACGAGAGTATTTGGGATTGCTTTTCAAAAGAGTGTATTGGCTTACTAGCTTTTTGAAAAGCTAATAAGTCAAAAAAAAAAGTTTTGCAAGCTTTTCAGAATAGCTTTTCCATAAGCTTCAAAAAACATTTTTTAATAAGCATGTAAAACTTGGTTTTTCAACCAAAATAACTTCAAAAATCACTTTTTAAGCCAAACACTTTTTAACTTATTGACTTATCGGTTTTTTCACTATAAAAGTTTATCCAAACACTTTTTAAAAAACTCATTTTTCCACCACTATAAGCAAATAAGCATTTTTATCTAAAAGCACTTTTAGAGTTCAAAAAACTATCTCAAACACCCCTAACGACTATATTTAAATTGGGGTTTAAGGTTTGGTGGGTGTGAAAGTCACAGAAACAAAAGAATAAATATTCTCCTACATTTAAAAATTAATAATATTTTAATCTATTTCTCATAAAATTCATTTGATATGGTAACGAATAGAAATAAAATGTTAATTTCTCGAAACAACAATGCTGGTGGGAGCAAATTGACGACCGAGACTTTTTTGTCCACGCGTGGGCTATTGGAGCAAATCGACTCCGAGGAAGAGAGCAACACAAATCGCACACAAAATAATAAACAACTATAGACAAAGAAGGTCCTGTTTGATAGTTTCTGTCTGGAAAAGTGCTGTCTGGGAAAGTTTTCTGACTGGGAAAGAAACTATGCTGTTTGATTGTACATCTGATTGACTGTGCTGAATGATAAAAAAAAGTAATAATTCAATAAAAAATAAATTAAAATAAGTTATTTAAAAAAATTAATAATCCAATAAAGAAAGAAAGAGGCGGGGTTTGGTGTATAATTGTCTTTCCAGCCCATTCAGCCAGAAAGATATGATTTTGAGGCTTTCTGGGAAAGACATATCTTACCGGAAAAGACCCCTTCGTTTGTGCAAATCAAACAGTCTTTCCGGTCCATTCAGCCAGAAATATCTGTTTGGACCTGAAAAGATACGTATCAAACGGGACCGAACTCCCGGTTCTTGAGTTCACTTAATAAGGAAAGGAAAAGAAATGTGTGTTCGTTCAGTTTTTTAGATAAAGAAGTGAAAAGAATTCCTCGAGTTTTGTTTGAAGAAGAGGAAGGGAATAAATGGGAATGAAAAGATATATACATATTTGCCTTTTTAACTATTTTCTGGACCCAAATGGTAAGAAAAAGCAAGACTCCAAATAGTTTGAAATTTAGAAAAATGCAGGTTTTCATCCCAAATCAAATTAAAACTATTGTCCGCTGTGTTGTTCTATTTCGATCAAGGCATTCAATGCTTCTTTTCAATATGATATGTATGTATATTTATGTATGTGGATACATCTACGTATGCACTTCTTTATTTAATTGAAGACCAAGTGTTCGACAATATTCCTCAACGAATGTTTCCACCTTACAGTTCCTTTGATTTTGACGACTTCAATGGCCTAATTTATTTGAGTCTAATACGATGTAAAATTAAAAGATATGGAAATTTTTTTCTGTTTGATTTGACTAAATATATACTCCATACTTACAAACTTAATTTATACTCTTACAAGTTCATAATCTACATAAAACCCTAAACGATTAAATGGGGATCTTTAACAAGAGTGATTTCTATTTGCACCTCAATTTCACCAGTTTCCACATTTCTCAATCGTAGAATCATATCTTGTGTGATTGAATCTTTATTCCATACAATAAAGCTCTCTTCTGCTAAGTGATTATGTTCATCTGGTTCAACTGTCTCAAGTTTAGTACCAATCGCAAGATCATTCAAATCTGTACGCATTTCAAGGCACTCAAGATACGGATTTACATCTACATTTGATGTCCCTAGGTTATCATCTTCACTAAATGTGTCTTTATCATACACTGTCTGAAACATAACAGCATGCTTTCATTCATTAACATTAGGGTTATTAAATGTTAGAAAAACCCAAATTAGACATAATAAAATCTTACAAGTTTGATTGGTTCCTTAGGATCCTTAATTGCTAGTGTTAAAACATCATTCCAAATAGGATTGCAATCGTCCTTAACCACTTTGGTCTTTGTTTTCTGCATTAAAATTACACATATAAACAATAATCTAAATCACCTAAATCAAAGTGATTTTAATTTTTCATTTATTTTCTATTAAAAATAATTAAAAAAAATTAACCTGATGGTCCAATGTTGCAACAACGTAAGGATCACTTGTACCACTGGCCCTATCGCGAACAGCCAGATTTGTCCCTTTGTTCACTGTTAGCCTCAAGATTCCCTTTACTTCTTCCATTCAATCTCTATAATTTTGTTCTTAATTTTCTTCCCATATGTTTATCAAAAATGGTAGAAGTTGCCCAATTTAGGTTTATTAATTGTTGCTAAATTTAAAAATATAGAGGATCACATATAAAATGGTTGATCGATACAGAACGAGACCTTGTCAAACCCTTCTTGTCATCTACTCCATCAAAAAATATATACATACTGAATAATATACATGTATTTTATTATAGTTTATATCGAGGTTACTAAAAATGTATCGTTGGTTTTGGGCTTTAAGCTTTTGAGAAATCTTCCAAAAATATAACCATCTATATATAAGGTCATCCTTGTATACCCTATGAATTATTTCGTAATAGCTGTTTGATAATATTCTCAATTGATAGTTCGAATGATAGGAATTATCATTTGAAAATCTATATAAAAAAGCCGAAAATAAAATATATATTTTTTTAAATACAGTTTTCTAAATCTGAGTTCTTGATGAAAACTAAAAAAATAAAGAATATGCAGGACCATAACAAACTCTTACACTATGTCATTCAATATACCCATGAAAGAAAAATGTTAGGTGCAACATGAAGCTTGGAGCGATGAGAAGCAAAATGTATAAAATATAATCCCTTCGTCAAGATGTTGACAATCTGAGAAGTAGCGTCTATGTACACAATGAACATGAACCGAAGAATCCAAGACAACACAATGTAACAAATATAAATTTAAATCATACTAAAGGTATTGTGTGCTATGATGAAATACTAGTTTCGCAGCAAGAGTGCAAAATAAGTGGCCCTAATATTTATCAAAAGAAATGGTAAAATCGCACAAACTAAGTGGCCCATGTTAACCGGTCTCATTACCCATATGGAAAATCAATCATGGAACATTAGCAATATTTTAGGCGTGCAAATGTTTAAACTTTGAATCTGCTATGTTGAATTTCACACATCAACCACTAGACTCCAATAACATGTTAAAAAACAACGTTTGGTGAATGAAACTTAGGAGCTCCAAGATTATAAATCCATAATGAGGGTGGAGATATAAGTAAACAAACTAGTGGTAAAAGAAGTGTGGTAATCAAAGATGTAATCTATTATAACTAAGACTATCTCCAACTCATCTTCATTTTTTCCTTATAAATGGAGTAAAAAATAAGATAAATAGTGTTTCATCTTCAAGCCTATTTCATTTTTTATCTCATTTTTACCATAAAAAGTATATTTCTAGAATATTTCATTTTTATAACTTATATATATATTGTCAAATACACTCATTTACTAATTAGATTTTAACAAATATATATAATATTTTTTTCATTACAAATTATATTATCATAAATAAAATGTTTACATATAATAAATTTAAATTAGTTATTACTTTACTATAAATAATTATTAAATAAATAAGATTATATTTATAATAAATATATCAAGATCACGATCATATTTAATTACTATATTTTATAAATTATGTTACCATGTTTCAAGTCTTTAGTATATATTTAATTTCTTTTATATGAATTCGATAAATAAATATTAAACTCTATATTTATGATTAATTAATATAAATTAGTATATAACATGATATTACAAATATTAAATATTGCATTTAAATTGTAATTAGTAAATAAAAATAAACTAGAAATGTGTAAAAATAAAAATGAGATGGACTAAAATTGGCAACCGAAACTTCAACTCCATTTTTGGATATATAAATAGTATTCCCCCAAATATGAGGGAATACTATTCATATCTTCAAAATGGAAATGGAAATGAGGTAAGGTTGGAGGAAAATAGGGGAAAAATGGAGTTTAGGGGTGTTGAAGTGACAAAGAACATTGTTTGGCATGCGGAATTTAAGTTTGCACAATTGAACATGGTGATTTGGGTGTTTAAGAGATATATTGAATGTATATGGTGTTACAAAAAAATGATCTAGATCTAGACTACATAAATAACACACACTTACACACTCACTTTTACATCTCTCAAGCACACCTCTACAAGTGGACAAACCCACTATTTATAGAGGTGTTTACATGTCTCTCTCTCACTCTCTAACAAATGGGTCTAAAGGCTAAAGCACCACATGCAAGTGGGTTTTACAAAAGTCAAACATTTACAAAGTCATGAATGAATAACTTTGCACCCCAACATTCTCCCCCTCAAAGTTAGGAATGAATGACCCACTTCAAATCTTCCAAAATCAAGCACTACGCGGTTCGAGCCTCAAAGGTGGCACATGTCGAAACGAACTTCAATCTTCAATTCTTCCATGATTCTTCAATTTGAGCTCTAGGATGTGAGACCATAAAAACCAAGCAGCAACGAATGATCAAGAGTATCCCAACCTCCAAATAATCACCCAAAAGTTGACACACCCCAAAAATCTTCAATAAACCAAACCCATTTCGAATACATCACTTCCGAACATCCAATTGCATCATCTCGTAATCTTCAAAACTTCAAGATCACTTCGGTCTTCAAATCCGCGTAATATGAAAAATTCAAGTTCGAATTTCCATATAAAACTTCTCCCCCTTTTTATAATCGAAATTTGATTATAAAACTCCAAAGGAAAAAGAACATGCTCTATTCGGAATTTTTCATGTCAAAACTCCCCCTTAACATGCGGCATAAACTTTGTGCTTCAATCTGGAAAATCCAAAAAATATTGAATTTTTAGCTTCGTTCACGGATCGCCTTTGACAAAATTTCTCAAAAATGGGTAGAAGTTGTCAATTTCAAAATTCTGCAGTGACCCGTTGCGCCAAAAACAGCCAAATATGCGAAACACACTCCCATTTGCGAAACTGGGTAGAATATGTAAATTCGCACAAACTACAGGGACCAGATTTGAAAATTCTGCAATTTCATCATTTTATGACCCCATTTGCGAAGTTGGACCAATTGTGTAATTTCGTGAAAAGATCATGGACCAAATGCGAACATATTTGTTTTCTTCTTCATTGAACGATTAACAGGGAATGCTTCGTATTTTCATTCCCACACCCTTCGCATCTTTCACCCAATTAATCAAATGAACTAAATGCGAATGAACAACTTCCAATATGCGAACCATGGATAAGAAAATACTTCGCATCTTAACTCCAAAATTGAACAAAATGCGAACTCATGTTTGAAACCCAGATGCGAATTTGATTTTATATGCGAACCAAAAAAATTTCAGTACCCATCGAACACAAGCCATAGATGCAAACCAAAATTTCCATTCCTGTAGATGCGAATGAACTCACATACAACATACAGGCAAGAAATCGACTCCAAACATCGACTTCCCAAGCATCGATATTAACCTGAAACATTCGCATCTTAGATTCTTCAATCTAGCCTTCATCATCTACAGATTCCAAACCATCGATTCAAAGTTCGCCTTCAAGCTTTTACTTCGCATAATTGATCCTTGACAATCGATCAAAAATGAAGAGTCATGGAAGAATTGAATACTCTTGATCATTCGTTGCTGCTCGGATTGTATGGTCTCACATCCTAGAGCCCAAATTGAAGAGTCATGGAAGAATTGAAGATTGAAGTTCGTTTCGACATGTGTCGCCTTTGAGTCTCGAACCGCGTAGTGCTTGATTTTGGAAAATTTGAAGTGGTTCATTCATTCCTAACTTTGAGGGGGAGAATGTTGGGGTGCAAAGTTATTCATTCATGACTTTGTAAATGTTTGACTTTTGTAAAACCCACTTGCATGTGGTGCTTTAGCCTTTAGACCCATTTGTTAGAGAGTGAGAGAGAGACATGTAAACACCTCTATAAATAGTGGGTTTGTCCACTTGTAGAGGTGTGCTTGAGAGATGTAAAAGTGAGTGTGTAAGTGTGTGTTATTTATGTAGTCTAGATCTAGCTTATTTTTTTTGTAACACCATATACATTCAATATATCTCTTAAACACCCAAATCACCATGTTCAATTGTGCAAGCTTTAATTCCGCATGCCAAACAATGTTCTTTGTCACTACAGGTGAGTTGGAGATGCCCTAAGCAACAACATAAACTAAATACCTCTATCATATGTGTTTTTCCTATCTAAATTACACCATGCATTGTTGGAATATGTGTAACCTAAGTTAGGGCGCTCTCTTTCTCTCTCTCTCTCTCTCTCTCTCTCAGGTAACCCTTTTAATTAAAAAAAAAAGTGTCGTTTCATAGTGGTTTTTCTTTCCACTTTGTATCGTGATGTTTGTGTGGTTGTTCAATTGCACTTTTCAGCATTAACATTGATTATTTTATAACATGTGGTATCATGAGCATTCAAAGATTTGATATCATACACAAAGATCTGAAAGCATACTTGTTGTTTGGTAGCACTTTTGGAACCTTAAAGTGTGACATCCCCATTTTCATGGTCATTTTAAAAAATTTATTTATGCTTATTTAAAAATCAGAATATCCATTTTAAAGAATAATATTGCAGAATTTGTTCCCAGAAAACATGATAAATATATTATCAAAACATTTCCAAATAAATGTATTTTTATTTATATTAAAACATTCGGATGTCATCGTCAATACAAAAACATAAGCATAAACAGACCTTACATTTATTTACACTAATGATTTACATCTCCTTTAATCTCTCAGTATAATGTATCTTCGTATCGACACCTGTAATACAAATAAACTGAGTGGTTCAGGTTGGGAAACCTGGTGAGTACATAAGGTTTTCAGCCCACAATAATATAGTTAATTTGTTTCTTTACTAATTTCATGTCAAACAATTAACCTGATTACCCATCCCCATTTTCTTTATTTATTCTTCCATAAAGATTTATCCTAAGCGTCATCTCCTACATCACATTTACCTCTCACCGCCTTACATCGCATTTCCTTATATGTTTGTTCCTAAGGACTTTTCCTAAGGGTCATCGCCTACATTGCACAGACAGTACTTATTCAGGGATTACTCCCCCAATACGTGTCCAGTAAGGGTTAGAGTATCATCGCATGAATATGTAGTTACTACATCGCCTGAACCCGTAATTCATCACCTACAGGTTATGAGCCTGTCGGTGTTTCCACATGACTTGTTTAGATTAGTTAGTGGTCGCTATCTATACTCTAGTAAATGACTACATCGTAACATCGCAGGTCAAGGTTATGGCATCTCCTCTCATCACGCATCACCTATCTATCATTACCTTTCTATCATCACCTATCTCTCATCACCCGTCACTACCTAATACATATTTATAAGTATATAATACTTATATTGTTAAATCAGTTAAGCATCATCTCAGAATATCTTATCAAACACATAATGTTCTTAACACATATATTAAGCACATAAGAATGTAATTATCTAGATACTTCATATCTATGTGTAAGATGAAAGTAACTATGCACTCATTTGCTAAAGTGATGACTTGAAATTCGGACAGCGCTTCGCTTCTTGCAACTGTCTTTTCCTTTGACGAAACCTAGTATTCTTATCACTACGTTTTAGTCTAATATTTATTGCGACTAATTATTAGTCTAGATTCATCATTAACTTAAAGTCTACTTCAAGATCTTGTTGGATTAGGTGTCTAAGATCGTCACTATTTCTGGGATTTACTTGACCCGATTGACATGGTCTATTTGGGTTGCATGGCATTGCAACACTTGGATAGACTAAATGAGAGAAAGGACACTTAAGGTTTATTAATATGTTATAAGTTCTAATATGTTAATAATATTATTTAATTAGTATTGATCAAGAATCAATTTAAAATTAATTTGGTGATCAAAAGTGGACTAATTAAATATATGGGGTTGATTGTGTAAATCATCCATTCTTTTATAGTGGGCTAATGATCCATGGTTTATTGAATTGGGCTAAAACCCATAAGGTGCTCCATGGATAGTCCATGGAGGTTATAAACCCATGGATCCTAGAATATAAAAAGCCATGTCAATTAGGGTTTACATGTTGTAACCCTACTTATGACACAACTATAAAACAACCCCATGGGCTACCAAAATCGGACTATATGTAGAACAAGAGGGCTAACCGATTTTTAGTGATAGAGTACTTCTCTCAAAGTTATTCCAAGAGTTGTGGTGTAGTGTGAAACATTTTAGGCATCACATTTGAGGTGCTAGGTTCACAAGGTTCTCAAGGAATCCAAGAAACAAGAAATGTATGTTCTTTTACTAGATTTTACGTTTCAAAGTTCCCCATGTCATGCTAGTTAGGTTAACAACCTTGGAAAATAAAATTTGCATGTATCTTAGTAAAACATAGATCTAAGGTTTCTAGGGTTGCATGTACACTCAGCAAACTTCAAGGACTTCTGAAGACCGCTGAAAGTGGTCTTAAAGGTAAACCGGTTGTTACCACTCCTACTCCTACTGCGGCCCCTGTCATGGCAATCGGGCAAAGTAAAGGGAAGAAGAGGAAGATCCCTTCAAAGGGTACCAATGGAAATTCCCTTGATGGATCCTCTTCGAGTGGAACCAAAAGAGGTTCTGTCACTCCTTCTGCCAACCCTAAAGAGGTTGAATGCTTCTATTTCCATGAAAAGTTGCACTAGAAGCGCAACTGCCCAAAGTACCTGCAACATGTTAAGGATGGGAAGATGAAACCCAACCATGCAGGTGTTTACACTATATTGACTAATAACTCACCCCATCCTAATTATTGGGTCCTTGATACTAGTTGTGGTATTCACATATGTTTTGATTTGCAGGGACTAAGATGAAGTGATAATGTGGAGCATGGGAAGATAAACTTAATCATGGGGAATAGGAAAGCTTCAATTGTCACCAAGATTGGAGTTTATTGTAGTGGGTTAACATTAGATTTGAATAAATGTTGTTACTCGTCTAAAATGGCGAGAAATATTATTTCCTTTCATGGTTTGTACAAACAAGGGTTTTACTTTTCTTTTGATAATGTATGTGGTGTTATTAATGTTTTCTTTAATAATGTTCTGTATTTTAAAGCATTACCTTGTGATGGTGTGTATGAAACTGTGTTAGTTGTAGATAACCTAGGAAATAATGTGTTGTGTATTGATTCTTCCACTAACTTGGATAAAGCATCATTATGGCATTGTCGTCTTGGACATGTAAGCAAGAAACGCATAGGCCAACTCTAAAAGGATGGAGTCTTGGAGTCATTTGACCTAAAGTTGGATGATAGTTGTGAATCTTGCTTACTTGTGAAAATGACAAAGTCACCATTCATTGGTACTTGTGCTAGGGGTGAGGGTTTGTTGGACCTCATACCTATTGATGTGTGTAGACCCTTCAGAACCGCCACAAGGGATGCTAACCGCTTCTATGTCACTTTTACTAATGGTTATAGTAGATATGGATATGTCTACTTAATCAAGCATAAGTTAGAAACCTTTGAAAAGTTCAAGGAGTTTAAACAGGAAGTGGAGAATCAGTTGGGCAGGAACAATAAGATGCTTCAATCCGATTGAGTTGGTGAGTATCTTAGTACAGAGTTCCTTGACTATCTTAAACAATGTGGGATTGTCTCACAATTGACACCTCCCAGGACACCACAGCTTAATGGTGTGGCTGGGAGGCGTAATCGAACCTTGTTGGATATGGTTCGTTCGATGATGAGTCAAGCTTCGCTACCAATCTCATTTTGGGGTATGCCTTAGAGACTGTCGCCCATATTATTAATCTAGTCCCTAAAAAGAAGGTTGTCAAAACACCTCACGAGATGTGGACTGAAAAAGTTCCCAATCTGGACCACATCAAGATTTGGGGTTGCGAGGCTTTTGTGAGGTGCAAGACTAACAATAAGCTCGAACACCGAAGTGAGAGGTGTATTTTCATCGGCTACCCACAGAAATCCTTTGGTTACCTTTTCTACAAACCCAGTGATAATGTGCTCTTTGTAGCAAGGAGAAGAGTCTTTTGAGAGAGAGAGAGAGAGAGAGAGAGAGAGAGAGAGAGAGAGAGAAAGTTCATAAGCCAAGGAAACAGTGGGAGGCACATTGACCTTGAAGAAATTCAAGAGTCAAGTGGTGAAGGAACATCAAACCCTAGCAATCAACCTGAGGAGGAAACTCATGTTGATGCGACCGACGAGTCCGTACCTCTGAGGCATTCCACAAGAGTTAGGAATGCACCTGAGCATTACTATGGTTTCCATATTATTGCGGAAGGTGATACACTTATCAGTGATAATACACTGGTAAGTTTGGATGAACCTAACAGCTACACGGAAGCCATGACAGGCCCTGAGTCTGCTAAATGGAAAGAGGCTATGGACAGCGAGATACAGTCCATGTATGACAATCAAGTTTGGAACTTGGTTGATAATGTACAAGGTCGTAAGAAAGTCGGGTGCAAATGGATTTTCAAGAAGAAGACCGACATGGATGGTAATGTACACACTTATAAGGCACGATTGGTTGTAAAGGGCTTTTCTCAAACTCTGGGAGTTGATTATGATGAGACCTTTTCACCAATAGCAAAGATTAACTCTATTAGGGTTATGTTAGCCATTGCTGTATTTCATGATTATGAAATATGGCAAATGGATGTCAAAACCGCTTTCCTTAATGGAAGGTTGGCTGATGATGTTTACATGAGTCAGCCAGAGGATTTTGTCAGTATAGAGTACCCTAATAGAGTGTGTAAGCTTGAGAAATCCATCTATGGATTGAAACAAGAACCTCGCAGATGGAATCTTTGTTTCGATAAGAAAGTCAAAGAATTTGGCTTTTCGAGGAGCGAAGATCAATCTTGTGTATATGTCAAGGCTAGTGGGAGTAGAGTTAGCTTTTTGGAATTGTATGTGGATGACATACTACTCATAGGAAATGACATCCCAACTCTACAGGAAGTGAAGTCCTGGCTTGGGAAGTGTTTCGCTATGAAGGACCTTTGTGAAGCTGCCTATATCCTAAGGATAAGGATTTTGAGAGACAGGGGTAAGAGACTAATTGGATTTAGTTAAAGTACATACTTGGATAAGGTGCTGAATAGGTTCAGCATGCAGAATTCCAAGAAAGGAGAATTACCAATCCTGAGTAATGCCAGATTGAGTAAGACTCAGAGCTCGAGTACAGAGGCTGAGATAGCAGAGATGAGTCGAGTACCGTATGTTTCTTTGGTAGGCTCGATTATGTATGCTTTGACTTGTACTCGTCCTGATGTGGCATTTGCGTTGAGCATGGTCAACAGATATCAGGGGAATCCTGGCAAGGCTCACTGGACTGCGGTAAAAAAACATTCTCAAGTACCTGCGGAGGACTAAGGATTGGGTCCTTACCCTCGGTGGGAGTGATGACTTGAGAGTAGTAGGGTATAGTGATGCTAGCTTCCAGACTGATAGGGATAATTTCTGCTCTCAGTCAGGCTGGGTCTTTACCTTAAACAAAGGAGCAATTACTTGGAAAAGTTCCAAGCAGGAGACAGTAGCTGATTCAACTTGCGAATCAGAGTATATAGCAGCAAGCGAGGCAGCAAAGGAGGCTATATGGCTAAAGAAATTCATTGGAGACCTTGGAGTTGTACCATCTATAAAGGAGCCTATGGAGATTTTCTATGATAGTGAAAGTGCAGTTGCCTTAGCCAAGGAACCAAGGGATCACGGAAGATCCAGACACATCGACAAAAAATACCATTTCATCAGACATCGAGTAGAAAAGGACTCCTCGTGGCAAAGAGGGTATCATCGGATGAGAACCCAACAGATCCCCTCACGAAGGGACTGGGTAGGGTTAACTATTAAGCATCTTCAGCATGCGAGGCGCAGAGGGCTAAAGGATGGTATTAGTTTTAGAAATTAGATAGCTTTGAAATTTGTAAAGTGTAATTGACATTTGATGATAAATAAAAGTTGTTGTTTATTTATAAGTAAAGTGTTGCTATCTTCTATCAATCGTTTACTATCATTTCATTTTGCATGTTTTGACTTCCAGAATAATTATGTTATGGTATATCATATTATTCATATTCTCCACAGTCGGTCATATGTTGGAAGTAGATATGAATCCAGACTGTCATGAAGTTGGCTTGTAGATGTCTAAGGTGTTGGACATAGCAAGAGTTATTACAACACTCATGCGTGCTCATAAGTTCTGAGTATTGGATTCAACCCACACTCACTTGTATCACTTCATGGAATTTATCTCGAGTGATCGTGAGATGGTAATATCATATAAGTCTTCAAACCTAGATATATGAGTTGTTGACTATGAGTTGGTTATACATTGATTGTACGAAAACGCATTAGTAACTCGATGTTATAAAACGTGCCTCTGTGTATGATTCAACAAGTAGTAGAACAAGCATATGAGTCGAAGTTTATCTGTTCCTTCTTGGATTAGAAGCAATAACTGGTCCCCTCAATGATTTTGTTTTGACCTATGTACCGGGTCCGGTCAGAACTAAATTGATGTGTTCGATTAAGTTCTATGTCAAACAAATTGGAAATCAGGAAACAAACTGTTGGACAATAAGTAAGACATTGTTCCATGTATTTGTTCGGATACTATCTAGAACAGAGGATTATATGATCACTTATCTTTGTTCGGCTAATATCTAGAACAGAGGATTATACGATCACTTATCTTAAACGACGTATCATCATCATCTCAGTTCCGCAAGACTTTGAAAGAGCTACAATTGTCGATCAGTACGTGAAGTTATTCTTGCAGTTATAGTTATTAGACTTATCGAAGTGGGAGACTGTTGGATTAGGTGTCTAAGTTCATAACTATTTCTGGGATTTACTTGACCCGGTTGGCATGGTCCATTTGGGTTGCATGGCATTGCAACACTTGGATAGACTAAATGAGAGAAAGGATACTTAAGGTTTATTAATATATTATAAGTTCTAATATATTAATAACATTATTTAATTAGTATTGATCAAGAATTAATTTAGAATTAATTGTGTGATCAAAAGGAGACTAATTAAATATATGGGGTTGATTGTGTAAATCATCCATTCTTTTATAGTGGGCTAATGATCCATGGTTTATTGAATTAGGCAAAAACCCATAAGGTGCGCCATGGATAGTCCATGTAGGTTATAAACCCATGGATCATGGAATATGAAAAGCCATGTCAATTAGGGTTTACATGTTGTAACCCTACTTGTGACATAACTATAAAAGGACCCCATGAGCTACCAAAATCGGACTATATGTACAACAAGAGGGCTAGCCGATTTTGAGTGATAGTGTACTTCTCTTAAAGTTATTCCAAGAGTTGTGGTGTTGTGTGAAACATTCGAGGCATCACATTTGAGGTGCTAGGCTCACAAGGTTCTCAAGGAATCCAAGCAACAAGAAATGTACGTTCTTCTACTAGCTTTTATGTTTCAAAGTTCCCCATGTCATGCTAGTTTGGTTAAGAACCTTGGAAAATCAAATTTGCATGTATGTTAGTAAAACATAGATCCAAGGTTTCTAGGGTTGCATTTACACCTTAGGAGTGTTAGGATGCTCAAAACCCTTCAGATCTATCAAGTAAGGAACAACTAGGTAGGATCATATTGGAGGTAGGATCTGTTTGGTATACGAAGTATACTCTTTGGAAATCCCACTTTAAACACCTCACTAAATCACAACCTAGACATCATCCCCGTAAGTAGATCAATTAGTATAATGACTTGGAATCACTAATAAATCTTGTTTATAAGTTCATAATAACGATAATGACCTTAAACATAAGTTATACTTAAAGTAGGGTAAGCATAACTCACTTACAGGGAGTTTAGCAAGGAGCCGGGCTTTATGCGGGCAGAACTTTTGAGCCAAAAGCTCTTCCTCAGGGATTTCCGGCACTTTGGGACTCGTTTCTAACACCTAGGAGGTGCTAGGGAAAAGCATAGAGGGTTTGGGGGTATTTGGGAGAGAAAGGTTAGAAATGTGTGGAGAAATGAAGTGATTTGCGACTCTATTTATAGGTTGTCTGATAGACGAATGATGAGCGTTCCCTTGTTGAACGTTGGGTGTTCCCATGCCACGTGTCACCATCTGGTGGCAATTCGTGGTGAGGAAGCAGTGGCTCAGATCGCGCCACGTGTCACTCACATATTACTCTAAAAACTAATTATCTTCTAAAATTCGTAACTTTCGCATACGAGCTTCGTTTTTGACGTTCTTTATATCCATGCGTAGGTATCGACAGGATCTACAACTTTCATTTAGACTCTGTCGGCTAATTTGACTTTATTTTGAAGTTATATATTAACAGACTTAGACAGTTAAAATCTGTTAAAATTTTATAACTTTGTCATCCGACGTCCGATTTCAACTGTCTTTATATCGTTGAGTTCTTATTAATGAAATCTGCAATTCTCATTTAGGTAGTGTCGGCTAAAATCTATCGATCTAAAATTTGATTTTCGGGTTGTGTACTGCTACGCTAAATCTTAGAAAAATCATAATTTTCTCAAACAAAGTTAGATTTAGACGTTCTTTTTATGTACGTTCTTCCGGTTTAACATATACTACGACTTTCATTTAGATTGCTAAGGCTAAAAAGTATTTTGTCAAAAAATCACTTTTTACGTTACGTAGAGTCTGACGGTTTTGTCGCAATACTTCGACGGGTCATAACTTCTTCATTAGAAGTCGGATTTCAGCGTTCTTTATATGTACGGAATCCTTGTGACATATACTATATTTTGGTTAAGATTATTTATTCTAAATAATCTTCTATCAAAAATTCATTTTTAACGCTCATTCTCTCTAAGTTAATTAGCCCGAATCTGCGGGCGTTACATAAAGACAATTTGTTATTTATGTTTTCTTACGAACTGTAGTTATTTGAAGATCATAGCTATTTGCGGTTTTTTTAACCCTAAAAGAGTTTGTTGCTTGATCGTTTCTTGGTCAATCATCCTTCCATTACGGATCGAATTTCTTGGCAAGTATTGGTTAGCCGATGTTTTGGTTGTTTCGATCTTTCTTCAAATGTTAAAAGCCAACCTGCATCATCAACGTTCTTGAAGCAAACATAAGCAACTTCTCCTTTCTTGGCCAACTTTAGTTCGGATCATTATTTAAAAAACTCTTTTTATATTCATCCATATGAAACTTTAGTGGTTGTTTATACCAACATCAGCGTTGTTTCTCTATGGGCATATTATTGGTTCTTTCTTGGCGGCATTCTACCAGCTCATCATCACCTCACTTAAGGCCAAAATAACATGTTGCTTGATTGATTCTCCGTTATCGTTTTATCTTCATTATTTTTTGGAGAAAGCTGATAGCCCAAAACATCGACATTTTAAAAGCCTTATATCATCGAGTTCACTTCAGCCAATGTTGGTAAAAATAAGTTTTTAGTTGAACCGGCCTGGTAACCGGTAACTGATAACTAGTATCCGGATCGACTGTCGAGTCTAATCAGTTTTCAGAATTTTCATCATATATACATATGTAAAAGCAAGTATATAACGTCATAAGTTCAAACATTAAAAATACACATAATAACAAATAGTATATAAATCAAAATACATTAAAAAACACATAATCATAAATAGGGGTATTCGTTTGGATGGATCGGTTTGATCTGATCCAATTAAATGAATCCAAATTGATTTCGGTTTTCAAAACATAGATCAAAATAGTTCAAATTAAATTCAAAACCAATCCGATCCAATCAAATTACAATTCGGTTAAATCAGTTTTTATAATGCGGTTTTTAAAAATCGGAATATTTTAAAACACGCATAATTAGAATATTATCCAAACTTTATAATATATATATATATATATATATATATATATATATATATATATATATATATATATATATATATATATATATATATATATATATATATATATATATATATATATATATATATGTTGGTTGCGATCTAAATTTTGTAAGTGGCTACTAAAAAATTTATATAAGTTAAATATTTGTAGATAAAAAAGTTTTGAGAAAAAAATACATATTAGGGTTCTTTATTATTAAGTGAAACTTTTTAAATCTATTTAAAAAAATTAATAAATAATTGAAAATATATATTAAAAATAAATAAATAATAAATTGTTATTCGGTTATTGGACTATTCGGTTCTTATTTTATAAATCAAAATCAATTCGAAATCCATCCAAAAATCTGAATATATGAACCAAATAATCAAATCCAAATAGTCCAATTGGATAATTCGGTTTTATCTAAACAGTTAACAGCCCTAATCATAAGACTACATCAATCCAAATACATCAAAAAGAAACATAAGTTATAATACTAAAACAAAATATAGTTTTAGATGAATACAAATCTATCAAAATCAAATTAAACCACAAATTTTGAGACATTAGAGTGTTAAATGTACCAAACTCATGATTGTTTAGTAAATGAAATTCATTATCAACTTCATCCTCATAAAAAAAACATTGTTATTTTCTCATCAACACCGGTTCAATAACGGTTTTTATAAAAATCGGACGGTTTGTTCTAGCCCTTAAGTAGGCTTAAAATTGGTGTGAGTAGAACTATTTTCTTTCCCAAATCCCAATCCAACCAGTTTGATACATAATTCGACCCGGTTTTTAAAACCTTGATTTCGACATTCTTGAAACCTGGTTATACCAACCATTTCTATTATGCCCAATATTTGCAACCCAAAATAAGGCGCTGTATATTCGTTGTTTTTTAGCCTAATATCATCCTATTTATCAATATTTTCAAAGAAATTTTCAGCCACGTTTTAAAGCCCATTATCAATTATTCAAGCCCATTAATCAGCCCAAAAGTGTTTTCTAGTAGTTTTCTTTAAGCTAGGCTATACAAGAAAAAAAAATCCTGGCCTTCATAAATCAATTTCCCTTCTGTAACCTCTTAAATTGATTTTTGGAACCCATTTAAATCAATTTTTTCTAACGATTGATTTTTGTTGCCCTTATAAATCGATTTTTCTTTAGCCTTTTTAGAGGTTATTTAAAATTGCTTTTTTCATAGCTAAATTCAAATATAAAGTTATGGTTATGGATCGTGGCATTATGGTATACTTTTTGCTAGTGAAGATGATAGAGTTTATGGTTCAACCTGATTCCGATTATGATGACGTGTTCAATTATTTTGGAGAAAATATATGTTTAGAATCATCCATAACTAATTTTGATTTTCTTTGTGTGGTTTGAACTCTTTTGGAGTTTCAGGTTATTATCAATTTTGTTGTTGACTTAAAGAGGATTTCGCGTTTGTGGTGTTGGGATCCTCATCAATCGATCGTTGAAGAAAAGAAAATTGAAGACCGTTTATTCAAGAATTTAATATCTTGATGTTTTTCAAGAATTTAATACCATAAAATATTTTCAAGACTCATAACTGAAGAGTATTTTTTCAAGTATTATGATACCAAAGGGTATTTTGGTCGAAAGACTTTTATATCGCACGACATTCGGTTTGAAGTTTTAATTTTTTTTAATATCTCATTTGTAATTTTGGATAGAGCTTATCTAAGCAAAGTACCAGTTTTACTTTGCATGTGCATTCATAGGCATGTTATATGCTACGGTATAAAGTTCATTTTGGCACAAATGGTTTGACATTGTTAAAATTTTTGATGCATAATGCTTTAAATGTATTTTTAAAGTATTTGCGATGATCTTGAAGGTTCGTATCCAGTGGTGTTTAAATGATTTTATATCACCATTTTTCTAATCTATGTCAGTTTAAAAGAATTTAGTCCTTATAGACTTTTGTTAGAGTTTGGGTTTAAGAATATCAATAATAACTTAGATAATTCAAGGATCGTGTTTTATATACACTTTCCAAAATCTGTGATTTCGACCCTATTGTCTAAGGTATCACATAATCTAATTTGGGATAATCGATTTGGAATTCAAACTTCTTCCAAATATGAAACACAAAATATACTTTGATTATTGTGTTTTTTAGAGAAACAGAAATTTGCAGAGAAAAAAATTTCGATTAATGTAACTTTTAACCTTTGCATACGACTTCCATCTTCATTTTATATATTGAAGATGGTGGTTACAAAACAAAATTGTCGCCAACTAATAATAGTGGTTGATGGTAGTTATAAGGAAAATCCTTTTATGGGTTTATTTCATTTATAAAAACTATGCCCCCTTGGGCCTTGCTAGGATCGCTACCCTTAGACCTCGTCGTCAGGGGTACTGCCCATTAAAACCTTATAAGACTATTATATAAAGTCATCTAGACGTATTGTTTTAAAACACTTTGTAAGGCTATTATATAAAGCCATTTGGATGCCTTGTTTTATTCTTTTATACATCTTCTTTCTCCTCCTTTTCCTTGGAATTTTATCAGCAATGTAATCGTTCAATAAGTAGTGGCCGTTTTATAGTGTGTTTTTTTTTTGTTTCCATTTTATATCTTGGTGTTACATTGTTCGTTGTGTTCATTTTTTGCATTCCAAGCATCTGATGGGTTTTATATGTTATAAAATTACATGTGAATACGTAAAAATCATTTAACAGTTAAGGGCACATGCAACATATAGGGATCCATGTCTTCACAATTAATAGCAACATACTATGAATATCAAGAACCATATTGAAACCCTAGTATAATAAAAAAAAATACAAGAGTTACGGTTTACATACCTTAGAATTATTATAGCAAATAATTCTATTGATTCATTTTTTTTGTTCTTCAAAAAGCTAGCACCAAAAGTATGACATCTGTAATGGCTTACACCTAAAAACCAGGAAAATATAGAACGGAGAGGAGAGAGAGGGAGTAGAGGTAATTTTCGTTTATAAGCCTCTTAGAAATGTTGTGCATGAAGTTTGGATCCTAAGGGGTCCTATTTATAGTTTAGGTAACTTGCAGACAAAGTTAGATTTGAATTGATTAAATATTAGATTTAATCCAAGATCAAGTCATTTCCTTATAAGAAACAATGAGGCTTCCAGAAACCCTAGGAATACCTCCAAAACTGTACATACCATGGAGGGTTCTAGAAGTGTTTTTTTTTGTTCAACTATTGAACAATTACAATTCACCCTTTATACCTATAACTAATTCCAATTAATCCCAAAATTTTAGATTAATTATAATTAAAAATTAATTAATTTTTTGATTTCTTATTACTTTATTAACCTTATAAATTAACAAATCAACTATTTAACCATTGATGTCATATTAAGTTATTAATCACATAATAAATTAACAAACCAATTGTCTATTTCCATTTAATATATTAATCATATAATATATTATCAAATTATTTTCCCATAATTATTAATTGGTTTATTAATCATATAATAATCTAATAAATTATCATTCTATCTCCTAATATATTTCTAGCTATTTCTGGTTATGAGGGAAACCCAAAAATGATTTTGTTTTTAATTACAAGAATATATAAATTTAGATATGAACTTAGACACCTTAATCTAACAGTCTCCCACTTAGATATGTCTATAACTACAATTGCAAGTATAACCCTGAACCAAACAACAAAGTATGTTTTCCAAAGCCACTGAAGAACTCTTATTCAAATCAAATATTGTCCCTAAGATAAGTGATAAGTTGTTCATTCATTCTACAAGATATCGTATGAACAAAGTCATGGATTAAATGATCAACCTCATGTACATTTGTTTGTTTCTTGGTATCCGGTTTTATGATCATATTCACACTACAAAATTGAACACATCAATTAAGTCTAAACTAGGCATGGTTCTTATAGATCAATTCAAATCACTGATGGGCCCAATGATATCACTTTTCCTGTTAGGCAAACATGATCGAATAAACTTCGACTATATAATTACATCTTTTACTCATTAAATCACACATCGCACTACATTTTATAACATCAAATTTCTAATGCGTTTACATAATACATATGCACAACTGACTTGCAAATTACAACTTATGTATCTCATTTTGAAGAATAAAAGATGTTATTGTCTTAGAATTACTTGTAATTGAATCCATGAAGTAATCTCCATGCGTGGGTTTATCCAATACTTAAATTCCTATTTCTAAGTACTCGTGAATATTGCAACAATCAGTATGCAATGTCCCATCTATATGGACAATCTACAAATAATTCATGACAGTCTTAATTCACTATTTACTTCCAAAAGTATGAATGATTGTGGAATTTTTTTAATAATATTTAAATTACTTAGAGAAGTAAACATGCAAAGTGAAACACAATAATAAGCTACTTAACTATGGTATCATACCCCTTTAATATAAATAAATCCCCATTATTTAATCACAATAACAATTACGAATTTATTCATTGTATATTGTTTTGAGTAATCAACTAATCACTTGAATCAAATAACATCAGTCATGCCATGTTATAAACATGCATATTAGGCCTCTCAATGGGCCTTCCTTTGTAAATAGATCAATTAGACATTACTCTAATGTTCCTCATTTCACAATACCAAAGTTTTATCGTTGTCGAAAATGTGGTGGAATTTCATCTTTACATGCATTGACCTTCTTTGATGTCGAGGTTCTAATGTCAAAGAAACTGAGCCTTCGATATTACAGAATGTTCCACTAGAACTTGTTACCTAGAAAAATCCCATGGTTATGAAGTCTTAAATTCAAGGTACACTCCTTGAACACTTCTCTTGTATTAAAGTTCCCAAATCACATGTAGATTTAATAACCATATCCAATTATGGAAACGTTTCCATATACCCATATCACCCTTAATTCTGACCAAGAATCATCTTAATCTAAAATATGTCATTATGGTCCTTCCCACATAATGTCATACTTCCAATTATCCACAAGCAACCAATCTTCGGTAAAACCTCAGAATGTTCTTGACAGTTGTTTAACAACTTTAATCACAGAAAATTCTAATCCTTTTCTAACACTGCCAAAGGAATTTGAAAAATTAGAATACGTGAATATTATAGCATATATGATCGATCCTATATCCGAAGCATATGGGACTCGACTCATTATCAAAAGGATTTAATATATGTTTAACTTTCTTGCTACAATATTTCTATATATGTAATCTCCTATGTTGAACCATTTCAACATGATATTCATATATGTTTTTAACTAAGTTCTATTAAATTATACGATCTAAACCTTTAGTTTCGAAAAAAAAAAGTATGAATGCCCTCTTCGTAGGTTTACCATAGCAAAACATTTCCCTATAGGCAATGTTTCCCATGAAAATGTTGTCATCACACAATACCAACATAACAATTATGCTCCTACTAGCTTTAACATGTACCTAAAAATCAAATGGACTTCTAGAAATCAATACCCTTTGACTCTAATAAGGAAATACAGATTTCTGTTATGTGATGCTTCATTAAGTATCTAACTAGACTTTTCAAGCTTATACGCATTAGTTGGATAATGTATTTGTTTCTTAAAGTCTTCAAGACTGATAGATATATCTATTGAAAGTTCAAACAATTCCTTATCATTCCTCACAATTCGAAATATGAGGAGGGATGTCATAATCATATTGTGAATTTAAGAATGCAATTAACACAACTAATATACATATTGATCTTTATCATATCTTTAAAATCTATTAGCGAAAGTGTTTCCTCATAATCATTTTCATGAATTAGAGTGAAATCTTTTGCCACTTAGATTCAAAGGTGCATACGTTCCCATCCATGTAAATCTTTCCTTTTCAACCTATAGTCATAAGACTAGGTTTAGTACAAACCAATTTCAAATTTAGTTTTCCTTCATGGAGTGAACTTTGTTATTCTAAATTTCTTGCTTTCTGGCAACTCAAGGTCTACCAGTGCTTCCGTATCGTTAGCAGCCCACCCATATTGATCAGTGTACTTTCATTGGCCAATGCGCTTTACTTTTGCATTTAAATGAAAAACATATAAATCAAAAGCATTTCCAACTTAACTGAAAGTGCACATATATAAGAATGTGTTAAATGAAACACAACAGTTTTTCAACCTTAGGTTGTGCGCTAGTGATAACTAAAAGGTTTGTTGTTATTTGACACTTGCAATTTTCAAGATTAATACGACTCCCACTGACTTCTTGACATATGAGCTTTCTCTCAAGGAAAATTACTTAACAAGCTAAAACAAATATTCAAAAGTTTGTGTAGATTCCTGATAAGAAAGCACTTCACATAATTGGACTCAGTTTATCTTTTGTTTCTCGGTCAATGAAAACATCAAAACTCCAATTCAAAATGTGCTAGAGTAAGGAAAGAACTATTACTCCACATATATTATGAGGTGTTATCATTCTTCTTAGTTTGAAATGAGTTTCAAGACATGATTTAGAGTTACTAGAGCATTACTCTAAAACTTGATTAGAACAAAGTATGATTCATCTATTATCGAACCATCTCCAACAATGTTCGATTCCTCTTCTTAGTCATACAATTGCACTGAGATGTTCTTTGAGGATCTATTGTGATAGAATTCCATAATTACCAAGATGATCAAAAAAACATGATACTAAAGTACTATCATTTCCATTTAGATTGGAGAATATTTTACATTTCTGCCTAATTGTACAGAACTCATAATAATTTAAAATTTTCAAAATCAACCATTCATCATCATTGTTTACAAAATAGTCATTGTTTCAAAAGTATTATTTCAATTCAGAGTTTTCCCCAAGAACCAGTGGCATAAAAAGGAAGCTTTGTACGATCACGCCTTTGCCTTTCCACGATCTGAAGTACCTGAAACAATAAACTAAAAACTGTAAGCCAAAGGTTAGAGAGTTCCCCTAAAGTACAAACACACACACACACACTTATAACAACATATACTAGTTCCACAACTAGAAAGATTGGATTACCCCCAAGCGCTCAATATAAGTCTGGTATGCCATTCGGGCCCTCAGCTCATATATGGAATGCTCTCGAGCCATCAGTATGAGCCTGGCACTCCATTTGGGCCCTCAACTCATATCTGGAATGCTCACGGGTTTGTTGGCTACAACACAAGGTAGTACAATCTCAACCCAACCCTATATGTCGACATATGTAACATATAAACATAAACAAAGAACCAACAAATACAGATAATCATGAAGGTCTACTAATCAGCCACAAACTAGCATAATATTATCCTGTCACCTTCTTCTCCTACAAGAATATCACTAAAACACAAATATGAGCTCAAGATTCACCCTTCTCAATTAGGGTTAGCTAGAGGCACGTTTTATCAGGTGGAGGTTGATGAGCGAATGAGAAATGAAGTGATAATGATGCTTATATTTGGACCAAACCCTAAAAATTAGGGTTTGAGGATTCTTCATGTACACCATGCGTACGCGGCATACGCTTAGGGTACTAAGGTCTGCCGAAGTACGATCAACATACACAACGCATTCCCAGCGAACTAAGGCTTTGCCAAAATCACCAAAATGCCATTATGGGCCATTCTTGCAATATTTCTCAAGATCAAGGGTCAAAATGCAATTTTCCTTCATATGTAGGGTTAAAATTGAAAATACCTCATCATCAAGATGTTAGAATTCTCCCCCACTTGAACTAGACTTTGTCCTCGAAGTCATCTGCTGCGAATAACTCAGGATAATGCTCCCGTATCTCCGCCTCTGACTCCCAAGTCCACTCGGAGCCTCTCTGATGTTTTCACTAAACCTTTACCAAATGTATCTCCTTGTTGCGTAGGACCCTCATCTTTCTCTCCAGTATCGCTACCAGCCTCTCAATATAACTCAGGCGTTTATCGACCTGAATATCATCCAAATGGACCAATGGGTCATCGTCCAACACGCACTTCCGCAACTGTGAAACATGGGAAGTTTTGTGGATCTGACTGAGCTCATTCGGCAAATCCAAACGGTAGGCCACCCTTCCTACCCTAGCGGTCACACGAAACAATCCAATATACCAGGGACCAAATTTTCCCCTCTTCCTGAAGTGTATCACACCTTCCAGGGTGAGACCTTCAATAGTACCATATCACCGACCTGGAACTCCAAATTTGATCGACGCCAGTCGGCATAACTCTTCTACCGACTCTGAGTTGTCTGCAATCTCTTCCTGGTCTGCTAGATAAGCTCTGTAGTCTGGAAGACCACCTCAGTCCTCCCCATGACTCTTTGACCAACCTCCCCCCCCCCCCCAACAAACCGGGGTACGCCATCTCCGACCATACATAAGCTCGAAGGGAGGTACACCAATAGTCCAATACTGGAGTAATAGTTGTTGTTGTAGGAAAACTCCGCTAGAGGTATGTAGGAATCCCAACTCCCACCAAAATCTATGACACAAGCCTACAACATATCCTCAGGTGTCTGGATGGTCCGCTCACTATGGTCGTCAGTCTACGGATGATAAGCAGTGTTGAAATGTAGCCTCGTACCCAATTCCTTTTGGAACTTCTGCTAAAATCGGGAAGTGAATCGAACATCTTGGTCTGATACATTGGCAACCGGAACCCCATGACGAGTGACAATCTCCCGAACATACACATCGGCCAATTTCTCAGCTGAGGAGCTCTCCCGAATGGCCAAAACGTGGGCACTCTTGGTCAAACGATCCACGATGACCCAAATAGTATCAACCCTTGGCAATATTTCATAGCTTGGTGATAAAATCCATGGTGATATGTTCCCACTTCCATATGGGAACCTCAAAAGGTTGCAGCCTCTAATGCTCGAACTTGACCATCCCACATGTCAAGCACCTCTCAACGTAGCAGCCTATCTCCCTCTTCATACACGGCCACAAGTAACTTAATCTCAAATGTTGATACATCTTGGTGGCTCTCAGGTGTATCGAAAAGCAACATATATGTACGTCTTCCAAAACTATTTGTCTGATCCCACTAGAAACCATAACCTATACTCGACCATACCGGGTCAACAAACCCCGACTACCGGTGACAAATATGTCAATCTCGCCCTTAATCCTCTCATGTTTCCATTTCTCCTTCTTGAATCTTTCTACCTGGGCCCCTCTGATCAAATCCAAAAGTGGAGAATCAATAGATGTCCTCATACACATACCCCCAACCAAATATCCTGTCGACTTGCGGCTCAAAGCATCCATGACCACATTCACTTTACCCCGATGGTAAAGGATCTCGCAGTCATAATCCTTGACCACGTCAAGCCACCTGCACTGTCTCATGTTCAGGTTTGGTTGGTCCATAAGATATCGCAAACTCTTGTGATCCATGTAGATAGTACACCGAACCCCATACAAGTAGTGCCACCAAATCTTGAGGGCAAACACTACTACCCCCCAACTCCAGATCATGAGTAGGATATCATACCTCATGCGGCTTCAACTGTCGAGAAGCATACACAATCACTCGCCCCTGTCCATAAGAACCACCCCCAAACCAATGATAGACGCATCAAAAAATACAACAAAATCCTCAACACCCTTTGGAAGGGTCAACACTGGGGCCTCGCATAATCTATGTCGTAGCGTCTCAAACACTGTTTGCTCCTCAGGGACCCATCGGATATCCACATCATTCCTCTTCAGACGAGTGAGGGGTACAACAATCTTAGAGAAATCCTTGATAAACCTTTGATAATATCCTGTTAAACCCAAGAAACTCTTGATCTTTGAGGGTGACTTCGAAAACTCCCACTGGATCACAACCATAATCTTGGCGAGATCGGCCAAAATCCTGTTATGGTTAATGAGATGCCCCAGGAACTGGACCTCTCGTAACCAAAACTCACACTTCGAGAACTTGCCATACAACCATTCTCACCTCAACACTCCCAAAAGCTCTCGAAGGTGCTCATCGTGTTGTTCTCTGGTCTTGGAATACACCAATATATCATCAATAAAAACTATAACTGATCGATCGAGCATCAACCTGCACACTCAATTCATAAAATCCATAAACACTGCGGGTGCATTGGTGAGCCCAAATGGAATCACCACGAACTCGTAGTGCCCATAACGAGTCTGAAATGCAGTCATCTCCACGTCCTCCTTTCTAACCCTCACCTAATGATATCCCGAACTTAGATCGATCTTGGAGAACCAAGATGCTCCCTAAAATTGATCAAAGAGTTAACTAATCTGCGGAAGGGGATAACGGTTCTTCACCGTCAACTTGTTCAACTCCCGGTAATCAATACACATCTGGTGTGAACCATCCTTCTTGTTGATGAACAATATCATTGCTCCCCACAACGAACTGCTCGGTCTAATGAACTGCTTTCCTAACAGTTCCTAGAGCTCATAGGACAACTCCTACATCTCGGGCGGTGCCAAACGGTACGACGCCTTGACAATCGGATCCATACCTGGTAGTAGGTCAATCCTGAACTCCACCTGCCTCTTGGGAGGCACACCGGGTAAATCCTCCAGAAATACATCCGCCAACTCCCTACCAACTGACACATCTGAAACTGAAACCTGCTCCCCAACTCGAGTATCAACCACATAGGCAAGATAACCCATACAACCATGCTAAATGTAGTGTTGATCCCTGTACGTCGAACAAAACCCTGACCCAAACCTGGTACCCTCTCCATAGATGACCAATTGTCCTCCACTTGGGTTTCGAACTATCACCCGTTGACCCTCGCAGACTATCATAACACAAAACCTTCTTAGCCATTCCATCCTCACTATCACGAATACATCCCCCATGGGGATAAAAATCAAATCAACCAGATAAGGTACCCCAAAATTCTCCAATACACAACCCTGATACACTCTATATGTAGAAATCCCATATTCGTTGGTGATAGAAACCCACAACGGACACTCCAACTTACTAAGGGTCAGATCAAAATCCCTACTAAAAGACAGAGACACAAAGGACCGACTCACGCTCGATTTGAATAACACAAGAGCAGGAAAAGAATTCACTAAGAATGTACTAGTAATGATGTTTGGCTCCGCACTAGCCTCCTATGTCGTGATCTGAAAAGCACGACCTCGAGCCCTCAGGGGCTCCGCCCTACCCTGTCGCCTAACGGTGATCCTCAAAGTAGCCAGTGCTAAAGCCTACGACGGTCCTGCAGTGAGCAAAGGACAGTTGGCCTTTACATGGACAACCTGCTAACAGTGATAACATATCCTGGTGTTGGTATGGGAACCTGCTGGCGACAATCCTTAGCATAATGTCCATCATTGCCACATTTGTGGCACCCAAACGAAGATCGAAAAGCACCTCATGAACCTTGTTGCACTTGCCACACGTGCGGGCCCTCTGACTCCTAGATCTCACATCAGCTGCCTTAAACCGCTTTGTTGTAGGTTGCGACTGCACCGGAGCCTTGTATCCGCTCCCTCGTCTGGAGCTCCAACTCAATCTCCCACCTCCATGAGGCCTCCTGCAACTCCACAAGTGTACCATAGCGCTGAGTAGACACAAACTGGCGAATTTCCGTCTTGAGCATGCTCAAGTACCAGGTCATCTGAGCTTGCTCAGAAGCAGCAAACTCAGGGCAAAACAATGCTCTCTCAGTAAACATATTGGTGATCTCAGTTACCAATACCGCCTCAGATCCAAATACTCCTGGGCTAGTCTCTCCCTCTCAACCAATGGAACACATCTCGTTTAGAACATCTCAGAGAACTGCTCCCATGAATCAGCAACCCTCTGCTCCATAGTGTAAGAGCTAGTAGCCAATCTCCACCAATCCTTCACTCCAGACCGAAGAAGGTTCAGAGCGCACTTGACCTTCTGGTCAATAGTGCAGATGCAAGTAAAGAAACATCCCTCAACATCTGATAACCATTTCATAGAAATGATCAAATCCTGAACACCATCAAACACGGGGGGCTTCGTATTGTTGAAGTTCTGGTACTGGGAGGCTCTCCCCCACCAATCCCTGCAACAACAACGACTACGGTAGCTAAACAGTGGCAACCTCAATGAGAGAAGCATAATGGTTATCAAAGTACTCAATCATGGCGGTCTTTATAAACCCAAATAGCTCCGGTATCTGTACACGGACAACAGTCAACACCTCCAAAGAACTCAATGTCCTAATCTCCTCCTCAGTCAACCATGGCCTATCTTGGCCACTAGATCCAACTCCTGAATCGAATCTCCTCATAACCATCATACTGAAAATAAACAAGAAAATATCATATGAGGCACATTTTCATACCATATGAGATATTCTAAACAACAAAACCCTTGGGGTTTGTGACTTCCCTGTTATGCATACAGATCTTGTGCTTCCAGTAGTACGGGCCCATACTACCTTCTGCACCTACCCGTATTTGTCTCAGAAGATCATCACAACACCCCTAACAGCACACACTAGAATACGTATACATCGTATTCTCTCTTCCTAGAGAAAGGCTATACATTCCTTAACTAGCCGAATATTGTCACATAACCCATCCATGAAACTTCCACCAACCTTGCAGCACTCACATATGCTAATCATACATAACACTAGATCCTATAGACAGTCGAATACTTGATTCTAACATAATCCATTCATCAAACAAGAACAGGAAATAAGGATAAACCAAACATTCTCAGGCTATAGAATCTTAGTTATGTACAACTATGATGCATACACTAAGCAACTATAGTGATGATGTCAATTCCATACAAGAAAGAAACCCTAGGCTATCAGGCAATTATATGATGCGATTCTTGAAGATCCTTGACCAATCACTAGCATGTCATTCTAACATAAACATAATATTGAATAACAGTGTGGGTAACTTGGGGTAAACTTTCTTGCACCAGTTTATCGTACACATCACATCCTTCCTTGTTTACTTTTAAAAACAATTTTTGAAAATCGGTTTAAAAAATCTTGTAGTTCCCTAATTTGATTAGATTCACACAAATGCACATCCAATTCTCTCAAACCAAGACTTTGATACCAACTTGTAACACTCAAAACTCACAATAATTTAAATTTTTCAAAATCATACATTCATCATCACTATTTACTAAAATAGTCATTGTTTCAAAAATATTATTCCAATTTAGAGTTTTCCCCAAGACCTAGTGATATAAACAGGAAGTTGTGTACGATCACGCCTTTTCCTTTCCACGATCCTCTGAAGTACCTGAAACGATAAACTAAAAACTGTAAGCCAAAGCTTAGTGAGTTCCCCGAAAGTACCAGCACACACACACACACATATAACAGCATATACTGGGTCCACAGCTAGAAAGATTAGATTACCCTCGAGCCCTCGATATGAGTTTAGCTTTCCATTCAGGCCCTCAGCTCATATCTGGAATGCTCTTGAGCCCTCAATATGAGTCTGGAATGCCATTCGGGCCCTCGGCTCATATCTGTAATGCTCACGGGTTTTTTGGTAACGTCACAAAGCAGTACAACCTCAACCTAACCTAATATGTCGACATATGTAACAGATAAACATAAGCACAGAACCAGCAAATACAGATAATCATGTAGATATACTAATCAACCACAAACTAGCATAATACTATCCTAACTGGATAAATAATCTAGTGGGCCGACATTGGTGCCTTTGACCCACGGTACAATGAAAAGAAACTCACCTCACAGTTTGACAATAGTTGAACAATACACTGCTCCAAATACCGGCTCTACAGGTCACCAATTCAATAGATAGAGACCAAGGCTTAACTATAGCTTAAAATACCCAACACACCCTTAAGTCAAACTTGGTCAAGCCTGGTCAAATTCAAAGTCAACGATCAAGGTCAACGGGTCAACTCGGTCCACTTAGCTGAGTACACAAGGTGTACTCAGCTCCTACGTTGGGCGTACTCTGGCTTTGACCGTATTCGGGCGGTTGACTTTGTACGCGCGGCGTACGCTAGGTTACACATGGCGTACACATAGTATCCCATTTTCCTCAATAAGAGCTTAATGCATTAAGCTCTTACATCCCAATTTCAGTTCCAAGGCCAAAATACTACTAAGAGTCATTAATTTTCCAACTTTATGACTTTTCATGCCTAAGAAGTGCTTAATACACAACATCCCAACTTCTTAACACCTTAAGACCTTCTAGAGCATGCATGGGGGAAAACTAAGCATCAAGACCACATTTTTATGACTCAAGACCCCTCAGTAGGTCTGAAAGGATGACTTATTCGATTAAGAGCATGCCATGATCAAGAATCATCATATTTTGGACCAAAAATGTCGTAAATGAAGAAATAGCTAGATCTACAAGATAAGATGATCAAGCAAGGAGCTTTTTACCTCCTAGAGGTCGCTAGCAAGGAGACAATCCCGTATATAAATTGCTTCCAAGGTCCAAGGTCTTCCTACCACCTTCTTCTCCTTCAAGAATATCACCAAAACACAAATATGAGCTCAAGATGCACTCTTCTTAATTAGGATTAGCTAGAGGGATGTTTACCCAAAACACATTTAAGTCAAACTTGGTCAACCCTGGTCAAAGTCAAGGTCAACGGGTCAACTTGGTCCACTCAGTTGAGTACGCGGGGTATACTCTGGTTTTGACCAGAATCGGGCGGTTGACTTCGTACACGCGGCGTATGCTAGGTTACACACGACATACGTACAATATCCTATTTTCCTCAATAAGAGCATTAAGCTGTTATGTCCCAATTTCAGATCCAAGGCCAAAATACCACTAAGAGACATAAAGTTTTAACTTTATGACTTTGCATGCCTAATAAGCTCTTAATACACAAAATCCTAACTTCTTAACACCTTAAGACCTTCTAGAGCCTGCATGGTGAAAAACTAAGCATCAAGACCACATTTTTATGACTCAAGACCACTCACTAGGTCTGAAAGGATGACTTATTCGATTAAGAGCATGCCATGCTCAATAATCATCATAGTTGGGACCAAAAATGCCCTAAATGAAGAAATGGATAGATTTACAAGATAAGATGATCAAGCAAGGATCTTTTTACCTCATGGAGGTCGCTAGCAAGGAGACAATCTCATATCTAAGTTGCTTCCAAGCTCCAAGGTCTTCCCACGACCTTCTTCTCCTTCAATAATATCACCAAAACACAAAGATGAGCTCAAGATGCACTCTTCTCACTTAGGGTTAGCTAGAGGGACGTTTTCGTAGGTGGAGGATGATGATGGAATGAGAAATGGGGTGATAATGATGCTTATATATGGACCAAACCCTAAAAATTAGGGTTTGAGGATCCTTCACATATGCCCGACATATGTGGTTAACGCTTAGCGTACTAAGTTCCGCCCAAGTACGCTCAGCATACAAAACATACACCCAGCTTACTAAGACTTTGGCCAAAATGACCAAAATGCCACTATAGGCCATTTTTGCAATCTTTCTCAAGCTCAAGGGTTAAAATGCAATATTCATTCATACATAAGGTTAGAATTGAAAATACATCCTCATCAGGATGTTATACTAATAGATTATTTTCTTCTTTGTACTAGTCTTTGAATCCTTTAGAATTATGTTTAATCTTACAAACACAATCATATTCACTGAAGCATCAGTAGATCATGACAAATAGAGTTATCTTCCTTTGTAGTGGATATGAAGAGTCCATATTAACATGTACTATATCCATTAGTCCTTCACATGCCTCACATAAACATGTGAACAATGACTCAGTCAAAAGTTTTCAATAAACAAGAGTCTCACATATAATTTGGATTGTACGACTCCAAGTATCTGTCTAATTGGTGATGTGATTTTTTCACCTGGTAAGTTATGACTATACCACAAGCGCATTATTATAAGCATCAAATCCACAATTAATATTGCTATTATTAGAAACACACTCATTGATGTCACTACAAGGAAATATAAAATAAGGAAACCAGATAAACCAAAACTTCAATTTTATTGACTAAAGATAAAATTGGAACTTGTCCTTCCGATGCATAAAATGAGAAACTATATTTCTAGACATCTCCAAAGAGTAACAACAATCTATTAAAATTATCCTCACTCCTTAGTAGTAGCTCCAAATTCTAACCGTCGAACTATGCGACTAAAGTCTATTTCCTACAATCAGAGTCAACTCACTTTGCTCAAGCTTCCTTCTTTCTTTTAGATCCAAAAATACCATAAAAATGTGATCATCACATTATTTTTTAAGTGTCTACAAATATGAATTTATGGAATTAGATAATGGATGTAGCTGAAGTAGAGTCACACGACTTAACTTTACTATCTTTAAGATCCTTCTGATATTTTGGGCAGCTTCGCTTCCAATGTCCCTTCAATTGGCAATAGAAATAGATCGACTCATTAGGTTAAACATATGGAATGATCTTAGAATGAGCCTTTTTCTTTACCATATGATAAAACAATTTGACCTTGGCCAATCTCGTTCGATTGGGAAGAGAAATCTTTTGTTGATCACCAATGTTACCACTGTTAATGTCCATGAAACTCTTGGTATTAGACCCTATAATTATTTTTGCTTTAGTGAGTTCTTAAGCATTTATGCTTCAACAAATATCAACATTGATTCAGATCCATTAGGGTCACATCGGGATTCCTCATATGAAAGTTCTCAACAAACTGACCATATAACTTTGGAAGCGACATAAGAACCAAATCATTGGCTTGCTCCTTCGGGAATATGACATCCATCAGCTTGTCAATGTATGATTTCATTTTCATAACATGCGTACATATAGAGTCTCCATCTTTGTGTTACATGTCAATAAGACTTGTGTAGTTTCATATCTTTCAACTTGAGGTAAACGTGACGTTGGGAGAGTCATAAGCGGAGGGTGTGGAAGAAGTGAGGAGAGACAATGTCTAGTTCCACCATTAACTAAAGAATGGAAGACATTTTTACCTTGATCAAAATATGGAAGACCATCTCCAGAAGAACGAGGAAAAACATTTCCAAAAGAACGAGGAAGACCATTTGTATCTTCATTAGACATCCAAAAGTGGGGAAAAATAGAATTCAAGTTAGTTGATTTTAATCCTTAGTTATTACCCCAACAATTAAATTAAGGCTAGGACCCATATTTTCATTTTGTACTATGAAGAGGGATGTCATAGTCATATCACGAAACTATTTTAGGTAGGCGAAAATATGTCACCAATTTCAGTCACATGAAACTCTTATATCTTTTTAAGATTTTCATTGAAACATCAAGGACATGTTTAATCACGAATTATGCTCTTACCAATTGTGATTGGGATGTCGAGAATCTCAATTAAGATGTGAATAACCATGCAAACCCACTTGACAACCTCGATGTCATTTATCATTTCAAATTGATGTGTCGGTAAACCACACACGCTCCATTAACAATGATAATTTTTGAGTTGTTCCATCATTTCAATTTCAAATTAGTATGTCGGTTAACTACACATGCTCCAATAACGATGTTTTGAAGAAATGATGTCCGTTTTCATGGATTAACATACATTTCACAGTTTTCCTAAAGTAACTAGAGTGGGATTTTAAAATAAGGTTCTAGTAATTTATATCATTATACTTGTAATAAGATTATGTCCTATCAAACCCGTTTGGCTAACGACCCTCCACCACACAAATGAGAGATGGGTGAAAAGGACACATATTCAACGATCATTTTATATGTCATTTCCTTATACCCTTCTTATAGTATGACTTCATGAACGAGGCCTACTATTGATTCGAATGACTTTTCTTATACATATAGTATTAAACGTTTATATATATAAGGTGATCTTTAAAACCGTTTAAAACACAAGGTTTAAACATTAGTTATCTAAATTAATCATATAATTAATTAATAAATTTAAACCTAATATGATTTCATATTTTCTTTTAAGTAATAAACTAATTAAATAAATTAAATCATTTAGGAATTAAATAATTATCATTAATAATTCAAATTTAATCATAATCCCTCTAAATTTCGAAATTAGGGTTAGAGACATTTAAAATAACAAATAAGGAACTAGAAACCCTAAGAAAACTGTAGGTATTTTTGAAAATGGGGAAAGAAGTTATGGTGTCAAGAAACCTTAACAATTATCGAAATTTGCAAGAGGCAAGGGTTTATTTTTGATAAACCCTAGCTAGAGCAATTCACCTCATGTACAATTAATTATGAGACCAAGGCTCTAATACCATTGATGAGTTTTATAGTTTATAAAACTGCATGTGAATACGAAAAAATCACTTAACACTTAAGGGCACATGCAACTTATATGAATCTATGTCTTCACAATTAAAAGCAACATACTATGAATGTCAAGAACCATATTGAAACCCTAGTATAATCGAAAATACAAGATTTAGAGTTTACATACCTTAGAATTATTATGGAAAATAATTCTATGGATTCATTTCTTTTGTTCTTGAAAAAGCTAGCACCGAAAGTATGATGTCTCTAATGGCTCACACCTAAAAACCTAGAAACTCTAGAATGAAAAGGAAGGATAGGGAGTAGAGGTAATTTCTTATAAGCCTCTTAGAAAGGTTGTGTATGAATTTTGGTTCCCCATGGGTCCTATTTATAGTTTAGATAAATTGCAGGAAAAACCATATTTGAATTGATTATGTAATAGATTTAATCTAGATTCAAATCATTTTCTTACATGTAGTTAGGAATCCCTCCAAAACCATCCATACCATGGAGGTTTCTACAATTGCTTATTTTGTTCAACTATTGAACAATTACAATTTACCTCTTGCACCTTTAATTAAGTTCAATTAATCCCAAATTATATATTATTAATAATTAATTAATTCTTATTGATTTCTTATTAATTTATTAACTATATAAATTAACAAATCAATTATTTAACCATTGATGTGCTATTAATTTATTAATCACATAATAAATTAACAAACCAGTTATATATTTCAATTATTATATTAATCATATAATATATTAACAAATTATTTTCCATGATTTACAATTAGTTTATTAATCATATAATAATCTAATAAATTATCCTTATCTCCTAATGTCATTTCTAGATATTTCTGGTTATGAAGACAATTCAAAAAGGAATTTGATTTTAATTATAAGAATATACCAATTTAGTTATGAGCATTGACAAATCCAACACCATCGTCATTTATCGCGTTGGTTTTCTTTGTGGTAGTTTTGCATTTATAACTTTATGACAGATCATTGTGATTGTGATGATTAATGTCCCGATTCTTCTTATTCTCCATCGCCTCTCATAAATGATCCCAAGGTTTCTAACATCCTAACGGTCATCCAAATATCACCACGGCTCTGCTTCTTCAACATCTAAGCTCGTTACCTGTGTTGATGACATTGGATCAGTTGTCAGAAAGCGGCTTCGCATCTACGAAGCATGGGTAAATGTTTTCAGGTTTCATCCTGTGTCATGTTTATGTTCTGGATCAAAACAATAATCAACTATTGATTTGTATTTGTGTTTAGATAAATAAAGTGGGCCAAAGAAGCATTAATCCGAAAATCATGGCCCAAGTTGTTGGAAGCCCTTATCCTAGATGACTACGATGACAAAATGTCAACTTGTCAAGTGTAGTTGAGTGGGATTATGATTATGAAAGTTTTGGCATAATTTTTTTTTAATGCTAAAAGTATTAATATCAGTATTAGGATAAATATAAAAATTAAAACAGTTGTTTTAAATATGTTAGATTCCAAATCCATAAAAAAAAAATATTAGGTAAAACTTTTGAATTATTTTGTTATTTACAATTTTCACTAAACCAAAAAACCAAATTTACATTCTACCCTTAATTAGACTCCTATAACATTCCTGCACACCAATATGACTTTTTGAGGAGACCAATTTAATTGAAAAGGGGCTTTAACAATTTTGAAAATAGATCTGTCAATTCGAGACACGAATACATGAATTTGTTAGAGACAACACAAATACATCTTGAAAATTGGGATAAAATTTATTTCTCATCGTATAATCGTATCATGTCAAATTCATGGCCGACATATTTTTCTGACACAAATATACAAATTGTCATCTACTTGAAACCCACTAATAATTTGGGCTTTAAAAACGTTATGGAGTTATATCTTATGTTCCATAGTTACAATTTAGTATTGTTATTTAACAAAATACCATATCTTGTATTCTTTTGCTTCTTAGTTCTTACTTAAATTATATATTTTGGTGTAAGACTAAGAGGGTATTTGACTGTTCATCTAAAAATAACTTTTTAATTTGTTGATTTATTGAAAAGTCAATAAGTTAAAAAAATATTTAGATATAAAAAAGGACCTTTTAAAACAATTTTTTGTTTAATCTTTGAAAATGGGATTTTAAAAAATCATAATTTTTAACTTCTTGAAACAATTTATGACATTAGGTTTATAAAGTAAATGAAAGATAAAATAAAATCCAATATACCTGTAGGTGTTTATTTGAACTGCGAGTTTATTTGAACTGTGTGCTCACCAGGTGTACTCCATCCCCCACATGGTTGCCTTAAGGACATTTATTGCTGAGGAATCCACTTAGCAGTAGTGTCTATCCCGATGATGATCCTTAGGCTAGGTCCCTTATGATAGGTGTTTAGGGACGTAAGGAAAGGATAACGGGAATGGGTAATCGGGTTATTGTTGATCGATGAAATTAATAAACTTATTTATTGTGGGTTGAAAACCCTATGTGCTCACCAGACTCTTAACCCTGACCCACTCAGTTTCTTGTATTACAGGTAGTGGCACATGAGCATAGATGTGATGTCTTGGGATGAGAGATTAAGAGATTTTAGGCCTGTAAATACGGAATAATGTAGTAAGGCCTACGTTGTACTATTTATGCTTATGATTTGTATCGAACATGACATCCTGAGTCTTTTTAATGAAATACATTTCTATGGAAATGCTTTTGATAAATATTTATCATATTTTGTTTTGGGACAAATTCCGCAACACTTTTATTTAAAATGTAACTCTGATTTTCAAACAAAGCATGAACAAATTCGGTCTTTTGTGGCCGTGAAAATGGGGATGTCACACATGAACAAGCTTTTGTCATTTAAGGACATGACAAGTATCTCTTACATTGATGACTATGCCATCATGGTAAACCATTAGGTTTTCGCTTAATGTTTCGGTAGAACATGAGACTTAATTCATACAACATGCATGCTTCTAGGGACAAGGTCATGTGAGAGATGATTAACCATGAAAATAAACACCCAAGCTTTAAGATAAGTTTTCTAATTAGGACCAGTAAATCTCACAATAATACTTTAGACAATGCTAGATAGTCAACGTGAGTGGGTGACTCAATGTTCTAAGTAGATGGTCTCGCTGATGAGAAACTTAGAGAGATATAGTCACATACAGTAGTATGCTTTTACGGACGATGATGTGTCAAAATTTGCATACTAGGCTTAGAATTGCCACCATCAAATTTCTTTTTTTAAAAATGGTACAAAAGAATAAACAATATAAGAATATAAAAAGAGTTAGTCAAACAAGAAAATAGTTTAAACAACGAAATATGTGCAACTTTTTCAGAAAGGTGATAAAGAATCATTCCATCAAATCTTTGGAATTGAATGGTAATTAATGCACTTCCATTTTTCAAGATATCTACCACTTGAAATTTCATCTATAAAAGAAAACAAACAATATAAACCATATCACACAAAAATGGCACAATATATCATAAGTGATGTAGCCTTTTATTATTGAAGTGTTACAGAAGGATTCCAAGCTTCATGTTCACCAGGAGCAAGAGAATAGGTGAAGATCAGTCTTTGTAACCAATGAGTTAACTGGCTCGAATCCATAAAACCATCATATCTTCAATATCAACATGAGGGCATTCGAGGTTTTATAGGATCATGAGTCAGTAGATGAAAACTAGACTTATTGCATTAATGGTTGCTCTTTGCATCCATAACAGTGAGTGAAGGAGAAAGAATGTATTGTCAAGAAGAAAAGGACATGATGCCACTCTTGTTCTTACCAAAAAGAGCATTGTGATCTTTCCATAAAGCTCTAGTCCTTACAAATTATGAAGCAATAAGATACAGATAAATCTTAGATAGGATTGTAAATAGTAAATGTAAGATATTGCATTAATAAAAGAAGCATTTGTTTTTGAGTTTTTCATAAGACATAAAACAATTAGAAAATAATTAAGACATTGAAAGCATTCTAAGATCTGTAATTAATTTGTTCAAACTCTTTTCGTACAATGCCTTGGTGAAGATGTCAGCTAGCCGATCGGTGGATGGAATACAGAACAATTCCACATTCCCTTTTGAACTATGACCCTGATGAAATGATGATGGATGTCGATGTACATGGTATTTGAATGTTGCACTAGATTTTGTATCATCTGAGTGGAATTGGTGTTGTCTTATCTGATGGGTGTCTTCGAGAAGTTTAGACCATAATCCAAGAGTTGATTCTGAATCCATAGAATTTGAGCACAACACCTTCCAGCGACAACATATTCAGCGTCAGTGGTAGAACAAACCACTGATGTCTGCTTTTTGTTGGACCAACTTAACATTCTATTTCCAAGTATTTGATCTCCACTTGAAGTGCTTTTATGATCAATGTCACACCTACCATGATCGGAGTCAGTGTATCCCACCAACTTGAACTGAGAGTCACGAGGATACCATAACCTACGATTGGGTGTCTGTTTTAAATACCGAAAAATCCTTTTGACAACATGAAGATGAGATTCCTAATTCCTTAGGACTGGCTTGATAGCAAGCACATAATATGGTGTCAAACATAATGTCAAGGCGATTGGCTGTAAAATATAGTAAGAGCCTATCATTCCTCGAAATAGAGTTGCATTCCTATCATTCCTTGAAATAGAGTTGCATTCACATCAGTGCCACTTGGATCGGTGCCAATACAAGTTGATGAAGACATCGAAGTCTTTTCCGGTTTGCAATAAGAGAAACCATACTTCTTCAACATATCTGTAATATATTTAGCTTGACAAACAAAAGTACCATCAGTTAGTTGTCTGACCTGCAAGCCCAAAAAGGAAGTTAGTTCAGCCATCATACTTATCTCGAATTTCTCGGCCATGACCTCCGCGAATTCTGAACTTAGCATTTCATCAGTGTATTCGAAGATGATATCGTCTACATACACTTGAGAAGGAATGATATGAGATCCTGATTGCTTTATGAACAAAGTGTTATTGATCTTTTCTCGTTTGTATCCACTTGAAAGAAGATAACTTGCCAATGTGTCATACCATGCTTTAGGATCCTACTTTAATCCATAGACAACTTTGTCGAGACGATACACATGATATGTAAACTCTTCATTTTCAAACCCTGAAGGTTTTTTGAGAAAGAATTCTTCTTGAAGATCTCCATGTAGAAAGGCAGTCTCGACATCCATTTTGTAGACTTTGAAGGTTTTGAAAGAGGCAAAAGCTAGAAACAAACGAATTGCTTTTCAAGTCTTGCAACTGGAGAAAATGTTTCATCATAGTCTAGCCCTTCAATTTGACAAAACCCTTATGCTACAAGCGTAGCTTTGTTTCTTATGACGATTCCATCATCATCCATTTTGTTCCTGAAAACCTACCGAGTGCCAATGATATTCTTTCATTGAGGTGTGGGAACAAGAGTCCACACACGATGACGTTCAAATTCATTTAGCTCATATTGCATGGCCTTAATCTAGCCAGCCTCTTTCAAGGCATCAACAATATTCTTTGGTTCGATCATTGAGGTGAAGTTTACAAACATACAGAACTTGTTGTTGACTCCACTGCCAGTGAGAATCCTATAATTTACATCTCCAATGATTTGTGATTCAGCATGATCTCGAAGGATTCTTGGATTAGAACTTTCATTTGTATTGCTATGGCAAGAGACTTCCTGATTTGATGATTTAGCTTCTCCACGGAAAATAGGCTAATCTTCAGAGATAGGTTGAAAACTAATTAATTGATCAGCAATGGTAACAATGAGATCAGCATCATTTGACAAGAGCTTAGGAACAGGTTCTGAAGGACTGTAAGTAAGTTCATTCAAAATTGACGAGGGGTGATCAAATCGATCATGAATGAATGACTCTTCATCAAAGGTGACATGAATTTTTTCTTCAACAATTTGCCTTGAAAGATTAAATACTCTGAAAGCCTTGGATACGCTGGAGTATCCTAGGAACACTCCTTCATCAGATTTAGCATCAAACATTCTAATGTTGATCTCTTTGATTCAAGATGTAACAAACACATGAAAATAAGACATGGTTGGTTTCCTTTCTTTCAGTAGCTCATAAGCAGTTTTCCCATGATGTTTAACAATAATATACTGGTTTTGGGTATAACACCCTATGTTGACAACTTCAACCCTCAATGACTGTAGCATCCCAAAAGATCATGACCAAAAATTTCATTTTTATTTATTCAAATAACCATAATTATCAAAATCATTTCATCCAAAAACATAATTCATAATATCAAATCAAAGTATCTCATCAAAACTCATATCAATATATCAGAGTAAAAACATCCTAGGTTAAACAAATGGTGTGTGCACTGCAGTCATCCCGAGCTCTTCCCCTTGTTACCGGAAGTACCTGAAACCAAAACTGAAAATTGTAAGCACGAAGCTTAGTGAGTCTACCCAAACTACCACATACCATACACATAACCATGCTACTAGGAGATACGGGCCCCACCCACACTCAAGGAGATATAGGCCCCGCCCACACTCGGCTAACTAAGAGATATGGGCCCCACCCACACTCCACTGACTATGAGATACGTGCCCCACCCACACTCCGCTAACTATGAGATACAGGTCCCACCCACACTCGACTAACTATGAGGTACGGGCCCTGCCCATACTTGGCTAGCTATGAGATACGGGCCCCGCCCACACTCAGCTACTAAGCATACATACAAGTATCACACAGACAACAAGTATAACCAAATCTATCAATCATTCCTATATCCATACTCAAATAATGCTATGAGATACGGGCCTTGCCTACACTCTACTATCTATGAGATTCGAGCCTCACCCACACTTAACCGCTAATCAATACAAATAACATATACAGGCTGACCTTGGTGCCTTCGACGCATTCAAACCAAGAGGGAACTCACCTCACTGTCGAATGATAGCTGAAACGTTTCTGCATGGAATCAACTCTACTCACTCCCTGAACAAAAACAACCCCTTAGATACCATTCCATACTCATAATCCTTAAGGGCCAACTCTGGTAAAGTCAAAGTTAAAGTCAAGTCAAAGTCAACGCTTCGAGTTGACTCAACTTGTTGAGTTTACCCTTCAACTCGTCGAGTTCCCATGAATGAAAGACTCGTGAAACCACGATCTAACTCATCGAGTTTTCCTCCAACTCGCCGAGTTCCTCCTTCTCAATAGAAACAAGACTTTCCTAGTACAACTCATCGAGTTCCCTTGTGGACTCACCGTGTTCCATTAACAGAATCGGGAATGTTAAAGCCAACTCATCGAGTCCCTTTATGAACTCGTCGAGTTCCATGCATTTCTAGTCTATTAAGCCCTTTCCTCAGATCTAAGATTCCAGAATATAGATCTACATTGTTTCATGGCATATTTCTGTAAAGTCGATAACTTGATGGATTTGCATGCCTCAAATGGACCCAATCTTGAGATATAGCAACCTACTTCTATGGACATGGTCTTTTCTTGGACAAGAACAGGTTGATGACCCTTTTTATGAATCTAAGGACCAAATGACACTGAGAATGGGAGTTTGTAGCATCAGGACTATGAAGGGTATCATGCTTCCAACAATGGGGTCAAAAGACCCATAAAACAAGCCTAAGAGAGATCTAAGCTATTAATCATCAAGTTAGGGACTTTTTACATCATAAAGTTGCCAAAGATGGATGAGATCCTAGATCTTGTGCTTCCCCTCAAGCTCAATGACCTTCTAGTCCTTCCAAATCCTTCACCAAGCACAAAAACACACAAAAATCCACACAAAAACTCAAGTTTCTCACCAAGGAGCTCTATACGATTTAGGGTTTCAGGGAGGATGATGAGAGGCTATGGGAAAAGATTAAGTCCTTTAAATAGGGTGCAAAACCCTGGGATTTAGGGTTTCATCCCAGCCGATCTACTTGTTGAGTTGTGTCCTCTCAACTCGTCGAGTAGGTTACTTAAATCACGCAGTTCTGAAAATCTCTACTCGACGAGTTTGGGGCTTCCAAATCGTCGAGTTGCTCTGTAAATATGAATAAATTATAAATTAAATGCGTACCAGGAACCAACGTTACAATGACAATGAAAGACTAGCTTCAACAACCATAGTTCTTTCTGCTTCAATGACAATTCTGTTTCTTCTTTCTGCAGTACCATTTTGTTGGGGAGTTCTAACTGCCGAAACGTTCTAAGAGATTCCTGAGATTGAGCAAAAATCTGCTAGAGAGGAGTTTCTGAATTCAGTTCCATGATCAATACGTAATTCTTGTACTTTGTGATCATAGAGGACTTCCCACTGCTTAATGAGATCAATGATTTCATCAGCAGTATAACCCTTCTTTCTTAAAAAGACTACCCATGTAAACCTTGAAAATTCATCCAAAATGACAAGAGTATATTTCTTCCCAACTCTTGAATTAATTGCAACTGGTCTAAACAGGCCCATATGAAGAAGATGAAAAGGTTTGATGATTGAAGAACAAAACTTTGGCTTGATTGAAGACTTGGTTTTCTTCCCTTTTTTCACATCCTGAGCACAGTTTGTCCTTGACAAATTGTATTTTTGGAACTCCTCTCACAATTTGATTCCCTGCAATCCTTGAGATGTTCTTGAAGTTCAGATGCGATAGCCTTTTGTTCCACAACCAATTTAGATAAGACAGAGTATGAGAGAAGAAGCAACGAAGAAGAGAGTTCTTAGCGGAAAACACATCCAGAACATAGATGTCGTTTTGTCGATTTGTAGTAAGAACAATGATGATCTTTTGATCAATAAACTTTCATTCTCTCTTGTTAAGAATAACTTCATAGCCAACATCACACAATTGACTGATAGAAATGAGATTATGCTGAAGACCTTTCACATAAGAGACATTCTTGAAAACAACATAATTGCACTTGATGGATCCATATCCATTTGTAGCTCCCTTTCTATTATCTCCATATATAACTGATTGGCCATCCTTCTTTATGAAATCTTCCAGGAGTGACTTGAATCCTGTCATATGTCTTGAGCAGCTGCTGTCTAAATACCAAATATACTCTTTACCATGAAACTAAGATGTATAGTATGACCAAAAAAATATACACTAAATATACACTGACTCATTTTCAAAGGATCACTAAGAAAAGATGTTATAACGATCATCAGGGAGACAGTTCAATGAGTTTCTGTTTTTTATCCACTTATCATTTCGACTCATGATATTATCAACGTGGACAATATTCTTTTCAAAAGTGCACTCGCTGACTTTGTGATAGGCGTAACCACATCGATAACAAACTTTAATTCCATGATTCTTTCCTTTAACATTAGATTTTGATTTTGTTTCAATTGTTGAATTTGAAGAAATTTGATTATTTGACTCAAGAGTTCTTGATTTAGTTCTGGAACAAGGAATGTTATCAATGGTATGCTCATATACTACCTTATCATGAGACTCATGATCCTTTGAAGATTTATCAGGATTAGAAGGTTTTTATTGATCTTCAGGTTTAGAATTACTAACTGAGCACTGAGGAAACATGTTAAGAATTTCATTTATAGAATGAACTTCACCATTACATATAGGAAACTTTAGCAAAATCTTAGTGGAGGGAAGAACATACTCACGGTGAGAAGGTTGGAGAGTAGAATCAAGAGAAGATAATTTAGAAACATATTTAGTAATTCCATTAGAATCAATAGAAAAGTGAGTATTGATTAAAGTTTGATTTATAAAATAAGAACTCACAAATATACTCTTAAAGTCTTTTTTTAAGCAGTCAACTTTATAAAAGGTTTGTTTAGTTTCAGCTTTGGTTAAAGAAGCAACACTTTCTATATCACCTCCAAGAATTTTCTTACACTTATATGGAATCTGAGAATTAATGATTCTCGTGACATTAAAGTGAGAGGATGCCCAGTAATTCAAAATAAGTTGAGTGCGATTAGCATGATCAACAACTTTTTTTTTCAGTGTGAAGAAAAGTATTGGTTAGCGAGATACAAGTTTTTTTCCATTTTTAAAACAGAAAGAGATTTTTCTAGAGAGGAGAGTTTTTCTTTGAGAATCTTAAGCTCAAGACTAAGAGAATATTTTTTTTATTTTAAATCAGTAAATTGAAATGTAAGAGATCGATCGTGTCATCTTTTTCAATATTAACAATAGAGGAAATATTAACATGAATTTTTACCTGATAGGATGACGTATCATCGCATTCTGACTTGAGGTCTTAGTGTGATGAGAATCAACATTAAGGATACCAACACTGTCATGCGAAGTGTCAGCGTGAGATTCAAAAATCTGAGCCACGAGACACTTATCTTCATCGTCTAAAGAGTTTTCCTTTTCAAAAGCAGATGATAGATTGGTCATCATCTCTTCATCAGTTGAGTAGTTTTAGACCAAATGATAGACAGAGAAAGGGAGTGAGTTTCCAACAACAATTCTAGCCTTTACATCGAGATTTAGCATCCTTTTCTCTTCCTTGTTATAACTGGGAACATATTTCCATTTCAGCTTACTGCCAGATGCATCATCATTGGATGATTGATGCATAACAGCTATAGGACCTTTGTTGACGACGTTGAGCATATTGAAATCCATGAACTCTAGAACTTCCATGGCCTTTGATTTCCAATTAGAGAAGTTGTGTTCGTCAAACGAAGGGAGGTTGTTACAAAAAGTTGACTTTGGAATGAAAGAAGTCGACATAATTACTTGAGTGTATCACAAACCCGCTCTAATACCAATTAAAGGTTTGTATTCATTCGATACACTTCAAGTATGAATAAAAAACATAAAACTAATCTAAGAAAAATAATAAACACAAAGTAAATAACATAGAGGTTCTCCAAATTGTTCTTCCACTAAGAAAGAGTTTTGTCTACACCAAGAAGACAGGTTCGTCACAAATTCGATTAACAGAAAGTCATGATCACAACATTATAGTTTTCCTTAATGCTGTATATATAATAATCTATACATGTATATCCCTTGATTGAATGGATTGTGTCTAATCGATACTAAGAATCGATCTTATCACAAAGATACCAGATATGTGATCTATTCTATACCTGTCTATATCATTAACTCATATACAAAAGATTACAATTGGATAACTGAACTGTAAGCTGACGCTAATAGATTTCATATGCTGACGTTATCAACGTCTAGATGCCGTTGCTGACAAATCAACGTGTCCAGTGCTTGACCCATCAGATCATAAGGTGTGACATTACACCCTCTCATGGTAGTTCAAATGTATGTTGACAACATCATTTTTGAATCAACAGATCCAACAATAGTTGTTGATTTTGCAAAGTTAGTGGTTAGTCGATTCCATATGAGTATGAATCGTGAATTGGGCTTCTTCCTCGACCTGCAAGTTAAACAGACAAACAGTGGAATATTCATTCATCAAGAGAAATATATTTCCGAACTTCTAAAGAAATATTCTATGGACACATGTGCTTCTACAAAGGTTCCAATGGGTTTCAGACACAAGATCTTCTCGGATCTATCATGTGTTGCTGTTGATCAAAAGAAGTATAGAGGAATGATTGGATCTCTACTTTACCTCACTGTAAGTCATCCCGACATCATGTTCTCTACATGTCTATGTTCTAGATTCCAAGTTAATCCAAAAATGTCTCATCTTCTTGCCGTCAAGAAAATCTTCCGATATCTCAAAGGAACTAAGCACCTCAGAATTTGGTACCTTTCAAATGAAAGTTTCCTTCTTCAAGTCTACTCCGACTCAAATTATGGATGACTTCAACTTGATAGAAAAAAAATTATGGTGGTTGTCAATTTTTGGACGGAAGAGTGGTTAACAGGTCATCCAAGAAACATAAGTGTATTGCTCTTTCAATAGCTAAAACGGAATACATTGTTGCTGCAATATTTACCTCGCAAGTTCTACGGATGAAATATCAGCTTTTGGATTATGGTTATCGATTTCAATAGATTCCTATCTATTATGACTCTCAAAGTTCAATTTTGATCTCTCATAGTCCAATTCAGCACTCCACGACCAATCGCATTGATATTCGGTACCGTTTTATTAAAGATCATGTTCTAAAAGATAACATTGAGCTCATTTTTGTTGCATCTAATGATGAAATTATTGATGTCTTTACTAAGGCATTAGACGAAACCAAATTTAATGGGTTTTTGAACAAAGATGGGAATGATGATGCCTGATCCTTAATTCTTCCAAGAAGTTTGCACTCTCTAATGGAAACATTAGAAGATTCAATAATTACGATCCAAATCATTTTCATCTTACAATTGTTTCTTCTCAGAAAATAAAGAATCACAATATGACTTTTTGTTTAGCCTTTCCTCTAGTCTTAAAATTTTCAGCCATCCTCATCACGTGAAGCTTATTCTGATACAGTTACATCGAAAATTCTGAAACATTTTCATCTTGGAATATTTCTCCTCGAAATGATATCCGTGAAGTACACCTCGAAATTCAAATTCAAATTGGTAGCGTGATTTTGTCACTTATCACTTGCCAAACTCTGTTCCTTCAGCTCTCGAAACTTAAATCTGGTTTCGAAACTTGTTCTCTAAGATATTACTGCATTTTAAATCTGATATTCAGTCTGATATTGTGCCATCTCGAAGTCTATATCATATATCAATGATGTTTTCAAATTCTTTTCAAAGAATCTTATGACATTCCATCTCGAAATCTGATTGTTCCAATACTCTAACCATTAAAAGAATTTTAAGGTTATCATTAAAGTTTTTATTGTAACATCCTGTTTCGGATCGTCCGTGATTAGGGTTTGTAGGTTGCAAACCGGGCACGAGGAAGTCTTGGGGTTGTGACGAGTTGCTAGGAGCGTAGACCATCTCGTCACCTTTCCGTGGGTATGAGGTTCATTGGAATCGGAGTTATATCGAGGAAGCGATAGAAGTTTGAAGCTGTGGCAGGATGAGTTCCTTATTTGAGAATGGTGGCAGCTGAGTATGCTGGGCGTACATGTGTGTACGCTTAGTGTACTCATGTGCATGAAATTAAAGTGGAGTCACCCAGTATGCTGGGCGTACTAGGTTTGTAAAGAAACCCTAATATTTTGGAGTGTCCCTATTTTAGGAACATTATGTCTTCATATCCAGCCACCATTTCCAGATTTCAACTCTCTCAAAACCCTAATTCCCGTTCTTTGAGCTTGAGTGTCAATTTTGAGCTTATAAGTGTTCTTGTGGGATTTTTGGAGTGAAGAAGGAGCATGGAAGAGAATAACGTTGGAGTCTAGGCTTTGGATCCGAGCTTTTCTGTGGATGGAGCATCATTTGAAGGTATAAATCTCAAATCTTTCCCATCCTTTTGATTTGTGCATGATATGGTCCATTTTAGAGTTTTTGGTCCAAAAGCTTGAAGCTTTATGAGTTGTTGCACTCCAGAGCCTAATGTTTGTCCTTTAAAGTGTTTCTAGTGGAGAGGATCCATAAAAATGAGGTCTTGGACGTTGGAATCAAGCCATGCATGAGTTATGAGCTTTTTGAGATAAGAGACTGAGTGTTTTGGGTGTCTATGTCCTTCTCAGCCATGCAATGATTGAAAGTCACTGACTTTATGGAGTAAGAGCCATTAGGGAGTCCAGATCTGGGATTTGAGTTGATGTCTTAACTAATTAAGAGCAAATGAGTAGAAAGAGTGAATCTGGGGACTACACTAAGCGTAATTCCTGTACGCCCCACGTACTGCCCCAGTGTCCTCGATGGCCAATCTGGATTCGTGAGTACGTTGAGCGTACCAAGAGAGGTATGCCCCACATAACCTCACTGTTGACTTTTGGGCCAAGTCTCATTTTGGGCCTTGAGTGTTGGGCCTGGATTTTGGGCTTGTTGTAATAGAGTTTCAGACCAAAGGAATATGTATATGTGCTTTGGGCCCTTAAATTGGGCTTGCCATTTAGATTTGAGAGTTGGGCCTCGGGAGAGCCTATTTATTATTGGGCCTTGGTTGGTCCAATGGGTTTCAGGTTATTGGTGGGCTGGTTAGTGGACTACTTTATGACCTAATGAGTGAGAGTTTGGACTTATTTACTATGTGGGTTAATTATGGAATTGGCTTAGAGTTAGAGGTCGGTGTGTAGCATCAGCGTTTATAGGGGCTGTTCATCATCCGAGGTGAGTCTTCTCACTATACTTACCATGAGTGGTATCCTTGTGTGACTGAATTATATTTCGAGGATCCTGGATTATTAATCAAAAATTTATGGAGTTGTGTTTTAAAATAAATAAATGAGATTTTTGTGAAATGTTTTATGAGAATTATGTGATTTTTAAAATGAAAATTTTGTTTAAAAATTTACGTCGTTACAAGTTGGTATCAGAGCCTTGGTTTGAGGGATTCGGATACACTTTCGGGTATGCCTGGACTCAAACTAGGGATTTGTGAAAAAATTTCATAAGAAATGATTTTCTAAAACGAGTAAGAGTTTCTAGGAGAAAATTAGAAGAAGCAGTGTGTACAATCAGCCAGAGCCCGAACGGTGATTTCCCAAAATACCCTTACTTATTTGTTTGTGTTATGAGTTCTTATTGAGATATTAGTGATGCATGCTAGAAGATAGGCTAGGTATTTCATATATTAGGGCTAGAGTTGCCTAATTTGTGATGCCTTAGCCTTGGAATTGTTGCTATCTGTGATGTTCTTTGAGTATGTGCGGAGTAAGAGTATCCAATAGGAATCTTTTAGAGAGAGCTTTGAGTAGAGGAGTAAATCTAGGAGATATACCTAGATGAGCATTAGGGGAGCCTGCTGAGGGAATAGTTAGATACCTGTGTGAGGTAGGGCTGCTTGAGCTCGGTGATACCTTTTGAGAGCGAGTAGAGTAAATAGAGTTGTAACCTATAGTGGTTTTACGTGTTGGTGGAGATTATTCGATGCCCGAATGCTGCTTGCTTTGTGCTTTGTGGAACTCTTCATGATGGGAGTTAGCTACTAAGTGAATATGACAATATTCAGGAGGTACATGGCTGACATCATAAGGAGTTCTTCAGCAGCTGATGGCAGAGAAGTGTGAGAACCTAGGAAGAGCTTAGGGAGTGTCCGTAGTCAGATGAGTATGCTGATAGAGGAGAGTATTCGCTGGTTAGCAACCAATTCTATCGGGATTGGTGATCGAGAAGGTTGAGCAGCTACTTAGGAAATCAGGGACGGTTAGTGTGGAAAGTATGGGTAGATGTGGCAGGTATTATAGGCCCGTACTACTGAAAGCAGAGGACCCATACTTGATACAGGGAGAATTCCATAGGTTCTAAGTAGCAGATTGAGAGGTGATCCCATGGTTCGAGTACCATGATTCCTGGCGGTTAGTGCTTCTGGTTTTACCAGTTGTCCTGTTATGGTTGATTAGACTTAGATCAGATGATAGAGTGTGGGGCCAGAGGGCCATGTTGAGCAAGTTTTAATGGAGTATACCTTGAGAGGGAAATCAAGTTAGCTTCCGAGAGATTTTATTGGTGAGATGCCAGTTGGAGTTGCAAGGCTCAGGGATGAGTAGAGATGATGCTTATTGGAGGATCGAGGTCTGAGCTGAGCCATTGACTGATGGACGAGACATCACCTTCTGTGGCAAGAGTGCGTTGTCCCCATTTCCTGGGAGAAGCAAACGAGATATTGAATTTATGGTTCTAGAGTTTGGAGGCAAACCCCATGGGGGGTAGCTTATGGTAGTGACCTTTTCACCAGAGTATTTGGGCATTATGTCTGTTGTGAGGTATTTCTTTTATCATGGAGTCATTTTGGGGACTGGGATGGAAGAGACCCAAGAAGGTTCCCTTAGGAGTGTGGCATGCTTTTGGAAGCAGTTTCAGGTGGTTAAGAGGAATATACCGGGGCGGTGGCCCTCGTTGTTATGTTGTGTATTGGCTGTGAGAGTGAGGTATCGTGCTTTGGTGATGGTTCCCATATTGGGAGGCTGTTCGAGGAGTTAGAGACGAGGTGTGTGATAGTGCATTATTTCCGAACCGAGGGTCAGGATTATGTCGGAATAGTTGAGGTGTCCGGTGGTATATCTGTCTGAGGTTTCAAGATGACTGGAGGCAGTCACGTTGGGATGATTTTGAGGTTTTTGTCTGAGTTACGAGATATTTGGAGTTGCTTGGTTTCCACCGAGAAGATCATTGAGTGTTTACGTGGTATGTTCCAAGAGTTAAGTGTGATGTACCTGGTGGAACAGTCTATGGAGTAAATTGTTGGTATGCCCACTGGTGATGGTTCGAACCCTGAGTGGGGGAGAACTAGGTAGTCAATTGAGGAGATCAACAATTCGTCCAAGTGCGGTTAGAGAACTTATTATGGAGATCTGCGGTGCGGACACATGAACTTGGGATATTATTGGATATGGCAAGGTGCGAGGCGGGATGATGTATGAGTATGTGCTTAAGGAAGGATGAGAAAATCCATGACAGGTGGTCGTTGGTCAGAGCATTTATTATGGCTAGAGATTTTTCAGGTTTGCAAATTTTGAGTTCGAGGCAGTTGGGTTGCTGAGTTCAGGGTGCATTAGCTAAGATTTGCGGGGGTATAGGTATAGATTGTGATCTATACTCCAGAAGGGGCAGCAGTTGAATTGTCAACCAATTTCAGAGTCGGTATGAGTAGTTCGTATGGGCGGTGATCAGGAAAGGGTGGAGCTTCGTATTTCGTCAACGTGTATTCATTCATTGACGATTCCTATGTGTTTCAATTGGGGGATGGGATTATTTTGAGGTTTTCAAGTTGCGTAGGTGGAAGATCAGTAGTTAAGGCAAGACCGCATGAGACGCTGTGATGGTGTACCGAGGTACCCGAGCATGATGTCCTACTTTTTGGTCATGTTAGGACTCGAGTTGTGAGATGGCAAGTGGAGTACCGAGTGATTTTGTTCTAGTGGGAACCCATCAACTAATTGTCGCCGGAGTGAGACTGTTTAAGGATGTATCTGTGCTGAGACTACTGCCTTGCCTGCGAGAACTTACATCAGAAGTAGTGGTGCATAAGCTGGGTGGGTGTAAGCACCTATCTATGTTGTGCTGCGGAGCATGAGTCGGTGAACTCAGTGTGGTGATGACTTGATGATGAGATTATGGGGGATAAGAGAGCAATGATCTGAGTGGGGAATAATCGCTTGGGATTATCAGGAGAGACTATGGAGTGAGCCCATAGTGAGTCAGTGAGCGAGAGAGTGTTGTAAGACTACGGAGAGCCAAAGCATCCATGAGTCAGTAGGAGAGAGTGTCGTGAGACTACGGGGAGCCATAGTATTCACTGGATAGTGGGAGAGTGTTGTGATACTGCCGGGAGCCGTGGTATTTACTAGTCAACTTGAAAGTGTCGTGATGCTATGGGGAGCCATAGTATTCACTGGTTAGAGAGAGTGTGTTGTGATAATGCAGGGAGCCGTAGCATTCACGAGTCAGTGAGAGAGTATCGAAAGTCTGTGGGGAGCCGTAGCATTCATGAGTCAGTAAAGGAGCATCTTAAGACTATGGGGGAGATCATAGCGTTCAGTAGTCGATAAGGGTGAATACTGTTCAAAAAAGAGCTGTGGTATTCACTAGTCAGAGTATGACGTAAAGAAGTTCTTAGGCTTGGGTAGCCTTACCACTTGAGTCTTCGGGAGTCTGGTTGCCGAACCAGGGGCGAGACGGGGGTGTCGGTTGGGAATTGTTGTATCCCTGGGATGAGGAGGGATTATCGTAATAGGAAGGAATTGAAGAGATGGTGTATGCATAAATCCGCGAATTTTGGGTCATGAGTTGAGTACCAGATTGGAAATGAGTGGTTCCAATTCTCCTGTTGAATCAGACTCTCGAGCTCAAGTCTGGATCCATTTGTGTATTAAATAGGCGATATGAGGTTTCAGATTCCTATATGGGTTTCATTTTGAGGGGGTAATGACCTCCATCTGATGTCTTAGGCCGGAGTGGTTCGGTTTCGTTGGTATAGGGAGTACCGCGAGATGCAGAGAACCAGTAGGTGGTAGATGGCAGTGGTCGGAAGTGAGACGATTTCAGGTGGGGTTGTAGTATTCGCTTGGGGTAAAGAGAACTTCGTGACGTGTGTGTCACTATGAGCCGAGATAGTTATTGGGAGGTGATAGACGGTAAGTCGTTTTATTGGGCGTGCAGCGGGTAATGTTTGGAGGTTCAACTTTTGGGCCAGAGTCGACGTGATGCTCAGTGTTAGGAGGGACAACTAAGAGAAGATGGGGCTTATGTTTAAGAGTATCAGAGGATCATTTCAGACTGAATTGGCCGTTTTCTCATGCCTGAGGACAAAGTTTTGAGGATCATTCCTTCAGAAGAGTTCTGATAGCTGTTCAGGCGGTGGGTCCTTAGTGGGATATGACCTTTCAGTTTCTCCTGAGTTTGACTGAAACCGATTAGAGAATCAGAGATGATAGAGTGTTCTTAGAGCCTGCTATTCGATGAGTGGTTAACATGATGACATTTTGCTAGGGTGGTTTGGCAGGGAGATAGACCACTAGAGTTTTCAGGTTCTGGAGAGTCAGACCGAGTAGTGCAGCAGCAAAAGGGTTTATTCTCCTTCGGGGTCGAGTGTTCCTGTTGGGTCCATGTGTCTTTGGAGGAGATTGTTGATTTATATGAGGCCCTTTCGGTGGTGCTTCGCGGGTTTTAGGTTCAATCTTTGTGTTGATAAGGAGCGATTTCGAGGGCAAAATCTAATTCAAGTGGGGGAGAATTGTAGCATCCTGTTTCAGATCATCCGTGATTAGGGTTCGTGGGCTGCAAACCAGGCATGAGGAAGTCTTGGGGTTGCGACGAGTTGCTAGGAGCGTAGACCATCTCGTCACCTTTCCGTGGGTATGAGGTTCATTGGAATCGGAGTTATATCGAGGAAGCGATGGAAGTTTGAAGCTGTGGCAGGATGAGTACCTTATTTGAGAATGGTGGCAGCTGAGTATGCTGGGCGTACATGTGTGTACGCTTAGTGTACTCATGTGCATGAAATTAAAGCGGAGTCACCCAGTACGCTGGGCATACTAGGTTTGTAAAGAAACCCTAATATTTTGGAGTGTCCCTATTTTAGGAACATTATGTCTTCATATCCAGCCACCATTTCCAGATTTCAACTCTCTCAAAACCCTAATTCCCGTTCTTTGAGCTTGAGTGTCAATTTTGAGCTTATAAGTGTTCTTGTGGGATTTTTGGAGTGAAGAAGGAGCATGGAAGAGAATAGAGTTGGATTCTAGGCTTTGGATCTAATCTTTTATGTGGATGGAGTATCATTTGAATGTATACAGCTTAAATCTTTCCCATCCTTTTGATTTGTGCATGATATGGTCCGTTTTAGGGTTTTTGGTCCCAAATCTTGAAGCTTTATGAGTTGTTGCACTCCAAAGCCTAATGTTTGTCCTCTAAAGTGTTTTTAGTGGAGAGGATCCATAAAAATCAGGTATTGGACATTGGAATCAAGCCATGAATCAGTTATGAACTTTTTGAGATAAGAGAGTGAGTGTTTTGGGTGTTTATGACCTTCTCAACCATGCAAAGACTGAAAGTCACTGAATTTATGGAGTAAGAGCCATTAGGGAGTCCAGATTTGGGATTTGTGTTGATGTCTTAATTGATTAATACGAAATGAGTAAATAGAGTGAATCTGGGGAGTACGTTGAGCGTAATTCCTATACGCCCCGCGTACTGCTCCAGTGTCCCTAATGGCCAATCTGGATTCATGAATACGCTGAGCGTACCAAGAGAGGTACCCCCCGCGTAACCTCATTGTGGACTTTTGGGCTAAGTCTCATTTTGGGCCTTGAATGTTGGGCCTGGAGTTTGGGCTTGTTGCAATAGAGTTTCGAACCATAGGAATATGTATATGTGCTTTGGGCCCTTGAGTTGGGCTTGCCATTTAGATTTGAGAGTTGGGCCTTAGGAGAGCCTATTTATTATTGGGCCTTGGTGTGCCTAATGGGTTTTAGGTTATTGTTGGGCTGGTTAGTGGACTACCTTATGACCTAATGAGTGAGAGTTTAGACTTAGTTCCTAATTGGGTTAATTGTGGATTTGGCTCAAAGTTAGAGGCAGTGCGTAGCGACAACGTTTATAGGGGTTGTTCATCATTCGAGGTGAGTCTTTTCACTATACTTTCCATGAGTGGTATCCTTGTGTGACTGAGCTGTCTTATGTGCTTATATGTGTATTCTGATATTCTGCATTATGTCTTTGTGATTTTTGCTGAGTATTATTATTATTATTATTATGAGTTTATTGAGTTGGGACCGGAGGGTCCACTCGAGTTTTGGGATCGGAGGGTCCCACTGAGACACATAGACCAGAGGGTCTTATCAGAGTATAGCCATGAGAGGCTACTGATATATGTATGCTATTTGGTGGAACTAACTAAGCTTCATGCTTACCGTGTTATGTGATATGTGTTTCATGTTTTTCTCAGGACCACAGGAAGGCGCCGACTTGATTGTACACACCAGAGAAAGAGTTATATTTGTAGGATCCTCGATTATTAATCAAACAATTATGGAGTTGTGTTGTAAAATAAATAAATGAGATTTTTGTGAAATGTGTTATGAGAATTTTGTGATTTTTAAAATGAAAAATTTGTTTAAAAATTTACATCGTTACATTTATTCTGAAATGTTTTTCTTGGATTTATCAACGGTAATTTTATTTATGATTATCCTCTTAATTCTCCATAACCATGCTTTGGTACATGTTCCAATAAAGTACTGATAGGCTATAATTTAGTGGTTTGGGCTAGGCATCTTTCTTGTAATGGTCTTGGTAGGGTGTTAGAGTTTGTTTTGGTGGTTGTAGCGTGTTAGTGGATGTGTGTTGCCGCACACGTGTGTACGGCCGTACACCGCGTGTACGGCCGTACATGTATGTGCGGATGTAAACTTGTGTGTTGCTGTGTGTGATATAAATAAGCTGTGTCTGTGTCAGTCCAATAGTGATGTCACTGTGTGTTTCCCAAGGTGTACCTAACATTTATGTGATATAGATGTGTGCATGCTTGGTTTAATTCTCCTTCTACTCCTTCTACACTCTGTTTGAACTTATAATACAATTGATCATTGATTTGGATCTAAGAGATTGGGACTTACAATTGGTATCAGAGCCACATTCAGTGTCAATTCAAAGGTTCATAGAGTTGCGGTTGAAGATAGTCATCGTTTTTGAGGTTTATTCATGTTTCATCGGTTGAGGAATCACTACTGGTCATCGTTTTCACTAGTTTGAAATCAAAATTCGCTCAAAAATCTTGAATTTTGGGTGTGCGGTTGGACTTTGAAGGTGTGCGGTTAAGCTCTTGAAGGTATGTGGTTAAAGATCTTGAATGTGTGCAGTTAAAGCTCTTGAACGTGTGCGGTTGAATGTGCGGCCAGGTGTGCGATTGGCGTGTGTGGCTGCTCTCATCTTGGTTGACAAATTTTTTTTTGGTATTTTTCTTGTTGAGTTGTTCCCTCTAAAATAAAAAAAATGGAATCACAACGACCTACAATTCACCATGAACTTGAATATATTATGGGGACAACCACACATATTCCATGTCTGTTATCCGCAGAAGGGTTCCCAGAATGGAAGTACTGGATTGAGAAATACATAAAAATGAAAGATTTTAAAGTTTGGAGAATTATTCTTCGAGGATTGGTAAGAATTACCACCACCCTTGCAAATGGACAGATAATTGATAAGGTTTATACTGACTACACTGATGAGGACTTTGAGAAAGTTGAAGAACAAGAACGAGCATTGGCTACCCTAACTACCCTCGTACATCTCTAACAAAGCCTGGAGAAACTTTGGAAGCTCAACTGCAGCGATTCACTTCACTTACTACTGAGATCAGCACAACTGGGATATTCTTGACAAAATCTGAGATCAACAAGAAGATACTAAATTCACTCCCTAAATGTTGGGATATGAACGTGGTTGTTATCAAGAAGACGAAAGATCTTAATCGCCTCAGTCTTGCTGAAACAATGGCGATAATCAAAGCGTGTGACCTAGATGACAAACAACGAGAGGTTAACCATGTGAATTCCTATTCGACAACAAATATTGGAATCTCATCAAACAGTGCTTTCTCGTCATTGACTCCCTCTCCAAGCCAAGCGTTTGCCATCCAACAATCTCAGAACCAAGCCTTTGTTACCCCTTCAATAGCACCATTCATTGCTTCATCATAGGGGTGTAACTGAGCCGAGCTACTCGTGAGCTACTCGGGGTCGACTCGTTAAATGCTCGACTCGAGATCAAATTAAACGAACCTGAGCCGAGCTCGAGCCTAAATACGAGACTCGTTTATTAAACGAGCTCGAGCCGAGCTTCAATTCATGGGCTCGCGAGCCTAAACGAGCTTAAACGAGCCTATATATATATATATATATATATATATATATATATATATATATATATATATATATATATATACCTACATACATACACACACACACCCACCCACCCACCCACCCACCCCCCCACACACACACAGATATATATATATATATATATATATATATATATATATATATATATATATATATATATATATATGTGTGTGTGTGTGTGTGTGTGTGTGTGTATATATATACATAGAGGCTCGTTTAGGCTCGATTAGGCTCGTGAGCTCACCAAATTGTTAACGAGCCGAGCTCGAGCTTCATTTTAAGGCTCGAATCGAGCTCGAGCTTCCTCAAAATTAAATGAGCCGAGCTCGAGCTTGGTCAGGCTCGGGCTTGACTCGACTCGTTTACACCCCTGTTCATCAGCTGTACCTCATCCACATAATCAAACTTTCCTAGTTCCACAAGCTGCATCTTCTTCAAATGCACCGATGTTGACTCCTTCTCACCATTCCAAAGAAAGTGATGAAGACTTTGTGCTTGCTACCAGACTCGTAAACTGCTATAATGCCTTCGTAGCTGGAGAACTTCACCCACAAGTATCTTTTGCAGATCTGGATCAAATTCATCTAGAAGATGTTGAAGAAATGGACATTACTTGGCAAATAGCAATGGCTGTTTTTAGAGCTAAACAATTCGTAAAGAAAACTGGAAATAATAACCGGGGAATGAATGCTGACAAGAAAGTTGGGTTTAATAAAGGAAAATTTAGATGCTATAATTGTCACGAGCCAGGTCACATCGCTCGTGAATGTCCAAAGCCAGACCGGAGGGTGAATAATGATAGAACTATGGTGCCCATGGGAAATGGTCGTGGAAATGTTGCAGGCGACAATGAAACTGCAAATCTTGCTATTGTAGCTCAATACTTCGTCTGGGAGGATCAGATTCAGGCTCTGAGCATCTCAAGACCAGAGAATGATCATCTAGCTCAAATCAACAATATTCCTAAGGAAGAGGTTGCAACAGATTATGAAGAAAAGATGATGAACTTGCAATTTGCTTTTATCGTGTCTACTGCTTCAGAGCCTGACAAGAAGGAGGTAAGTCATTCTACTTGTTCTCAAACATGCGTTGAAAATGCTAGGAATCTTATTGAACATATTGAATTATTACGTAGAGAAAATGAGGACTTGAAGTATGAACGTTATCAACTTAGAAAAGAACAAAAGCCATTAAAAGCAAAATGAGAAGCAAAAACAAATGACTTTCGGAAACTTCAAGAAGAGTACAGTAATAAATGTGCTAATTATCGATTTGTAACTGAACAACTCACTGAGCTAACTGTAGAACTTGACATATGGAAAAACAAATTTGAAAATGCAGAATTTAATTTTAGAAAAGTCGATGTGTCAAGTGAAGTAGTTGCTTTAATGATTGAGCACAGTTTAAAATTCCAACAAAACCAGAAAAAGGGGTTAGGATATGATAAAGTGCCTCCGCCTTTCAATCACACTTATGAGTATAACCCTTTGACAAAGGTGGAGATTGCCAGGGAACCTCATCTCAAATATGGCAATCCCACTGGTTTTATGTCAGGATGTGCTGTTCATTTTGAAAATACTTATGATTCTACTCTTGATGAAGATCAATCCTTAAGTTCATCTGAGAAAAAAGTTACTGAAAGCATTTTTAAGAATAAATGTGTTCCTGAAAATGATGTTTCTTCATCACAATTTAATGTTTCTGTTTTTGATGTTTCCGATGTCAAAACTAATCTTTCATATGTTGGTGACTCTAATTTCTTTGGTATTTTCGATGATTTGTTTGATAATCCTGATATTTCTAATTTATGCTCATTTTCCTCAAAATCTAACTCTTCACAAAGCACACAACCTGATTCACCTTCACCAATCTCACAATTTGATTCTTGTACATACTCATGTGCAAAAGTAAGGATGTTATTCAGAAAAATAAATCAGAGAATTGCAGTATCAGCTCAAATAATAAACAAATTTGTTTTAATTGTGGTACTGTTGGTCATGTTGCTAGAGATTGTCTAAATAGGATGTTTGTGCATTATTTGTCACAAAGAGGGGAGAATGAGTCCAGAGGACGGTCTTTAACTAGAAAGTCCTCAAGAACTCGCTCTCGAGATGATGATTGGAAGGATAATCAAAACAAGAAAAGGGCTGTTTTTCAAAGGAGTAAACAGGTTTTTAATAACAAAGTCACAAACAGTTTTCCATAATCGAATAAGGCTCAGCCAAGGTCGATTTCGTCGAAGAGCAGATCTGTGTCTTCAACCACTTCTGGTAGAAAATCCAGATGCTCAAAGCAAACTGAAAAGAAAAATGTTTCTAAACCACCCATGATCCTTCAGAAACCTAAATATCAGTGGATGCCCAAATTAAGTTCCAACCAGTCATCATCATCCTCTGTTTATGCTGTAAAAGATGGTTCAAAATCTAAAGAATCAAAGGATAAATCCGTGAATGTTAAGGGCCAACCCAGGATTGTAATGACCTGGGTCCCCAAATCTAAATGATTCCGCTCATCGTGCAGGGACAGTTGCGGAGGAATGTTGTCAGACCCTGGTATGTCAACAACGGATGCTCCCGGTACATGACATGAGATATCTCCTAGTTTCATAACATTCAGACTTTTAATGGGGGATATGTCTCTTTCGCGAGTGGAGAAGGTGGTAAAATCACTAAGAGAGGAACCGTATCCAATGGAGTGCTAAGTTTTGAGAACGTTAACTATGCTCCCGAGTTAAAGCATAGCCGATTAAGTGTATCCCAGATTTGCGAAAAAGGTTATTCAACCCACTTCACTGATAACGAATGTCTGATCTTAAATCCTAGCATTGTCATCCTGGAAGAATGGATTCTTGTCAAATCTAAGCGGGATGGAAATGCCTATATCATTGACATGAATAGCAATGTCCCTAATCAAGTCACTTGCCTCTTTTCAAAAGTCTCCGAACAAAATGCTATGTTGTGGCATCGAAGACTCGGGCATGCCAATGCAAAGAACCTGAATCGTCTTGCGAAAAACGAAATGGTCCGTGGTCTTCTAGTCAAAGACTTCATAACTTTTGAAAAATGTGTGTCATGTGCCCAGGGCAAACATCACAGAAAACCATATTTGCCAAAACAGGTTAACTAAATCAGTCATGTGCTCTAATTGTTGCACATGGACTTATTTGGTCTAGTCAATGTCCTAAGCATCAACAGAAATTCATATTGTCTGGTCGTGATAGATGATTTCTCACGTTTTACATGGGTCTTTTTCTTATCCAACAAAGCTGGGATTGCTAATATGATCAAGAAGTTTATTATGATGATTGAGAATCAAACAAACCACCGGGTGAAGGTTCTACGAACTGATAATGGAATAGAATTCAAGAATGCTGTTCTTGATCACTTTTGCGCTGAAAAGGGGATTGTGCGTCAATATAGTTCCTTTCGCACACCCCAACAAAATGGTGTTGCTGAGCGGAGAAATCGAACGGTGCAAGACGCTGCAAGGACGATGCTCTGTGATTCCAAGCTTCCTGTTTTCTTTTGGGCTGAGGCGATCAACACTGCATGCTATGTTCAAAATCGTGTGTTGATCATCAAAGCTCAGATGAAGACTCCGTATGAAATTTTATATGGACACAAGCCATCAGTCAGCCACTTCTAAGTATTTGGTTGCCCTTGCACCCTTCTTCACTTGGAGTCCAACCCGAAGTTTAATGCCAAAGCAGATGACTGTTATTTCGTAGGGTATGTTGCACGCATTGCGTATAGGGTTTACAATAAGAAGACGAAGCAGATTGTAGAATCCTTCGACGTGCGCTGGTTGGAGGAGAATGATACGGATGCTAGAGTGGGCCCTGATTGGCTGTTTGATTACACATCTTTGTTCAAATCGTTCAATGTGTATTCAGATGGTTCATCTGGTTATTCCTCTGGTTTGAAGATTGTTCCTGAAGATGAAGATGAAGACGAAGAAGTTGTTTACAGACCTCCAACGGTATCCTCTTCAATTCCTATGGGGGATTCATCTGTTCCACTTGCTTGTCCAAAATCTCCAGCTCAACCTGATGCTCCAGATGTTGATGCTACACCACTTACTCCTGTTGAAAGAGAGTTCATGACCAGAGATGCTTCCGTTGTTACTCAAACTCTTATGGAACTACTCTTTCCTGAACAAATTGATGATGAGTTTGTGGCAAATCCAACTAATGAGACTGATTCGTTTGTAGTGGATTCCTCAGAAAATGATGGAGCTATCAATATTCATAATCTTCCCGTTTCACTCAATGATATCAGTCAGGAGATTCCCTCCTGTATTCAATGCGATCATCCGATTGAGAATGTCACTGGCCAGCTGGGAGATGGTGTTAAAACAAGAAGTCAGAGTGGAGATGTCAACACATGTCTCTATTCTTGCTTTATCACTCAAATTGAGCTAAAGAATGTAGAAATTCCCTTGAATGAGCCCAGCTGGGTAGATGCCATGCATGAAGAGCTGAATCAATTTGAAAAGCTTGGGGTTTGGATGCTGTTTGAGTTACCCAAGGGCAAGAAGTCTCTTGACACACGTTGGGTCTTTCATAATAAGCAGGATAATTTAGGGATAATTGTACGGAATAAGGCTAGGTTGGTTGTTCGTGGGTTTAGACAGATCGAGGGTCTTGATTACACTGAAGTCTATGCTCCGGTGGCTCGCTTGGAGGCTATCCGTATCTTCCTTGCTTATGCCTCCTACATGAACCTCATAGTATATCAGATGGATGTCAAGACGGCTTTCCTATATGGCAAGGCGAAGGAAGAAATCTATGTTGATAAATCCCCATGGTTTGTTAACTCGAAGTTTCCTAACCATATATACAAGTTAGACAAGGCTCTGTATGAATTGCATCAAGCTCCTAGAGCATGGTATGCGACTCTCACAAAGCATTCGCTCAAACATGGCTACTCACGAGGGACAATCAACCAAACCTTGTTCATAAAGCATGTTGGTGCGAATCAAATAGTGGTGCAGATCTATGTCGACGACATCATCTTCGGGTCTACATGTCCGCAACTGTGCAAAGAGTTTGAAGGTGTTATGAAAAAGAGGTTTGAGATGAGTTCATTGGGGGAAATGACCACGTTTCTGGGGCTTCAGGTCCAACAAAGATCAACCAGGATGCTAATCCATCAATCAAAGTATGTGAAGGATATGCTTGAGAAGTTCGGGTTTAGAGATGCAAAACCTGCCCTGACACCGATGGTGGAGAGACCCCTGCTGACTCCAGATGCTGATGGCGAATCCGTAGATCAAACTCACTACATATCAATGATCGGTTCGTTGATGTATCTAACTACAATTCGACCAGACATCATGTTTGCAGTTTGTCAATGCGCGTGTTATCAGGCTAATCCTAAACTTTCACATCTTATTGTTGTCAAAAGAATTTTTCGGTATCTCAAAGGCAGCCCAAAATTGGGTCTTTGGTATCCAAAAAATTCTAAATTTGATTTATATGCTTTTGCTGACAGTAATTATGGAGGCTGTGAGCTTGACAGTAAATCAACTTCAGGAGGGTGTCAATTCCTTGGTGACCGGATGGTGTCATGGCAGTGCAAGAAACAACACACAGTCTTAATCTCAACAGCAGAAGCGGAATACGTTGCTGCATCTGCTTGTTGTTCTCAAGTCATGGATCCAACATCAGTTGTTGGATTACAGTTTGAATTATCAAGAAACCCTTATTTTTTTGCGACAATGAGGCTGCTATTCAGATTGCTAAAAATCTAGTCTAGCACTCAAAAACCAAGCACATCGACATCAAAATTTATTTCATCAGAGATTGTTTTGAGCGATCGCTCATTCGGATGGAACAGGTTCCCACTGCTAATAATGTGGTAGATCTGTTCATAAAGCCGTTTAACAAAGCTTGATTCGATGTGCTTGTGAACTTTTTAAAAATGATACATTTTGACGATTAATTTTTGTTAGTTTAAATTTTGCGCATCTTAATTTCATTCTCACCCATGCACAAATTTAGGGGGAGAAATAAACAAAATCCAAATCATCAAAAATTCAGAAAATAAAAAATATGTTGCTAAGAGTTTGGTTTGTAGGTGATGTATGAGAAGTGATATCATTAAGTGATAATAGGCAGTTTGAATCTGCGTAGCATACCAAAGCTGAATTATCTAGGCTCTGTGTTCGATGCGCTGGTAGCCACGAAAGATTTTTATGGATTTGACTAGGCATAGATGAATTTAAGGAATCAAATGACTTGACAAATCTTGACCTAGATAGATCCGTTTAGCCTGATAATACGACGCTCGGATAGGTTGAGCAGGGAGATATACATGGGAATCTATTGGTCACATTAAAAGAACCCGTATCTAGAATTGTGGTTTAATTCTTCCTCGATGTGCGGATTCTGTCCTTAATTCCGGTATTGATAGGGTGAATGGGGAATTCCAATAAATTAGGTCTCTAGAAAATTATTTTCTTTCTTTCTGTCTATTAGTCATATGTTGTCTCCTCTGCGTGATCGAGAGATCCGACCTGGACTGTAACATATGCAACTCTGTCTCTCTGTATCTTCTATTTATGCAATTCTTTCTACCTGTTAGCCATATACTGTCTCCTTTACGTGACTAACAATCTGACCTGGTACACAGTATATGCATCTTTCTTCTTCTCAATCCCTCTAAAACTTTTGTCAGTCATATGTTTCACCCTCTGCGTCATTGGAAGAGATCCGGCCTGGGTGTACAACATATGCATTCTAAATCAATCTTCTTTCCTAATAATTGTCTGCTCACCCGATGTAAGGAGTATTCTGGAAGTCCTTGATTATTGAGGCATATCAGGAAGCGGGAAACAAGTTCTAGTACACCTAAAAATTGAACACTTACAGGTTGTCTGTAGATCTCGCTGCTCAATTTAGGTGGACAACAATATCCTTGGTCGTCGTCAGATGAATGGTCCTTAGGAAGTTTATCTAGGATCATAGGATCAAAGTACCTTGTCATTCTTAGCATTATCCAAAAATTTACCACAAATTTTTCGTGCTTAAGTGGACCACAATACCGACGATCGACCAGACATTGACATGAATGTAGAGGTACCGAAAAGTGGATTAAGGTTGTCTAACGACTTTGATCCTTGTATCACAAAAACAGTTGTTAGTGTTAGTTAGGGTGAAACAAATTTTTCTATTTTAATTTTTACTTTTATTTTAATTTTATTTTATTTCATTTTCTAAATTTCTAGTTTTTAGAAATTAGTTTTATTTTATTTTATTTTTAAGTTTATTTTATTTTTTTAATCCTTGAAATATATTGTTTTTAAAATTAAAAGCGGATTTCATTGGAGTATTGGGTTGAATAGCAGTCCATTACCGGGTTCAAGGAGAGGTATTTAAAGAGTGTGTGCGGCCGCTCTCCCTCTTGCATCTCCATAGTTTACTCGGCAGCACACACAATTTTTTCTCTCTCTCTCTCTCTCTCTCTCTCTCTCTAACTTCTTCAAAAAATAAACCCGTCCTTTGGTGAAATTGAACTCTCATAATTGTAAGAACCATGAAATCGACTCATGTGATTCTGTTATTAAACAAAAACGATCTTGAATCAATGGTCAATTGAAGGCTTTCAGTTTCGACTATGCAGCCGCACACCCCGTGTGCGGCTGGCACCGTGTGCGGTTGGAACCTGTGTATGGCTGTACACCGTGTGCGGTTGCACACATTGTGTGCGGCTGGATCTAGGTGTACGACTGTACACTCCAAATTGACATAAGATTTTTATTGTTAATGGGAAAACACTTAATTTTTCTAATATTTATTTTGTGCTTATGTGTTTTCCTGATTAACATGGGAGATCTTGAGTTTGCTAAAGTGCACAATTCAACCATTTTTCTGGAAGATCCCCCTGAGGCCCACAATGATCTTAAATTCACTATCGACGGTTTAAGGAAATGTTGCTTGGTCTCTACTTTCACCACTTGTCTAGTGATCTATCAAGGATTGATTAAAAGATTTTGGAGAAGCCCAACTGTGGAAAGAAATGACAACAATGAAAAATACCTTGAGGCCACTATGCAAGGAAAGAAAGTCCTGATTATTGAACAAATCATTCGAGAATCGTTGCAGATTAATGACAGGCCTGAATTTTCAATGGAGATTGATCTGGAGCAAACCCAAGAAATACTGAATCAAATGGGTTATGAAGGAATGTTTCCTCCTACTATCAAGAAGTTGTTACCTTCGTGCTGGAAGTATCTAGCTCATGTGTTTGTGAGCTGTATTTAATGGAGGAGATCAGGACCTAATGAGATATACCTCTTAAACACTGGAGCCATCACAGCCTTAGCATCGGGAATTGAGTTCAAATTTTCGAAGTTCATTCTGCATAAATTGATTCTAAACATTAAAGGAAACAAGCAGGATAAGTTCTTAATGTACCCTAGGTTTCTGCAAATCATCTTCAATGTCATGCACCCTGAGATTGAAAGAGGAAATGAGACTCTGGACCTCAAGTCTATCGGTCCCAACGCTTTCAGATTGATGAAACAAAATCCATCTGGAAAGTTTGTCTTTGAAAGAAAATTCCCTTTGATAAAATTTGGGATTTTTGCTGATGTTAGTGATCAATCAGAATCTTACAATCTCTCTAACCCCACGAAAACCACGGATGTTGTAATCTCAGTTTCAAAACATAGGAATGAAGAAGGTCATATTTCTCCTGTGGCAATTGTGGCAGAGGAGCATGACCAGCTACAAAATGTGGAGGTTGAGAGTAATTTTGATCAAGAGGGAGATAATGGAGAGAATGATGGAGATGATGCTTTTCTCCAAGATATGGATTTCACAGGCATCGACAATGAAGATCTTCCCCTTAACTTCGATTTTGAAAAAGAAGGTGACTTTGACACAGGTCTGGATTTCACTGATAGGTTCTTTGATGAAGTCAATGAAGTTGCTCAATATGCAACTGAGACAAGGGCTGCTAAGGAGACTCTTGAAACTATGCCTCCTTTATCTAAATCAATGGAAGAAACTTCATGCCGACAGGATGTAGCATCAGGGATTCCTCCCCTTGATTCCGCTAAGTAAACCGACACAGACACAGACCTCTCTGCCTCTTGTAAAAAGAAGGCGTCAAGATCCGAGGCAGGGAGTGTTCATTCGAAGCCAAGCACCACCAGTTTCATCTACAGTCACCACCACAATTGTTACTACACCACCACTACTATCTGAAGAAGGCCCAAGCACCGTGTTTGAGACAAGCGGATCGCTTGTTGTTCCAGAATACTCCCCTACAAGGCCTTTTCTAGATGATGCTTCTATTAGACTAGCAAGGCACTTGGCTCAGCATAGCCCATAACCTTCCTCCCATGGAAAAGGAATATCTATCGAGGAAGGTCGTTCAGGGGATGATAAGACATTGGTGTTTAAACTTCAAGAGGAAATTAGAATTTTGAAACAACAAAACATTGAAAAGGACATCTTGCTTGATCAACACGGTAACTATATCGCTGAGCTTCAAGCAGAAAATGCTTTAAAGACAAAACAAATTATTGATCTGCAAACCAATCTTGGATCTTTAAATGCCTTTTATTTTGGGTTAAAGAACAAGTTGTTTGAAGCTTTTGGTGATAAGTTCCAGTCACTGTTTTGAACAGCCTCATGATGTTGAAGATCCTCCCACGGCTCCCGCCCAGCCTACAGAAAACGACATTCCTGGTTACCAACCTCCTCCTAGAAAAACAAAAATCATCAATCGATTTGAAGAGGAACCTGCAAGTGCCATGCCTCGGATCAAAATTAAAATTGGCCAAAGAGCGGTCACTGCTGAGCAGAAGGAAAGCTGCTTTTCTTGAAAAGCTCAAATGAGAATCACTAAGCAGATGATCCTCTACTCATAGTGACTGATCTTAAAAAGAGAAAGTTTGGTGATGAATATGGTGACCGTTCAGGTATTAAGATGTGGGCCTTTGATCATGAGGTAAATGTGTGGGTTGTCAAAAGAAATTCTGGAATTTCTGAATACTACAAGAGCAACCATGATTTCAACTCCTGGACGAAAGTTGATCTTGCTGAACTCTCAAGTGCTCCATTTCACAATCCATCATAGGCTCCTAGTGCTACTAACTTCAAACAGTTTCTAGATAGGCAGGTCAAGGATAACTCTCCTTCGATGAAGACTGCAAAAGCGTTGATCAGAAAAGACAAATTCGTCCTTGATCCTGAAACTAACCAACCAATGAAGATCATGTTGTAGCCAGCTACTAAACAAGTGAAGAATATTCCAATTCCACAACACTTCCACGATGGATATATTGATAACATGGAATTTTGGGCCTATGATGATGAAACTGAAACCGCTGCCATCAAGTTCAAAAACAGAGAAGGGGTTATGAGGCTTATGAGTGCTAAGGATCTCCTCAGATTCAGAGAAAGATACATTCATACCCTGGCTCGTCACCAAATCATATGCAAAAAGGTGGTCATGGAGGCTGCTGCTAAGGAGTTCACATGAATGGTTGCCACGATCATTAATGAAAAGCTTTGGATGGGATCCATGGGAAAATCTGACTTGAAGCTATTCGAGAAACCAAGTGCTTAAAGATCGTGCTAGCCACAAACCAAGGGGGAGATTGATAGGCTATAATTTAGTGGTTTGGGCTAGGCATCTTTCTTGTAATGGTCATGGTAGGGTGTTAGAGTTTGTTGTGGTGGTTGTAGCATGTTAGTGGATGTGTGCGGCCGCACACATGTGTACGGCCGTACACCGCGTGTACGGCCGTACGTGTGTGTGCGGCTGTACACTTGTGTGTTGCTGTGTGTGATATAAATAGCTTGTGTCTGTGTCAGTCCAATAGTGACGTAACTATGTGTTTCCCAAGGTGTACCTGACATTTATGTGATATAGATGTGTGCATGCTTGGTTTAATTCTTCTTCTACTCCTTCTACACTCTGTTTGAACTTACAATACAATTGATCACTGATTTGGATCTAAGAGATTGGGACTTACAAGTACTGAGTATTTTCTAAACTGAATCGACTTTTACTCTTTTTGAACCAAAAAAATGACCCATCTCTTAGTCTCGACTGTCACTTAGGAAGCTATTTTGGGTTATGCATTAAATGCAACCCATTTCGATTTTTAGGTGTCATCATGACCCGACCCAGAACATCCAACATATAAAAGTATTTTGAATCCCAAATGTTCCCACTTTTCACTTTGGCTATCGTGTGTTTAGAGCTTTTCTCTGTACTATGTTTCTTCAAAGCTTTTCTAAACTTCTGCAATGACGTCCACTCCTTCTAAAATTGCTCTGATAACTTCCAAACCTACAACCAAGAAGAAATCATTGAAGGGATCTGCATCATCGTCTTCCATTGAGTTTATTCTTAGAGATGCAACGTAGTTGTTTTCTCTCGATCCCTTATATTATGATGAATCCATACGCATCATGATCGAGTTTATCTCTAGATATCCTATCACTATTCCTCTCAGTAAAATCCCTAATCCTAAATTTCCTCTTCGACTTCTTCACAAAGCTTTTGAACGAGTGAAGATTGACAAAGATGTTCTTTAAATGAAGATCACAGACGACAAAATTATACCGGTCCACAGACCACTACAAGAAAAAGACCCTTTTACGACACGCAAACCACGACACTCATTGATTTATGTTACGCAAAAGAGAGTGACATTAAAAAAGTGTCATCTCTTCAAAAAAATTTAGGATTTAGCTCACGCATTATTGAGTGCCCTTAAATTAATGTTATAAGAAAAAAATTAAAAAGACGGAGGGCGCTGTATCTTAAATGCGCGTCCTCTATGGTTGTCGCTTTATAATTTTAATAAACGCGCGTGTTTAAGGGGAGGGGGGGGGGAATGAAATCCCCAAAAATATTTTAAAACCCCGCTTCTCACTCTCTCCTTATCCTTTTCTCTGGAAACCCTAATCCGCCTCCACCACTACTTTATCCTTAAGGAATAACACAACCAAGCTGGTATCTCAGATCAACTACTCCGACATGAAATCCCCAAAAAAATTAAAACCCCGCTTCTCACTCTCTCCTTATCCTTTTCTCTGGAAACCCTAATCCGCCTCCACCACTACTTTATCCTTAAGGAATAATACAACCAAGCTGGTATCTCAGATTAACTACTCAGCATGGAGTTAACCCAAACATGTATAGTTGTTACGGAAGATGGAGAAGGTCGAGAAGAAGATATCGAGGTTCTTACAGAGCCCTCTTCGGGCTCAAGTCCTCGCTGACGTGCATCATGTGAGAGTCGAGACCACCGAGTGGTTTAATCGACTTGAGGGCTCCGCTCGGAGGCTAAAGTAACGGATCGGGTCCATGAAAATCGGAGGAGGCGGTGAAGGATGGTGGTTGGAGGAGGCGATGGATAAGATGAACGAGGAGCAATATGAGGGTGGTTTGGAATGGTTGGAATGGAGCTGGGGAAGAGGAAAGTTAAAGTTATGCTTCGCTCCTAACTTCATTTTCCATTTTTTTGCTGCCTCTAAAGTGTTCGACGAAATGCTTCTGTTAAAGTTATGCTTCGCTCCTGTAGAATGATGATAATCCAACATCAACTGCTCCAAGAACTTTTATCAATCAATTGCCTGATTGGAGCATGCTACTTGCTGCTATCACAACCATTTTCTTGGCTGCTGAGAAGCAATGGATGATGCTAGATTGGAAAACTAAACGCCCTGACATGCTTTCGGATCTTGATCCTTTTGGTTTAGGTAGAATGGTTGAAGATGGGTTTGTTTTTCTTCAAAACTTTTCTATTAGATCTTATGAAATAGGGGCTGATTGAACTGCATTAGTAGAAACATTAATGAATCATTTGCATGTATCATCATACTTCATGGAGTTTTCTTTTTGGTTTGGTATGTGTTTGTGTGTGTGTGTGATTTTACTAAACTACCCTTTTTGTTGATTTGGCAGGAAACAACTCTTAATCATGTAAAACATGTTGGACTCTTGGGTGATGGGTTTGGTTCGACCCCTGAGATGTGTAAAAAGAATTTATTTTGGGTGGTGACAAAGATGCAAGTTCTGGTAGATCGTTATCCCACTTGGCAAACTATAAATTCTATTCATCTATGTGATATTTTTGACACTTGTACCCTTATCTATTCTTACACATTCAAAATAATTTCAGGGGCGATATGGTCCAAGTAGATACATGGGTAGCTGCTTCTCGGAAAAAAGGTATGCAATGTGATTGGATGATATGCGATTATAAAACTGGAGAAATATTAACAAGAGCTTCAAGGTTGGAACTTTAACAAAGTTTTTGCTTCTTTTTCTATCTTATTGTAAATTTGGTTGATGATTTTAATTAAAAAGGTGTTTTGTTTTATATTTTTTTAGCAATTGGGTGATGACGAATAAAGTTACAAGGAGGTTATCTAAAATACCTGATGAAGTCCGAGCTGAAATTGTGAAATTCTTTGTAGACACGCCTCCTATTGTTGATGATGACAACATTAAGTTGCCAAAATTCGATGACAATACTACTGACCATGTTCGTAATGGTCTAACTATAAGTAAAGTTTCATTTTTTTTTTCTTTTTATAATTTAGGTGACGTGGTATTTGAAATGATGCATGTTTCTATTTTCTTTATATAATTCAAGATTCTCTATATATTTTAATTCATTACACTAATTATTTCCAGATTAATTATTTTGTCGATTTTAGCCTTGAGATCTTTGATGATACTTGCGTTAATGCAATGATTGAGGTTCTTTTCATTCCACCAATCTTCTTTAACAACTTGATCCCTAATATCTGAAATATTTACCCTTTTGAAGGTTAAAAAATGTCATTACTTTGGAAATTTCCCAGGTTGCTTTACTATATGTGCAGCGTGATCCATCTTTCTTTCTCCCAATATCTCGGGCTATTCAGATCAAAAGCTGGGTATCTTGTTGATGATCTGGAAGAAATTTTATCTGATCCTCTTCCTAGAAGTATTACGCATCCACATCAAAGGCTTCTGATGGTGTTGAGTAACCTAGGATTTTACAAAGATGATCTTTCTCGTGAAATGCATGATAAATACAAACACATTTGGATGCAATCCAGGTATGTTTAATTTTGTTTGATGTGGTCTCATAAGTCATATATTTAATTGCAAGTTTGCCAAAAATAGCAACATGCCTTACTCTGGCTACCAGTATATACACAATGTGCTTTATTTTTTATTTTACAATGACATGTTTTTCTTTCTTTACTGATAATAAAAAAATATGTAACTGGAAGCATTTGTTAATAAAAAGAAGAATATGAGAAATGAATGCAAGCATTTAAACCTGTTTAAAGATGATAACTTGTTTGACTTTTTTTTACCATCAAACACCTTTACCTTTTGAACTCAATAGATTGTATAGAATAAGGAAAACAGTGATGAAGATGTTAAAGGACAGGAGGTACACATGTAGGAATGGATTTTAATCAAATGGGAATCCCTTCACAACAACAACTAGAAAAGGGATTGAATTGGATGCCTAAAAAAGCAGTGAGACACATTGCCACGTCATCCTTTCTTCCTGCTCATATGACCTCAGCCACTCAGCCTCCACGACCTACATCAATAAAAAAATTTCTTTTTTCTTAACTTTTTATTTATTTATTTGCATGTGTGTAGTTAAGTCAATATATGGAGAAGCATTACTTCAGCAAGTAATGAGTCTGACACCAGATCAAGTGAATAAGCTACCATCTGATCAAAGAAACCACGTGCTTCAACTTCAGCAGATGTTGCGTCTGATCAATAACATATATACCTTAGGTAAAATTACTTATATACCCTTCAATTTGCAACCCCATCAAACCTAACTTCAAGAAATTATAGCTTGAGATTCTGATTTTGATATAACAAACATATGCATATAATCACTTTCAAACACCCCCATAGCTTGTAAAAATGTCTTGAGTTGAGTGTTGATTAAATGACTAAAATGCTCTTTCATTTATGGTTTTGTTTGCTCACTTTCTTTCAGGTACTATAGAGATGGATTAGAGAGTTGAGGACTTCTTTTGATGTCTGTGTTTGTATTACATTTTGGTTTGGTGAGCTTAAGATTAGTTGATTTAGAATTAAAGTTTTTCTAATTCTAGAATTATTTTTTTTCTTAATATTTTATGCAGTCTCTTTTCTTAATATTTGAAGCTGTATGAGTATGTTTCTTTGTTTTTCTTGAATTAAATAAGGTTGAGTTTATAAATTAACTAATGTTTTTGTGTATATATTCTTTTTTACCACATTTCTGTGTAAATGATTGATTCAATTTGTATAGGAAAATGAATTTCTTAATTGTTTTATAATTTTTTTCTTAAAAACGCGCGTCCATTCCGGAAGATCACAAAATGGCAACCAAAAACTAGGGCTTTTATTTCCCCCACATATAATCATGATTTTCAGAGTTTCAAAAACACTTTCTGAATATGTGTTCTAATCATAATTGTTGATCAAAATCGTTGGGTATCAATGGAGAAATTTGGGGTTTTCAATGAAGACTGGAAGTGGCTGCTATTGGAGAACCTTTGGTGCTCTGTTGCAGTGAACAAGACAGCTTCTGGTTTCATGTTTTTGTTAGAATATATTGTTAATTCCACCGATTTTCAGTCATCAGCGCTTTTCTCAGTTGGGCTTCTTTACGAAGGATCTGCACACCCACAAACAATGCAAATTCTTCTGGTGAACTTCCATGTCGTTACTGTTCCTACTTGTAATGTCTGTTAGCTGTTATTTTAATACATGGTTGCATTATTCAGTTTTTTCTTCTAGCTCTTTAGTTTATAAACTTTTATAGGGTGAGATAGGATGTAGAAGTGGAGGAGATAATTTACTCGAAAGGGAACAATACACTGTATCTGCTGGATTTTCCTTGGGTCTTGTTGCCTTGGGTATGTTGTTTTATCAGTCACACTTTCTTGAAGTTGGACTTATTTCTTAACTTTGTTCTCTTTAACTGAAGGCCGTGGGCTAGATGCGACTAGTTTCATTGATACATTAATTAGGCGGTTGTTCTAGTATCCAGGTAGCAAAGAGTTTCATCATGTAAATGCTCTTTGAATATGCTCATCACTTTTACTCTAAAAGATTTCAATTATCAGTACTCATTTCACTAAACTTTAAAGATGACTAGAATTAATATTTCATGTAGATGACTTTTTTTTTGTTAAATTGCCTTTTCTCAGGAAAGATCCCATCTCTCCAACGGATCAATGGATGACCACAATTGTGGTTCAGGGTAAGTTGTTCTTTTTACTTGTTTTTTTAGAAAGTTGATTACCCTTTCTATCTTTTTCATTAATTTTCTGTTTTTGTTTTCTGTTCCTTGTAGATGATGGATGGAACCCAGATCAATATAGATGTAACTGCACTTGGGGCTATAAATGCTTTCGGTCTAATGTACTTAAAGGTAACTCTTTAGCAGGAAGGATGACTATATATATCTGTTTATGATTTTATGTCAGCTCTATTCTCAAGATTTACAACTTTGAAAAAATATTCTAATGACAGACTGAATTGCAAGCGATTCTATCCAGGCTTTGTACCCACAAACACATTTCGAATTGCAATATGTGAGGCCCCACTTCATAATGCTCCAAGTCATTTCCAGTAATTTAATAATGTGGAGCAGGTACTACTATTTAAAATTCATATGCTACATTAATATTCATCCTAGCTTTACAAAAAGAGTAAGAGATCTCTTTAAACACCTTGCATGTGTTTTTAGGATTCATCCATCAGAAGATTGGATTCAGGGTCAGATACCCAAAGTAGTCTTGAATGGCATCAAAGGATTCATCCATCAGAAGATTGCTAGTTTATCTCATCAAGAGACTAGTGATTACTTTTCTGATGAATCAAGACGTATACATTGCACAAAATGTGACCTAATGCATATATGGAAGTTGAAAAGCTGTTGACTGTGGCATACACTGTTGGCCTCCTTGGAATTGTAAAGCGGCTGACTGTGGTTTGTTTATATGTAAGATGAGAATAATCCACAGTACACAAACATTTATTTTTCTCATTTAGGCATTATTATAATATAAAACTATAAGTTTTTTTTCATCTTTTGATATATATTTTTTGTTTTGTTTTGCAGAGGATACTAAAGAGCAAAGTGATAGTGATGCCCTAGAAAATAATCCACAGTACACAATCGTTTATGTAGGCAACCTTAGCCCTGAAGAAGTACTTTTTCTACAAATGTTGCTTAAGGTAGTGGAGGGCCTTTATGAAATGTGATGGATCAACCACTTTTGAAGTTTCATCTACATCTAGTTTTATTCTTCTGACATGCTTTTTGTATTTGGTTTAACAGCTGAGGATCATAATCAAACAAAAGCCCTGTGTTGGTGTAGGGCCTTTATGTAATGCACAACATGTTTCCATGATGGCATGAAAGTGGTATTAAGTATTTGCGTTCTTATTATATTATACCCCTCACATTTTCCCAAATTACCCCTTCCTCTACAATGTTTTTTTTGTTTCTGTGTATTTTTTGCATTAGGTAAAGTTGGTGGAAGAAAGGAATATGAAGCCACTTGATTTAAATCTTGCAGCATTATCAGCAAGATGCAGTAAAGACTTGGAGTTGAATTTGGCTAAGTCATTACTGAGTGAGATGGGCCAATATACAATTGCTTATCCATATAATCAGCTGTTTGGAGCATTAGTATTAAAGAATTATGAAAGGCAAGATGCAACTTTACTTAGTTGGAACTTGATGTACAAAGTAGATTAGATGCAAATTTATATATTGTAAGAAATAGAATTGTATGACATTAAATTTATGCAAATGGATTCTATTTTTTGTATATGATATTTTATTTTCTATTAAGAAACATTAAATACAAATTTAATTTGAAAATTAGAAAATCTATAAATAATATTTTTTTTAAACATTTAAAATTATGATACGCAAAAATGTGTGTCATCTTCATTTATGACATGGCCTTTCTTGACAGGGGCTTTCTTGATACGCATTGTGTGTCATTAACACGCGCGTCATATGGTTACGACACGTGAATGCGTGTCGTCTTCCTTTATGACAGGGCCTTCCTTTATACGCATTGCGTGTCGTAAATGCGCGTCGTAAATGCGCGTTGTAAATGAGCGTCGTAAATGCGCGTCGTCTCTCTTTATGACAGGGCCTTCCTTGACGCGCATTTGCGCGTCGTCTGAGCCTTTTACGACGCGCAATGAGCGTCGTACAAGGCTGTTTTTCTAGTAGTGGACGTCGATCTTTGGAGGAGGAGGTTTGAATTCGTTGGAGGGAGCTGGATTGAAGAAATAGCATCATCTTATGTTGTAATTCTTGCTGCATGATTTTCTCAGATTGTAGAGGGCACTAAGCCTGATTTTTTCAGTTAGTGGTATTTTGGAGTCGGACCAAGTAAGAAGTTGGTTTAGCTAATCCTGATCGAATCAACATATTCCAGGCTTTACCAAACGGGCTGATCAGACCGAGTCAGCCAAAATTGCTGACCCAGACCCAGTCAGCTCACTATCAAATGACCCCTAAGATAATATTATAGCAAGATAAACAATCAACAATACAAAAACATTGGATAAAATTAGCTCCCTCTATGTATATTGGCAATTTGATTTCTCCAATGGTATTCTTGGTTTCACCATTGAATCCTACTAGGGTTGAGGATCTTCAGACTATTTCAGAATATGGGATGTTTATCTTTTTGAGCATTTCTAGGAGAATTATGTTGAATAGACTACCATAATCTATTAAGATTCTTTGAACGAAGTGGTTGGCCACGCACAACGTTATAACTAGGTCATCATGGTGTGGGTGTATTACATTCTCCTTTTCATCTTCATCGAAAGAGATCTCCTTTTTGTCGGTCAAGAATGCATTCTTTCTTGTTCTATCTTCCTTTTCCATCTTTGATCTTTTTGAATGTATTTTAGTTGTAGAATAATAAGTTCCACAAATGTCAGATCCACCAGAGATAAAATTAATTACATTGACATCAAAGGGTGGAGATGCTATTCATTGTGGAAGGATTTTAGGGTCTTAGGATCTTTGGCTATTCTTGTCATTTATTATTCCCAAGAGTTCCTGAAAATATCATTTGCTCAATAAGTAACTAATCTCCATCCTGAGGGCGAATCAATGTTCGGTAAGGTATCCAAAATCTTCATGGTAAGCACACCACTTGGATTTTTTTTTCCATCTTGGGGTTTTGTCATTCTTCTTGGGCCATCTCGCCTTGTCCCCAAGATCCTACATTTCTTAATGTAGATCTGAAACGTTAACAAAAAAACAGTAAATAGATATCTTAGGATATTCTTCATTTTTCAAATCATTAACCCTATGATTCTCAGGACTTGAGTAAGGTTTAGCTCTATATGATTTTTGGGAGGAAGATTCATTCTTCCTCTTAGGATGATAGTTGGGCGTGTTCATTTTCTTTGGAATATTCTTGTCCTCTTCTTTCCTGATAAAATCTTAGTTCTATATTCCTAACCTCATCCACTTTCTTGCATGGGGTCATGAAAAGATCCTCGTAGAATGGAGCATCTTTCTTTAGTCCCATATTGAAAGATTTGATGGCTATTGCAACATCTAAGTGTGTCATATATATGGCTTCTTTCCCAAACCTGCTAACATAATCCCTCAATGATTAATCATTTCTTTGAGTTACTTTGTAAAGGCTACTTGCTAGTTGTTCAAAAGTCCTATTAGAATAAAATTGATTATTAAAAAATTTAACCAAATGTTCAAAGGAAGTAATAGAGTAAGGAGGAACATTTAGGAGCCACTTAAGAGCGAACACTATATAAGTTGAACCAAAACCCTTACATAAAATAGCCTACTTAAGATGTAGAATCGAAACTTTATTCATGCATTCTCTATATTGGGTGACATGTTCTTCAGGATCCATGGTCCCATCATACATCTTCATGTTGGGCGTATGAAACCTCTTTGAAACTTTAATGTCGCAGATTGAGGGTACGAATCTCGAAACCTATGGCTGACAAATGACACCTCTAGTATTGGTTGAATGAAACCTGATATACTTGAGATCATATCTCTTAGCTGCGCGAGTTCCTTGTTCAAGATTTGACTTATCTCTCCGAGATCTTGGGAGACAAGGACTCCCGTACTAGGAGTTACACCATCTGTAAAGATAGGAGCCTGTCTTGATATGAAATATATGGATTAGTGTTCTAAAGATGAATCGCTTTCAAAATTCAGGATCCTAGGCGGCAGTTATTAATAATACGAGGGATATATGAGTGTATATTTTGTTGATAAATATTGATTACATACGAGAGGCATTTATAGCCTAAGTCTACTAACTGATCTAAGCTTATATCTAGGAGTAAATACAGGAAACTATTCTATGACTTGACTCAGTAACTAGACTAAGTATTTACATTGGAATACTTTAAATATACACGTGAGATACATGCTATATATAATTAGTTAATACGCCCCCGCAAGATGGAGGATCCATCGGATACGCCAATCTTGGATCGAAGTCGTTGAAATGGGGAGTGAGTGAGAAGTTTAGTCAATGCATCGGCTAGTTGATCAAAGGAGTTGACATGTCGTACACGTAGAGAGCCATCGGTAACTTGTTCTCGAACAAAGTGGTAGTCGAGGGCTACATGTTTCATCCTTGAGTGATATATAGGATTAGCACATGAGTATGTTGCACCGGTGTTGTCACAATACAGGAGCGGAGGTTTTGTAATTTTGATGCCAAGATCGAGTAAGAGATTCTTAACCCAAGTAATTTCAGTTGCGGCGTTTGCAAGGGCCTTGTACTCTGCCTCCGTAGATGATCGTGATACAGATTTTTGGCGGGAGGATCTCCATGAGATGATATTCGGACCGAGATACACAACATATGCAGTTTGTAGAGCGTCCACCATTTGTTACACCTCCCCAATCAGAGTCCAAAAATGCCGTGAGATCCATGGAAGAATTTTTTGTGAGGTAGAGTCCATGATAAATAGTGCCCTTTAGGTAGCGTAGTACTCTCTTCAAGGATTGCCAATGAGTATCAGTTGGAGCATGCATAAACTGTGACAACTTGTTAACAGCAAATGATATATCCGGTCTTGTAAATGCTAAATATTGAAGAGAGCCTACCAGCTTGCGATAAGGTGTGGGATCTGTGCTTGTGGACCCATCATGCAAAGAGAGAGTGATTGAGGGATTCAATGGTGTGGCTACCTCCTTGGTCCATCCATGCGAAACTGGGTGAGGAGATCCTGGACATGTCTATGTTGAGATAGGAAGAGACCCGATTTGGTTGGAATGACCTCAACACCAAGGAAGTGGTGAAGAGGTCCTAAATCTTTTAGAGAGAAACGATTGGACAAGGTAGACACGAACTGAGTGAGGAAGGAGGAGTTATTACCGGTAAGTACAAAATCATCGACATACACAAGAAGGTAAGCAAGGACATTATGATGATTGTACACAAATAAAGATGGATTAGCTCTAGATTTGCGAAAGCCAACCGAAAGTAGGAATGTGGTGAGTTCAATGTACCATGCACGTGGTGTTTGTTTGAGGCCATACAGGGATTTTTTTAGTTTGCATACATGTGAGGGATATTGAGGGTGTATGAAGCCAGGTGGTTGTTCCATGAATACTTCTTCATCAAGGGTGCCATGAAGGAAAGCATTGTTGACATCAAGTTGTCTAATTGGCCAGTTTTGAGATAGGGCAATGGAGAGAACGGTACGAATGGTAATCGGTTTAGTAACAGGGCTAAAGGTGTCAAAGTAGTCTTTGCCATATTGTTGGAGAAACCCTTTTGCCACTAGACGAGCTTTGTATTTGTCAATGGTACCATCGGGTTTTCTTTTTATTCTAAAAATCCATTTGCAGCCAATGGAATAATGATTTTTTTGGAACTAGCTCCCATGTACCATTGGTAAGAAGTGCATTAAATTCAGCATCCATTGCTTGACACTAAAGAGGATCTTTGAGGGCTTGAGTGTGTGTGTGAGGTTCAAGACTAGGGGGTATAGGGTGTAACATGGTAGTGTTTACAAAGGAAGGATTATAATATTTTTTTTATTTGGTTTGCGGATGCGAGTGGCTGTGACAGGAGCAGTTTCGGGTGGTTGTATAGGCTGAGGTGTTTGTGGAGTTTGTGGTGTAGGTGTGGTAGGGGATTGGAGGTGTATAGGAGAGTCGGGAAGGGTTGGTGAATGTGGCTGAATTGGAGACGACAGATCAGTAGGTGGAGGTTCATTGGGAATATTTGTGTTGCTGGGCAGATTTGGTAAAGTAGTTTTTATTTGTGGCAGGTTGGGAATATTTATGGTGGGAGAGGTTTCACGGGTAAGGAAGCTGTCGGGTGAGGGTAATGATGTGGATGGCTCAGTGGAGACCGAGGGAAATTCATTGAGTATAAATTCAACATGTCTTGAATGATATAGTTTTTGAGATTCCGGATCATAACATTTGTATGCCGACTTGGAATCGGAATAACCAAGGAATAGGCATGGTTTTGATCGTGGTTATAGTTTTGATGTAGTGTACGTACGTAGCCAAGGATAGCATAAACAACCGAATGGTTTCAATTTGGTATAGTCCGGGCTTTGGTTAAATAGGCATTGGTATGGTGATTTGTGGTCAAGTATGGGTGTAGGAAGTCGGTTGATTAAGTAGGTTGCAGTTTGAAAGGCATGTGACCAGAATTTTAGAGGAAGTTTGGCAAAGTGGAGTAAAGCTAGGCCAGTTTCAACAATATGTTGGTGGCGGCGTTCTGCCACCCCGTTTTGTTCAGGAGTGTGTGGAGGTGTTGTGTAATGAGAAATTCCATGTGCTTGAAGGAAGGGTAAGAGTCCCAAGTACTCACAACCATTGTCACTAAATATAGAAATAATTTGGTGTTGGAAGAACTTTTCAACTAGCGATTTGAAGGTGGGAAAAATGAGTGCAACATCACTTTTTTGTTTCATGGGATAGAGCCAGATATATTTGGTGAAATAGTCTACAAAAATGACATAGTATTTGAAACCATCAATGGATTGTTGTACGGGTCCCCAGACATCGGAATAAAGTAATTGAAGAGGTTATGAGGTGACAAAGGAATTAGAACCAAAAGGAAGTTTATGACTTTTATTGATAGAGCATGAGGAACAATGAACATTGGAATCAAATTTTGAATTTAAACCTAAGCTAGACACAATAGTTTTGAACACTTGCATTGAAGGGTGACCGAGTTTGTGGTGGAGGCTGAGTGGAGAGTTCTTGAATGTGGCATGGATTTGGAGTCTTGGAGATATCTTAGAGGTGTAGATTCCATCAGTTCTCTCTCCTCGCATGAGGCGCACCCCCATGTGCAGATCCTTCACAAAAAAATGAGATGGAAAGAATTCCACCGAAACCATATTAGTATCACATAAACAACCAACAAATACAAGATTGCGTTTTAATCGTGGAACATGTAACACTTTGGACAAAAACAATGATTTTTGAGGTGTATTGATATACGTGTTACCAATATGAGTTATGGGTAAACCTGTACCATCACCGAGAACTATCTCATCAGGTCCTCCATACTCTGACACATTGTGAAGTGTTTGTTTGTTGGAGGTGACATGATTGGAAGCGCCAGTATCGAACAGCCAGGTGGGAGACACCGGATTGGAGGTGGTAACATTGGCAACCGGTGTTGTGGATTTCTCTGTGGTAATGTTGTTTTCCCTAAGAAATCTTGCAAGTTTTCTGCAGTCACGAGTGAGGTGTCCTGGAATGTTACAAAACTGACAGAATTCATTGCTGCGGTTTGGGCGATTTCCTTGAGGGTTGAAACCTGACCAGTTTGAGTTACCCCTGTAGCCTCCTCGTTGAGAGTTATTGTGATAGTTTCGGTTGTTTTGTTGATAGTGTGGCTGATTGCGATTGCCTTGATTGGTCCCTGTTTGTCGAGAAGTATAATTGACAATGGTTGGAACATTGTCAATTGTAGTCACGGATTCTTTGAGGGATCTTTCAAAGTCTGTAAGTTTATCAAATAGTTCCGAATAAGAGATGGGTGTGTCTCTAACCTTGATGGCAGCTGCGATTGTACTGTAGTCATCACCAAGCTGCGAGAGGATGTAGACCATGAGATCCTCTTCTGAAACAGGACTCTGGGCTAGGGCAAGATCATCTGCAAGAGATCACATCTCTTGTATAAATTCAGTAATGGTGCGATTTCCCTTAGGGTTTTTGGCTAATTTCGATTTTAGGGAGATAGTTCTTGACCTGGATGTAGAGGCAAAGCTGGAGAACAGGCGCTGCCAGGCTTCTCGTGCGGTAGTTGCGGATGAGATGAGAGGCTGTATGGACTCCGAACAGCTACCTAGTATCGCACTAAGTAGCATCTGATCTTTCCGAAACTAGAGAAGGTATTCTGGATTTGCAATTGGTTTGTTTTCTTTGTCGCTGATCTGTTTGGGTGGCATGTTGGGTTCACCGAGGATAAAATCTTCATATGCGAGACTGATTATTGTAGTCTCAACTTGTTTACGCCAGACAGGATAATTGTGAGACGTGAGTTTGGTGGTGATATGAGTTGTCGCCGTGACTTGAGTGAATGAATTGGATGAAGACATTGGATAAAGCCCTAGTTGAAGGGATGCAGCTGTGACTTCTGGATCGATTACTCTTCTGAGTTTGAAAGCTCTGATACCATAACAATACGAGGGATATATGAATGTATATTTTGTTCATAAATATTGATTACATACGAGAGGCATTTATAGCCTAAGTCTACTAACTGATCTAAGCTTATATCTAGGAGTAAATACATGAAACTATTCTATGACTTGACTCAGTAACTGGACTAAGTATTTACATTGCAATACTTTAAATATACACGTGAGATACATGCTTTATATAATTAGTTAATAGTTATGAAGATGGAGTTAATGTAGTTTCCATAGGCATTCTCGAATATGAGCTCAACCTCTGCACTCTATTAAACAACATCCTTTTGGTTTCGCTTTGTTCAGTGATGTGTCGGTCCATCATGGTTAGCTTGGATATGATCTCATTGTTTGAGATCATAATAAGTATTTCTTTGGTTGCATTTCCTTAATATTGAACTGGTGAGGATGTTGGAATAGACTTTCTAGGAATCTCAACATTCCTTCTTTGTGAGTTGATAGCTTGAAGTGGAGGTATGGTTTGAGTAGCGGAGATGGATGGAATAGTGCTAGAAGTGGATTTTGGTAAATAAGGCATTTTTAGTGAAAAAATGTGTAAGTGATTGAAAAAATTGAAAAAAAGATAAATGTGATAACACCGCTTGTCCCACGGGTGATACCAAATTGTTTTGGTCAAAAGTTAACAAACAAATTTCATAACCAAATTGGCAAGTGTGGTTTGATGTTTGAAATATGGTAAGTGAAAGTAAAGTGTTTAAGATCTTGAAATGTGCCAAAAATTGTGGTTGTACCCAATATCATGGGAAGAAAACGATAATGTTTAGAAAACTATTTGATAAGTGTAATATTTTGTAATGAAAATAAGTGTATTTGGGACGAAAATAGTGTTATAGTGATTCAGTAAGTGAATTCGTGTAATAAGGTTCGAGATACTAATAAAGGTACCAAGATACCACAAAGTATCTTATCAATTTTGACAATGAAAACAAATTAACAATCCAGGAAGTAAATAATAGAATAAGTTGTTATCAATCAAACAACAATAATTAAATGAAAGTAAATGCAATAACGCAACAAATTACGAGGAAAATATTACGATGGTAGTCTACGATAAGGATTAAATCCAAGATCTTGGAATTGTTCGGTATGTTAGTGCAAATTCAAGATAAAATTAGTAAGTTAAAAATTCTACCCATAACAACGTATATGAGAAACCACATACAATTCGTCTGATATAGCAGGTCAACATAACGCTTCATACATGTGCAATTATGTGTGGTGTTTAGTAATTGCAAAATGAAAAAAGTTTTCAACATATAATGATTGTTGAACTAATCTTACGTAAAGCGTTTAAAAAACCACACCCATCCAATGGTAACAAATAGTAAAATAGTTTAAATCATCTTAGTTGTTTTTCACTATTTCCTATTTTTAATTTGCCATTTTCAAGCAGAAGATTATCACCACTAGATACATTTATGTTTCATGGCTTGAGCAATCCATTAAAATTCCCTATCAGACTCTACTCATCAGTAGTATCAAGACACTTCACCTGACATTATCAACAAATAAAAAATACAACACGTTAAAACAATGCAAAGTAAAGCAACAAAATGTAGATATATCAGATAACTACCTCCCACTCAATCAAAACCATATATATTTTGTGCAATTCTAACACCCTCATGTACACATATTGCCTCCACAACGAAGAATACAGTTGATTATAATGTTTGATATAAAAAAAGCGCAAAAATCAAGAACCAATAAACTATAAGCATGAATGAACATAAAAAAAAAAAAAATCAATAATAACAAACATAATTATGGTATTTCATCTTAACCAAAATGCACAAATCAACAACCAATAAACTATACAAATGAGCAAACATAAACAAATTATTTATTGAAAAGATTGTCCAAAATACATCATTTAAATATGCAAAAATGACAGGTTACAATGACAATTGGAAGATCAAAGACTTTCAATAAACGACCAAATATAACTCGTAACTGCAACCGATCGAAGAGTCTCTCAAAATTGAATGACATGTTGGAAAACAAAAGCTTAGTAGAGATTGTTATAATCAATGAATGTGAGTTAGTGATGCCATGCGGCCTTGCAACGTGGTGCTTTTGACAAATCAATAAAAATTTGTTTAAGTTATTAAGGATATAGATTAAAAATAATAACAAAACAAACGATAAAATGAAGCAAATAACTTTTAATCAAGACAATATATTTATATTAAACATTAAATATTATTATACATATATTGTTCGTCATAGGACAAGAACAATCTGATTAAAGCATTTAAGAAAGAGTTTTTCTTGCAGAAATAGAATGATACATGACCATAGTGACAGTTGAGATGCACTTAAAATAAACGTTCAATAGTCTTTATTGTTCTTCATATCGAAATTTAGTTGTTATGCTTGTGTTGGTGAGTGTCGATATCTTTGGTGACTTTAAGGCAAAACTCCATCAAAGTTTTTGGATCCTCAATGTTTTCATTAAGCTTCTCGTAAGCCAAAGTCCAAGTTACCAAGTGCTTCGATCCTTTTGTGTCTACATGAATAGTCAAGAAGAAGCTCTTGTAATAGTCCATTAGAGTCCCATCAACCACTTTGAAGCACACTAATTTCTCCTCCTTGTCGTTTGCTTCAATCACTTCCTTAGCCGTACAGTCCCTCCCATCTATGTCGTATAACATCATGAAAGAAGAACACATTAAAAAACAATAGGAAAAACTTTAGTAGAAGTTATAAAACATGTCCCTGTTGTTTTAGATTTTGTTAGAACTTTAAAAATGATTATATTATCAATGAGTGCTTAAAGATTAAGGGACTTGAGTACCATGATGATATTTCCAAATAATGACTGATCCAACAGAACCCCATTCACCATCTAGTATATCACAACCTTGGATATTGTTTGGGCACATACTTAATATAGCATATGGTTTGTAGCAAAATAGTTCAAGGAATGCATCTCCATTTGACTCTATCGTTGTTTCCTTAACCAAGTTTCCACTCAGATTCATCTCACTTTCGTTAAAATGCTTATGCTGACTATTGTCGATATCTTTGGTGACGTTGAGGCAAAACTCCATCAAACTTTTTGGATCTTCAACGTTTTCATTAAGCTTTTCGTAAGTCAAATTCCAAGTCACTATGTGCTTCTCTCCCTTTGTGTCGACATGAATAGTCAAGAATAAGCTCTTGTAATAATCCAATAGAGTCCCATCAACCACTTTGAAGCACACTAATTTCTTCTCCCTGTCATTTACTTCAATCACTTCCTTAGCCGTACAGTCCATCCCATCTATGTCGTATAGTATCATGAAAGAAGAAACACATTATAAAACAAAATGAAAAACTTCGGTAGTACTTCTAAAGCATACTCGTTGTTTTTTTTTTTTTTTTTTCTTTTTTTGGAAGTCTGAAAATGATTATATTATCAATGAATGCTTAAAGATTAAGGGACTTAATTACCATGATGATATTTCCAAATAATGACTGATCCCACAGAACCCCATTCACCATCTAGTATATCGCAACCTTGGATACTGCTTCGGCACATATTTGATATATCATATGGTTTGTAGCAAAATAGTTCAAGGAATGCATCTCCATCTGACTTGATCACTATTTCCTTGACCAAGTTTCCACTCAGATTCATCTCGCTTTCATTAAAATGCTTATGCCGGTGATTGTCGATATCTTTGGTGACATTAAGGCAAAAATCCATCAAAGTTTTCGGATCTTCAACATTTTCATTAAGCTTCTCGTAATCCAATTTCCAAGTCACCGAGTGCTTCTCTCCCTTTGTGTCTACATGAATAGTCAAGAAGAAGCTCTTGTAATAGTCCATTAGAGTCCCATCAACCACTTTGAAGCATACTAATTTCTTCTCCGTATCGTATTCTTCAATCACTTCTTTAGCTGTACAGTCACTGCCATCTATGTAAGAAGAAACACATTCAATATCGTATAACATCATGCAAAAAGAAACACATTATAAAACCAAAGGAAAAACTTCAATATTAGTTCTAAAGCATACCCCCGTTGTATTTTTTCCTTTTACTAGAAGTTTGAAAATGATTATATTATCAATAGATGCTTGAAGATTAGAGGACTTACTATGACTATATTTCCAGATAATGACTGATCCGAGAGAACCCCATTTACCATCTAGTATATCACAACTTTGGATACTGGGTGGGCACATATCTGATATCTCGTATGGTTTGTAGCAAAATAGTTCCAAGAATGCATCTCCATCTGACTTGATCGTTGTTTCCTTAACCAAAGTTCCATTAAGAGTCATTTGGTTAGGTGATTGTGGAATCTTAAATTCTGGATGAGGAAAAAACTTACGAGCACATTGGCCTTTATAAAATGAAAATCATTTCCCAAAAATACCACAGAATATGCTTTTTTTTTTATAAAAAAAAAGAGAAGCTGTTCTACAATAACCATGTCAATAGGTAAAAGTAATATGAATAATTATTTACTATTGGGTGGGGCGTGTAGGTTCTCCGAGTTAGGTTACCTTCGGGATGGAAAGCAAACGAGAACGTTACCAGTAGGCTGGAAGCACTTTTGTTTTAAAGTCTCTATAAATATATTATAAACATTAGACTGCCTAAACATTATATGGTGGTTAGAGTTCATGATGTTCCGTCAGTATTCATATTTGTAAGAGAAATATAATATTTTTTTAGCTTTGTTTTACTTAATGTTATTACTATTATTTTTTAAACATTAAAAGAAATTTACCGTTAAATGTGCACATTGATCATCAAGGTTTACTAAAAATGAAGATATGATTAGTGCCATTATTACCGGCAAAACCATGAATATTAAAAGCAACCACACCATGTTGAGATGTAAACGTTTTTAATGGAATTAATTGCGTTATATTATAATTACTACATGATTTTGTTTATCATCAATGGTTTACATGTTTTATTTATCAGAAAATGTGATCACACGCTTTTGTTTGTATTCATTATAAAATGCTAAAAAGAATTATGAGATAACGGCTCTTTAGGATATAGACAAAAAGTTTTTTTCGGCATAATTTGATAGCGAACAAAACAAATAAATTACTAAACAATAATAGATAACACGATTTACTAAAAAAATTTCCGAAAAAACATCTTGATTATTAATTTTTATGATGATTTTATTTATATTCATTAAAATTGTCGTAAAAATATATATTTTTTTTTAATTCACTTAATAATGAATAATGAATATGATTTTTTGGGAATTTTTTCTTATGAATTATCTAAAGATTCATTTTGTTTGTTTATATATATATATATATATATATATATATATATATATATATATATATATATATATATATATATATATATATATATATATATATATATATATATATATATATTAGGTTATAACCCATGTACTACACGGTTGTATTATCAAAATCATAATTATAATTATTTGTTCGTTGATTAGTTTAATTGGAATATTAAAACCTAAAATAAACAAAAATGAGTATTGCATATATTGAAAAGGTTGAATAGGTTTAAACCCGTGGAAACCAAGATTAAGTAATAAAAATATTATTTTATAATTCGGAATTATAAATGAGTAATCAAATATTTATAATTTATTTTACAAAAAGTAGAAAAATTAGCGCTTTCTCACAACAAAAAAGTTTGAAATATCTCTCTATTCTAATAAAAGAATAGGTTTAATCTCCTATTGATAAGTGTCATACAATTAGAACACATCATTAATGTTATATATCCTTATCATGCCACTTGTCAACCTATTAATTATTAATTTCAAATTTCAAATTTTTTCACTCTAATTACATTAAACTAATAATTGATTCTTTTATTAAAATTTCAAATTTTAAATTTTCTCACTCTAATTATATTAAATTAATAACATTAGATTGAAAAATAAAATATATTTAATACATATTATAAGATGCTATAACTTCATGTATTTATTTAAATAAACTATTATAACTTTATATAACTAAAAAATTTCTCTTAAATAATAATTTATTTAAAATAATTAATTAATAATTTTGACTTTTTATATGAAAGTTTAATTAATTTTATAACCGTGGTTCTCACGGGTTATAAACTAGTTAAATATAAAGCAAAATCCAGATATAAAAGGGGTTAGTAACTAATTAAGAAATTCATACAATTATTAATGACTAATCATGGTCGAGGAAAAAAAACATTATTTATAATTCAAAATTGTACTGACCAATCAAATACATATAAAAAAATATATTATTTTTTAAAGGTAAAAGTTTGGTTAGTTTTTTTAAACACAAATTATAAATGTTTATTTGATTTAAATACAAATTTTAATTGTGTATTTGATATTAAGTTCCAAGAGGATTTTACGATAAAAAGAACAAAAAAGCTCAATAACATCTCTTTTTGGCAGCTAATTGATGCAAAAATCTTAAAATCATTAGAGTATGGATATCAAAATCTTGTTTAGAAAATAATATGCTATAATGCCAACCATAATTAAGGAACCGGCATAAATTACTAATTTTTTTGAGTTGTACTACTTTTTCCACTGTCCTCATAGCAAAACGGCTAAAGATTTTTGATGTAATAAAATTTAATTGAAAATTTGCAAATCAATTAAAGACATGAAAACTTTAATAAATCACTAAATAAATATAAATTGTAACAGTTTCCATTGCCTCCATTATGAATTTTAGAACTCCATTCGATCAGTCAAGTTTCAAAAGACATAGTTTCAGCAACATTGTTTCATTTACCTTTCCCCATTTTTGTTAAATCTTCTTCATGTGTAATTCAACTCCTACCCTTCCACATTGACCTGGTCAAGAAGACATGAAAGAATACAACCTATAATAAACTTATATCATGTAAAAATCACTACTTTCTTTGAAACTTTAGTAAAACATGATATATATTATATGGTCCATGGTAGGGGTGTTCAAAAATATCCGCATCCGAAATATCCGATCCGAAATTATCCGAAATTTCGGATATCCGGATTTTCAGATATCCGAATTTCGGATATCCGGTTTCTCGGATTCGGATAGTGAATTTATAAAGTTTCGGATATTTTGGATATCCGATATCCGAAAAAAATAATTTTTCTTTATTTTTTAATATTTTAAAATGAGAAATTAGAAATATTGACAAGCTTAATGGACTAATGTTCCCCACCATTTTCAACTTTTTCGTGACCATTCTTTCCAAACTTTTATTGCAAACATTTCCAATTACAATCATTATATATTTGTTTGTTATAATCATGTTCATTGGCTTATAATAAAAAACTATTAAGTAAATGCTACATATATTTATTTGTTGCTATCGATATCCATCTATGTCGCAAGATTTAACATAGTTGCTATTTTTTAATTTTAAAAGTTGCGGTGATTTTAGGGATCGGATGTTCAAATGTGGATATTTATTTAAAATTAATGAAATTCGGATATCCAGTTTAATATCCGAATCCGTCTCGAAAAATTCGGATACGGATTCAGATATCAAAAATCAACTATCCGAATTTTCAGATATCCGAAATTCGGATATCCGGTTTTGAACACCTCTAGTCCATGGGTCCAAAAAAATGTTTATATTAGCCAAAGCATCAACTTCACATGGGAAAGACCTTCAAGGGCATAATCGACCAAGTCAGATTTAACATTAAATTTATTGAAGCCAAGCTCCAAATCATATTAAACTGATATCACAATCTAAAATCTTCTGGTGATCAAAATTGATATCATAATCTAAAGTCTTATTGATGAACATGGGCAACACTAAATTTATGAATCCATCAAATCTCTCACATGGTTCAATACAAACAAAATTATAACATTGTACAGTGCTTAATAAGAAGAAAATATAGAAATCCATAAAAATAAGGAAATAGAACTCAAAGTAAGACGCTATATTAGAAAAAAAAAAAAAAGCTTAGAACGGTTGATTTAACAAATCATCAAAAATTTCAAAATTTTAAAGTGTTAATGCAAGTTTTTTCAAAATTATTTCTTATCATTATATAAGATGTTTATCATAGTTTTGACAGCAATAATACTAATCGGAACACTTATACACATGATGATTCAAATTAACCGTAAAAAGGCCAATAAAACAACACTGGAAAGATTGAAGATTTAACCAACAACAACAAAGAAAGTATGATTAAGATATGGAATATATATACTGTGTGCGTTCTCTGCAAGATAACCACTTTCTCGTTACACTCATTAGAGACCAAAACGTTTTGTTTCTTCCAATTGCTGTTGGCGACGGATTTCATCTCTACAACTCCTAAAACGATGATGATCTTCTCATCACTACAAGTAGCCGTATCTGACTCATGATTGGAAAGCTGAGAGAGGACAGATGGGAGATCGGAGATGCTGACATAGGGTGTCTTCTTGACTTTCTTCAAGGAGGCCGCCTGGGCGACGACTGCTTGTCGTCTAGCGATATCGTGTTCTGACTTTTTGTAGCGAATCGGTGAGGAAGATGCGTCGTAGGAAGGTATAATTGAAATTCGAATTATAATATCACTTATCCTTGAAAATATGGTAAGAATGCAGAAAATATGGACGCAAATTAAATGGATTTAAAAAGGCAATAAGTTGAGTTTGAATTTTTTTAATTGAGTATGATTTTAGATCAACGAATCCTATTATCATTTTAATGGCATTTAAATTGAGTTTGAATTATTTTGAAGATCACGTTCCTGATTTTTCTCCATGTGATTTGAATTGACCAAATGAGCATGTTTGGAAAATCACTTAGAAATTTTAGTGGGAAAAATAGATTGGGGAAGGCTCATAGATTGACACATGACATTAAAAGTACTTATTTATTAGGATATGTGATATATATATATATATATATATATATATATATATATATATATATATATATATATATATATATATATATATATATATATATATATATATATATATATATATATAAATAGGTTTATCCGAAAATATAAATATCTTGCGAAAACACGAAAATAAATTTTATCTTATAAAAATCAAACACATGTACTATAAAAAAATAAATTTATCAGCAATAAATTAAAGATAGTAAGTTGACATTGGATGGTTTTATGGTAATATAGATTTAAAGACGGTTTTGATAATTATATTTTTTTCACGTCCTTCATCATTTTTAAATTCATGTTTTCATAATAAAAATGTTAAAAATCATACTTTGCTAATATGAAACAAATTTCTCATCTATCATCGATTATCATCATGTATTTCAAAGTTTGGATAAATTATTTTCCAAAATTTAATGTTGAGGTGACACAATATCATAGGTTTTTCTTGTTTTTGTGTTCTCGCAAATTATTTACATTTTCGCATGAACCCTCCCCTATATATATATATATATATATATATATATATATATATATATATATATATATATATATATATATATATATATATATATATATATATATATATATATATATATATAGGGAAATGATCAAATGAGAACACATAAAAGGTTGAGAATGCAAGAACAAGTACATTCATTTGTGATGTCATGTATTCATTTGTGGAGAAATGATAAATTTTTACGCACAACCAAAATGAATATGCTTTTTCTTTTCAATTGAAATTAAAGGCGTAAAAATTTATCATTGCTCCACAAATGAATACATGGAATCGCAAATGAATATACTTTGTTCTCGTGTTCTCAACCTTTTTGGTGTTCTCATTTGATCATATTCCTATATATATATATATATATATATATATATATATATATATATATATATATATATATATATATATATATATATATATATATATATATATATAATTTCTTACCTGCTTACAAATTTTTTTTCTTCATATTTGATTTTAGTTCTCTTTATTGTATAACACTCTTTCTTTCATTATTGCGAAAGAGCATAAAATATTGACTTAAACCATCTACATCGGGTCTTTAAAGTATAATTTGCAATGCCACTGGGCAATAATTTTGTGCCATCAAGGATTTTAGCTTGCGATATACTTTCTAAAAATGGATGTATAATGATGAGTTGTCCACCATTTGCAAGACCTTAACATGGCAATGGGCATGAATGCTCTTAGTTGCAATCGTATAATTTCCAACATAAGTAAGGTTCCAATTTGTAATATATACATCAATATGTCCAAATTGGAGTTATAAAAATCGAAAGCTATATTGAAGGTTAAATAAACAACAACGTAAATTATTTAAAATCCAACTAATGTGTTGGCTATAGATACTTTCTTACCTTAAAAGATTATAACCAAATGTATGTTTTCATAGATAATGTGAGATTTAAGTTCTCCAAGTTAAAACATTTTAACTTGCTTTTTGAAAACCATTCAAAATTTATCTCATTTTATTAACTTTATAAAATTGTTTTCTTTGTTAACTTTTAACAGTTTTGTGATTTTAATTTTATGAAAACAAACATTCAAAAATAAAACCACATAATGCAAGTAATGATACCATTTGTTTAGATTCTATGCTTCCTCCCTTTGAGCCAATCATAAGAGAGACAAATCATACTAAGCACAAATGACAATTCAATGATTCCACTTAATCAACCACCAAAACTTGATGACAGCAAGAGCATCATGTGACTCCAAACTACTAGATCATTCTCTTGATCTTCGGTTTTCAATAAATAAAAAAAATTATATTTTCATATAAATTCTCAAACTAAACTATTACGATTTAAAAGTTACATATTACAAAAGAACATAAATTACATGAAGGTCACAAAGACCAAAAACACAACCAAAGATACGACACATAGGTCAAATCGAGGCTCGTTGTATTAGATCCATACAATTCAAAACAAATAATTATTTTGAACTTGGATTACAACTTTTAGATTAAATGAATAACCATAAAGTTGAAAGCAAGCCGACATAACATTGTTTCTATGATCTCATATAGGATTGATCATCCAAACAACAATGTCATGATTTTATGAATTAATTAATAATTTAAACTTAAGCAATTAAAACAACAAGCAAAAAATATCCAACTTTTGTAAAACAAACGTATTTACGTAAGATTCGAGTTAGATGCATAAGTGTGACCAAAACATACTGGAAATAGAAAAATAAAATTTTGCTTCGGTAAACAGTGAACCTACTAACATAGATGCGTAGGAGGACACTACACACTGTGTAATAGAAAAATCCAAAAAACCCTAATTCATTTATAAGTATAAAATCTAAGCAATTTAAAATAGTTTAAACCTTTTAATGATCTGATCTAATAAAATTACTAACATGCAAATTGGTTAACATAAATAAAACGAAAATCAAAGTGTGATAGATGTATGTGGCTCTGGTACTACTGTTGAGATATGATGGATCTAAGAGGCCGCAAAGACACACATCAGAAGCAATAAACCAATAACCCCATAAGCCAAAACCGGGTCCATATTCATCCAGATCTATTGCAACAAAAATAAACAAGAAGAATCTAGAAACACATACTCTTGTTGTAGTTGGCTTAAGGTGTCTAAGGTCTTAACTAAATTGATATATCCTTAGTGAATAAAAGTAAAGTCTTTTTTTGTTGTCCTCATAATTAGAAATAGCTAATAATTAATTAAGAATTAATTGATATTTAATTTTGGATTAATTACAAATAATTAAAGGCGTAGGGGTCGAATTGAAATTGTTCAATAGTTGAGCAACGGAGGCAATTTTAAAACCTCCCATGCCTTGGACGGTTTTGAGGAGGAATCAGAAAGGTTTTGGAAGCCTCCTATAGCTGATAAGGAAACTAATTTTAATTGTTTTAAAATACTATTATTTTATTATTTAAATTAGGGTTTCTACCAATTATAAATAGGGACAATATCCCCAGCCAAAACTAATTCCTACATACTCTATATAGAGAAATCGAGTTTCCTTTCATCCTATTTCTTCTTCTCTCTCTCTCTCTATCTATCTATCTATCTCTCCATATTTTTGATCCTATGGTTTCTAGGGTTTGGTTTTGAACCATTGGAGGCATCCATATTATTAGTGCTTGTTTTCCTAGGAAGAACTCAAGAGGATTGTTTGCATTATTTGATTATTGCAAAAAACTAGCTGTTATGACTTATAATTTTCTATTTGCATAGGTTAGAAGTTTGTTTTGTATGTATTTTGCTATAACTTGACAAAATTCCATAGACTTCTAAGTTGCATGTACACATAATATGATTATGAATCCGTTGTGTACATTTTATTATTGTAACCTAGAAAACCCATAAGTGGTCACATTGTAAACTTATTTTGATCTTGATGGAGAAGGAGTGCTAAGAGCCCAACACGGATATCCTCTTTCGTAGTCGCACCCAAGATAAGCTTGACATCACTTCTAGCTCCTGAACACAATGAACATGAAGCACAAAAAAGCAATATGTCGCAGGACACATTACGCATAGTAAACGGTGCACCGTACCTTGGCTAGTGGAGGAGGGTTTCAACATAATCATGGTTTTTACGAATTTTGAGTGTTTTCCAACCCTTTCAAATTCACCCAAACACCTCTATTTATTAAGGTGAGATTAGTGTTTCAAAAGAGTGGTTGTTTTGTCAGAAAGCAACTATATTTCACTTTAAACCCTAAAAGATTTACTAGTTTCTATAAATTTATTGATCTCTAATAAATTAACAAACTAAATCTGTAAGATCCCGAGATTGATGACTAATGTGGAATTGTAACGATTATGTGAACCAAAAAATATCAAGAACATAGAAAGTAAATGAAACAGTTTAAGCTCTCATTAGTCTAGAATGTTATTACAAGTGGGTCATGAAATATTTCTCTCACTAGACTAATCTCTCATGTTGTTACATAAATGGGAGCATCTCACTTCCTATTTATAGGAAACACTCAACCCATTACACATTCCTAATAGGGTAAGCCTACATCACATCCATGGAGAACTTTGCACCCTAACAGAGTCCATTTTATTTATCTCTTATCAACTATTTCTTAAACCTTTATTGTGTGTAACCCAAAAGGACCCTATTATTAGTAGTAATATTAACAACTATTGTGATTATGGGTACTATCTTCCAAAAAGCACATATGTTATTTATGCTAGATTGAGCCTTGAAATCCTTTTCTTTTTATGTGGATAATATTTTATTAAGTGCCCCTTTTTCTTGCAGTCTTTACATTTAATCTTAGCTGAAGAATTAGATATGGAAAGTGACTTCCATTTATTTCCTCCACCTCTCTCTGTTGTTCTCCCCTGTGTACGATGAACCAAAAACTGAAAGCATTTTCACTATAGAAATTTTTTATTTCAGTTCTTTAGACAGCAAATTAAGAATCATTCACATCATTCACACTTATTTGTACTACAATATCGCACCTTATCAACGAAGTTCTCTTGAGAATTCTACAATGAATATAACATAATGAGAGGTTGATCTTCATCTTTAATCTTTACATCAACTCCTTATAAATACATGATGATACAATTTCAGTTATCTAAATGATCCTTTATATCATCCAAATAGTATATGAAAGTTGTTTCTAATACAATCAATTTTTGAGAAAAATGTTGTGATACTTGTCACATATTTTCTCCCAAATCCTAGTTGTAGATGTTTTATACTCCACCTCCTTCATTACTTTGTTTGTCATGCTTAACAAAATAGCTCTATGTATACTTCCAGAATATCTTTCTTCATCATTTCAGCCATGTTCTTTGGTAGTTCCTTATTCCTTCCAAATTCGCTTCACAACCCTATTAAACTAGAAGAGCTCTTATCTTCACCTTCCACAAAGTGAATTCATTCAAACCATTGAATTTCTCAAACTCGAATTTTTAGGACAACATATCTTCAATCGACATAACAAAACATAGCTATGATACCACTTGTTATAGAACAAACAAGAAAACATGCAAAATCACACACACACACATAAAGACGTAATATTTAACATAATTCGATCAATGTTACATACTTCAACACAACATGAGGGAGTATTCATATTCACTTAGCTCAAAAAGAGTAACAAAACAATCACGAGGGGCCATGCAACCTTTAACCAATGGATCCACCTTAAGCAGAAATGCTTCAAATTGATTTATAATGCTCCACATTGATTCTTAATGCTCAAGTCACATTCAAAAATAGATTTAGACTAAGGTGAGTATTTACTATATATATATATATATATATATATATATATATATATATATATATATATATATATATATATATATATCCCTAGGATAATAAATGATGATTTTGTAAAATGAAGAATGACTAAGTGTTTTTCAAACTTGCCTGTTGTGTGAAATATAATACGTATCTTTGCGTGCATACATATGAAGACTTAATCACTATTATGACTTTCAAATGATTTTTCTCATGACTATGTGCATCCATATGAATTAACTCTAGGATGGGAATAACTTGTGTTGGTACAACATAAAATCTATGCGAAATGACTTTGATGACATTTAATGAGTTATAACTAGTGATGGTAATCTAGATACATCCTCACTTGCATGTTGCATGTAATACTGGCTACCTAGTATGTTGATAAGTGAGTGGGAATGTAACGCCCGTAGATCAGGGCTAGTCAATTTAGAGACGATAAGCGTCAAAAATGACTTTTTAATAGAAGATTATTTAGGATGAATAATCTTAACTAAGTTGTAGTATATATTACAAGGATTCCGTACATATAAAGAACGCCGAAATCCGAGTTATAACGAAGAAGTTATGACCTGTCGAAATTTCGCGACAAAAGCGGCACGACGCTGAATGACGTAAAAAGTGAATTTACGTTAGAGTGATATTTAGCCTTAGTGATCTAAAAGAAATTCGTAGAGTTCGTTAAACCATGAGCGTGCATAAAAAGAACGCCCAAATCTGACTTCGTATGAGGAAGTTATGATTTTTTGAAGTTTTGACTTAGCGGTATGCAACCCGAATACTCGATTTGAGACCGAGTGGTTTTTAGCCAAAACAATCTAAATGAGAATCGAAGATCTCATTAATTGTAGTCAAACAATAAAAAGATAGGCGAAAACGGACGTCGGATGAAGAAGTTATGATTTTATAACGGAGTTTTCTTGTCCCGGCCTACTGAAAAAAATAATAAAAATAAAATCAAAATTAGCCGACGGAGTCTAAACGAAAGTTGTAGAGCGTAGTCTCACCTACACGTGGATATAAAGAACGTCGAAAACGGAGTTCGTATGAAGAAGATATGAATTTCCGAAGTTTATTAAATAATTAATATTTAAAATTAATTATAAAATCCGGTATTATCCAAAGGGGAGTCATCGGACTCATCCGAAATGCGCCCAGCGTACAACGAAGCGTGACGTCCCTCGCACTCGAGTTCTTCGGATGACGCATGCCATGACGATTCGGACGCGTACGCCCAACGTACTCCGAGGCTCCAGCCTCCTATAAATAAGATGCGAGGGCAGCCGGCTCATTTGCTCTTTTTCTCTCTTCTCTCTCCCGTATCGCATCGTTTTGCGTGCCAGAAGTACCCTGAAGCCCCGATATCATTCCCGAGCCCCGAAGCAAGTCCCTAGGTCCTGAAGATCCCGAGAAGTAAGATTCCCGAGCCGAAGCTCTGCCCGCGAGAAGTTCGATTTTTGTGGAGATCTTCCAGATCTACCGGAGAATACTACTTCTATAAGCCGTAGTGCTGTCCGATCATCTTCTGATCAGGTGAGTGTGTAGTTACTTTCTTCTAACACATAAATATGAAGTATTTGCTATGAAATATGTGTTATGTGTTTATATATTATTTGTCTATTTGAGATGGGCGTGGAATTGATGTTTTATACAAGTGTTAAATGATTTAAACTGTGTAAGTATTTTTATCTACGAAAATGTTGGGTAGAACTTGGGTAAATGGGATAGTTGGTGACTATAGAGTTAGCGCCTATTGTACAAACCTTGGCGACGATGTGACTTCGTGCCTATTTGATGAACCTTGGCAACTATGGAGTTAGCGCACGTTGAGTAAACCTTGGCGACTATGGAGTTAGCGCTTGTTAAGTGAACCTTGGCGATTATGGAGTTAGCGCTTGCTAAGTGAACCTTGGTGACTATGGAGTTAGCTCCTGATAACTATGGATTTAGTACTTGATAAATAAACTTTGGCAGCAATGGATTTCGTGCCAATTCCTTAGGAATAAATGAATGAAGGATAGTTGGTTCTTAGGGTAAAACCTTAAGAAGATAATGGGGATGGGTAATTGGGTTGATTGTTTGCTGATTAAATATAATAATTATATTATTGTGGGTTGAAAACCCTATATGCTCACCAGGCTCCCAAGCCTGACCCACTCAGTTTTCTTTTCATTACAGGTAATGGCACAAGGGTATAAGTTGGTGGACATGACGAGAGATTTTGGATTATAGATCAGTAGTTAAATAATTATTGTAAGGTCTTTTTTATATTGTTTATGCTTTTGGTCTGTATTGAACATGACATCCCAAGGTTTTATTATTTAATGAAAATACATTCTCTTTGAGAAATGTTTGGATAAATGGTTATCATATTTTTGTTTTTGGGAACAAATTCCGCAACAGTTTTCTTTAAACGATTACTCTGATTTTAAAAACAAAACATAAACAAATCGGTCTTTTCTGGCCGTGAAATTGGGGATGTCACAGTTGGTATCAGAGCATTAGTTTAAGCGAACTAGGAATATGGATTTATTTCTAGACTTAAACTTAGAATGCTAAGCAATGATTGTGAGTTGAGTGTGTCCATTATATTTTAGGTAGTACACCTAAATTGACACAGGCACTAGTTTATTTTAGGAAAATTACCTAAAATGCTATTATGTGCTAATTGTTATATGTTTGCCATATATGATGTCAATTTTTCGGATCTATGGTCTGTTGCCGACCGGATCTGGAAACCTTATGTGTTTAGGATTCTAAGCGTGCGTCTACGATATTAGAACTAGCATGTAAACGTTTCGGAGTGACAAGGATGATTTGAATATATATCGTGAATAAGGATCTAATTTCACCTTATTCGGTGTATAGATCAAAAATGGTGAGAACGAGGAGTGGAGTTGGAAATGCTGATGAAAACAGGAATCAAATACCAGTGATTGAACAAATACCTGTTGTAGCAGCAGCACCTGAACCAATGACAATGGCCGGAGTTCAAGTGATGATCCATGCAATGTTGGATAATCAGATGGAAGAAACATGACGTCTGATTAGGCAGAATCGCGAAGAATTGTCAATTCAAGTTGAAGAGCCCGAAGTAAATGGAGGGCAGTCTGAAGGAGGAAACTACAGTGGGACCATTGGTCAAGCCAACCCACCAATAGTTCTCCAAAACAACCAGGATGGAGGAAACGACGGACATGGATGCAAGTACAAGGATTTCATGGCATCCAAACCACCATGTCTTTCTGGTAGCCCGACACCGGTGCAAGTCATGGACTGGATCTCCGAAATGGAGACAATGTTTGAAAGTTGCGAGTGTAGAAACAGACAGAAGACCGCTCTTGCAATCCCTCTGTTAAAATCTGGAGTACTGAGCTGGTGGAAGTTATTGGCTGGTTCGATGCCCAAGGGGGAAGCTATCAAGATGTCTTGGGAAGTGTTCGTGGTGCAACTGAAAATGCAATACTGCTCTGAGCAAGATCTTCTGGAAATCAACAATGAGTTCCAGAATCTGAAGAAAGGAAAATTGAGCGTCACTGAATACGCTACGAGCTTTACGGAGAAGATGAAGCTTATTCCATACCTAATTCCAACTGAAGTTTCCAAGGTTAACAAGTTTGCCAATGGATTACCAGCGGACTTTGGTCCGACAGTCAAGCAAGCAACCACTCTGAAAGCCGCCATCTGGGCAGCCAAGAATGTTGAGACCCAGATAAAAGAAAAGGGTCTGGAAAGAGTTGAAGTTGGAGAGAAAAGGAAGCGTGAAGGATCTTCAATAATCGACAAAGAAAGCAAATTCTCAAAATATGGGCGAAGAGATGAAGCTAATTGGTGTGAGAAGTGTAAGAAGAAACACTTCGGGAAATGTAGCGAGGAGATGACTTGCTACAAATATGGGAAGACAGGGCACTACGCCAACAAGTGCGCACCTATCAAGAAGGTGTGCTATAGATGTAACGAAGAAGGGCATATTTCTAAAGACTGCCCAAAGAAAAACACACCTCCACAGCCAATGGCATTCTACATGTTCCTCGACGAAGCAGAAAAGGATGGGAGGATTAAAAGATGAAGACTTCATATTAATATATAAAGTCTATATCAGGAAGCATAGCCTGTTAGCGGCATAGTATAGGGTGAACTTGAACTTTTGTGTAATAGTTTCAAGAATTAATATAAACCCTGGTTTTGTTATCTGATGTGTTGAATTATTATATGATTTATGTATGGTGACTTGGTTAACTGCGAGACAATGCTTGGGACGAGTACGAGTAGGTGTGAATGGTAGTAGAGATCTATACTACCGGAAACACAGGACTCGCACTTGGATCAGGGAAAGTCACAAGGTTACCAAGAAGCTAGAAATTGTTTCCGTTTTATTCAAGCATGTCGTTACCATTGTTTCGGTAATGACTAGTAGGATGCTAGTTATTCCGACCCTAGTGGTCATATTAAATTGAGTCCGACTACGATGAGAGTTCATCGGGACACGACCCATCGGTTAGTTACAATAGATAAATGAATGTATTTATCCTAAAAAGAAGAAGGAGTCTACAATAAGGATTTATTTTGTAACTTGAAGGTTACGATTTAAAGTCCAACATAGTAAGAAGAGCAGATGCATGATTGAGCATCAAGGTCATTACTTAGGATGGAGAGATAACTTATGGAGTCAGTATACGAATCCTAATTCGTTGATGATTCCGGGACGTAATCATCCTAAAGGGGAGACAATTGTAACGCCCGTAGATCAGGGCTAGTCAATTTAGAGACGATAAGCGTCAAAAATGACTTTTTAATAGAAGATTATTTAGGATGAATAATCTTAACTAATTTGTAGTATATGTTACAAGGATTCCGTACATATAAAGAACGCCGAAATCCGAGTTATAACGAAGAAGTTATGACCTGTCGAAGTTTCGCGACATAACCGGCACGAAGTTGAATGACGTAAAAAGTGAATTTACGTTAGAGTGATATTTAGCCTTAGCGATCTAAACAAAATTTGTAGAGTTCATTAAACCATGAGCGTGCATAAAAAGAACGCCCAAATCTGACTTCGTATGAGGAAGTTATGATTTTTTGAAGTTTTGACTTAGCGGTATGCAGCCCGAATACTCGATTTGAGACCGAGTGGTTTTTAGCCGAAACAATCTAAATGAGAATCGAAGATCTCATTAATTTTAGTCAAACAATAAAAAGATAGGCGAAAACGGACGTCGGATGAAGAAGTTATGATTTTATAACGGAGTTTTCTTGTCCCGGCCTACTAAATAATAAAAATAAAATCAAAATTAGCCGACGGAGTCTAAACGAAAGTTGTAGAGCGTAGTCTCACCTACGCGTGGATATAAAGAACGTCGAAAACGGAGTTCGTATGAAAAAGATATGAATTTCCGAAGTTTATTAAATAATTAATATTTAAAATTAATTATAAAATCCGGTATTATCCGAAGGGGAGTCATCGGACTCATCCGAAGTACGCCCAGCGTACTCCGAGGCTCCAGCCTCCTATAAATAGGATGCGAGGGCAGCCGGCTCATTTGCTCTTTTTCTTTCTTCTCTCTCCTGTTTTACATCGTTTTGCGTGTCAGAAGTACCCCGAAGCCCCGGTATCATTCCTGAGCCCCGAAGCAAGTCTCGAGGTCCTGAAGATCCCGAGAAGTAAGATTCCCGAGCCGAAGCTCTGCCCGCGAGAAGTTCGATTTTTGTGGAGATCTTCCAGATCTACCGGAGAATACTACTTCTATAAGCCGTAGTGCTGTCCGATCATCTTCTGATCAGGTGAGTGTGTAGTTACTTTCTTCTAACACATAAATATGAAGTATTTGCTATGAAATACGTGCTATGTGTTTATATATTATTTGTCTATTTGAGATGGACGTGGAATTGATGTTTTATACAAGTGTTAAATGATTTAAACTGTGTAAGTATTTTTATCTACGAAAATGTTGGGTAGAACTTGGGTAGATGGGATAGTTGGTGACTATGGAGTTAGCACCTATTGTACAAACCTTGGCGACGATGTGACTTCGTGCCTATTTGATGAACCTTGGCGACTATGGAGTTAGCGCACGTTGAGTAAACCTTGGCGACTATGGAGTTAGCGCTTGTTAAGTGAACCTTGGCGATTATGGAGTTAGCGCTTGCTAAGTGAACCTTGGTGACTATGGAGTTAGCGCCTGATAACTATGGATTTAGTACTTGATAAATAAACTTTGGCAGCAATGGATTTCGTGCCAATTCCTTAGGAATAAATGAATGAAGGATAGTTGGTTCTTAGGGTAAAACCTTAAGAAGATAATGGGGATGAGTAATTAGGTTGATTGTTTGCTGATTAAATATAATAATTATATTATTGTGGGTTGAAAACCCTATATGCTCACCAGGCTCCCAAGCCTGACCCACTCAGTTTTCTTTTCATTACAGGTAATGGCACAAGGTTATAAGTTGGTGGACTTGACGAGAGATTTTGGATTATAGATCAGTAGTTAAATAACTATTATAAGGTCTTTTTTATATTGTTTATGCTTTTGGTCTGTATTGAACATGACATCCCAAGGTTTTATTATTTAATGAAAATACATTCTCTTTGAGAAATGTTTGGATAAATGGTTATCATATTTTTGTTTTTGGGAACAAATTCCGCAACAGTTTTCTTTAAACGATTACTCTGATTTTAAAAACAAAGCATAAACAAATCGGTCTTTTCTGGCCGTGAAATTGGGGATGTCACAGGGAATATATCCTAGCTATGACTTCGGGAGTCCACTATAATTTTTAGCTTTGATGTGCTACATTATTGTATACTCTCCCATGATGAATTTATGAGACACTTCTCACTTTATGACTTTATTACTTGTGACGTTGGACATATGAAATTGACAATGGGGAAGAGTTAGAAGCATATGGCATTGAATCTATTCTCATTATAACTTTCACAATGATATTTGATTATGATTCTCATGAGGTTACTTATATAATGAGTATATGATGAATGATGACTTATGATTATGTAACCAACAATTTCAGGGTTTTGAATAAGTTAAAGGTTTTTCTAAGACTTATGACATGAATTTTATCAAAGTTTTTTGTAAACATGATTTTGAGGAATTCTAATTGGTTAAAGGTATTGAGCTAATTCCTTTGACTCCAGAGGTATGAATTCCTGAAATTACTCAATAGACATTCCTAATGTATAATTCGTATTTACAATGACTTGGGATCTTATAAGGTCATGTTATTGTCTAGTTACTTTAACTATTGTTTTTATAATGTGATTGTTTAACACCCCCCCCCCCCCCCCAACCCACTTCTAAGTACTCTTATGAGAGCTTATTTCTGAAACTGGTGATTTTAAAATGTATGAATTCTATAGATTAAAATATTTGATCGAGGAAAAAGGTTGTTACATTATCTAATTCATTTTTTAATCTTTCCATTTAACCGTTCATCAAGAATTTTTGAAGTACTCATAAGACCCGTAAAGGCCTTCCACTTCTTTACATAAACAAAAATGGAGTTGTATTGTTATTTTTTTACTGCCTTTCCTCCATTGTTGTGACCTGTAAGAGTACTCCCTATTCCTCGTCTAAGGGATCTTTGACTATGAGCTCCTACTATCTCGTTGCGGTCATCCCATCATTATGGGTAACCTAGAAACTCAAAACAACTAGAAATATAATGTCCTAATTTCTTAAAATGGTTTGTACTAGTTCAAACAAAAAAAACCAAGAACTTTAGGAGGTTTCCTCAAAACAACGTTTAAAATGCGTTCTATAAAACTTAGTAGTGCATTATGGAAAAATGATAGAGTTGTGTGGAAGAATAAATGATGATGTGACAATTCATTCACATCTATAAACAGAGGTATCCCCGACGACTAATTCAATCGCTAAAGGCCATAGCAATGGAATTCTTCGGTCGAAAAAACCGTTGTCGCTAATATCGCTAGATTCCGTTGCTATTGAGTAATTTATCTACAAAATAACTTGTCGAAAAAGCTCAGAAAACAATCCATTTCAGTTTTTGATGACATTTTTATCATTAGTTTTTTTGTTCTAAATCTATATCCAGAATTTACAAAATGAAATTTAGTGTATATATTAAACTAAAATTAAAATTTAACTACCGAATTAATTAATAATATTTAACTAGCAAAATGAAGATTAATATTCGATTTCAAAGTGTCCTTATACATTTTGACAATTTCTTGTCTCTGGCCTCAATTTCTTCACGTTCCATCGTAAGTTCATTCTTTATCTACTCATGAACACGATCAACAAGAACCTACAAAGCAAACAATTTGTAACAATGTACTTTCAACTTGAATAAACATCAAAACAAAAAATATATGGCCTCTTAAGACATTAAACTTTAAAAACGTACACAAGCATGGCGTTGAAAATTGCTTTTTATCTTTACATCACTATAATGGGCATCCATTTAAAGGTACAATGCTTAAATACAACTATAACATCCCAAAAACCATGATAAAATTTTCCTTTTTACAAAACATTCCTACAAAACCATAAGATAGCAAACCATTTCTTTCAAATAAAAACCATAGAATCAGAGTATCAAAAATGTCTCAAAACATGAATCATTAAAAGAATGTGTACGATCATGCCTTCGCCTTCCTACAATCACCAATGGTACCTGAAAAGCATTTATAAACAATTGTGTGAGCATGAAGCTTAGTGAGTTCCCCTAAAATACCCCACCAATGAGTACTCGCACGAGTTGGGCTAGTTTTACAACACTGTATATATATATATATATATATATATATATATATATATATATATATATATATATATATATATATATATATATATATATATATACAGTGTTGTAAAACTAGCCCAACTCGTGCGAGTACTCAGAGAATCAGCCTCTTACAGAGGCGAGTTAAGCTAACTCGGTGAAATAACTTGAAAAACAGTCAAAATCCATAAAACTCATGCCAAATCGATCAAACTCAGTTGAGTACTCGGACAAAATAAGTCTAACTCATACCAATTTTGTGAAACTCCATCAAACTCGACCAACTCGGTCAAATGGTCAAAATTGTCATAAACTTAATAAACTTAATAAAGAATTTCAAGATTAATATGTATAATAAACTTAATCGTTTATTATTTAACACACAAAGATGTGCATAGTAAAACGTATATATATATATATATATATATATATATATATATATATATATATATATATATATATATATATATATATATATCTTAAATTTTAAGTATTTATTCACCAAGTGAGACCATTGTGTGTATTTTAGTTTTTCTATATTCACATGTACCTAATTTTGTTATATATATATATATATATATATATATATATATATATATATATATATATATATATATATATATATATATATAGGAGTATGATAAAATGAGAATACAAAAAAAGGTTGAGAACGCGAGAACAAATCTGAGCTCTTCAAATATTATGATCTAAGGCTAATATAATTTATAAAAGTAATGAGATGAAATTGTAAATTTCTAAAAGTCATGTGATGAGATTGTAAATTTTTAATAGACTAAAGGGTAATATAGTCATTAAAGGTCAGCCTATTTTTGTCAAGTTGTTGTAATCTCTCTTTCTCTCTCCTATCTCTCACTCGCATATTTCAAACCTTTAAACCGTAATTTGAACCGTCACCACTCTCAATCGGGCGACCATCTCCACCTCTCCCACACCGTATAAATCCTTCTAACATCACCACCACCACCTGTGTGACCATCGGCACCACCAGACCACTAGAGGACCACCAATAACCATCGACTACCATGTTCTACAATGATTGACTAACCATCAATTAACCCTAACCTCTCACGTCAACTGTCGCCGCTGCTTTTTCTACCCTTGAGTAGACAACTGTGGACATATTTCAGGTTCTGGCCTTTCTATTTTTTGGTTCTTTTTTGCATTCTGGCTTGATTGCTTCTGTTCATATGATTGCTTCTTTTTTTTCGTCGACTTCTTGTTCTTGGGGCTTCCGATTTTGGTTGTCTACAGTTTTCGTCAGGTTTGGGTTTTCCGATTTTGGTTGTCTACAACTTTGATTAACTTTGGGTGACAAATACAAAACCCCAACATTGCCTCCAACATGCATCTTTCCCTATTACTATTACTATCAGGGCTTAAACTTATATGTTCTTTAGGAACAAGTGCCGAGTGAGGTGAGTTGTAAAATTCGCAATATCACTTTACTAATACTATGGGGGATTTTAAAGTTAGTGCAGTGGATAAAATCAACTTTTAGATGAATAATGAATGAAAAGCTCAAAACCATATATATGAAAACAAACCTTTTCATTACACTTGAAGACAACTTTTTTTAAAACACATTGTTGTAACCTATTTCTTCAATATATAATGGAAATATTCAAGCTAGAATCATGGAATCTTCTCTGTTTCCTCTTAATCTGTGTAGTTGGAAAGAAATTATGTGAAAAAAAACTATTTTATGTAATATTTATGTGTTATATAAGCTTGTAAAAATATATAAATGAAGTTATATGAATAAGACTTTAATCATAAATAAATAAGACTCTAATCATATATGAATTGAAAAATATGATTTTTTTTCATTTATGATTATTATGTATTTTCGTCTTTGTCTTTGTATTTTATTCCTTTATGATTAAAATTGTAATAGATTTATGTTTCTACATTTATACAGTGAAATCCAAGATCTTCTGGAATGTAATGTTGGAATGATCGTATTCAAGAAAATACAATAAAGTGGAAATATTGATGGCTTATTTATTTATGATTATGGAATTCAACCCAACACTGCAAAGTGACTTATTCATTTATGAATTATAGAATAATAGTTAATTATTGTATTCAAATTTTTGTTTGAGTTGTATTAATTTTGATTATAGAATAATAGTTAATTATTGTATTCAAATTTTTGTTTGAGTTGTATTAATTTTGATTATAGGGAAAATAGCAAATTAGTATATTGTAATTTTGTTTTATATTATTCATTTACGATGAGATGTATAATCTACTTATTTATGCAATGTGTTTTATTCATTTATAATTATAATTTTATTGAAAACTTTTTATCTAAAAGTTGTGTTTTATTCATTTAAGAATATAATATGATTGTAAAGAAATCTTTTATATCCAAATTATGTTTTGTACATTAAAGCTTACAACAACATTCATATATGATTACAAATGTGTTTTTAATATGTCCTTAAAAAAATTCATGCGTCGTTAAAAATATTTACATAATATGGTAAATTCTTCAATATTTTGAATATGTTGTTGGTAAATAAAATAAGAATAAAAACGTTTTAAATGATATTTAATTAATTTTGTTAACTAAAAAATAAGTTTACTACATTCCTAATATCTGGGAAAATAAATGCAATCACATAATTATAAAAACTAATTAATTATCATAACTTATCCATATTTAATTACATTTGTCAAATTCCTTTTATGCCCTTATGAAATGATTGATCCACAATTGTTCTCGTGTTCTTAACATTTTAGGTGTTCTCATTTGATCATTTCCCTATATATATATATATATATATATATATATATATATATATATATATATATATATATATATATATATATATAAGGAGTGATTCAAATGAGAACCACAAAAGATTAAGAACCTAAGAACCCCCATTAATTAGTAAATGTTTACATGATATTTTTATTAAACATGTTAAAATCCTTAATTGTTTTTTCTCTTTTTGATATGAAAAGAACAAAATTGTAATTTTTGCAGTCTAATATTTTCATTCTTATATGTTTTCATATTTTAACACAAAACTTACATAAAATACAAATTTATACAATCCATTTATAGTTTAATACATAAAATTCACAATTTAAAACAAACATTTTTACAACAATTCACAAACTCAAAGAAATCAAAAACCCAAACTCTATTACCACCACCAAACGCTGCCAACAACCACCATCGTAATCAACATTTCTTTTATATTAGATCTGTAAAATGCATTAACAACTTAAATATTAAATGCACACTTTAATAAAACCATTTAATTCACTCATTTTGAATTAAATGCAAAACTACTAAAAAAAACTAATACATTCTTACATACTTATACAACACAAAAAATAAATATATTCAGCAGAAAATCAACAAAAAAAATTATATATAAATCATTCATATTTTAACATAAATTATAAAAAATTCACAGCAAAAAACATTCAATTCACAGTTTAAACATATAAGTCACAGTTTAATTCAGCAAAATACATTCAATTCATATGCGTACCTTTAAATTTATAGGCTGTTGCTAATTGTTTCAAAGTTTACTTACATAAATTTTCACAATTTAAATTTTACGTACTTTATTCAAAATTAGATAAAATAATATTTGTGTATAATGCTTCTTTTATCTTATATTTGATAAACAAACAAAAAAACTTATAAATTATCACAACATAATATCAGTCAATTCACAGCTTAATATAGTATATTCACAGTTTCATATACAAAATTCACAGCTTAATATAGTCAATTTATAGTTTGACCTAGGGATGTTATTCGGGTCGGAACCGAACCGAACTGACCCGAACCCGAATAAACTGAAAACCGAATAAGGGTAATTGTATGAACCGAAAACCGAACCAAATAAGCAATACGGGTTCGGTTCGGTTCGGGTATTATTCGGTTCGGTTTGGTTCCAAACCGAATAACCCAAATAACATGTACAATATGATTAAGGAGCCAAATAACCCGAATAACCCAAATAATCCAAATAACCCAAATTACATTTACAAATAACACATTGAAAGATTGAGTAGTAGATTAAGATACAAATACTTACTTGAGTTTCTTGATTTGGAACCCAATTTTCCATGACTTGAATGGAGTTTGATCACAATAGAAACTAGAAAACGAGGATGAGGAGACGATTTTTTTCCAAACGCAAGGGCCGATTTTTTTTCTTATCGTTAATGGACTTTCAACTTTGAACTAGTGAAGACCGATCAAAGATTCAAGGTTATCGCAACTCACAAGGGCAGCAGATGCAACTCGCAAGGATGAGAAAAACCTCAATCGATCAAAGAGTAATGTCGTCGATTTGGTGTAATACGCTACTGTCGATTTGGTGTAATACGCTACCGGATGATCGAATATCAATTTCGTTGATTTTTTATGGTATCTACAGTTTTGGTCAGGTTTGGGTTTTCCGATTTTGGTTGTCTACAACTTTGATCAACTTTGGGTGACAAATACAAAACCCCAACATTGCCTCCAACATGCATCTTTCCCTATTACTATTACTATCAGGGCTTAAACTTATATGTTCTTTAGGAACAAACGCCGAGTGAGGTGAGTTGTGAAATTCGCAATATCACTTTACTAATACTATGGGGGATTTTAAAGTTAGTGCAATGGATAAAATCAACTTTTAGATGAATAATGAATGAAAAGCTCAAAACCATATATATGAAAACAAACCTTTTCATTACACTTGAAGACAAATTTTTTTAAAACACATTGTTGTAACCTATTTCTTCAATATATAATGGAAATATTCAAGCTAGAATCATGGAATCTTCTCTGTTTCCTCTTAATCTGTGTAGTTGGAAAGAAATTATGTGGAAAAAACTATTTTATGTAATATTTATGTGTTATATAAGCTTGTAAAAATATATAAATGAAGTTATATGAATAAGACTTTAATCATAAATAAATAAGACTCTAATCATATATGAATTGAATAATATGATTTTTTTTCATTTATGATTATTATGTATTTTCGTCTTTGTCTTTGTATTTTATCCCTTTATGATTAAATGTAACAACTCGAATTTTTCAAACAAAATTTTCATTTTTAAAACATAATTATTTCCATTTAAAACAAGGCATAAATAGTTTAATTATTCTGTCAAATACAATTATTCAAAATCCCAAGATCATAAAAACAATCTTCAGTGTGTATCGATCACGCCGGCGCCTTCCCACGGTCCTCGCTAGTACCTGAAATACATGCACAACAACTGTAAGCATAAATGCTTAGTGAGTTCCCCAATATACAACTTACACACATACGCCTTTCCAGGCCCGACCTTCCGGTCCATGTGTCTCAGGGGACTTCCGTCCCTGCTGGGTAAACCTTCCGGCCTTACCCACGCCGACCTTCCGGTCCATCACACAACATATCGCCTTCCGGCCCATAACATATTGCCTTCCGGCCCATAATATAATCGCCTTCCGGCCCATAACATACATAGCACATATAACAAATAACTTACCACATATAGCATACATCTCACATATCATATCCGACCTTCCGGTCACACAGTCAAACCCTTCCGGGTACAGTATAGTGAGAAGACTCACCTCGTAAATGCTGAAGCTAGCAACTCCTGAAATCACTCGTGCACAATCCAACGAGCTACAACCTTCCTATAACATCACATATCTCATTAGCACTCATATCTTCTAAGTGTGACTATCCCTAAGAAGTCAGACTTAGGTCAACTCTGGTCAACGGTCAACGGTCAGCTCGACCGGACTCGACGAGTACCTTGGCGACTCGGCGAGTCTAGACGTCCTCCAACTTTCCGAGATTCCTTATCTACTCGTCGAGTACCCTCCTCGACCCGACGAGTTACTCCTGGAAGAATCGCGGGGCCACCCCGACTCCACTCGCCGAGTCTGAAGAACAACTCGGCGAGTCCCAGTAAATCTTCAAGCTACTCGCCGAGTCTGAAGAACAACTCGGCGAGTCCATGCCATGCAGACGAGTAACTGCTTCCTGAGATAGGTCTCGTCCCGAATTTCACATGCATGGGACCTGCTGGACCTCTAAAGGTCCTACTACAAGATTATAGTCGTGGGTAACAGGGCACTACTTCATCTAATCACAAAATGGGTTCTATAAACCCTAATTTCATAAATACATCAATATAGCAGAGCACACACGAATTCTTACCTGGATGATGTATTCTCTGTATTCCCAATCCTCAGAATGTGACCCCTTGCTGCCCCTTTAGCCAATCCTTTCTCTTCCTTGCACAACCACTCTTCTATAACCCACAATGGCCTAAGATCCTTGCTCCAGCTGCACCCAATCGATCTAGGGTTCTTCTCAGAAGGCTAAAACGAACAATGACGGCCAATGAGTCCCTTTTATACGTCCCAAACCTGAACGGTTAGGGTTTCCGCTAAACAGCGTCGACTCGCCGAGTCCATATCTGGACTCGTCGAGTCCAGTCGCGGACCCGCGACCAAGTCTGCGATCCTACTCGGCGAGTCTAGGCTCCAACTCGCCGAGTCCCCTCTTAAACCACCCAAAAACATAATTAAACAATACCTGAGATTTCGGGCTGTTACATTAAAATTGTAATAGATTTATGTTTCTACATTTATACAGTGAAATCCAAGATCTTCTGGAATGTAATGTTGGAATGATCGTATTCAAGAAAATACTATAAAGTGGAAATATTGATGGCTTATTTATTTATGATTATGGAATTCAACCCAACACTGCAAAGTGACTTATTCATTTATGAATTATAGAACAATAGTTAATTATTGTATTCAAATTTTTGTTTGAGTTGTATTAATTTTGATTATAGGGAAAATAGCAAATTAGTATATTGTAATTTTGTTTTATATTATTCATTTACGATGAGATGTATAATCTACTTATTTATGCAATGTGTTTTATTCATTTATAATTATAATTTTGTTGAAAACTTTTTATCTAAAAGTTGTGTTTTATTCATTTAAGATTATAATATGATTGTAAAGAAATCTTTTATATCCAAATTATGTTTTGTACATTAAAGCTTACAACAATATTCATATATGATTAAAATGTGTTTTTAATATGTCGTTAAAAAAATTCATGCGTCGTTAAAAATATTTACATAATATGGTAAATTCTTCAATATTATTAATATGTTGTTGGTAAATAAAATAAGAATAAAAACGTTTTTTTTAAATCATGTTAAATGATATTTAATTAATTTTGTTAACTAAAAAATAAGTTTACTACATTCCTAATATCAGGGAAAATAAATGCAATCACATAATTATAAAAACTAATTAATTATCGTAACTTATCCCTATTTAATGACATTTGTCAAATACCTTTTATGCCCTTATGAAATGGTTGATCCACAATTGTTCTCGTGTTCTTAACCTTTTAGGTGTTCTCATTTGATCATTTCCCTATATATATATATATATATATATATATATATATATATATATATATATATATATATATATATATATATATATATATATATATATAGGGAGTGATTCAAATGAGAACCACAAAAGATTAAGAACCTAAGAACCCCCATTAATTAGTAAATGTTTACATGATATTCTTATTAAACATGTTAAAATCCTTAATTGTTTTTTCTCTTTTTGATATGAAAAGAACAAAATTGTAATTTTTGCAGTCTAATATTTTCATTCTTATATGTTTTCATATTTTAACACAAAACTTATATAAAATACAAATTTATACAATCCATTTATAGTTTAATACATAAAATTCACAATTTAATACAAACCATTTTACAACAATTCACAAACTCAAAGAAATCAAAAACCCAAACTCTATTACCACCACCAAACGCTGCCAACGACCACCATCGTAATCAGCAAGGGCCGATTTTTTTTCTTATCGTTAATGGACTTTCAACTTTGAACTAGTGAAGACCGATCAAAGATTCAAGGTTATCGCAACTCACAAGGGCAGCAGATGCAACTCGCAAGGATGAGAAAAACCTCAATCGATCAAAGAGTAATGTCGTCGATTTGGTGTAATACGCTACTGTCGATTTGGTGTAATACGCTACCGGATGATCGAATATCAATTTCGTTGATTTTTTATGGTGTATTACATGGGTATTTTGGGTAACGATCGATAGAATACAAGACCGAATAAGCAATTGTGCAAGGGAAAAAAATGTGAATTTTCATATTCGGTTCGGTCCTTTTGGACCGAATAAGCCCTTATTCGGGTAACCCGGACCGAATAACCCGAAAACCGAATAAGCCTTATATAGATACCCGAAAACCGAATCGAATTGCTTATTCGGGTCTAATTCGGTTCGGTTCAGTTCGGTTTTCGGTTCGGTTCGGGTTTTCGGGCCAAATTCTCATCCCTAGTTTGAACAACAAATTCACAGTTTAACACATAGAACGTCACAGCTTAATACATAAAATTCATAGTTTAATGTACAAAAAGTATGCATTCACAACAATATTATTAACTTGAAACTCTTAATACAGTCAATTCACAACTTAATACAATAAATTCCGAGTTTAATATACAAAATTCATAACTTAATATATTCAATTCACAGTTTAAACAGGAAATCCATAACTTAATGCATTTAATTAACAGTTTAAAACACAAATATCACAATTTAAAACACAAATATCACAACTTAATACAATAAAACACAGTATAACAAACAAAAAAGTATGCATTCACAATTAAATTCACAACTTAAAAAAGGAATCATATTATTTGAGAAACAACTAACATATTAATACATATTCTAAATTAAATTCACAAAATAGCAACAATATAACATAGACTTTGAATAACATTTTTATGTAAATATTATAACAAATTAGAAAAGAAACATGAATTCACAATTTAATAACAGTTAAAATGTAAAACTAAGATTAACAAAAACAAACAAAAAAATTTAGATGTTAAAACATTAAATTCACATTTTAATAAAAGAAAAAACGATTGAAACAAATTTTTTTATCACTAATATCAAAGACGAAGCTAGACTTTTTGAATAAAATGACTTACTTTATAACATAGCTATATAATCTTAAAAAAATAAAAAAAATAAAAATAAAACTCAAACCTAATAATTCAAAATTTTAAGATTTAACTACGTTAAATTTATAAAACTTATATAAAACTAAAATTTGAAAAGTAATTGTATCAGGATCGAATATCAAATTTATATAATGAGAAAGTAATAACAAAACTTTAATATGATATGTACTACCTAATATGCAGGCCTAGGATATACTAATTGAAAAAAAACATACGAAGATCTTTAAACTATGCATAATAAAGCTATCATGATTAAATAGTAGGATGTTACCTTTTCTCCAAAATCGAAGTCGTTCATTTGCTATTTGAATCTCCTCATTCTCCTGCAATAGAGAAGCTTTGAAGTTACTCCTTCAACCGGTTAATTGCAAACGACCAGAGAATAAAGGATGGTAAGTCTAAGATAGTTTTTCAATTTTTTCAGTTTTAGTTAATGATTATATATGATATTACTAATGTTGACCTTCGATTTCAGTAAGATATGTAAATCTCCTGTGGTAGAGTAGCAGCGGGGGTGGTGGTCGGAGGTGATTGAAGATTAAACAGATCTGGAAGGAGGCGATTGTTGTGGATCCTTGTTGTTTGTCTAGCGTGTAGATCTAGCTTTGCTGTTTGTCGTCGCTCGTAAATCTGGTGTCGCCGCTAATCGGTGTTCGTAAATCTAGCCTCGCTTGTCGTCGGTGGAGTTGTGTTGGTTGGCGTTAGTTTTGATTAACGACATAAATCACAGATCTCGAGAAGGAGGAGGACGACGTTAGTGTTGGATCTAGCGCATAAATCACATATTTGGAGGCATCGTCGGTGCCGACTTGAATTCCGGTAAGCCGGTGGCGGGTGGACATCAACGTCTGTAAAGACGACAGGAGGTTGCTGTGGTAGAAAGAGAAAGAGAAATGGGCGGTTGATGTTCTTGAGAATTATGTGAAAATAAATCAGATCGTTTTTAGATCTAGTTTTTCGACCTGATTATGTGTTTGTGAAACTAGATTTGGATTTGTTATTATTTATAATCATGCCATTTTTTTAGTAATTATTAGACAAAACTGTTAATTCTAATATTTATAAATATGTTTTTGAAAAATAACAAACATAAATATAAATAGTTCTTAGGTTCTTAATCTTTTGAGGTTCTCATTTGAACTTTTACCAATATATATATATATATATATATATATATATATATATATATATATATATATATATATATATATATATATATATATATATATATAGGGCATACAACATAAGACTTGACCGACCCCGAGCCTGCAGCATAAAGCCAGACCGCTCCCGGGTTTGTTGTCCTACTGCACAAATGAGTACCACCTCAAGCCAACCACACTAAATTAAGCCTACAGAACAAAGTTGGACCACTCCCAACCGTGTAGTATAAGTTGGACCGCTCCTTTTGGCCTACAGTATCATTAGACCGCCCATGTATTTTACCCTTCAGCACAAAGAAGGCCCTCCTCAACCCGACCACATAATGTCGACAGGTAAACAGAAGAAATCTACTAATACAACAATTCACTACTACATACCAACATCCTATACAAACAGATACAGTGAGAGAACTCACGTTAATCTTGATGACAAGATAAACCACCCACTCGAGCCAACAATATGAAGCCTCCCCTTGCTAAACATATCCGCAATAAAACCCTAATTAAAAATTAAGAAAATAACTAGCTCACAAAAGGTCTAGGATTACAACTAAACCACCTTTGGGAAAAAGACCAGTTTGCCCTTCCCATACTAAGTCCTAACATGATTGACCAAAAATCAAACAGATCAGAAAGTCAACAGTCAACACTCAGTTGAATTATGTACTGCGTAACTAATCTACGTCCAGCGTAGAGCTACGCCCTGCATAGAGCCCTAATCCTAAAAACTTTTATTAAGCTCTTAATGAAGTAAGCCAAACTCTTAAACTCCCTGATCTGATCTAAATGAATGTCCTAATGGATAAAATCTCTGAATTTATCCCTTTTCATGGCCAAGATGAACACACAACCAAACTCTAAGTCTAAGATGACACATGTTGCTCAAGAACTCATGCATGGATAGATGAGAGTGCCCAAGCTCTCATTTTTATGACTCTGTAACCTCAAAAACATTAAAAGGATGCATTCAAATGGTTTGGAGTAACCTATACTCACAAGGACCAAGGTAAAGGGACAAAAGCATAAAAAACCCATGAGCTAATTAGATCTAACAAAAGGAACATCAAGATGCAAGCTTTATACCTTCTGGAGATAGGTGATGAAGTGAAAAATCTAGTTCTACAAACCTTGAAACTCACACTTGCTTCTCCAATGGACTTCTTCTTCAAGAATGCATAAATTAATCATAGTAATGCTTCAAAAACTCATAATTTATAGCTAAGGTTTCAAAGGAACGATATGAGGTGATGGAGGTTGGTAATGGGACGGGATCAAAGAAGTTAGAACCCTTAAATATGGCTCAAAGCCTCAAGATTAGGGTTTTAGTCAGCTACAACTACACCCTACGTAGTAAAACCTACACCATGTTGTAACATCTCGAGATTAAGGTACTTCTAATTTCAGTCCTTTAATTTCTTCATGTTGCATTTTGGTCCCTAAATTCAAGAAAGTATGCAATGGAACCCTAATAGCATTATTGTAATTCTTGGGACTTTGGAGTATGCCATGCGTTCGTGGTGTACAATGGGCGTACTAGGGAATGCCTTAGTATGCTTGGCGTACATCATTGTATGCTGGGCATACTTGCCAGTTTGGTAAACCCGTGTTTTTAGGGTTGGCTGGTATTTAAGCATCCTTAAGTCCCATTTTCAGCATCCATTAGCAAGAACATGTTCTCTTGTAAACCCTAGCCTCATTTGAGCACTTGGAAGATTTAGTGTGAGTTGTGTGTTTCAAAGGAAGAGGAATGTGGTAGTGAAACTTGGAAGCTAGAAGGAAGCTTGGATCTAGGAGTTTTGCATCATTCTCCATCTTTAGAAGGTATAAAGTTCAAACCTTGATGGCTAGCTCTCTAGATCTTGCTTACGTGTTGATTTCATGTGCTTTTTGGTCCCAAATGTCTTATCTTGAGCATGACATGTTCTTGACAATTTGAGTTGTCCTTTCAGACACTAAGAGGGGTCCTAAGTCAAGAAAATGAAGTCCCATTGGTTAGTTTTGCTCAATGCATCTTGTAGAAGGTCTTAATGGATTAAGACCTTGATTTAAGCTCTTAATAGGCATGTAAAGTCATAAAGTTGGAAACTTTATGACTCTAGAGTGTATTTTCGCCATGGATATGAAGTTGGGACGTAAGAGCTTAAGTCATTAAGCTCTTAATAAGATTTTTGGGATTGCGAGGGTACGCCCGGTGTACTCGGTCAACCACCCCGATGATGGTCAATTTGCGAGGCATCGTGTACATTCTGCATACATCAGCAGTACACCCCGCATACGCACCCTAAGTCGACTCGGTCGAGTTAACTCGGTTGGGTTAGTGGGTTTGACCAGTTGACTTTGACGAAGTTTGACCTTGAGGTATTTTGGGATTTTGATGGAATTAGCCAATTGGTCGGAATAGGTGTTGGTTAGAGATCTGGGATTCGGAGTTGGGACCTTATCAGCTTCTATTCACTTTGCGAGGTGAGTCTTCCTCATTGTACTATCGGGTCAATGGCACCAAGGCCACCTAATTGGATTGTTATCTTGGTTTATAACATTTTGGTATGTTGTAGTGATCTGTTAGACCGGTATCCTGGCATATAGGATGACGCTGTGCTTTGGGATTTGTAAGATCTTTTCGATTATCATTTGACTGGTTATATGTTTATATGTTTATTTGTTATGTATATGTCATCATGTTATGTATGATTGGGTGGATACGGACTAGTGGAGACTGAAGGCCAAGAGACCTAGGGCGGCCATGATAGACTGAAGGCCCGTGAGGCAAACCATTCAGGCCGAAGGCCTGGAGAACAGTCCATATAGGCTGAACGCCCACTCAGGCGGTCTAGTCATGCTGAAGGTTCTGTGAGCGGTCCAGATAGACTATAGGTCTGCGAGGCGGTCCAATCAGGCTGAAGGATTTGTATGTATGTTTTTTGTTATTGTTGTTGTGTATAGTGTGTTGGTACTTTGGGGGTTCTCACTAGGTGTTGGCTTGCAATTTTGGGTTATGTTTCAAGTACTTCGGATGATCGCCTGAAGGAGAAGGCATGACCGTACACATCCCTATGTTTTGAATTATGATTTTGGGAGACTCTGATGTTGAACATGTTTTTAGAACTATGTTTATAAACAATTTGTGAAATTTCTTGGTTCTAGAGATTTTAAGTTTTTCTTGATTTTGATGAGTGTTACAATTTGGTATCAAAGCCTTGTTTTGAGTGAATTGGAGGAACACATATGTGAATTCAGTCTCAAACTAAGGAAAAATATTTTAAAAACGATTTTCAAAGTGTTTTAAACATAATCAAAGAAGATGCGATGTGTACAATCAGCCGAAGCCAGTAAGTAGACCCCGAATTACCACACTTTTATTTGATATTGTGATGTGTTAGAACAACATGCTAGTGATAGGCTATGGATCTTTAGGAATTGCATGATAGAATTACTTGATTGTATGATTCTTGATAGCCTAGGGTTCTTCCATGTATCAAATTAACATCATTATTGTAGTTGCTTAGTGTATGCATCATAGTTATACATAACTAATATTCTATAGCCTGAGAATGTTTGGTTTGACCTTATTTCCTGTTCTTGTTTGATGAAGGACTTAGGGTATCAGATATTCGACTGTCTATAGGGTCCAGCGTTATGCATGGTTAGCATACACGAGTGCTGTAGGGTTGGTGGAAGTTTCATGGATGAGTTTTGTGGGGTTAACCGGCCAGTTTCGTGATGTCAACCTTCCTCTAGGGAGTGAGGATTTAGTGTATGCATTTTCTATTGTTTCTTGTTAGGGTTGTTGTGATGATCCCTAAGACAATTACGGCTAGGTGTGGAAGGTAGTATGGGCTCGTACTATTGAAAGCACATGACCTGTACACATGACAGGGAACTCACAAGACTTAGGGCTTTTATTTTTAGTATGTTTTCCCGAAAGAGTTACCTGGTGTGACTCCCGACAGGCTGGTCAAGTTCAAGATTGACCTTGTGCCGGGTATAGCCCCGATTGCCAAGGCGTTGTACCGCTTGGCACTACCTAAGATGCAGGAGTTGTCATCTCAGCTGAAGGAGTTGCTAGATAAGCAATTCTTTACACCGAGCAATTCTCCGTGGGGAGCGTCGATACTGTTCGTCAAGAAAAAGGATGGTTTGCACTAAATGTGCATTGATTAATGGGAGTTGAACAAGTTAATGGTGTAGAATCGTTATCCCCTTCTGTGGATTAATGACCTCTTTGATCAGTTTCATGGAGCATCTTGGTTCTCCAAGATAGATCTAAAGTCTGGGTATCATCAGGTGAGAGTGAGAGAGGAGGACGTCGTGAAGACCGCGTTCTAGACTCGTTATAGGCATTACGAGTTTGTGGTGATGCCATTTGGGCTCACTAATGCGCCTATTGTGTTCATGGATTTGATGAATCGGGTATGCAGGCCGTTGCTCGATCGATCTGTCATTGTGTTTATTGATGATATCTTGGTGTATTCCAAGACTAGAGAGCAACATGAGGAGCATCTTCAAGAGTTTCTGGGGATTTTGAGGTGAGAACGACTTTATGCCAAGTTCTCGAACTGCGAGTTTTGGTTACGCGAGGTCCAGTTCTTTGCCACCTTGTTAACCAGGATGAGATTTTAGTCGATCTTGCCAAGATCGAGGTTGTGATGCAGTGGGAGGTTCCGAAATCTTCCTTAGAGATCAGGAGTTTCTTGGGGTTGGCCGGGTAATATCGGAGAGGCATTCAGAATTTCTCCAAGATTGCGGTACCCCTTACTCGTATGACGAGGAAAGGGATGGATTTCCGATAGGGCCCTGAGCAGTAGTCGTCATTTGAGACTCTTCGACAGAGGTTATGTGAGGCCTAAGTATTGACTCTACCAGAGGGAGTAGAGGATTTTATTGTATTTTCTGGTGTGTCCATCATCGGTTTAAGGGTGGTCCTCACGCATAGAAGATGGATGATTTCTTATGCTCCACAGCAGCTGAAGCCGCATGAGTCGTGATATACCACACATGATCTGGAGTTGGGGACAGTGGTGTTCGCCCTCTAGATTTAAAGTCACTATCTATATGGTATCCGCTGTACGGTGTACACATATAACAAGAGTTTGATATATCTGATGACCAGCCGAACCTGAACATAAGGCAATGTAGCTGGCTGGACGGGGTCACGGATTATGATTGTGAGATCCTTTACAATCTTGGTAAAGTGAATGTGATGACGAATGCATTGAGTCGCAAGTCGATTGGAACTTCAGTAGGGTAGATGTGTATGAGGATATCGGTTGATTCTCTGCTTTTAGGTTTGATCAGGGAGGCTCAGGCCGAGGGATTTTGAAAAGAGAATTAGAAGCAGGAGAGGATCAAAGGTGAGATTGAAATATTTTTCATAGATAGTCTAGGGTTATTGACCCAGTGTGGTCGATTCTGGGTTCCATTTTCTGGTGGGATCAGGAAGATGATTTTAGAGTTGTCTCGTAAGTTTCACTTTTCTATAAATCCGGGAGCCACCAAGATGTATTGAGATTTGAGATTAAGCTACTGGTGGCCATGTATGAAGATAGAGATAGCCTGGTATGTTGAGTCCTCGTTGACCTGCAGGATGGTCAAGGCTGAGCATCACAAGATGCATGGCAAGTTGCAGCCTCTAGAGGTTCCCATGTGGAAATGGGAGTAGACCTCGATGGATTTTACCACCAAGTTGCCAAGGAAGGAAAAGGGTTTTGATGCCATCTGGGTCATCGTGGGTCGATTGACCAAGAGTGCTCACTTTTTGGCTATCCGGGAGAGTTCTTCGGCCGAGAAGTTGGCCGATGTGCATGTTCACGAGATTGTTGCTCAACATGGTGTTCCAGTCCCTATTGTTTCAGAGCGTGATGTTCGGCTCACTTCTCGATTCTAGAGAAAGTTCCACGAGGAACTGGGCACGACATTACATTTTAGCACTACTTATCATCCACAGACTGATAGACAGAGTGAGCAGACGATTCAAACCCTTGAGGATATGTTGCAATCATTTTTTATTGATTTTGGTGGGAGTTGGGATTCCTACCTACCTCTTACAGAGTTCTTCTACAACAATAGTTATCACTCCAGCAATGGTGCTCATCCTTTTGAGCTCTTATATGGTTGGAGATGTCACACTCCGGTTTGTTGGGGAGAGGTTGGTCACAGGGTCATGGGAAGAACTGAAACAATCCATCATACCATGGAGCTTATTCAACAGATTAGGTAGAGACTGCAAACCACTTAGAGTCGGCATAAGAGCTATGCTGACCGGCGCTGATCCGAGTTTGATTTTCAGGTCAACGATATGGTATTACTGAAGGTCTCACCTTGGAAAGGTGTGATAGGCTTTAGTAAGAGGGGGAAGTTGATTCCCCGATATATTGGTCCGTTTCAGGTGATTTCCAGGTTTGGCAAGGTTACTGACAGGCATGATCTACCTGAGGAGCCCAGTTAGATTCACAACACTTTCCATGTTTCGTAGTTGCGAAAGTGTGTATTGGATGAGGATGTAATGGTTTCCTTGGTTGGTATTTTGGTCTATAACCACCTGAACTATGTTGAGTGGCCGATAGGTATTTTGGGAAGAAAGATGAAGGTCTTGCGCAACAAGGAGACACATTTATCAAAAGTATGGTGGCAGCATCAAAGGGGCTCCGAGTGGACCTGGGAGCCAGAGGCTGAGATGTGGGAGCATTATCCTGAGTTATTTACCATGTCATACTTCGAGGACGAAGTCTAGATCAAGTGAGGGAGAATTGTAACATCTCGATGTTAAGGTACGTATTCATGTTGCATTTTTGTCCCTTAATTCAAGAAAGTATGCAATGGAACCCTAATGGCATTATTGTAATTTTGGGGAATTCAGAGTACGCTATACATACATGGTGTACGCTGAGCATACTAGGGAATGCCTTAGTACGTTGGTCATACATCAGTGTAGCTGGGCATATTTGCCAGTTTGGGAAACCCTAGTTTTTAGGGTTTGGCTAGTATTTAAGCATCCTTAAGTCCTATTCTTTCCCTATTTTCAGCCTCAATTAGCAAAATCATGTTCTCTGGCAAACCCTAGCCTCATTTGAGCACTTGGAAGATTTAGTGTGAGTTTTTATGTGTTTCAAAGGAAGAGGAAGGTGGTGGTGAAGCTCGGAAGCTAGAAGAAAGCTTGGATCTAGGTGTTTTGCATCCTTTTCCATCTTTAGAAGATATAAAGTTCAAACCTTGATGGCTAGTTCTCTAGATCTTCCTTATGTGTTGATTTCATGTGCTTTTTGGTCCCAAATGTATTATCTTTAGCATGGCGTGTTCTTGACGATTTAAGTTGTCCTTTCAGACCCTAGGAGGGGTCCTAGGTCATACATATGAAGTCCTATTGGTTAGTTTTCTCCATGCATCTTGTAAGAGGTCTTAATGGATTAAGACCTTGAGTTAAGCTCTTAACAGGCATGTAATGTCATAAAGTTGGAAAATTTATGACTCTAGAATATGTTTTGGCCATGGATCTGATGTTGGGATGTAAAATCTTAAGCCATTAAGATCTTAATAAGATTTTTGGGCTTGTGAGGGTACCCCCCGTGTACTCGGAGTACGCCCCGTGTACTCGGTCAACTACCCTGATGGTGGTCAATCTACGAGGCCTCGTGTACTTCCTGCATACCACAAGAGTACGTCCCGCGTACACACCCTGAGTTGACTCGGTTGGGTAGAATCAATCGACTTTGTGGGTTTGAACAGTTGACTTTGACCAATTTTGAGCTTGAGGGTGTTTTGGATATTTTAGGATTTTGATGGAATTGGCCAATTAGTGGGAATAAGTGTAGGTTAAAGATCCAAGAATCGGAGTTGGGACCTTATCAGCTTCTGTTCTGTTTGCGAGGTGAATCTTTCTCACTGTACTTTTAGGCCAAATGCACCAAGGCCGGCCGTTGGATTGTTATCCTATTTTATTGCATATTGGTATGTTGTAGTGATATGTTAGACCGGTATCCTGGTATATAGGATGATGCTATGTAGGCGGACCAGTGGAGACTGAAGGCCAAGAGACCCAGGGCGGCCCGGATAGACTGAAGGCTTTTGAGCAGACCTTTCAGGCCGAAGGCCTTAAGAACTGTCCAGATAGGTTGAAGGCCCGGTGAGGCGGTCCAGTCATGTTGAAGGTTCTGTGAGCAGTCCAGATAGACTATAGCACTACGAGGCAGTTAGGCTGAAGGGTCTATATGCATGTTGTTTTTCATTGTTGTTATGTGTATGCAGTGTTGGTACTTTGGGGGATCTCACTAAGCGTTGACTTATAGTTCTGGGTTATGTTTCTGGTACCTCGGATGATTGCGGGAATGCGAAGGCGTGACGTACACATCCGCATGTTTTGAATTATGGTTTTTGGGAGATTCTAATGTTAAACATGTTATGAAAACTATGTTTGTAAACAATTTGTGAAATTGATTGGTTTTAAAAGTTTAAAATTTTCATGATTTTTATGAGTGTTAAACGTGTGTAGATCATTAAAATTGCTTTCCTCATTCAGCATCTACGCCCTACATAACTTGCCTACACCCTGCATAGGGCAAACCCCCAACTTTAATTCAATTTCAAAAACCCGTAACTTCTTTGTTTCAAATGCATTTCCGGCATTCTTTATATCCACGAAAAGTTATTAAACAACCTCACAATTTTATCTTATTACTTTTGGATTAACACATGTCGAACTAAAACAATAATACATTCAAGAAGCCCGCCATATAACTTTTCCCAATTTACCCTTGGTTCCAACACACAAATCAAGGGCTTAGATCTCATAACCAATATTATAAACCTTCAGTAAGGTCTAAAATTTACTTCCTCAAGGCCCAAAGCCTTTACTTGATCAAATTACTACCCACAAACCCTGAATTAAGAAATGTCCTGAAAGAGGGTGCTTACAACTCTTCCTTACTTAAATTATATTTCATCCTTGAAATCTGACTCGAATAGAATTCCTAAAAATTGTACTAGCACTGTTGCACATGCACCTTCCCATTGCTTCATAACATTAACACATCCAAACTGAAAACTTGAGAGACCATGCGGAACCCAACTGATGCCAACAACAATCCAAACACTTGAAAACATTCATTTACAACAACCATCTCTCTCTCTCCCCTAACGGTACGACCCCACTCATAACAAACTACTCAAATCGGGAAAATATCGAAACTGCGATTGAACCGACTTATATAGAATCAAGAAGCCATTAACCTAATCTTTCCAAGGAAAAATATAATGGTTGATGATCATCCATTTGCCATACTTATTTCAAGTCTCTTACTAGGAACACCACTAAACCGAGTATAAAAATACTCAAAGTATATCGTTCAAGAATTTCAATCCACCCTAGAAACCACCTAAAAGATCATAGATACACACTTGACTTTCTGCCAAGTCATCACCGTCCCACGTTCCCACGAGCGTATCAAAGGTTAATCCAGAAAAAAATCTTGGGCAACATACATTCTCCCATACGCTCATGGGTACAATTTAACAAACAATTCATTTAGGATTCCAACAACGAACTCTACCACTGGCAACTCTACTCGCTTGAAGCCGATCTTGCAACAACGAATGAAGATCCACTAAGGAGCTCCATGAGGAGCTGTCGATAAACAACTATGACTTTTCCAACAAGTCAAAATCCTACCAACACCCGACCCGTACCCGTTGGCTACTAAGCCATTAATAGTATTCCCATACTACTCAAAATACCTAATTATGCTAAAGACCAAAAAAAATTACACTATGCGCATCTCCATGACATAACTACTGACCCAACACAAAATTGAAATCCACAAGGTTCAACGACATGTCGTGAAACCATCCCACCATTGGAATGAGGAGCTCACGGTTCCTCATCGTTCTTGCCATCACCCAATCGCATCCATGAAGATTTCGAACCAATGCCTCGTAGGCCTATTAATATACGACCATCATCTCACCGACCTACAGGAACCTAGTCAACATCCCACTTGACACTTACTAATAGCATAGGAGCTATATAATACTTTAATATGCAACCCTTACACAGTCTCACAACCATTCCTAGCACGACCTAACTCATCCTATAAAATGTTACGATCCAAGTTGTATACTTAACACACTCCCATAACTGTCTACAGCCTAGTGAATGCTAAGGCTGCCCCACAGTCTTACAACACTTCCATAATTGTAATCAGCCCATCCTATGTTCTTGCCAACTACCCACAAGAATACCTAACCAAAGATCAATATGAGCCGAACCGCAGACTATTGGACTTTATCAGGTGTTCGGTTCGTGCTTCGAACCCCAAAGCCTTCATCCGACTAGAACATGTAGAGAGGTCCTAAAACAACCCTTAACCTGAACCTAGCCATGGATCCAAATGCACCCTACCTCTGCTTCATGTTCTCGAATAAGATAACCTAAATCCTTAACCTTTGATTCCCTGATTACAGCATACCAATGAACATTACTTCTTGCGTGGGCCTCGACTCATACCATAACCTGAAACCACCTATCCTCATGTCCTTAGATATGAAACTCCAAGTTGATTCGTAATTGAAAAATACTTTTGTTACTCCCAAGAAGTTCTCTCCCACTTAGGATCATCCACTCCCCAACGACTTCAAGAATTCCACTATACGTCCGCAATCCATAGCTTCAAAACCTTAAGATTTCCAACTTGTGATAACAATCTGTATCAATAAACAATCCAACCATAAAACCTTCTCAAAGTAATATCCCAATCTTAAATAATCGAACAGATCCTATAATTGCTCAACCCATTGAACCAAACTTCATGTATGAAGGAAAACTCCATAGTTAACCTAGATGCTATAAGAACCGAGATCAGATTGACTCCTTCCCAATCTTATTGGTGTGACCCACCGAAATTGCATTCCAAAAAGATATGAGGCCCTTCCAGATAACTGATTGGTGTTGCTCCTTTAAGATCGTGTCTAAGCCAATAACTAAATTGGTATATTCTTGAATTAAAAGCAAAGTCCTTTTTGGGCTGACCTTAGAACTAGCAACTGAGAAGAATTACACTTGGAGAGAAAGGATATATTATTAATATATTATATAATTAATATATTAATTAGAAATAGTTATAGCTAATTTAGAATTAACCAAAAATTAATTCCATTAATTTTGGGCAAATTAGAATTAATTAAAGTACAAGGACAAAGTTGTAATTGTTCAATAGTTGAACAAGAGAGGGATTCTTGAATCCTTCTTAGATGGCTAATTTTGGCTTATGTATTAAGGATTCTACAATGGTCCTTATTGATAGCTAAGGAATTGGATAATTGCCATATATGAGATATTATTATTATATTCAAATTAGATTTATCCAGTGCTTCCTTATGAGCTACAAATAAGACCCTAGGGTCTTATACTTTCGTCTATGCTTCTTTAACTTCCTATACCTGAATTTCGATTCCCTTGTCCTATCTCCTCTTGTGTTCTTGTTTCTAGGGTGTGGGTACAAAGCATTGGAGACATCATATCTTTGGTGCTAGTCTTTCCAAGCATCACAACTACAAGGACTGGTGTGATTTGTTTGCAATAACAAATCAAAAGGTGTGTAACCTTAAACCTTGTAATTTTCGAATTACACTAGGGTTATGATAGTTTAGTTGTTCATTGTATGCTGTTATCAAGGTGTTTGGCATAGATCTTTTATAGGATGCATGTACCTCTATTAATTGTTAATTGTTTTTCACATTATACAGACTTGTTTTCTATAAAAACTCAATAGTGGTATCAAAGCATAGGCTTGTCAAACATTGATTTCACATGAGTTGAATCGAACTAAACTTGTTTTTCGCAAAACACTGATCACACGAAGTGAGAATTGATTTTTCCGGATTTTCAGTAATTATCTTCCTAATCTGATTTATGGTATTACTTTTGGTAATTATCCTGTATTAAATCTATTTGATTCCAAATTTTGAATGCCTTGTGTGATAATTAATAAAACCCTAAATATTAGGAGATATACTTATTTGATAACTTTTAGTTAGATAAATTAGATTGACTTATCTCTTACTAATTTAAAAATTAATTTGATTATAAGAATAATTAAAGGAAAATGATAAATTCATTCTAGGTTTAATTAATTAATTAATTATATGATAATTTAGATAATTAATGTTTGTATTTTGAAAAGATTTAAAATACACCTTATACACCTTATACTATGTATGATAAAAAGTTAATATATTATACATATAAAAAAGTTAGTCATTCAATATTAGGCATCATTCACGAAGTCATGCTATAAGGGGGTATAAAGAAATAACCTATAAAATGTCCGTTGAATGGGCCTCTGTTCTCATCCACTGCTCCCTTACGTGGTGGAGGCTTGTTAGCTAAACGGGTTGATAGGACATAACCACTTAAAAGTATGATGCAATTAAAGTACTATAGCTTTTAATAAAAATCCTAACTATAGTTACTTTAGGACAAAATGTGAAATGTATGTTAATCCATGAAAATGCACATCACTCTTTATATGTCGTTAGTGGAGCGTACATAGTTTACCGGCATACTAATTGGGGACTATAAAGTTGGGTGATAGAAAAATCGATAATTATCATTCTTAGTGGAGCGTGTGTGGTTTACCGACACATTAATTTGAGATGATAAATGACATCGATGTTGTCAAGCAGCTTTGCGTGGTTATTCACATCTTGTTTTTGATCCTCGACATCCTAGTAACCAATTGAAGAGCATAATCCGAGATTAAACATGTCATTGATAAGATTCAATGAATCTCAAAAGGTCTATGAATTTCATGTTAGATGGAAATTAGTAAAATGTTATTACCTACCTTAATAAATTCGCAATTAGATTACGAAATACCTCTTCTTTGTTGTGAATTGTATTTTGGATCCTAACCGTGAATATTAATTTTGGGTTTAAATATTAAGGATTTATATTACTAACTAAAAACTATGTATCTTTATATAGATGTCTGGAATAGGTGAACTCGCAACTACTCACCCCCCCCCTAATTTAATCTTCTCCTTGATCTCGATTATGTCAAAAGAGAAACTCAGTGGTCCCAACTACACGGACTGGATGAGAAATTTAAAGAAGACTCTTCGATACGAGGGAAAAAAATATGTCCTAGAATATCCTCTTGTTGAAATCGATCATTCCAACGCTATTCCTAGGAAATTGCTTCCTACAACAAGCATTCTCACGACGCCACGAAGGTTTCTTGCATCATGGTGTCCATTAAGGCACCTAATCTGTAACATCCCAATTTTCGAGGCCAAAAAATTTCATTTTTAAATAAATACTTCGGAACATAGTTTACCAAAACATTACCAAAGTCATGTCATTTTATAAAAACTATAACAACATGTTCGGAAACCATCTCAACATAAGTAATATAAATTAGAGTACAATCCCAGAAACTCAATGCGGAAAACATATGTGTGTGTGTGTGTGTGACGCGCTGCTACACCGTCGGCTCCTTCCCCTTAGACGAAGAGGTACCTGAAACCAAAAATGAAACTGTAAGCACAAAGCTTAGTGAGTTCCCCCATCATACCACATACCATACAATCACATAGCATACATACTGTCGGGAAATTCTGGGGTGCCCGACCTACCCATGTCAAGCCATTCTGGGGTGCTGACCTACCCATGTCAATCCATTCTAGGGTGCTGACCTACCCATGTCAGGCCGTTCTGGGGTTCCGACTAACCTCCAGTCTATCTCAACCGGCATCGGGGACTATTTCACCCCTACCTCTATCATACAGTAACAAAATATAATGATACGGTCAGGCATATCTGGGTACTGACCTACCCTTCGGTCCTAACGACCAAGTGAGGGAAAAGCTATTACGTGCTACTACCACTAACTCACATAGCATATCTCATAAGCATAACAAGATAATTATCACAAAGACAAGTATCTACCATTTACTCTTATTGGTGGGCCGACATTGTGACCTTAGACCCACCCCTACTGGAAGGTAACTCACCTCGATGTCGTGTAGCGTCTGCACTGTCCTCGGTGTGAAAGTCGACTCTCCTCGACTCCTCAATCCCTACACGACAACCCTTCTAAGTTATCAAATTGGACCCACAACCCCTTCAAGGGTCAACTTGAATCCAAGTCAAAGTCAAAGTCAAAGTCAAGCCCTGGTCAAGTCAACTCTTTGGTTGACCAGACCGCCGAGTTGGTCCACCAACTCGCCGAGTCCTTTCGTCCACATAATACTACAAACCCGTCCCCACTCTTCGAGTCTAGCAAGAACTCGACGAGTTCACCTTCAACAACACTTCAGTCAATCTTCAACCGACTTGGTGAGTTCTTCCTTGAACTCGTCGAGTTCATCTTCAGCATATGAATGCGTCCAGTCTATGACTCTCCGAGTTGTAAGAACAACTCGTTTAGTCCATCTTCAAAGACTGGGAGATTGCCTTGGACTCTCCGAGTGTATTCTAGCACTCGTCGAGTCCCATGATTTCCAGGTCCAAGGCAAACCCCTAGCAGGCTGAGCGTTCCTTCCACTCAAACAAAACCATTTCCAGAAGACGTTTTAGGGAAAAAGCGTCTCGACTCGCCGAGTCACCTAAGTGACTCGCCGAGTCCCTCCTTGTACAATACTATGAAGTCGATTTCAGTGGGACTTAATGCATCCAAATCATAGATCTGACCTCCTAGGGCCCCTTTTATACGTAAAGTCATGAACTTGATGTCCATGCATGGGGTCTTTGCATCAAAAATCCATAAAAGATGGTCTACAAGATGCATGGGGTGTTTATGGCAACAAGGTGGGCACCTTTATGCCATAAAGACCCCCAATAACCCAGATCTGAAGCAGAAACTGACTTCCAATACTCAATCCCGAACACAACCTCTCTAGGGCTTAAAAAGATGTAGAAAAAGGCCCAAAATCAAGATCTAGACAATAAATAGACAAGGTTTCAGCTTTATACCTCTAATAAGCTGGAAATATGCTCAAAACTCTGGATCTTCTTATTCCCCCTTGATCTCACAAGCCTCTTACTCTTCTTCAAGCTTCAATCACACAAAGTGACACCATAAGGCTCAAGAACACACTAAAAATAGCTAGGGTTTCGAGTTAGGGTTTACTCTGGATGATGGGGGTTGAGTTGAGGGGTTATAATGTGTTTAAATGGGGTGCAAACCCTCAATTTAGGGTTTCAATCAAACAGCGTCTACTCGCCGAGTTGGTCTCCTGACTCGTCGAGTAGACTACTTAAACTTCCCGCGGATCACAACTCTACTCGACAAGTTGTGCCTCCAACTCGTCGAGTCCCAGAGAAAAACATAAGAAATACTTGAACTAAAGGCATACTAGGAATCAAGTGTTACATAATCTGAACAAGTTCTATGAGGACTATTGGCTATATGAGATGAGTCTTGACCTTGATGGAAAGTTCCACTAGATGGCCAAACAAGAGTGATGTGAAGTGGTCAAGTGTCTAATGACATGCAAGCGTAAGGAAGGAGAATCGATTTGTGCTCACGTACAGAAGATGCACAACTACATTAAGTAACTCCATAGGCTCAATGTGTCATTCGACGAGGAGTTGGCCATTGACATGGTCCTTAATTCCTTGCATCCTAGTTATGATCAGTTTTTTTTGACTTATCATTTGAACAACATGGAGATGACATTAACCCAACTCCAATATTTGTTGCAAACTACATAGTTGGGGATGAAGAAAAATCATGATCCTACTACAACAAATGTTCTTGTCCTAGCCATTAGAACTGGAAAAGGGAAAAATGAAGGCTCTTTCCCAATCCAGTAGAAAAAGGATGGACCATCCTGGAGGGTCTAGCAGTGGGTCTAAGATGAAGCCCAACTTTGATGTTCCCACGATTAGAGATCCAAAAGAGGCCATTTTCTTCCATTATGGCGAAAAGGGTTATAAGAAAAGAAGCCGCCCTAAATACTTGCAGGACTTGAAGGATGGAAAGATCATGTAAAATCCCCACTCCCATGTATAATATTTAATTAAAGTATATTCATTTTTTCAAGGAAACTCGACGAGTTGGTGGCCCCAATTCGCCGAGTAGAGATTGAGATGGCCGCATGATTTTTAGAGTCTACTCGACAAGTTGCGGGGGGGACCCAACTCGATGAGTAGGAGTTGAGTGTAAAAACCCTAATTTTCAAGGTTTTCATCCTATTTAAAGGACCTTAAGTCCTTTACCCTGCCTCCTTGATTACCCTAACACCCTGAGAGAAACCCTAATCGAGCAGTTATCATCTGTGAGAGAGGGAGGCTAAGAGTGTGTGTTTTGGTGCAATATTTGAAGGAGCTTGAAGAGTAGAGGGCTTGGAACGAAAAACAGGCTTTGAATCCAGTATTCTTTTAGTGTTAGCTGCCATTTGGAGGAAAAAAGCTATTACCTTGACCACTTATGTTTTATATCTCTTCATTAAGGTGTTTATGGCCATTTCCATCTTCTCTTTGAATCCCTTAGTTGTTTGAGCATGCCTTGAAGATGATACTTCAGATATGGACAGTATGAGGTCCCTTAGGCCAAAAGATTCAAGCTTTGGCCAACTTTCATGCCTTAAACCCTCTATTGAGCTCCAGGTTGGTAAACTTAGCCCTAGATGTCATGCATGAACGTAAAGCTTGCAGATTTATGTGGTATTTCAGCCTTAGAAGGCTAGATCTACAGTATGGGGCCTTAGTTCTGCTTAAAAACGTCTGAATGAGAGAATGGAATGAAGGGAATCGACGAGTTGGTCAGTCAACTCTATGAGTTGGTTATGGTTTTCCCCGATAGAATAAACGTGTTACGAACTCGGCGAGTTGAGTTGGATTTTCCGGATTTTTTAGAAGAAACGAAGGAACTCGACGAGTCGCATAGATGCACTCGACGAGTTGGGTCAACATGGACTATTGACTCGACTGTTGATTTTCATTGGCTTTTAGGGTTTGGTCATTATGGATACCATGAAGGGGTAAAATGGTCTTTCACCCTTTTCGAGAGTTAGAAAAGGGGTCAGTTTAACACCTTTGTAGTTGTTGTTATAAATTGTTAATTCGAGATGATTATGATATGTAGACGGAATCTAGACCGATCGCTGAGTACGAGACCCACATGCTTACTTATGAGGTGGGTCTTCTCACTATACTTACTTAAGTGGTAATCATTGTGCGACCAGAGGGTCTTTTGTGCTTTTGCTGAGTTATGTGATATATTATTCATTATGTCTTTGTGATTCATATTGTATATCATTCTATGGCTTATTGAGTTACTCTGTCTTCGTGGGACCAGAGGGTCTTCACTAAGATATAGGACCAGAGGGTCGAACCCGAGCTATGATACCGGAGGGTCTTCACCGAGACACATGACTGGAGGGTCCTTATCGAGATATAGCCATGAGAGGCTACTGTGTTTCTGGTACCTCTCAGGATCGCGGGAAGGCGTCGACATTGTTGTACACACCATTTGAGATTATGTTTTGAGGATTTTGGGATATTGTTAAACATTTTGTTGTCTTGTGTTTTGAACAACTTATACATTTTGGTTTGAGAAATGTGAAATGGTGTTATATGTGGATTTAAAAATGAAACATTTATTTGAAAATTTAGAGTGTTACAATGTGACATCCCCAAGATCACGGCCAGAAAAGACCGGTTTCATTTATGCTTTTTAAAATAATTTTAGAGTAAATCCTTTTGATTTGAAAGAGTTGCAGAATTTGCTCCCAAAACAAAATATGATAAAATAATATTTATCAAAGCATTTCATCAAGAGATGCATTTTCATTATATAATCAAAACTCGGGATGTCATGTTCCGATACAGACCATAAAACATAAACGATAACATTACAAGTCATTCAACAAATATATACATATACAGACTTGTAAACAAAACAACTCGATGGTTCATCCATCTTATGCCCTTGCGCCACTTCCTGTAATACAAATAAAACTGAGTGGGTCAGGCTTGGGAGCCTGGTGAGAATATAGGGTTTTCAACCGACAATAAATAAATTATATTTAATTTCACCAACCAACGATATCCCGATTACGCATTCCCGTTATCCTCACTTTACGTCCCTAAAACAACATCTATCTCAAGGGACCTAATCTAGGATTTTCATCGGGACGGACATTACGGCTAAGGGGTTTCCTCAACAATAGATGTCCTAAAGGCAACCATGAGGGGGACATAGTACACCGGTGAACACATCGTTCACAACACCTACAGGTTATGAACCTGCTAGCATTCCACTAGACTGTCTAGAAAGAGTCTGTGGTCATTATCCATACTCCGCTGAATAACTAGATCAACAACAACAACATCGAGGCCTCTCATCTGTTTATTACACACCAACTATCTACCCATGTTCTACCTAGCATATTAGTAGATAAAATATATATTTTTATACATAGTTTAAAACCTGTATAGCATGTTCACTCAATATATATTCCACATAACAGATGAGGCACACCCACATAACACGTATTTCATAGAAAATAATTCAGATCTATGAGATAGAAGAGAGTGAATATACATTCACACACATAACAACAAAATTATACACATAACACATATTTTGTATAAAATACTTCATAATTATGCGTTAGAAGAAAGTAACTACACACTCCATTGATCAGAAGATAATTGGACAGCACTACGACTTGCAGAAGTAGTATTCTTCGGCAGATCTGGAAGATCTCCAAAAAAATCGAACTTCTCGCAGGCAGAGCTTCGGCTCGGGAATCGCACTTCTCGGGATCTCGGGAGCGTGAAACTTCCTTCTTAACTTGGATATGAGATCCGGGGCATCGGGATGGATTCGGGGGTTTACACGCAGAGCTTCGACACAAAAAGGAGGAGAAATGAGCAAATAAGCCCGGAACCCTCGCATCCTATTTATAGGAGGCTGAAGCCTCGCAGTATGCTGGGTGTACAGCCGTATGCGGGGCGTACGCGTCCGAATTCGTCACTGCATGCGTCATCCGAAGAACTCGAGTGCGAGGCGTGTCATGCTTCGCTATACGCTGGGTGTACTTCGGATAAGATCGGTGACTCCTTCGGATATACATCCGAATTAAAGATTAAATTTAAATATTAATTATTTAATAAGCTTCATAAATTCATATCTTCTTCATACGAACTCCGTTTTTGACGTTCTTTATATCCACGCGTAGGTGAGACTACGCTCTACAACTTTCGTTTAGACTCCATCGGCAAATTTTGAATTTATTTTTAGCAGGCCGGGACAGGAAAACTTCGTTATAAATTCATAACTTCTTCGTCTGACGTTCGTTCTCGCCTATCTTTTTATCGCTTCGCTACCACTAACGAGATCTTCGATTCTCATTTAGATTTTTTCGGCTAAAAACCACTCGATCTCAAATCGAGTATTCAGGCTGCGTACCGCTAAGTCGAAACTTCAGAAAATCATAACTTCCTCATACGAAGTCGGATTTGGGCATTCTATATATATTCGGAAACCTCGTTTCAGCCATTACAACTTCATGTAAAGATATCGAGTTTATTTTACACTTAAATTTTGACGATTATTTTTATTCTTAATTAATCAAATCACATAATTAAGCAATTAAGCACAAAACACATAATACTAAAATAATACACTTCTATTATTTCAAAACAGGTTACAAAGGTTAACCTAGACTATTATATCAACATTAATGACAAGCCTAGAAACACAGGCGTTACATACAATTTGGTGTCATAGCCTTGGTTTCAGGGATTCGGACGTACCCTCGGGTATGTCTGGACTTAAACTGAGGATTTGAGAAAATTTTCTAAAAAGAAATGATTTTTCTAAAACGAGTAAAAGGTTTTTAAGAGAAAAAGAGATGAAGTAGTGTGTACAATCAGCCAAAGTTCGAACGGTGATTTCCCAAAATACCATTACTTGTTTATATTTTGAGAAACTTATGAGATATTAGAGCTGCATGCTAGATGATAGGTTAGGAATTTCAGGAAATTAGAGTTAGAGTTGCCTGCTTCATGATGCCTTAGCGAAGGGGATGTTATTGATTAATATTATCTTCTATTTGCTCTGTGTGTGTGCTAAGTAAGGGTACATTGCAGGAATCCTTTAGTGAGAGCTTTTTTAGTCGAGGAGTAATGTAGGAGAGATACCTAGATGTGCATTGAGGAATCTACCGAGAGAGTAGTTTGATATCCGTGAGGGGTAGAGTACTTGTGAATTAGGATCCTAGGAGGAGGATTTGGGGCGACTATGGGTTGGTGTGGAAGGTAGTATTGGGCCCATACTACTGAATGCACCAGACCTGTATGCAACCCAAGTAAGAACCTTAGGATGCTAAGGAGCATGCAAGGGTGGGTAATTGAGTGTCCGCTTGAACCAGTCCCTGATGATATTTGTGTTTGTGTTTCTGAGAGACTATTATGAGTACACACAACAACCCCGGGGGAAGTGCTACTAGTGACGATGAGATTTGCAGGATCATTGCTGAGGAGGTGGCCTCAGCTATCAGGGAGGCCATACCAGAGATGTTCGGGTCTATTAAGACCACACTGATTGAGACTTTTGATGAGCGATATGTTGTTGTCACAAAGGTTGCTATTGCCGCAGCTACTACAACCCTAGCTGTTAGGGCCTCAAAGGGGTGATTCGTTGTTTCTTTGGGAGTTCAGCAACACGAAGACACCGGAGTTTGACGGGACCTAGGACCTGATTGCTACTATGAGATGGATTTAAGTTATCTTGGAATGTTTCTATACTTGTTCATGCCCTGAGGACATAAGGTTCGATTTGCGCTGAACCAGCTTCGCTTGGGAGCAAAGGACTAGTGGAGGTTTGTGACGAATTGATTATTCTCATGCAGACCATGCAACAGTGACATGGGCGAGGTTCACATAGCTATTCCGAGATGAGTACATACCCCATGTAGAGATGGAGCGGTTGGCCTAGGAGTTTTTGTCTCTGAAGCAGAAGACAAAAACCGTGACAGAGATTACGAGGATGTTTCATGAGAGGGCTTTATTTTGCCCCGAGCACGTGTCTATAGAGCAGGCACATGTGAGCCGGTACTTGAGCATATTGAGGCGAAATATTTGGGAGTTCGTGGCGAACTCATCATATCGGACATTGGCTGAGCTATAGACCAATGGTAGGAGGAGGGAGATTGAGCTGGAGTTTCAGGCTAGAGAGGAGGGGGAGTCTCAGGGTAAAGACAGGAGACTAGTACAGTCGCCACCGACGACCAAGCGGTCTAAGCCCTCTGATACGAGAGAAAGAGGCCAGAAGGACCACACTTGTGGCAAGTGAGGCAAGAGTCATGAGGGATCTTGTCGAACAGGGGATTTGCTACAAATATGGGAAGGAGGGGCATATGACAAAGTACTGCCCCAAGGGATCTTCGGTTTGCTTTCATTGCAACCAGACCGGACACTAGAAGGCCGAGTGTTCTCATCTCACAAAGGGATCAGCCCATGCTTCTTCTCCTGCTGCTCTGAGCGTTATTGATGGTAATCCGATGAAGGTCGAGGCTCCGAGAGCTCGTGGGAGAGCATTCCAGCAAACTGCGGAGGAGGTCCTCACCACGCCTGATGTTGTTGCTGGTACGTATTGTAACACCGTGGTTTTCAAATCAAAATTTTTCATTTAAATAATCAATTTAATATTAAAACACTTGTTTAAAATCTTGTTCATGTTCGAATTACAAAACATAGTTCCATTTTCATTTGAATAGACAACCAGGATCCTCCAAAATACAACTCTTTCCTCGGTGTGTACAATCAAGCCGATGCCATTCCGCGTTACTGAAAGAACCTGAAACAACATAACATAAATACTGTAAGCACGAAGCTTAGTGAGTTCCCCAATATACACTTACGCCCATACGCCTTTCCAGGCCCTGACCTTTCGGTCCTCATTACAACGCCTTCCGGCCCATAACATAATCGCCTTCCGGCCCACATATAATACATAGCACATATAACAATTAACTTACCACATATAGCATACATATCACATAACATATCCGACCTTCCGGTCACACAGTCAAACCCTTCCGGGTACAGTATAGTGAGAAGACTCACCTCGCGGACACTGGAAGATAGCAACTCCTGAAATCTCTTGCACTTGATCCTCCGAGCTACAAGCTCCCTGTCTCATCATATATCTCTTTTTAATACTTCTATCTTCCACGTTAACTGACCCTAAAACGTTACACACAGGTCAACTCGGGTCAATGGCCATCTCGACTGGACTCGGCGAGTACCCTGGCGACTCGGCGAGTCTAGTCGTCCTCACCAATTCCTGCATGATCCCTTTCTACTCGTCGAGTATCCCTCTTGACTCGACGAGGTCCTCGTGGAAGAATCGCGGGGCCACCCCGACTCTACTCGCCGAGCCTGAAGAACAAACTCGGCGAGTCCCAGTGAATCTTCAAGCTACTCGCCGAGTCTGATCATCCGACTCGGCGAGTCTACGCCATGCAGTCGATCGAACTGCTTCCTGAGATACATATATTCTTGAATATACAAACATGGGACCTTCTGGACCTCTAAGGGTCCTAATACAAGGTTATAAATGTTGAATAACAACACAACAATCCATCTAGACTCCAAATGGGTTCCATAAACCCTAAATCTATATACACATCAATCACAGGAGAATGTAATCCGAATTATTACCTGAATGATGTACCTTCCATGTCCCCAAACTTCAGAACTCGAACTCCCTGCAGTTCCTTTAGCTAAAACCCTTCTCCTCCTTGCACCACAATTCCTTCAAGGTCACCAATGGCCTTCAAGCTTGCTCTAGCCGCCCCAGTCGCCTAGGGTTCCTCCCAATCGATCAAAAGTCGTGAAATGACGGCATAATAACCCTTATATACAACCCAATACTGAACGGCTAGGGTTTCCGCTGAACAGCGTCGACTCGCCGAGTCCATATCTGGACTCGTCGAGTCCAGTCGTGAACCCGCGACCAAACCTGCGACCCTACTCGGCGAGTCTGGCTCCAACTCGTCGAGTCTCCCCTTTAAAACACCCCCAAAATGCAACTTAGCAATACTTGAGATTTTGGGCTGTTACAATTCTCCCCCACTAGAATCAGACTTCGCCCTCGAAGTCTCACTCTGAAAATAGCTCTGGCTGCTGCTCCCGCATCTCACGTTCCAGAACACAGTTCATTTTTCCGATCCCCTCCGGCGCTGCCACTGAACTAACACCAGAGGTATCCCCTTGCTCCTTAGAACCTCGATCTTCCGTTCTCTGATGACTACTGGCTTCTCGGCATAATTCAGGCTTGCATCCACCTGAATGTCTTCTAATGGAAACACTGCCGACTCATCGGCTACATACTTCCTCAATTGCGACACATGAAAAGAAATATCATGGATTTGTCCCAAATCCATGGGCAACTCCAACCGTTAGGCCACCCGGCCTACCCCCGCAATCACATGAAAAGGCCCAATGTACCGGGGCCCCAACCTGCCCCTCTTCTTGAATCGAATCACTCCTCTCCAAAGAGAGGCCTTCAGGAGTACTAAGTCATCGACCTGAAACTCAAGCTCGGACCGGCGTCTGTCCGCATAACTTTCCTGTTGGCCCTGGGCGGTCAACAACCTCTGTCTCATCTGCTGAATCTGCTCTGAATCCCAACAATCGCTCGACCAATAAGGGTTAGGAAACCATGAACCACCGGATCCCCGATCCAAAGCCCACTTTGTCCATTCCGGACCGACTGAGAGATCCATTCTCACTCTCAGAGCAACTCTCACAAGTTCTCCCCTTGCCACTACATACACATACTGAACTAGTCCCAACACCCGCAGGTGGAAAGACCCGATACCCTGATGATATCCTCGAACATCTCCCAAGATGAACCACTACATCCACCCTACACTCTGATCAGATTCACACTGAGAATTTAAAATTTTCTCTCTCCATGCATCCCTTCTGAGCCTCAACAGACATCCCAACCGGATGGGTTCCTACTCCACTGCCGCGAACACGATGCTCAAAACCATACTCGAAATACTCTAACTATAACTCTGCTCTGCAGCTTTCACTTTCGTGAACTTGCACCCCCTTCGAAGTTACATACCCTCCTTTTTTTTTTTTTTTTTTTTCACAGAACCCTCTTGAACATAATGCCACTCCAACCGGTGCCACGGTGCTCGCCCCAAGCGACACCACCCTTTTTGCGTAACTGCTATTCACATACTCTGGTTCTCATTGCAGGGGATCTCAATCCCATGTACTCTCTCCACTCATCAAAATCACTACCTCCGCTAAACAAGATCAATAACCCGGGGCCAGACCTTCCAATGCAATCACACCGCAACATATGCGATCCGCAAATCTCAAACTAATCCAGCAATACCAACAGAGTCTCCAGTATGACTGGACCGACTCTCCTAACACATACTAGCCACTCGAGGCTATATCTCTGTGGGTCCGTACACCCAAACTCTGCGAACCCTCAGGTTCTAACTCTGGGAACCTTCCGGTTCCAGCTCTAGAAATATGCACAACATAATCCCGTGGGATTAATGCAGTACAACCCATCACGTACCTCAAACGTACCAATACTCTGATCACATAACCCCGGTTACTTACTCAAGCTTGATCCCGGCCTTCTCTCAGGCCTCCACAATCGAATGCCCTAGGTCTGTATCCCGCCCCGCATACCCGACACTCGCTCTCGTCGGCCTATACTCTGCGCTGACAAACACTGCTGAATCCCGGCAGCTAAGCACCCTCAAATACTCATCGATCTCCCGGAGAATTTTCTAATTCTCCCCCACTAAAGCACTGACTAACTGCCACCGATCGTCCTTAACGACCTTACAGAACAATCCTGTACAAAGAGAACAATTACACACTGACTGCTTCCCACAAGCACAGGCAACCCTCAGCAAAACACACCTCCTCCCTGATCAACCCACTCACAAGATTCTAGTCCTTCAATCATCCACTCCACGACTGTAGATGCTACCCGACAATCAACCCAGTGCCGCATCTCCCCTAACAACCCCCACGAACGATAACCAAAGGAATCCTCGACAATAACCCATAACCAAACTCACAATCTGCCCAAAGGATGAACATCACATCGGAAACCGCACAAGACTACTGACACTAAAACACCAATTATAACCATACCCAACCATCAGGGAATAACGAATGCCAAAGCGAAAACCTGAAGCACCAATCCATAACCATGCCAGACCCGCGAAACAACGAATACCGCATCGAAATCCATACAAGATACCAGCACAAACAATACGCCAAAACAATGCAAGACAATTAAGACATCATGAAAGCATCATACCCGCAGCTGCCTCCGGCACTGCTCCATCTCCCTCTGTCGCACGCAGATAAACACGACCCTGAGCCCTCTGGGGCTCCGCTCCATCCTGTCCTCCTCAAATCCCGAATTGGCACTGACTGCCAACAATCCCGTGCACAGTGCCCCTCCTTTCCGCACTTGCGGCATGCACCACCGGACCCGCAAGCTCCGATGTAACCCCTTTTTACTCGATCATCGACACCTATGGTCTCATGCTTTCCTACTGCATCTCTATACTCCACTTATTACTACTCCTGACAATTCTTGCTTTCTTACATACTGCACCCGGTTCTCCCCCACTAGGGTTCGAACCAACACCAATTAGTATACAATCAACCCACGACTATCTTTCACCAGCGAAATCGTACCTGCCCCAGTAAAGTGCTGTGCAACACCCGATAGTCCCTCCCCTTATGAAGTCAATCAACCTCTATACTCTGAACCTCTAGCTAACTCTTCAAGAACTTCTCATCACGGCTGCCTCTAATCGTTCCAAATTCCATACTGATCTAATACTAAGCACCTGCACTGCTCGATAACCTATCTGGCTCGTAGAGTGCACCGCAGCATCATCGTTCCTCTCATCTCAACTCATCAATCCGTATCCAACGCCGGATTTGTCCCAAGAACAGGGACTTACTCTCAACATAGACGACAACTCTCCGCACTACAAAACTCGTCTGAACTCTTCACTACTACCACTATAACACAACCTGTTATTCTCAATTAGGTGTGGTGTGGTTCTCGACTACCTCAGCCCCAACTGACTGTCTGTTCACGGTAAATCTCTGTCTCGCGGTACACCCGCTACCTGATGCTCTGAGGGAAGTCATTATCGATAACTACCTGCAGGGTGTACTCCCAAATCCAGAACTGAAACACCAGACCTCTCGCGTCTTGCACACGAGCATAAATGACACTACCCATGTGACATCCCCATTTTCACGGCCAGAAAAGACCGATTTGTTTATGCTTTGTTTTATAAATCAGAGTGATCGTTTAAAGAAAACGGTTGCGGAATTTGTTCCCAAAATATGATAACCATTTATCAAAACGTTTCTCAAAGAGAATGTATTTTCATTAAATAATAAAACCTCGGGATGTCATGTTCCGATACAGACCAAAAGCATAAACAATGATAAATAGACCTTACAATAGTTATTCATAACTACTGGCCTATAATCCAAAATCTCTCGTCAAGTCCACCAACTTATACTCTTGTGCCATTACCTGTAATGCAAAGAAAACTGAGTGGGTCAGGCTTGGGAGCCTGGTGAGCATATAGGGTTTTCAACCCACAATAATACAATTATTATATTCAACCATCAAACAATCAACTCAATTATTCATCCCTATTATGTTTCTTAGGATTTTACCCTAGGAATTCAACTACTCGTCATTCCTTCATTCCTAAGGATTGACCTAAGGGATTTACACACACTTCCATTGCTACATAAGGCGCATCTGCCAACATTATCCTTTAAGCGCCTCTGCCAGGATTACGTCATACACTATGAGGCGCGATTGCCAGGTTTATGACATTCTCTTTTAGGCGCATCCGCCGATATTATCTTATAAGCGCATCTGCCAAGATTACCCTATAAACGCATCCGCTATTATTATGACAATCTTTATTTGGCGCATCTGCCAACAATATCCTATAAGCGCATCTGCTAGGATCACTCTATAAGCGCATCTGCTTTTATTATGACAATCTCTATTTGGCGCATCTGCCGACATTATCCTATAAGCGCATCTGCTAGGATTACGACATTCACTACTTGGTGCATCTACCGATATTATTCTACAGCACATCTGCTAGTCTTATGACATTCTTTAATTGGTGCATCTACCAATATCATTCTTAATCATCTTTCATACCTCATCATTTCATCACATACCAACTATCTCATCTACCCATGTTCTACCCAACATATTTGTAGATCTAGAATACACATACAGTTTATCTCATTTTAAAACTATATAAAACATTCATGCCATACTCATCTCAAATAAACAACAATATATAAACACATAGCACGTATTTTATACCAAATACTTCATATTTATGTGTTAGAAGAAAGTCACCATACACTCTGCCAAACGTACACTTAATACATTCAAACAATACTTGTATTATACCCGTGTTTATGAAAGGGACTATACATCCATCCATATAAACAACTTTATATTATCCACGTAGCACGTATTTCAACGAAAATACTTAATAATTATGCGTTAGAAGAAAATAACTACACATTCACACTTATAAACAACAATACTCTTAATACACTCAAACCAAACTCGTATTATTATTGTGTTTATGAAAGGTAGTATACACTCACTTGATCAGAAGATGATCGGACAGCACTACGACTTGCAGAAGTAGTAATCCACAGCAGATCTGGAAGATCTTCTCGAAAATCGAACTTCTCGCGGGCAGAGCTTCGACTCGGGAACCGCACTTTTCGGGATCTTCGGGATCTCGGGACTTGCCTCGGGGCTAGAGTATGATACCGGGGCTTCGGGGTAGCTTCGGGGGTTTACGCGCAGAGCTTCGGCACAAAAACGAGAGGAAATTAGCAAATGACTCGGCTGCCTTCGGATTCCTTTTATAGAGGCTGGAGCCTCGGAGTACGCGGGGCGTACAGGCGTACGCAGCGCGTACGCGTCCGAAATCGTCACTGCATGCGTCATCCGAAGTGTCGACACTATGCTGAGTACGCGGTAGCGTAACCTCGTACGCGGGGCGTACTCCGGATCACACCGGTGACTCGGCTTCGGATAATGCTTCCGATTTTGAATTAAAAATAAATATAAAATGATTAATAAACTTCGGAAATTCATAACTTCTTCATACGAACTCCGTTTTCGACGTTCTTTATATCCACGCGAAGGTGAGACCACGCTCTACGACTTTCGTTTAGACTCCGTCGGCAAATTTTGACTTTATTTTTATTAATTATTTTTAATAGGCCGCGACATAAACTTTCGTTATAAATTCATAACTTCTTCGTTTGACGTCCGTTCTCGCCTAACTTTTTATCGCTTCGATACCAACAATGAGATCTTCGATTCTCATTTAGATTGCTTCGGCTAAATACCGCTCTAACGTAAATTCACTTTTTACGTTGCATTGCGTCGTGCCGGTTCTGTCGCGAAACTTCGACGGACCATAACTTCTTCGTTATAACTCGGATTTTGGCGTTCTTTATATGCACGGAAACCTTGTGACATATACTACAACTTGGTTAAGATTAATCCTTCTAGATAATCTTCCATCAAAAAGTCATTTTTGACGCTTATTGTTTCTAAATTGACTAGCCCTGATCTACGGGCGTTACAATTATCTCCCCCTTAGGATGATTACGTCCCGGAATCATCAACGAAATAGGATTCGCATACTGACTCCATAAGTTATCTTTCCATTCTAAGTAATAACCTTGATGCTCAATCCTGCATCTGCTCTTCGTACTATCTTGGAGTTTCAATCATAACCTTCGAGTTACAAAATAAGTCCTTATTGCGAACTCTTTCTTCTTCTTAGGATAAATATATTCCTTTATCCAATGTAACAAACCGATGGGTCGTGCTCTATTGACCTCTCATCGCACGATGCGACGCTTAGACTCGGTCTTTAATAAAGTTAAATTCCAGAATGGAATATACCTTCCTTCATATTCTAATGCGATATAATCACATTTCAGCATGTAGCATTTTTGCCTACAAACTTCTTTTAACAACGAGAGCGACACTATCAATCGCATTAACTTCAACCTTCTGACTTAAGTCAGATGTTACATCTAACTCGGTCCTCTAGACCACGTATATACTCCTCGCCGTCGAACTCAAATTAAACATGACCACTAGGGTCGGAACAAGAACCATCTTACTAGTCATCACCGAAACAATGGTAATGACATACCAGAATAAAATGGGATCAATCACTAGTTTCTTGGTAACCTTGCGACCTTCCCTGATCCAAGTGCGAGTCCTGTGCTTCCGGTAGTATATGCATCTACTACCTTTCACACCTACTCATACTCGTCCCAAGTATTGCCTCGTAGTCGACCAAGTCGCCATGCAAGAAAATCAGACAATCATTCAACACATCAGTTAACAAAACTAGGGTTTATATTAATTCCTTGAAACGGTTACACAAAAGTTCAAGTTCACCCTATACTATGCCTCTAATAGGCTACACCACATGTTACTTTTCATAACGCTACTTTATAACTTGATCTTTAGATATAAGATCCTTATTCCTGATTCCTTGCATTGCCATCTGCTTCATCAAGGATCATTTGAAATGCTCTTGCCTTTAGCTTTGGCGACGCCTCTAGCCTTGCTGTTTGATTTTTCCTTGGGCAGTCTTGCTTGAAGTGCCCCTCTTCGTTACATTCGTAACACACCTTTTTGTTGAAAATACATTCATCGGCGTAATGCCCATGCTTTCCACACTTGAAACATGTCACTTCCACACCACATTTTCCTGAGTGCTTCTTCTTGCACTTATCGCACCACCGTGCCTCATCCCTTCCTCCTCCTCCAGACTTCGAGGATTTTCTTTTCTCATTAGAACCTGAAGTTCCTTCTAACTTTCTCTTCTCACCAACTTCAACCTTACTGTCAGTCCTCCCCTTGATCATATTCTCAACAGACTTGGCAGCCCAAATAGCTGCCTCTAGAGTAGGTGCCTGACGCACTGGCACCGCATACTCCCAAGGGAGTCCCTTGGCATACCGATCGACTTTTGTCAGTTCGTCTGGAACGATGCGTAAAGCAAACTCCATCTTGTCTGTGAAAGCATTAGTGTATTCATCCACTGACATGCTGCCTTTCTTCAATATCAGAAACTTATTCTCCAACTCCAATAGATTTTGAGCAGAGCAGAACTTGCGCTTGAATTGCACCAAGAACTCTGCCCAGGTCAGTTGCAGTGGCTCATCAGGACTTAGGATCTTCCCCAAAGTGTTCCACCAACGAACAGCCCCACCCCTGAACTGACGCACTGCATAGGTAGTCTGCAACTTGCCTCTGCAGCCACAAGTCATGAAGGCTAGCTCCATTTCCGATATCCAATCCATAACTCCGATCGGATCTTCCTTTCCAGTGAAGGTCGATGGTTTGCAAGTCAGAAAATCCTTATACTTGCATCCCATTCCATCGTTCCTTCCATTCTGGTTGTTTTGCCTAACTATCGGTGGGTTGGCTTGACCAATAGACCCACTGAAGTTTCCACCTTCCGAGTGCCCTTCATTTAATTCAGGCTCTTCCACTCGAATTGACAGTTCTTCACGATTCTGCTGAAGCAACCGTCTAGTTTCATCCATCTGACGATCCAACATCGTCTGAATCATCATTTGCACACCAGCCATGGTTATTGGCTCAGGTGCTGCTGCTACGACAGGTATTTGCTCAATCACTGGTGGTTGATTCCTGTTTTCATCAGCATTTCCAACTCCACTTCTTGTTCTCACCATTTTGATCTACACCGAATAAGGTGAAATTAGATCCTCAATCATGATAGATATTCAAATCATCCTTATCACTCCGAAACGTTTACATGCTAGTTCTAATATCGTAGACGTACGCTTAGAATCCTAAACACATAAGGTTTCCAGATCCGGTCGGCAACAGACCATAGATCCGAACAAATAATAGCATCAATTTAGCTATCACACAAAACATTTAGCACATAAAAGCATTTTAGGCATCATTCCTAAAATGAACTAGTGCTTGTGTCAATTTAGGTGTACTACCTAACATATTTTAGACACACTCCTCACAATCATTACTTAGCATTCTAAGTTTAAGTCTAGAAATTTCCTACAAATTCCTAGTTCGCTTAAACTAATGCTCTGATACCAACTGTGACATCCCCATTTTCACGGCCAGAAAAGACCGATTTGTTTATGCTTTGTTTTATAAATCAGAGTGATCGTTTAAAGAAAACGGTTGCGGAATTTGTTCCCAAAATATGATAACCATTTATCAAAACGTTTCTCAAAGAGAATGTATTTTCATTAAATAATAAAACCTCGGGATGTCATGTTCCGATACAGACCAAAAGCATAAACAATGATAAATAGACCTTACAACAGTTATTCATAACTACTGGCCTATAATCCAAAATCTCTCGTCAAGTCCACCAACTTATACTCTTGTGCCATTACCTGTAATGCAGAGAAAACTGAGTGGGTCAGGCTTGGGAGCCTGGTGAGCATATAGGGTTTTCAACCCACAATAATACAATTATTATATTCAACCATCAAACAATCAACTCAATTATTCATCCCTATTATGTTTCTTAGGATTTTACCCTAGGAATTCAACTACTCGTCATTCCTTCATTCCTAAGGATTGACCTAAGGGATTTACACAAACTTCCATTGCTACATAAGGCGCATCTGCCAACATTATCCTTTAAGCGCCTCTGCCAGGATTACGTCATACACTATGAGGCGCGATTGCCAGGTTTATGACATTCTCTTTTAGGCGCATCCGCCGATATTATCTTATAAGCGCATCTGCCAAGATTACCCTATAAACGCATCCGCTATTATTATGACAATCTTTATTTGGCGCATCTGCCAACAATATCCTATAAGCGCATCTGCTAGGATCACTCTATAAGCGCATCTGCTTTTATTATGACAATCTCTATTTGGCGCATCTGCCGACATTATCCTATAAGCGCATCTGCTAGGATTACGACATTCACTACTTGGTGCATCTACCGATATTATTCTACAGCACATCTGCTAGTCTTATGACATTCTTTAATTGGTGCATCTACCAATATCATTCTTAATCATCTTTCATACCTCATCATTTCATCACATACCAACTATCTCATCTACCCATGTTCTACCCAACATATTTGTAGATCTAGAATACACATACAGTTTATCTCATTTTAAAACTATATAAAACATTCATGCCATACTCATCTCAAATAAACAACAATATATAAACACATAGCACGTATTTTATACCAAATACTTCATATTTATGTGTTAGAAGAAAGTCACCATACACTCTACCAAACGTACACTTAATACATTCAAACAATACTTGTATTATACCCGTGTTTATGAAAGGGACTATACATCCATCCATATAAACAACTTTATATTATCCACGTAGCACGTATTTCAACGAAAATACTTAATAATTATGCGTTAGAAGAAAATAACTACACATTCACACTTATAAACAACAATACTCTTAATACACTCAAACCAAACTCGTATTATTATTGTGTTTATGAAAGGTAGTATACACTCACTTGATCAGAAGATGATCGGACAGCACTACGACTTGCAGAAGTAGTAATCCACAGCAGATCTGGAAGATCTTCTCGAAAATCGAACTTCTCGCGGGCAGAGCTTCGACTCGGGAACCGCACTTTTCGGGATCTTCGGGATCTCGGGACTTGCCTCGGGGCTAGAGTATGATACCGGGGCTTCGGGGTAGCTTCGGGGGTTTACGCGCAGAGCTTCGGCACAAAAACGAGAGGAAATTAGCAAATGACTCGGCTGCCTTCGGATTCCTTTTATAGAGGCTGGAGCCTCGGAGTACGAGGGGCGTACAGGCGTACGCAGCGCGTACGCGTCCGAAATCGTCACTGCATGCGTCATCCGAAGTGTCGACACTATGCTGAGTACGCGGTAGCGTAACCTCGTACGCGGGGCGTACTCCGGATCACACCGGTGACTCGGCTTCGGATAATGCTTCCGATTTTGAATTAAAAATAAATATAAAATGATTAATAAACTTCGGAAATTCATAACTTCTTCATACGAACTCCGTTTTCGACGTTCTTTATATCCACGCGAAGGTGAGACCACGCTCTACGACTTTCGTTTAGACTCCGTCGGCAAATTTTGACTTTATTTTTATTAATTATTTTTAATAGGCCGCGACATAAACTTTCGTTATAAATTCATAACTTCTTCGTTTGACGTCCGTTCTCGCCTAACTTTTTATCGCTTCGATACCAACAATGAGATCTTCGATTCTCATTTAGATTGCTTCGGCTAAATACCGCTCTAACGTAAATTCACTTTTTACGTTGCATTGCGTCGTGCCGGTTCTGTCGCGAAACTTCGACGGGCCATAACTTCTTCGTTATAACTCGGATTTTGGCGTTCTTTATATGCACGGAAACCTTGTGACATATACTACAACTTGGTTAAGATTAATCCTTCTAGATAATCTTCCATCAAAAAGTCATTTTTGACGCTTATTGTTTCTAAATTGACTAGCCCTGATCTACGGGCGTTACAACCCACCCAAAAGGTGACCTCTCCTCTATCGTCTGATTGCTCAACTCAACTGAAATTCTCCCCTGTCTTTGACTCTTACCAAAATACTCTGATAGGCACTTGTCTTTCCCCTCGAGGAACGCCTCTCCGTACTCAATCATGGTCTACAGGCCTGAAACCCATAGCGTCCAATCTCTACCTCATCGGTCATAACCGGATAACAAGATAGCCACAAGCATCATCCACTACGAACCATGGTACTCATCCCATGACATCCCTCCCCAACATGCTTCAGTGTATGGTACCTGAACCATAGCACCACTCCTCAATCTGCTCCAATGTATAGCACTCGGACCACAACATCTATCTCAATCTGTTCCGATGTATGGTGCCCGGACCATAACATCACTCTGTATCCGCTCCGATGTATGGTATCCGAACCATAACATCACCCCTCAATCTGTTCCTTAGGACCTTTAGGATGCCCCCTGTATCAAGTATGGGTCCTCTGCTTTCAGTAGTACGGGCCCATACTACCTGCCACATCTACCCATACTTTCCACACGGACCATCCCAGAGTTCCTAAGTAGCTGATAAACCTGCTCTTTCACCCATCTCATCGCGCGTGCTCGCTTTCCAGCGAAATCCTCTACTCTACCAGCGCACTCATCTGGCTAGGTTTACTCCCTAGTCCCTTCCGCTGTCCTCCCACTCCTTTGCTATCAGCTGCTGAAGAGTTCCTAATGATGCCAGCCCTCTACCTCCTGAGTATCGTCATACTCACTTAGTAGCTGACTCCCATCATCGATAACTCCACAAAGCACAAAGCAAGCAGCATTCGAGCATTGAAGCATACATAGGACTCCCCATCTGTGGTAGTTCCACCTTCTCAGTTCATCCTCGGAAGTACCTCTGTACCCCGTAGCTTTACCCCTTGTGCGTTCTAACTAGATACTCTCACTCATCACATACACACAAAAGCATAACGCACATATAACAGCGAACCCTAGACTAAGGCATCACAAATCAGGCCACTCTAGTCCTAAGATGTGAAATACCTAGCCTGTCTCTAGCATGCAATATTGTCTCATAAAGTGCATAATAGATATTTCATAATACAAAAGTAAGGGTATTTTGGGAAATCACCGTTTGGCTCTGGCTGATTGTACACACTGCTCTTTCTTGCTTTCTCTTTGAACTCTTATTCACTTTTAGAAAACTATTTATTTGAAAACCTTTTCTTAATTCCTCAGTTTGAGTCCAGACTCACCCGTAGGCGCGTCCGAATCCCTCAAACCTAGGCTCTGATACCAATTGTAACACCGTGGTTTTCAAATCAAAATTTTTCATTTAAATAATCAATTTAATATTAAAACACTTGTTTAAAATCTTGTTCATGTTCGAATTACAAAACATAGTTCCATTTTCATTTGAATAGACAACCAGGATCCTCCAAAATACAACTCTTTCCTCGGTGTGTACAATCAAGCCGATGCCATTCCGCGTTACTGAAAGAACCTGAAACAACATAACATAAATACTGTAAGCATGAAGCTTAGTGAGTTCCCCAATATACACTTACGCCCATACGCCTTTCCAGGCCCTGACCTTTCGGTCCTCATTACAACGCCTTCCGGCCCATAACATAATCGCCTTCCGGCCCACATATAATACATAGCACATATAACAATTAACTTACCACATATAGCATACATATCACATAACATATCCGACCTTCCGGTCACACAGTCAAACCCTTCCGGGTACAGTATAGTGAGAAGACTCACCTCGCGGACACTGGAAGATAGCAACTCCTGAAATCTCTTGCACTTGATCCTCCGAGCTACAAGCTCCCTGTCTCATCATATATCTCTTTTTAATACTTCTATCTTCCACGTTAACTGACCCTAAAACGTTACACACAGGTCAACTCGGGTCAATGGCCATCTCGACTGGACTCGGCGAGTACCCTGGCGACTCGGCGAGTCTAGTCGTCCTCACCAATTCCTGCATGATCCCTTTCTACTCGTCGAGTATCCCTCTTGACTCGACGAGGTCCTCGTGGAAGAATCGCGGGGCCACCCCGACTCTACTCGCCGAGCCTGAAGAACAAACTCGGCGAGTCCCAGTGAATCTTCAAGCTACTCGCCGAGTCTGATCATCCGACTCGGCGAGTCTACGCCATGCAGTCGATCGAACTGCTTCCTGAGATACATATATTCTTGAATATACAAACATGGGACCTTCTGGACCTCTAAGGGTCCTAATACAAGGTTATAAATGTTGAATAACAACACAACAATCCATCTAGACTCCAAATGGGTTCCATAAACCCTAAATCTATATACACATCAATCACAGGAGAATGTAATCCGAATTATTACCTGAATGATGTACCTTCCATGTCCCCAAACTTCAGAACTCGAACTCCCTGCAGTTCCTTTAGCTAAAACCCTTCTCCTCCTTGCACCACAATTCCTTCAAGGTCACCAATGGCCTTCAAGCTTGCTCTAGCCGCCCCAGTCGCCTAGGGTTCCTCCCAATCGATCAAAAGTCGTGAAATGACGGCATAATAACCCTTATATACAACCCAATACTGAACGGCTAGGGTTTCCGCTGAACAGCGTCGACTCGCCGAGTCCATATCTGGACTCGTCGAGTCCAGTCGTGAACCCGCGACCAAACCTGCGACCCTACTCGGCGAGTCTGGCTCCAACTCGTCGAGTCTCCCCTTTAAAACACCCCCAAAATGCAACTTAGCAATACTTGAGATTTTGGGCTGTTACACGTATCTCCTTATTTAAGTTATAATGAGATTTGTTTATGCTTATATTGTGTTGCATATGGGTACTTTTCTTGTGAGTTATGTGCCTGCCTTAGGGTTATTTGACTCGGGTGCGAGTCAATCTTTCGTTTCTTTATCCTTTAGTCGTCACATTAGTGTTACACATGAGACATTGAGCCGACCACTGAGGGTTTCTATAGCCAATGAGCATGCGGTTTTTGCCACTAATGTATTTGGGGGATGTGTAATAGAGATTTTCGATGATGATTTTCCAACAGATCTGGTGTCGATAGTGATGGGTGATGTCTGTATCATAGTGGGCTGGATTGGTTGAGCTAGTTTGGAGCCATGATTGACTGTGAGCAGCAGATGGTGACCATACGAGACCTTAGTAGGGGAGTACTTACTATGTATGGCGATGGGACTAGATCGAGATCAGCTTTCTGCTCTACCGCCAGGGCGAGGCAGAGTCTACAGCAGGGCTGCAGGGGCTTTTTAGCATACGTGTTTATGGTGATGCCTTTCGGACTCACCAATGCACTAACATCGTTCATGGACCTCATGAACCAAGTGTGTATGCCCATGTTGGATAGGTCGGTGATCATGTTCATTGATGACATTTTGGTGTACTCGAGATCTAGGGAAAATCATGAGGAGCATCTGTGAGAGAATCTTGGGGTATTGAGGATGGAGAGGCTTTATGCCAAATTCTCTACGTGTTATTTCTGGTTACGAGAGGTCTAATTCTTGGGACACCTCGTTAACCAGAATGGGATTTAGGTCAATCCGACCAAGATTGAGGCAGTTATGCAATGGGAGGTGCCGAGATCCCCATCTGAGATCAGGAGTTTTCTGGGTCTCGTGGGTTACTATCATAGGTTTATCATAGATTTCTCCAAGATTGTCGTTCCTCTCACCAGATTGACCAGGAAGGGTGTTACTTTTGCCTGGGGGCTCGAGCACCAGGCTTCATTCGAGACTCTTCACCAGAGATTGTGTGAAGCTCCAGTGTTAGCCCTTCCGAAGGGAGTAGAGGACTTTTTAGTCTACTGTGATGCATCCATATTGGGGATGGGTGCTGTGTTGATGCAGAGGGGACACATGATAGCATATGCATCAAGGCAGCTGAAGCCTCATAAGACGAGGTATCCCACCCATGATTTGGAGCTGGGGGCGGTGGTATTCGCCCTCAAGATTTGGCGCCACTATCTTTATGGTGTCCGATGTACCATATACACGGACCATAAGAGCCTGAAGTACCTTATGGATCAGCCCAACCTGAATAGGAGACAAAGGAGGTGGTTATATGTAGTGAAAAACTATGACTGTGAGATTTTGTATCACCCTGGCAAGGCTAATGTGGTAGCCGATGCCCTGGGTCATAGAGCAGCGAGTGCTCCGATCCGAGACGTGTGCATGAGGAAGACGGTGATGAATCCAGGCTTAGATACCATCCGAGAGGCCCAAGTGGTGGCCAGTAGACCATAGAACCATAAGAGAGAGCTGGTGATCGGGCAGATTTCTGAGTTTGAGACTGATAGTCGGGGGCTTATGGCCTTTTGTGGGCGGATTTGGGTGTCATATACGGGTGGAGCTCGATCTATTTTATTGGAGGACGGCCATAGGTTGAGATTCTCAATCCATCCGTGGGCCACCAAGATGTATTTGGACTTAAAAAGACATTATTGGTGGCCCTGTATGAAGAGAGATGTGGCATGGGTAGTAGAGTGATGCTTGACCTGTCGTTAGGTCAAGGAAGAGCACCAGCATCCCCATCGTCAGTTGCAGCCTTTGGAGATTCCCCTATGGAAGTGGGAACAGATCTCCAAGGATTTTATTACCATGTTACCGAGGACTACGCGAGGTTTCGATGCGATATGGGTGATTGTAGATCGATTGACGAAGAGTGCTCACTTCCTGGCTATAAGTGCGATCTCTTCTGCAGAGAAATTGGTTGAGATCTACGTTAGATAGGTGGTGGCAAGACAAGGGGTGCCAACATCGATAGTGTCAGATCGGGATGTGCGTTTTACTTCTAGGTTCTTCAAGAAATTTCATGAGGAGTTGGGTACCCGGTTGCATTTCAGCACCACTTACCACCCACAGACAAATGGGCAGAGCAAGTGGATGATTCAGATGCTCGAGGTCATGCTACATGCATGTGTTATGGACTTCGGTGGAAGTTGGGACACTTACTTTCCCTTGCCTGAGTTTTCATAAAACAACAACCATCACTTCAGTATCAGTATGCCTACCTTTGAGATTTTATACAGGAGGATCCAGACTCCCATCTGTTGGGGAGAGGTAGGGCAGAAAGGGATGGGGAGCACTGAGATAGTGCTCAAGACGATAGAGCAGATCCAGAAGATCCGATAGAGGTTACTGACAGCCTAGAGCCGTCAGAAGAGTTACGCAGACCAGGGATATTCAGAGCTAGAGTTCCAGGTCATATATTTTGTCCTCCTGGAGGTATTCCCATTGAAATGGGTGATCCGATTAAGGAAGTGGGGCAAGCTGGGCCCTAGATACATCGGTCCTTTCAGAGTGATCGCTCGAGTGGGTAATGTAGCTTATCGGTTAGAGTTGCATGTAGAGTTGAGCCAGATTCATAGCACCTTCCATGTGTCCCAGCTGAGGAAGTGTGTAGCCGATGAGACGGCAGTAGTCCCTTTAGAGAAAATTCAGGTTGATGATCGCCTGAACTACATAGAGAAGCCGGTGGCGATTTTGGATAAGAAGGTGAAGGTATTCAGGAATAAAGAGGTGCCTTTGGTTGAGTATAAGACCAACTTGCTACTTACGAGGTGAGTCTTCTCACTATAGTTACCTGCGTGGTAATCATTGTGCGACCGGAGGGTCTTATGTGCTTATGCTGAGCCTGTCTTTGTGATTCATTTTGTATATCATTCTATGCCTTATTGAGTTACTCTGTCTTTGTAGGACCGGAGGGTCTTCACTAAGATACAGGACCAGATGGTCCAACCCAAGCTGTGAGACCGGAAGGTCTTCACTGAGACACATGACCGGAGGGTCCTATAAGTCCCTGATCTGCTTGTATATCAATTAGATCCGTTTGATGGTGCGGAATCCCAATCAAACGGATGATGTCAGATCAAATATAAGAGAAGGAGAAGAAGAATAATATGAATCTCAATGTATTGATGAATAGAATGATGATCCTTTACATGAGATTGACACACACTAACACACACTTGTTCTTCTCTATAGTTTCTCTCTCTAGAACACCTTAGACTACACACACATAAGTTCCTCTAGACCGTACACTCTTTTCTGTTCATTAATCCCTCCTCAACCACCTAACACCTATATATATATATACTTGGTGAAGAGTTAAGGAACTCTTTGATCGTTTAGATCTTTGAACAGGTTAATCACAAAAACGTTAAACAGTAATATAAAGCACAAGAATGAATCAAAATATGTCGAATGATTCAATAGATTCAAGCCTCAGCAGAGCTCGACAAAGAACTTCCGCTGTAGAGGCTATTAGGGTTACAAACGATAAAGATAATATCTTTGAAATAATCGACTTCCAAATCTTACTTACTAAGATGCATGCAAGCATCTATAAATACTAAACCCTAGAAATAACTCACGGATGGACAGGCCCAATCCGGAGACAAAATGGACTAAAGAGCGAGCCCAAGACGCAACACCTTTCGGACCCTACAATCTCCCCCTTTGCGTCAATTGGAGCGAGACTATTACTTCGGCTTGCTGGGTCCAGCTGCAGGAACTTTCTTTGTGGTTTCAAACAAACGTGGAATGATGGAAAGGATGGTCTGTCTGCAGCGAATGTACCACTAGATTATGTCATCAAAATATTTCTTGTCATCTGCTGAATTCTTCTTGCATCGATGAATGATTCCCAGAACATGTTCCAAGCACGCAGTGGTGTAAAGGTGCTTATCTGACAAGGCGAACATGCATTTTTGGCCTTCGTTCCTTGTGAACATGACAGAATTCCGCTTCGGGTCGAATCTTCCCATCTGCATCATGTTCAAATCACTAGTAGAGCCAACAGGAGAGATAGTAGGCTTCTTCTTGAAGATCCTTGCGATCTCCTGATCCATCTTGGCAACCTCCATAATGTAGCATACAAGCATTCTTTTGAAGTGATCGATGATTGGCCCATACTCAGCTTCGTTGGTGAGGAGGATGTTATGAAAAATAATCCAATCATGTGGATTCGGGTTGGGAAGATCAGCAAGTGATATAGCATGCTCAGTTTTAGCAGAACCCCTCAGCACTTTGAACCGAACGTTCGTGAATTTCCCCTCACGAAATGGTTTGAGGACCCGAACGTTGATGATCTTCTGAGCACTCCATGTCTGATACTGAGGTTGAGCAGACCTCAGATAGAATTCAACAAGCTCCCTATCAACCTTTGGGTGAGGATGAGGGACATTAGCAACATTATCAAAAGCATGGAAGATGAAGGCCTTTCGGGTCAGTGGCATATCGAACTGAGAGTCGACAGAATTGATCCGATCCAAGGAAATCACTGGTTCGAGCCACAAGATGCTGGGATTTTCAATTGTTTCTTTTATAAGCTTCTCAAGAGTCCACAGAGGAAAAATAGTTTATCTACTCTCAAGAAGATCATGAGCCTCCTTCATTTTTCGTTCGGTCGCCTCGAACTCTCTGGCAACACGAGCGCTCATGTCAGCATTTTTTTCCCGGCCTTGTTTCTTCAAGAGATCAGCAATGGTCTCTTTATCATCATCATCACTGTCTTCAGAAATCTTCTTTCCTTTGTCTTTGACACCAGAACTTGAGGCTTGACCTGCTGGAGGAGGTTCGGTTGTTTTAGTTGCTGTGGAAGTGGGAGGCGGTTGAGACACATCTTCTCCCCCTTGTTTTGGATGGGCCACGAACTCAAGAAGCCCTTCAAGTTTGCTTAGTAGGGCAAGGGCAGGAGCAAGCTTCTCTGCTAGAGTGCGCCTCACTGAGTAGTTCAGAATAGGATCATGTGCTTCAATGATGCTGGAGATGGCAGCGTGGACATCCGAAACACACGATGAAATAACCACACGCTCAGATAGAAGAGATGCAACATCCTTTTCAGATTGGAAAATATGAAGACTCTTGACCTTGAGAGCAGTGGTCTTGCGAGCAAGAGAATCCATCACTGAGTTTTCTGAAGCGAGATCTGCTTGCAGCTTTGTCAGACGCTCCTCAACAGTCGCCTGGAATGATGTGCTGTCATTGTTGAGAGACTGACGAAGAATGGAAAAGGACTGCAGTTCGGAGGCAACTGAAGTGGCCAGCTTGTTGACAAGAAAGTCAAGCTTCTTTGTATTGGAGTCAGCGGCTCCCTGTAAAGACTGCAAAAGCGAATTAGCATCAACAAATAGTTTTTCGACTTTTTCGGTCGCAACAGCACTCGCCTTAGTAGAAGCGTCGATAGCGGCAGTGGCAGAGTTGATGGAGGCTTCATGAGCCTTGGTGAACGTATCAGCAAGCCCCTGAATAGCAGCCTCTGAGATAGTGGACCGAGAGGAAGAGGAGGAGGAAGCAATGAGATTATCGATTTTCTCATGAAGCTCCTTGAGATGCTTCTTGGTGACTGGAGCATCATCGTCATCATCACTTTGCACTTGATACAGACTGTAGTAGACTGAGTCAAACGTCATGTCCTCTCCTCCAAGAAAAGGTTCATCATCTTCTGCTGTTTGATCGGGAGATGAGGGCGAGGGTGGAGGCTCGGTTGTGGTAGTGGGTTCTGGTGTGAATGTATGTTCGGTAGTGGGAGTAGGTTCGGGTGCTGAAGTAGGAGCCCCCGTATCAGATACGTTGGTTCGAACGCCAGCGGTGGTTGTTTGTGGTAGTTTCAGTGAAAATAGGAGGTGGTACAGGGATAGAGGTGGGTGGTATTTGAGTAGTGGAGGTTATGGGGGGAATGGAAATAGAGATGGAGATTGGTGGAGGAGAGACAGGTTTAGAGGAAATAGGTACCTCAGGGGAAGGCGAACGTGGAGGAGTATTACCTCGAAGTGACTCTTCTGAGTCTGAACTCTCTTCCTCAGATTCACTGGAGGAGGAGGCAAGAATAAGTTTACGCTTGGGTTGAGTCTTCCTCTTCTTTAGTGGAGGGGATTGAGCTGCCTTGGAAGGTTTGCGCTTCTTTGGAGAAGGACCTTTTGCTCCTTTGACAACTTTGTTGTCTTTTCCCTTGTCTTGTTTCTTTCCCCTGGGAGCAGGCCTGTCAGCATCATGGATTGATTGAATCATTTTAGGAGTGAGCTCTCTGGGACCTGAGCGACGAAACTCCTTGTAAGTTCTGATGATGCGACTGTCCTTTGGAACACACGCATACATTGACTCAGGGATTGAGCCAATGAACTGAAATTTGGCAGAATCAGACACTATGATCTTTGTAGTGTGGAAAGTTCCTATCAAGGAGAGTGGAGAATCAACAACAACAGGGACATGATACTTGTCCATTACCCACTTCGTGACCAGCGTCCAAAACTGGCATAAGAGATTTCAGAATGGCGAGAAGTGGACGCAAGGCTCTGATTCAGCTGGTGCCATAAAACCGATCCATAATCGAGATCGATGTCGTGGTACAACCCATAGAGAATTGTCATAAACAGTCGGCTCGCCCCATCTGAACCTGCACTTCGTTCCGATAGCCCTTTGAACAACACAGTGAAGAAGCCATTCCACTGAGGAGGTAATCATGATTTCTTGAACTTTGTAATGGTGGTCAGCATTTCAGTGTAACCCATGTTGTAAAACATGGAGAACAGCTGTCCCACGGGAATAGATTTAGGGTTGACCCTAGACTCATCAGGTTCAAACCCTAAAAGCGAACAGAATCGTTGTTTGGAGATGGAGGACTTGTTATCAAGAATGTCGAAGAAGATTCGATCGACAGACTTGTCATAGTGGGCTGTTGAGAAGATTTGTGACAAACACTCCATTGGAACGAGTTCGACTTTGGTTAGTGCTGGAACCAGTGGAGAGTACTTGAGGCACTCCACGATTGGGAACATGAAAGCATCGTAGACTTGTGGGGTGAGATCAATGATTAGGCTTTGTTGAGCATGGATGGGCAGAATGTGGGAGGTAGCATGAACTGAAGAGGAGTCCGCCATTAAAGAGAAGTTTTTGGGGAAGACGATGAACAGTAGGAGAAAGTGATCGTTTCTTGCTCTCTGAATATTTGGTGCAGTAAAGAGGTAAAGGACTGTAGAATTTACCTTTTATACCGTGGTTAGAAGAGAGAGAAGAATCTGTTCCCAAATCTTAAAAAAAACGAAGCGTTTCCTTAGGTGATTGATGCGTGATAGTTTAGAACACCGATGATTATGCAGGAGAGAGAAAGACTGTTCCGTTTCACACGCTTTCCCATCAAGCGCCATTTGAAATACCAAAAACGATTCCACTTCACACACCTTCCCATCAAGCATCGTTTGAAATGTTAAAGCGATTAGACTTTCGGCTGAGTCAGCAACTTATCCTTTTAGTATGAGATGTCGTCATAGATCAAGAGAAGCACGTGTAACATTACTAACCACATCTCGTTTATAACATATAATCCCATAGCTAAAAATAGCTTATAATTAACGAACCCAGATTTATGGAAAATTAAAAAGATTTCCGTGCATAGAGTGTCAAAGAAAAAGAAATAAAGCAACACATATGTGGGAAATTGTGATGTCAATAAAGACACAAAACAGTGGATCTCGGGAACGAATCTTTTCCTTCAAAGTCAAGAGAGACCTTAAGGTGTTTGTGTGGTTTCCCGTTGAATTACGATCAGACACTAATTAAGAAGTGTTGAAAGGCATCTTTTTAATAAGGCTAATTTTGGAGGCTTTCGCTTTAGTTCAGAATTCTTGATCTTGACATAAGACAAAAATCGACCGAAGTACTTGTGAGACCAATGTGGTCTATTGAACAAGTAGGTGTGAAGAGAATTTAAGTGACATGTTGAAAATACTTTTAGGTGAAATCTCAAAAAAAATAAAACCGGATTCTAAGGGAAGAAATGTTATGGTATTTAACAATTTCATAAGAATCACACAAAAAGAAGAATTAGAGATTTCATTGTAAAACCACTTGGGTAAATTCGTTAATTCATGAGTGAAAACTAGAGCAAATTTAATTGTTCACCGTCAATGCATAGTAGGTATTGAATTATGGGTTTCACTTAGCACGTAGTGGCACGAAGCTAAGATCATAAACACATAAATTGTGTAACCATAAACCTCAGTGGTAATTTCTGAGAGTCTCAAGGGTTACGTGTATGAAGCGAATAGGATGGAGAAAAAATATTGGAGATGGTGTAAAGAAACCAAAGTACCTCTGCTATTAAAATAAGGACGAAGCAGAAAACTCTTATCTCATATGAGAAGAGAGTAAGGTAGCTCATGATTAGAATAAATATAATAGCCTAATTGGGAAAACAAGGTTTGTATATACCAAGTTAGTAAGGCTTTATTCAGAATCAGTTGAGGCTTTGGACAACATGCAGCAGCATGCTTCTAGGGACACTTAGCTATTAAAAAGGTGTGAGAACGATACCTGCCCCATTGATCATCCTTAAATGGTAAAAACGAACAGAAGTAAAAAAAATATTTATGGAGTTTATGAAATTTTGATTCAAAGAGAAAAGCAAAAATAAAACAAACAACAAAAAAAAAATTTGGAACCGAACCCGAAATAGACCGAACGCTCGGTTCATTTCGGTTTCAAAAGAAATTGTTTGAAAAAGAAAAATAATTGGGAAATAAGTGTACAAATAAGTTTACAACCAAAGAAACTACCTTTTAGCGATAAGCGAAGACAAGTGCAATAGGACCGAACCCGAGCGCTCGGTTCATTTCGGAACCTATGCGAACCGAACCCGAAATAGACCGAACGTTCGGTTCATTTCGCTTCCAACTTTTAGTTTTGAGAAGGAGTTTTTGGTACTGAATCCGATTCCATCATACCTATTCCTTGTAGAATTTTATTAAAACTTGCTTCAGGAAGAGCTTTGGTGAAGATGTCAGCCAGTTGATCAGTAGTTCGAACAAAGTGAATCTCTACGTTTCCGTCATCCATGTGATCTTTAATGAAGTGATACCTCAATGCAATGTGTTTGGTTTTGGAATGTTGCAATGGATTATGACAGATCCTAATTGCACTTTCTGAGTCACAATATAGAGGGATCTTTTTCATATTGAGTCCATAATCCCGGAGTTGGCTTTGGATCCAAATCACTTGAGATGTGCAAGAAATGGCTGCAATGTATTCTGCTTTGGCTGTAGACAGAGAAACACATGTTTGTTTCTTAGATTGCCAGTTCACCAACTTCCCGTCGAGGAATTGACAGCCTCTTGTAGTGCTTTTCCTATCTAAACCACATCCTCCAAGGTCTGCATCTGAGTAGGCTTGAACAAAGAAACCTGAGTTTGAGGGATACCAGAGACCGAGAGAGGTGGTTCGCTTCAGATATTGGAGTATGTTTTTCACTGCTAGCATGTGTAGTTCACGAGGATTCGCTTGAAACCTAGCACAATAGCACACAGAAAACATTATATCAGGCCTGCTAGCTGTGAGGTACATCAGGCAACCAATCATTTGGTGGTATAGCGTTATGTCGACTGTCGGTTTTTCCAAGGATGGTGTGAGCTTGGTGTCGAACGCCATAAGGACTTTGACCTTTGAATCTCCCATCATGCCGAATTTAGCAAGAAGAGTCTTGGTATATGCTTCCTGGTTGATAAAGATGCCTTCAGGACCCTGTCTAATGTTTAAACCAAGGAAAAAGTTAATCGGACCCATTGAGCTCATTTCAAATTTTGTCTCCATCAGCTTTCTGAATTCAGCAGTTAAGCTAGGATTCGTTGAGCCAAAGATGATATCATCGACATAGATCTAAACTATCATAAGGTGGTTACCTTCCTTTTTACGAAAGAAGGTTGGGCCAACTGAACCTTGTTTGAATTTAGACATCGTTAAGAACTTAGTTAGTGTTTCATATCATGCCCTAGGTAACTGAACCTTGAGAACGCTCTTTAGGAACGAGATCAAGACGCTGAACTTTCTTAATCAGTAAATGAAGAGCACAAGTCAATTCTGAAGAAAAAGCTGAAGTTTGCTTGGATGCCAACTTGAGCAATTCCATCCATTCAGAGAGTCCATATCTGATCTGCTCGTCTCTCTTGACAACTTCAGTGTACGGATGTTGAGGACCTTGACGAGTGATCAACAAAGTAAGAATTTTCTCGTTACGAGGTTTTGAGTCTTTAACTTTGATGATCTTATCATTGCTCACTCTTCATTTAAGAACATCTTGAAACCTCTTGCGATCAATCCTGTCGAGAACACTATCAGTCCTTGACTTACTGCTACTGGGAGGAGGCTGTGAAGATTTAGATTTGGACTGATATTCTAAAAACCTTTGCATCTAAGCTTCAAAGGATCCTTTGGCCTGAAGTTTGTGCTGAATGAGGGATTTATCAGCTTGAGCAATATTCTTTAGAAGCTGAGCTTTATTGGCTTCATCAAGGATTTTCTTAACTTGATCAGGAGACATGTTCCATTCAGTTGCCAAATTGGATATGCTGACAATGGAATTAGATTTCTTGCTGGGAAGAGAAGTGTCAGCATGTGAATCAGATAATTCAGTATCTGCTGCCTTGCGCTTTCGAGATAAAGGATGAAGATCCTCGCTAACTACATCTGAGTATTCACCTTGAACTGGCACAGTGGGATCAATGAAGTTCATGTCTAACATCTGACACTCATCATCATGTTCATCTTCATCATCATGCTCACTATCTTCAGTAAGCTTTTTAGTTTCTGTTAGTCTCTCAGAGTCGTGCACAGGCTGTGCTGGCTCGGTCTGGTTTAAAATGTTCTCTTCAGATCCATGCTCAACAGAATCAGTTTCTCCCCCTTTTTTTATCATCATCATCATTTGGGCCAGGGGAAGGAGTTGACAGAAGAACTCCCTTCAGTTGGTTGACATCAGCCTCAATACGTAGAAGCTCAGTAAACGCTGAGGCCGAGATATGAATGAGCTGAGTACCTGGAATTTCTTGTGATCGATGTTGCTCCCCCTGAGATGGTGGCTTCCTTTGAGATGGTTGCTCCCCCTGAGCAGATGGCTCCCCATGAGCTGAACGAATCCTTTCAGCGACAGAAATGGTATGGTGAGAAAGTTGAGGAGAGAAATGACCACCTTCTTGACTAGGATCAGCTTGTATTTTAGGATTAGTGTCGTTGATATTAGCAGCTCCTTCGTCAGTGTTAGCGTTTAGTGAAGGAACAATATATGGATTCGCGATCCATTCTCGCATTCGATCAGAGATGCCGATATCATTTGCCAGTGGATCATCCTGATACATTCGTACTGACATGCGTGGGCATTGGATGGGGTTTCCAGAGTGGGAGTAGTAGGCTTCAGCGAAAAATTTATCCAGGACAAGAGCAATCCAGCGTGGAAATGGAACATGATCAGCTCGTACATTGGCACGAAGAAGTTGGACAAGCTAATCAAAGAAGAAGACCCCATAATCAAGACGTTTTTTGAGAAGAAGGGAACATACAACTTGTTGCTCAAAGGCAGTCAGTTGATCACCACTACGAGATTTGTGACCCACACATTTGTAAAGTGCTCTGGTGAAGAACTTCCATCCTGGAGTCATACATTGACGCAGAATGAAAGTTGGTCGAGCACCAGCCTTGGAGTGATCATAGCCCAGTTGATCGAAAAGGCGTCGACAGCGTTCAATAATTGGAAGCTCAGAGAATGGTTCAAAAATTGGTAACCTGAGTGCAGCACTGAGAAGATCAGCGGTGATGAAAACTGAGCGATGACCACTCCCAATAGTGCCTGAGATAACGTTGTTTTCATTATTAACCGTTGCGGTGTAGTAGAACTCACATACTTGTTCGGAAAAGAACTCTGATGGAACCTCACAGCAAGTCGCCCTGATATCATGTTTGGATCCATTCTCTGTGCTAGATTCCAAGCTAATCCCAAGGAGTCTCATCTCATTGCAGTTAAACGCATCTTTCGATACTTAAAGGGCACTCAAAACTTGGCATTGTGGTACCCTCGTGACTCAACACTTGAACTCTTTGGATACACTGATTCTGACTATGCAGGATGCAACTTAGACAGGAAGAGCACAACTGAACGACCCAAAGATCAAACAACTTATCAAACAATGACTGTAAATAAGAACGATAAAGATTCACAAAGAAAACTTTCACTAAGAATGATAATCTCACCAAGAGATTATCGTATGCACAAAGCGGCTATTAGGGTTTGTGAAAGGCGTACCTATCACACACCGGTACAAACGAATATATACAACTATTCTAGGCTATCCCTACAAATCAGGGATATACCAGCTAACTAATAGACGATAACTATGGAAATTAGATAAGTACTAAATCTGTTACAAAATGCTGAATATTAAGCTATACACTGAACAACTGTTACGCTAACGCTTATACTGATGCTGAGTCATGCATTGACGCTGAGTGACCAGTTTCAAACATCATCATATTACAAGGTTTGACCTTACAAGATAGCAGCAGACTGATTGAGGAGACTTCAATGCAATCCGTCACATAATCTTCAAGAACAGCTTCACCTTGCTTCTGGGGTTGAAGGATTGAATGTTTAAAGAATAATCTTCATTTCTTGCTCCTTCAAATGAAAATTCTTCGATGCTCAGGATGAAGCCTTGGCTCAAAAATCTTCGAAACAAACTCCATGAGTTTCATCTTCACCTGAATTCACTTTTCAAGACAAAACAAAACTAAAAGAAAATTTAGCACACAATATTTTTGGGTTTTTCATATTTTCTGAAAAAAATAAAACAGAAACAAAAATATTTTTGGATTTTTGATTTTCTTGAACAAGAAAAACTGGTGAGTACATAGGATTTTCAACCCACAATAAAAAATTTATTATGTTTCATCATCGAACAGTTAACCCAATTACTCATCCCCATTATTTTCTTTATTCTTAAGGATCTACCCTAAGAATAATCTTTTGTGCATTTATTCGTTCCTAAGGATTGTCCTAAGGAACATGCACGAAGTTCCCTTGCTGCCAATGGAACACTTACCAATGTTATCTGTTAGGCATAACTGCCAATATTATCATTTAGGCGCAACTGCCAATATCGTTTAGGCTCAGCTGCCAATGTTATCATTTAGGCACAACTTCCAATATTATCATTTAGGCGCACCTGCCAATATCGTTTAGGCGCAGCTGCCAATATCATTTAGGCGCAGCTTCCAATATTATCATTCGAGCGCAGCTGCCAATATTATCATTCGAGCGCAGCTGCCAATATTATCATTTAGGCCCAACTGCCAATATTATCATTTAGGCGCAGCTGCCAATATCTTTTATGCGCAGCTTCCAGAATTATGATATGCTCTATTAGGCACAGCTGCCAATATTATCCTTTAGGCATAGCTGCCAGGATATTTAGTGTACATCTAGTGGACACTTAAATTAAAAATACCTACGGGTTATGATGCGGCTGCCAATATTCTTCTATATCATCTTTCATTCCTCATTATTTATCTACCCATGTTCTTCCCAACATATTCGTAGATATAAAATACATATACAATTTAAATCATTTAAAACATATATAAAACGTTCATCCAGCATAAATATCAATAACATAGATAATATACACATATAGCATGTAATTTATATTAAATACTTCATATCTATGTGTAAGATGAAAGTAACTATGCAATCGCCTTAATTTCCAAGTCTATATCTCAGATCGTAATTTATTCTGAGAATAACTCCTCAAGCTCTTATTAAGTGAAATTCCCCCTTCCAAAATATTTTATAAATCTAATAAAATAGTATGATTTAAAAAATCAAAATTTCTCTCTATTTATACTAATACCGAAGTTAGGATAAGATCAAAACAAAACTGGTACGCGTCACTTAAATATTTCTTCTGATATGTTTCCTCCACCATTTGTCTCCACGTATGCCTATTATTTAAATGAAGTTGTATGATTTATGGTCCCTCATTTATTCTTGTATTAACACAATATATCCTTCAAGTTACACTATAGCCCCTTAACTATTTATTAATAAAATCATTATACCCTTTATAATGAAATATTATCCAAATTTATAATCAATAACTAACGTCGTAAAAAGTAGTCGGTCAATTATTATTGAAAAACGGGTGTAACGGAAAAATTATCGTTTCACTACACTTGGATTCACCCTTAAATGTATTTAGACCAAATACGTCTTATATAGTTTGAAATTTTAAAATTGTTACAATTTTCATTAACATTATTTGTCCTAAATAATATTTCTATTTAAAAATGTTTTTTTATCACTTTTCGATAAGTTTATAACAAGATTTATACCAATATTACATACCCATAATATTTGTCCACATAACACGTATATAATAAATAAGTATTTATATAACCTGTTATGCATACGAAGAAAATTTATCCTATTTAAGGATTTTAATTATTTGGTAAAACAAATATTTATTATTATTATCCCCTTAACGTCTAGCCTAACTCTCGGGCATTACAATTCTCCCCCACTTAGGATGATTTCATCTTCGAAATCACAAACTCCACAAATACATATGATCTCCGCTACTCACTTTTTTTTCAAGTAAGAGTTGTCTTTCGTACTTTTGCTTTAATGGTTGCTTCTCCCTCACTTGGTTTGACCTCTCTTTTGCTGCTACTTACAACCAATCAAAGCCCAAGTCAGATCCGTCTCTGTGATTGTTAATCTTCTTTCTCTTTGAAAGAAGCTTATGATCGTCATATTAATGACTTTATCATCACCAATGTAGCATCACTATGTGCTACGAGTGAGCTTCTCATTTCTCAAAATCATGGTTTGATTAAAATCACGACAAGCACGAAGTCGTCTACCAACGTATATGTGTACACAATGGTATAGGAGGGTAATGCTAGCAACAACAATGGTTGCTAACGATTAACTTGTCGCTCTTCAGTTGATCATCTTGACCACATCTAGATTAGTTGAACACAGATGCACAACAAACATCCTTATGCGTATTTTTATCAACTGTTACTTTTATGGCTTGCCTAACGATTGTCAAACTCTTCAGACTTCTTAGTTGATGGTGGTGCTCAAACTTGCACCCGCTCTTCATTCTCTATTGGACCTTCAGTCATAATCTCCGAGCTAAATGCTCAATTCTCATTGGAGACTCCTACCCCTTCTTAAAACTGGGTAATAGACAAAACCCAAGATAACGTCTTCTCTTTTGCTACAACAACAACTCGAATTGTCATATTCTAATGGCCTCCGTTTTCATAACGCAAGACACATAACGAACTAGAAACTTGTCTCTAATAGTAAAATACTATCATGGAAGAAGCCTTCCTTCATGTTCTAATGTGATATAATCTCTTCATAGCTGGTAGCAATTCAAGCTTAGATATCTTACCTTAAAAATGATCACGATATTTCAGTTGATCACTTCGATTACCTTTCACTTCAATCTTATGGCTTAAGTCAAATGCTACATTGAAATTGGTTCATATGTATCTAAATCAGACTCGATTTGGTACGACCACTAGGTTCGGAATAACAATCATCTTCTTAGTCATTACCGAAATGATGGTAGCGACATACTTGAACAAAACTGAATCAATTATTAGCTTCTTGGTATCCTTGTGACTTTCCCTGATCCAAGTGCGAGTCCTGTGCTTCCGGTAGTATAGGCCTCTACTACCATTCACACCTACTCATACTCGTCACAAGCACTGTCTCGCAGTTTTCAAAGTCACCATACTAGAATTTCACATAGGTATTTAACACACCGGATAAGATAACTAAGGTTTATATTATTTTTCGAAACGATAGGTATTCAAGTTGACCCTATAGTATGCCTCTTATAATAGGATACACCAAATGATACCATCTATATGGCTACTGTATTGAACCTTACTCCTAATCCCTTGCGTCCTTGCCTGCTTCATGCTCTTCCTTTTGGCTTCGGCGGTACGTTTGGCTTTGTAGATCCTTCCCTCTTTTGTCACTCTTTCTTGAAGTGCCCTTCTTTATTACATCCGTAACACACCCTTTTTCTAAGTGTACACTCATTGGCGTAATGCCCGGTCTTCCTACACTTGAAACAAGTCACCTCCTTGCCATATTTTCCAGAGTGTTTCTTCTTGCACTTATCGCACCATATTGCTTCACCTCCTCCTCCTCCAAACTTCGAGAATTTTCTCTTCTTTTTGGACCTTGAAGATCCTTAAAACTTCCTCTTCTCACTAAATTTAGCTCTCTCCAGACCCTTCTCCCTTATCTAGGTCTCAACATTCTTAGCTGCTCTAACGGATGCCTTCAAAGTGCTTGCCATTTTGACTGTTCGGCCAAAGTCTGATGGTAATCCGTTAGCAAACTTCTCTCTCTTGGCAAGTTTAGTAGGCATCAAGTAGAGGAATAAATCCATCCTCTCGGTGAATGCAGTAGCATAGTCATCAATACTCATCTTCCCTTGCTTCAGGTTCTGAAACTCATTGTTTAGGTCTATCAAATCTCCTTGTGCCATTGTATCTGCCAATAACTCCACCAGCTTAAAACTCATGTCTTTAATTGTCTGACTGCGAAGACGGTTTTCTGCTTGTTATTGCAGTTGCAACTTTCAAATACCATTTCCATCTCGAGGATTCAGTCCATAATCTCCACTGGATTTGGGCTTCCTGAAAGACTCGGTGGTTTGGAACCCAATAAGTTCTTACATATATACGTTCATCCTTGTCGTTCCCTCCATCTTGGTTATTCCTTCCAACCACTCGTGGTTCAGCTTGGTCAACGGTTCTGTTGTAGTTTCCTTTTCTAACTAACCCTTATTCAGTTCAGGTTGTTCAATAGGCATAGTAGGTTCATCCCTATTTTGTTGAAGTGGATGCCTTATCTCTTCTATCTAGCGATCCAACATCATTTGAATCATTGCTTGTACTCCTTCCATAGTGATTGGATCAGGTGTAATTGCTACTTCCGGTGCATGCTCAATCACATGCCGCTGATTAGCATTTCCATTAGCGTTTCCGAGTCCGCTTCGAGTTATCACCATGTCGATCTATACACCAAATAAGACGTTCGGTGTTCGGAGATGAGAATTAATATAAGAAAGCTTTATTGATGATAGACGTATACATCCCCTTAGTATGCCAGTTCTAATATCGTAATTAAACGTCTAGAAATCTGAACACATAAAGTTTCCAGCTTCGGTCGGAAACAGACCATAGATCTGATCTAACGATAGCATCATAAAGCATCACAAATCGTTTAGCACATAAAAGAATTTTAGGCATCTTCCCAAAATAAGCTAGTGTTTGTGTCTATTTAGGTGTACTACCTAAAATATATTAGACACACTCCTGATGATCACTGCTTAGCATTCTAAGTTTAAGTCTAGAAATAAATCTTTATTCATAGTTCGTTTAAACTAACGCTCTGATACAAACCGTGACATCCCCAAATTCACGATCATTTTAAAATTTTTATTTATGCTTATTTGAAAATCAGAGTATTCATTTTAAAGAATAATATTGCGGAATTTGTTCCCAAAAAACATGAATAATATATTATCAAAACATTTCTAAAGAAATGTAATTTGTTTATATTAAAACTTTGGGATGTCATCGTCAATACAGAAACATAAGCATAAACAGAACTTACATTCGTTTACACTAGCGATTGACATCTCCTTTAATCTCTTAGTGTAATGCATCTTCACATCGATACCTATGATTCAAATAAATTGGGTGGGTCTGGTTAGGAAACCTGGTGAGTACATAGGGTTTTCAACTCACAATAATAAAATTATTATCTTTCATCATCGAACAATTAAATCAATTACCCATCCCCATTATCTTCTTTATTCTTAAGGATCTACTCTAAGAATCATCTTTTCTTCGTTTATTCATTCCTAAGGATTGTCCTAAGGAACATACATGAAGTTCCCTGGCTGCCAATGGAATAGCTACCAATGTTATCTATTAGGTACAACCGCCAATATTATCATTTAGGCACATCTGCCAATATTATCATTTTGGTGCAGCTGCCAATATCGTTTAGGCGCAGCTGCCAATATTATCATTTAGGCGCAATTGCCAATATCGCTTAGGCACAACTGCCATAATTATGATGTGTTCTATTAGGCACAGCGGCCACTATTATCATTTAGGCGCAGCTGCCAGGATTTTTAGAGTACATCTGGTAAACACTTAAATCGAAAATACCTACAGGTTATGGCGCGTCTGCCAATATTCTTCTATATCATCTTTCATTCCTCATTATTTATCTACCCATGTATAAGACGTTCATCCAGCAGAAATATCATGAACACAAATAATATGCAAACATAGCACGTAATTTATATTAAATACTTTATATCTATGTGTAAGATGAAAGTAACTATGCACTCGCCGTATATTCCAAGTCTATATCTCAAATTGTAATTAATTCTGACAATAACTCCTCAATCTCTTATTAAGTGAAATCCCCCCTTCCAAAATATTTTATAAATTTAATAAAATAGTATGATTTTAAAAACTCAAAATTTCTTTCTATTTATACTACTACCAAAGTTAGGATAAGATCAAAACAAAAGTACCATGTGTCACTTAAATATTTCTTCCGATATGTTTCCTCCACCATTTGTCTCCACGTATGCCTATTATTTAAATGAAGTTGTACGATCACATATTCAAACAACATGTGTTATTTTAATTAATAAAATATGTACGACCTTTCGTATATTTTTACACATATGTTGGTTTGAAATTTACAAATTGTAGATGCGTTTATGGTCCCTCATTTATTCTTGTATTAACACAATATATCCTTCAAGTTACACTATAACCCCTTAACTATTTATTAATAAAATCATTATACCCTTTATAATAAAATCTTATCCAAATTTATAATCAATAACTAACGTCATAAAAAGTACTCGATCAATTATTATTGAAAAACAGATGTAAGGGAAAAATTATCGTTTCACTACTTGGATTCACCCTTAAATGTATTTAGACCAAATACGTCTTATATAGTTTGAGATTTTAAAATCGTTACAATTTTAATATAAAGATGTACTTATATAACCGGTTACACATCCGAAGAAAATTTATCCTATTTGAGGATTTTAATTATTTGATAAAAAAATATTTATTATTATTATTATCACTTAATGTCTAGCCTAACTCTTGGGCGTTACAATTAAGACCTCCGACAAGATGCATAGAGCAAAACTAACCAAAGGGGCTTCATTTTTATGGCTAAGGACCCTTCTTAGGGTATGAAAGGACAACTCAAAATGTCCAGAACATGCCATGCTCAAGATGATACTTTTGGGATCAAAAAGATGACATAAAACCCCCATAACTAGATTTACAAGATTAAGAGATAAAGGTGCAAGCTTTATACCTTGAATGTCTTGCAAATGGAAGATAAATCCCAGATCTAAAGTGCTTCTTTCTCCATGTTGAGATTGATCTTCTTCCTGTCTCTTCAAATTACACTAATAAACTCTTTAATGCTTGAAATGTCCTCACAAGGTGCTTCAAGGGTTTTAAATCACGAAGAAAGGGTAGAGGCTGGTTAGGTGAAGATAAATGAGTCCAATAAGATGCTTAAATACCACAAAAACCCTAAAGATAGGGTTTCCATATTTCTTTAGTACGCCCCACGTACATGAGTGTACGCCCGACGTACTAGGGTGCGCCCTAGGACGCTCAACGTACACACATGTACGCTTAGCGTACTTCTCCAGCCTAATTACAAGAATGCCACTAGGGCTTCAATGCACATTTTTTTGGATTTAGGGACCATAATGTCATATAATAAACTTAAAGGGACAATTTTGGAAATACTTGGACATCAGGATGTTACAATCTCCCCACTTGAACTAGACTTCATCCTCGAAGTCTGCTACGACGAACAAATCTGGATAATGCTCTCGCATCTCAGCCTTCGTCTCCCAGGTCCACTTGGAGCCTCTCTGGTGCTGCCATTTCACCTTTACCGAAGGTACTTGATCCATAAAACCTTCATCTAAGGAAATCACTACATCCTCATCGAACTGTCTTGAATAGCCACCAGTATCTCAACATAATTCTGGTGCTTATCGAACTGAATATCATCCAAGGAAATCACTGCATCCTCATCCAATACACACTTTCGTAGCTGTGAAACATGGAAAGTGATGTTATTCTGACTAAGCTCCTCGGGAAGATCCAACCTATAAGCAACCTTGTCAACCCTGACAATCACCCGAAAAGGCCCAATATACCAGGTCCCCAAATTTTCCATCTTTCTGAAGCTTATCACACCCTTCCAAGGTGAGACCTTTAGTAATACCATGTCGCCGACCTGAAACTCTAACTCGGATTGGCGTTGGTCAGCATAGCTCTTCTGCCGACTCTAAGCAGTCTGTAGTCTCTGCTTAATTTGTTGGATCAACTCTATGGTCTGAAGGACCACTTCGGTTCACCCCATCACCCTATGACCAACCTCGCCCCAACAAACGGGGGTATAATATCTCCGCACATACAAGAGCTCGAAAGACAGAGCACCAATGCTAGAGTGATAACTGTTGTTGTAGGAAAACTCCACAAGAGGTAGGTATGAGTCCCAGCTCCCACCGAAATCGAAAACACGTGCCCACAACATACCTTCAAGGGTTTGTATTGTCTGCTCACTCTGGTCGTCGGTCTGCAGATGATAAGCAGTGTTGGAGTGCAACCTCATGCCCAGTTCCTCATGGAAATTCTGCTAGAAACGTTAGGTAAACCGAACATCATAGTGTGAAACAATGGACACCGAAATGCCATGACGAGCAATGATCTCGCGAACATACACATCGGCCAACTTCTCGGCCGAAGAACTGTCCTAAATCACCAAGAAGTGGGTACTCTTGGTCAATCGATCCACAATGACCCAGATAGCATTGAAACACTTTTTCGTCCTTGGCAACTTGGTGATAAAATCCATCGAATTCTGCTCCTATTTCCACATGGAAACCTCCAGAGGCTACAGCTTGCCATGCAGCCACTAATGCTTAGCCTTGACCATCCTGCAAGTCATGCATCTCTTAACATACCAAGCTATCTCTCTCTCTCTCTTCATGCACAGGCACCAATAGCTCAATCTCAAGTCTCAATACATCTTGGTGGCCCCCGGATGAATAGAAAAGCGAGACTTATGAGCCTCCTCTAACACAATATGTCTGACCCCACCAGACATCGGAACCCAGACCCGACCACATCAGGTCAAAAACCCACGGCTATTCAAGACAAATATGACAATCTCACCTCTGTTCCTTTCTATCTTCCAATTCTGTTCCCGAACACCCTCAACCTGAGCCTCCCTGGTCAACCCCAAAAGTGGGGAATCTACTGATATCCTCATACACGACACCTCATCTGAACACCCAGCCGACTTGCGGCTCAAAGCATCTGTCACTACATTCGCTTTACCCGGATGGTAAAGGAACTTGTAGTCATAATCAATGACTACGTCCAACCACCTGCACTACCTCATATTCAGGTTCGGCTGGTCCATAGTATGCCTCAGACTCCTGTGATCTGTGTAAATAGTATAACGGACCCCATACATATAGTGTCTCTAAATCTTGAGGGAAAAAACCACCGCCGTTAACTCTAGATCATGAGTGGGATACCTCGTCACGTGCGGCTTCAGCTGCCGCAAAGCATAAGTAATCGCACTCCCCCTCTGCATGAGAACGTCCCCCTAGCGAGTTATGGAAGCATCACAGAATACTACGAAATGCTCAATTCCCTCCAGTAGGGTCAATATTGGGTCCTCTCACAATCTTGGCCTAAGAGTCTCAAATGACGACTGCTGCTCAGGGCCTTATTGGATATCCACCCCCTTCCTCGTCAGACGAGTGAGGGGTACTATAATTTTGGATAAATCCTTAATAAATATCTGATACTACCCTGCCAAACCCAAGAAAATCCTGATATCCAAGGGAGATTTCAGAACCTTCCACTGCATCACGACCTCGATCTTGGCCGAATCGACTAAAATCTCATCCTGATTAACGAGGTGCGAAGGAACTGAACCTCTCGTAACTAAAACTCGCACATCAAGAACTTAGCATAAAGTTGTTCTCGCCTCAAAACCCCTAGAAGCCCTCGAAGATCTTCCTCATGCTGCTCTCTGGTCTTGGAATACACCTACATATCATCAATAAACATGATAACAGAACGATCAAGCATCGGCCTGCATACCCGATTAATCAAATCCATAAACACCGTAGGCGCATTGGTGAGCCCAAATGGCATCACCACGAACGTGTAATGGCCATAACGAGTCTGGAACGTGGTCTTTTCCACGTCCTCCTCTCTCACTGTAACCTGATGGTACCCAGACCTCAGATCTATCTTGGAGAACCAAGATGCACCGTGCAACTCATAGTAATCAATGCAAATCCGGTACGAACCATCCTTTTTCTTGACGAACAATATCGGCGCTTCCCATGGAGAACTACTCATCCTGATGAACTGCTTGCCTAGCAGCTCCTGCAACTGAGATGACAACTCCTACATCTCAGGCGGTGCCAAGAGGTATGACGCCTTGGCAATCGGGGTCGCACCTTACACAAGGTCAATCCTGAACTCCACCTGCCTCACAGGAGGCACGTCGGGTAACTCCTCTGGAAACACATCTGCAAATTCCTTGACAACTAGGACCTATGAAACTGAAATATGATCCCCCATACGCGTATCCACCACATATGTCAAGTATCCGCACACCCATGTTGAATATACTGTCGAGCCCTGGCTGTTGAAAAAACTCGGAACCCATCATGGTGCCTTCCCCATAGATGACCAGTTCTCCCCTACTTGGGATTCGAACTACCATGCACTGTACCTCACAATCAATCATGGCACCAAACCGGCTAAGTGAATCCATGTACACAATCACTATAACATCCCCTATGAGAATAGGGATCATCAGATAAGACACCCCAAAGATCTCCAATACACAACCCTGATATACAGATAACACATAAACCTCATGCTCGTGGGCCATAGAAACCCGCAACGGACACTCTAACTCCCCAATAGGCATATCAAACTCTCTACTGAATGAATGAGATACAAAGGACTGACTCACACCCGAGTCAAACAACACAAGAGCATGCAAAGAGTTCAATAGGAATGTACCTAGCAGAGGCACATATATAAGCATAACACAAAACAATATTAAAAAATAATGAATAAATACATACTAGTCACAACATCTAGAGCTGCTTTGGCCTCCTCGGTAGTGAGCTGAAAAGCGCGGCCTCGATCGTCAGGGGCTCCGCCCTCCCCTGGTACCCATCGGTGATCCTCAAAGTAGCTGGCATTGGGGCCTATGCTGGATTGGCAGTGAGCAATGGACAGTTGACCTTCATATGGCCAACCTGATCACAATGATAGCAAATCCTGGAACTCGAAGTTGGGACTGGCTGGTGGCACTCCCTTGCATAGTGCCCCTCCTTGTCACATTTGTGGCATCTACTGGCTGGGCAACAAGGCCCCTCAAGAACCTTGTCGCAATTCCCACATGTGCGATCTCTTTGCCTCCTAATCTAGAATCAACGGCCTTAAACCGCTTCGGCGCTAGCTGCGATTGCAATGGGGCCGGTCTCTCCTCCATTAAATGAAGCTCTATATCAATCTTACGCTACTTAGTAACGTCCTGCAACTCCAACAAGGTATCATAACATTGGGGGAAACAAACTGCTTGATATCTGTCATGAGCATGATCAAGTAACGGATCATCTAAGTCTGCTCAGAAGCAAACTCAAGACAAAACATGGCCATCTCTATGAACGTCCTGGTGATCTCCATCACCAACTCTGTCCACTGCCTCAGATCCAAAAACTCCTAGGCCAATCTCTCACGCTCCACTCTCGACAAATATATAGCATGGAACATCTCCAAGAACTACTCCCAAGGCACAATAGCTCTCTCCTTAGGAGAATACGATCATGTAAAAAGTCTCCACCAATCCTTCGCTTCGGACCTCAGAAGGTTTAGAAACGCACCTGACTTTCTAGTCAGCTGGGCAAGAGCAGGTCAAAAAGCAACCCTCAACATCAAATAGCCACCTCATGGATATGATCGGGTCATGAACTCCATCAAAAATCAGGTGCTTCGTATTGTCGAAGTCGTGATACTATAAAACCCGCCCAATATCAATCCCTGCAGTCGTGACGGCTGCGGTGGCTGCAGCAGCATCAACCTCAGACAAAGCAGCATCTCTATCATCAAAGAACTCCATCATTACAGTCTTGATAGACCCAAATAGCTCCAATATCTACCCCCTGACAATGGCCATAACCTCCTCATGGAGAATCTCCCTAATCTTGTCCTCTAACACAGCTGGCCCACCCTGACTGCCAGCTCCTGATCTAGACACGGATCCCACCTCAAATCGTTTCATAGTCGCCACATTAAAAAATATACCATGGAGATATCAGATAACACACACATGTCAACAGGAGAACCAACTCCCAACAAAGCCGTAGGGGCTGTAACTTCCTTGTTACGTGTACGGGTCCTGTGCTTTCAGTAGTACGTGCCCATACTACCTTCCACACCTACCCATATTTGTCTCAAGGATCATCACAATAACCCTAACAAGACATAAACGCATACGCACATAAAAAATCCTCACATCCTAGAGGAAGACTACACATTTTGAGACTGGCCGATGAACCCCACCTAAATCATCCTGCTACTAACTGCTACACGACCCTCCATTGGTGCTAGATAACTATTGAATGAATACAATCACATGCCACATAGTTTAAACAATCTTAGACTAAAAGATTCAATCCTAAAACGGTTGGACTCACATAAGAGCTACGCAGCAGGACTAAATCCCTTATCCTAAGATCATTTTAACCATGTAGCATGTGACTTAGGATATTCACTCAACTGCTAGTTCACACATGAAAGAGTCATACAACAATCAATCAAGTACTCTACAAGAGATAAGCCATCATATATATGGTAATTCTATCTTGCAGTTCCTGAAGATCCCTATCCTATTACTAGCATGTTGTTCTAACATATCATAACATAATCTCAATTAACAGTGTAGTAATTTGGGGTCTACTTACTGGCTCTGGCTGATCGTACACCTTGCATCCTCCTCAATTATTTTGAAATCCTTTTTCCTTAGTTTGAGATTGAATTTACACGAGTGTTCCTCCAATTCCCTCAAACCAAGGCTATGATACCAACTTCTAACAACGATAAAATTCATGGAAAATTTAAACTTGTAAAACCAACCCACAAATCATCATTGTTTACAACTTAGTTTTTAAAATATGTTTAATATTAGAGTTTTCCCAAAATCATAAGTTAAAAACACAAGGAGGTGCATGATCACACCTTCGCCTTCACACGATTATTCGATGTACCTGAAACATAACCCAAAATGGTAAGCCAATGCTTAGAGAGCTTTCCCCAAAGTACCAACACATAATACATATAGTAATAACAAATAGCATGCACAGGGAGCCTTACGCATAACCGGACCGCCTCACAGGCCTTCAGCCTATCTGGACCGCTCTCCGGGCCTTCGGCTTGACTAGACCTTCTCGTAGAGCCTACAGTCTATCCGGTCCGCCCCGGGTGTATTGGCCTTCAACACAAAGCAGTACCGCCTTAACCCAACCAATCATGACATGTTTACATACACATAACTATTAAACATTTAACCAGATATGAAACAAACAGGCAGTTTCACAAATCACAGTCGCATTCTAACACCCTATCTATCAGGGTACAGATCAAACAGACTGCTACAATACACAATCATATGATCTACCAAGATAACATTCCAAAGGGGCCGACCTTGGTGCCTTCGAACCGCAAGTACACTGAGGAAAACTTACCTCGCAAGCTTAACAGAACTGATAACGTCCGACTCCGAGTCCCAGCTCTCTAACAGATACATAATTCCATCAAATGATCAATTCCATCAAAATTCCGAAATACCCAAAATACCCTCGAGCTTAGTCAAAGTTGGTCAAAGTCAAAGTCAAAGTCCACTGGTCAAACCCAATAAGCCAAGTGAGTCAACCTGGCTGAGTCAACTTAACCGAGTTACTCAGAAAGCTGACCCATGCAAGTACGCGAGGCGTACCCCGAAGGTATGCTTAGCGTACGTGAAGCCTCGCATTTACCACCATCGGGGTGATTGACCGAGTATGCAGGGCGTACTCCCTCTTACACGGGGCGTAACCTCGCAACCCCAATTCTTCGTATTAATCCATTAAGACCTCCTACAAGATGCATAGAGCAAAACTAACCAAAGGGAGTTCATTTTTATGGCTAAGGACCCTTCCTAGGGTCTGAAAGGATAACTTAAAACATCCAGAAAATGTCATGCTCAAGATGATACTTTTGGGACAAAAAAGATGACATAAAACCCCCCATAACTAGATCTACAAGATTATAAGACAAAGGTGCAAGCTTTATACCTTGAAAGGCTTGCGAATGGAAGATAAATCCCAAATCTAAAATGCTTCTTTCTCCAAGTTGAGCTTGATCTTCTTCCTTCCTCTTCAAATCATATAAATACACTCTTTAATGCTTAAAATGTCCTAACAAGGTGCTTCTAGGGTTTCAAATCACGAAGAGAGGGTAGAGGTGTTGGATCAGTGTCTAAGTCAGTAATCATATTTGGTATATACTTGACCCGAGTGTGCATGGTCCTTTTGGGTTGCCTTCACCAAAGCAACTTGACAAGGTAATTTGATATGAGAGAGGAGATATTATGATTTATTAATATATTATAAGAATAATATATTAAAGGAGAAATCATATTTATTTAATTAGTATTAGTCATAAATTAATTAGGAATTAATTTGGTGACTAAAAGAGATTAATTAAATAAAAGGGTATAAACTGTCAAATGTGTGATAGTTGAGTTTTGGGCTAGGAAACCTAATGGACTAAGGGGGAACGAAATTATGATGAAGGATCATCATATTTTCGTCCAAAGGCCTCATTCCATAAGGCTCCTTGGGCTGCTTCGTGGCTAAGCTGTCCATTAGGGTTTTGACTGAAACCCTAGCACCCTATAGTATAAATACATGCCCTATGCTTCAATTTGAGACCACTTGATTCCAAGGAAACCCTAGGGCCGAAATTAGCATAATTCCCTTCTCTCTCTTTGTTGCCTTCTTGCTTCAAGGTGTTTGTGAGCCATTAGAGGCACTACAATTGTGGTGCTTGCTTTCAAGAGTTCAAGAGAGTTCAAGAGATCAAGGAAACTAGTTGTTATTGCTATATAACAACAAAGGTATGTTTACTACACTTCTATGTAATTTTCGAAAATTATAGAAGCATGCCAGGGTTTTATTTTGTGTTCATAAAGTTGTATGTCTTATAGTGAAAACATAGATCCAACTAGGGTTGCATGCACACATAGGATTGTTTGTATAAAACCTAATAGTGGTATCAGAGCCATTGGTTTTTTGTTTTCAATTGGATTTGATGCATATTATGAATTTGACAAATTAGGGTTTATGGCAAGTAAACCCTAAGGCTTGGTGATTTTCGCAAATTAGGGTTGCAAAACCCTAGTTGGCGATTTTTTTTTTGATAGGGTTCTTAAACTCTTTTTGCCTAGCCTCCAAATTTCGAAATTAGGGTTAAGAAACCCTAGGGATTTCGAAATTCCCTTGCCCCCCAAGATAAGATCCCAAGATTTTAGGGATTTGGATATTGCTATCTTTATGATTATCCATTTAATTGTTTAAACTAGATAATTGAAGATCTTGTATTATCCTTTCCATATATTTAAAAAAATCTAGGGGATAATAGGATTAATTAAATTAATAATTTAATTTTATGATAAACCTTAAAGATTTAATAGTTCAAATTAATTGTTTAATTTTGATAATTATTAAATCAAAGTTTTCTTGGTGTTTAAAATTTTTAAATTAAATAGCCTTAATATTCGAAAATTTTAAATACACATTAAGATACTAGTATTTTGAAATGCTTTAAAATACACCCTTATACAATTATGATATTATAAGATTAATTATTATATATGTATAAGAATAAGCTAGTCTTATCGCTAGTAGGCCTCATTCACGAAGCCGGTCTATAAGGTGGGTATAAGGTTGCTGCCTATAAAATGGCGCTTAATGGATGTACACTCACATCTACCGCTTGCTTGACTGGTGGAGGGTCGTTAGCCGAACGGATAGGATAGGGCACTTAATTCCTCATTAAAAGTATAATGGAAATATTAAACTAACTACATTGTTTTACAAATTCCCACTCTTAGTTACTTTAGGGTAAAATGTGAAAATGATGCTAATCCATGGAATTACACTTCGTACCCTTGTCAAACGTTGATGGAGCGCGTGTGGTTAACCGGCACATCAATTTGGGGATGACATAGGTAGTGAAGGGTGACTCGATGTTTTGTCATAGATCAATGGAGCGTGTGTGGTTTACCGGCACATTGATTAGGTGATAGTGACGTTGAGTGCACCACGTTAATTCGCATGGTTATTCACAAATTTGTTTGCGATCCTCGGCATCCCAGTCGCAAATGTGAAATGCATATCGAGATTTAAACATGCCATTGAAAAGTTCAATGAATCTCAAAGATCTAGGAGTTTTCAATACATTTAAAACCTAAATTGCTTTTTCGTTTTTCATGGTGAGAATTAGTGAATCGTCATTCACTTACCTTCAAGTTATTTACTTTTAGAGTACGGCATCCCTTTCTAAGTTGTAAATAATGTTGTTGGATCCTAGCCCTAATTTCTCATTTGGGTGTTTAATTAGGGATTCATTTCTAATCAAGCTTTGTCCCTTTCTTTTTCAGATGTCTGCTAACAACAACAACAACAACGCTTTTGGGTCATTCTCGTTGATGAACTTGTGTCAGAAAGTGACATTTGATGGTTCAAACTTCAACGAGTGGATGAGATACATTCGCATGATCACACGCTACGAGGACAAAGAATATGTCCTTGATGAAAAGCTTGAGAAGATCATCCCAGATGTTGCTACTCCTGAGGAACTGGCCGCCTTTGAGGCCCACGAGCGTGATGCCACGAAAGTTCACTGCATCATGCTGGCCACCATGAACCTCGAACTCCAAAAGTCCTATGAGGACATGTATCCATATGAAATGCATCAGGATTTGCTGGACAGGTATCACCAGAGCGCGAGGCAAGAGCGCTATGAGATCATTACTAGCATGATCACCGCTAAGATGGGGAGTGGAGAATCCCTAACCTCTCATTTGCAGAAAATGCAGAGGTATGTTGATCGTCTTCTCAAACTTAATGTTAAGTTTGATGAGGATTTGGCTATTGACATAATCCTCCACTCCTTGCCCTCCTGCTACAATCAGTTTAGGATGACCTACCATATGAACAAAGAGGAGGTCTCCTTGAGCAAGCTCCAAGGACTCTTGAGGACTGCTGAGAGCAACCTCAAAGACAAATCCGTTGCACCGTCGCCTGCTGTGGCCGCTCCCGTGATGGCGATAAGTCAAGGAAAGGGTAAAAAGAGGAAGGCTCCATGTAAGAGCCACCATAAGGGGAAACCCCGTGATGGTTCGTCATCAAGTGGGACCAAAGCAGGCCCCATTAAACCCTCTTCCGATCCTAAAGAAGCAGAGTGCTTCTATTGCCACCAAAAGGGCCACTGGAAGCGAAGCTGCCCACAATATCTGCAGGACATAAGAGATGGGAAGATCAAGCCCACATTTGCAGGTATGTATTCTATTAAATCTAATAACTCATCATTTGCTACTTCATGGGTTCTTGATACAGGATGTGGTTACCACATTTGTTCTGATTTGCAGGGCCTAAAAAGAAGTAGGGAGATGGAGCATGGGAAGATGAACCTGATTATGGGAAACAGAAGATCGTCACCTGTGACCAAAGTCGGTGTTTATTCTTTAGTGTTAAGTAATGGGTTAGGAATAGATTTAGAGAATTGCTGTTATTCGCCAGATATGGCAAGAAACATTATTTCTTTTCATGGGTTGTTTAGACAAGGTTTCAGATATTCTTTTGATAATAGTAATGGTTCTATTAATGTTTATTTGAATGGTGTCTTTTATTTCAATGCATTACCTTGTAATGGGATTTATGAATCAGTGATGATTGTTGATAATTTTGGAAATAATGTTTTGAATATTGATTCGTCTACTAGTCTAGACAAAGCATGCTTGTGGCATTGTCGTCTTGGCCATGTCAACAAGAAACGCATAGCCCAACTCCAAAAGGATGGAGTGTTGGAGGCATTCGACCTTAGGGACGATGACACGTGTGAGTCTTGTTTACTTGGGAAGATGACCAAGTCACCCTTTACTGGCACTTGTGAAAGGGGTGAGGGTTTATTGGATCTCATACACACCGATGTGTGTGGGCCCTTTAGATCCACCACAAGGGATGCTTGCCGCTTCTACGTGACTTTTACAGATGATTATAGCAGATATGGATATATCTACTTGATCAAGCAAAAGTCGGAAACCTTTGAAAAGTTCAAAGAGTTTAAGAATGAAGTGGAGAATCAGCTGGGCAGGAAAATCAAGATGCTTCGGTCAGACCGAGGAGGAGAGTACCTAAGTCTTGAGTTTCACGACTATCTAAAAGAATGTGGAATCGTTTCGCAATTGACGCCTCCGAGAACGCCACAATTGAATGGTGTGGCTGAGAGACGTAATCGGACCTTGTTGGACATGGTTCGTTCTATGATGAGTCGGACTTCGCTACCAATAGCTTTCTGGGGGTATGCCTTAGAGACTGCCGCCCATATACTTAACTTAGTTCCCACTAAGAAGGTTTCCAAGACTCCTCACGAGATGTGGACAGGGAAGGCTCCCTCGTTGGCACATATCAAGGTTTGGGGTTGTGAGGCTTTCGTAAGACGAGAGACTCACGACAAACTAGAACCTCGCAGTGAGAAGTGTTATTTCATCGGCTATCCGCAGAAGTCTTTTGGCTACCTTTTCTATAGACCGAGTGACAATGTTGTCTTCGTTGCTAGAAGAGGGGTTTTCCGAGAAAGGGAATTAATAAGCCAAGAAGACAGTGGGAGGCAAATTGAACTTGAAGAAATTCAAGATCAAAGCGATGAAGGAACCTCGGACACTGGCACTCAACTTGAGGAGGAAACTCCTGTTGAACCTATTGACGAGTCCCTACCTCTTCGACGTTCCACTAGGGCTAGCGTTCCACCCCAGTCTGCAAAATGGAAAGAGGCTATGGACAGCGAGATTCAGTCCATGTACGACAACCAAGTTTGGAATTTGGTTGATAATGTACCGGGTCGCAAGACAGTCGGGTGCAAGTGGATCTTCAAGAAGAAGACGGACATGGATGGGAAAGTGCATACTTATAAAGCGCGATTGGTTGCGAAGGGCTTTACTCAAACTCCTGGAGTTGACTATGATGAGACCTTCTCACCAGTTGCGAAGATAAAGTCTATTAGGGTGATGCTTGTCATAGCTGCGTTTCATGATTATGAAATATGGCAGATGGACGTGAAAACCGCTTTCCTTAATGGAAAGTTGGCTGAGGATGTCTATATGAATCAGCCAGAAGGTTTTGTCGATGTGAAGCATCCGAATAGAGTATGCAAGCTTGAGAAATCTATTTATGGATTGAAACAAGCATCTCGCAGATGGAATCTTTGTTTTGACGAGAAGGTTAAAGAGTTTGGCTTTCTGCGAAGCGAAGATGGGAGTATAGTAAGCTTCCTCGTATTGTATGTCGACGACATACTACTCATAGGAAACGATGTCCCAACCTTGCAGGAAGTCAAGTCCTGGCTTGGGAAATGCTTCGCTATGAAGGACCTAGGAGAAGCCGCTTATATTCTGGGAATAAGAATAGTAAGAAACAGGGAAAAGAGACTGATAGGACTCAGTCAGGATACATACTTGGAAAAGGTACTAAAGCGTTTTAGTATGGAAAATTCCAAGAAAGGGGAGTTGCCAATCCAAAGCAATACCAAGCTGAGTAAGACTCAGAGCCCGAGTACAGAGACAGAGATAGCTGATATGAGCCGAGTACCTTACGCTTCCGCAGTAGGCTCTATCATGTACACTATGACTTGTACTCGCCCTGATGTGGCCTTCGCTTTAAGCATGGTTAGCAGATATCAAGGGAATCCTGGTAGGGCACATTGGATTGCGGTTAAGAATATTCTTAAGTACCTTCGGAGGACCAAGGGATGGTTTCTAGTCCTCGGTGGGAGTGATGACTTAAGGGTACGAGGGTACAGTGATGCTAGTTTTCAGACGGATCGGGATAACTTCCGATCGCAGTCAGGCTGGGTCTTTACCCTAAATGGAGGAGCAGTGACTTGGAAAAGTTCCAAGCAAGAGACCGTAGCTGATTCAACGTGCGAATCAGAGTATATTGCGGCGAGCGAAGCGTCAAAGGAGGCTATATGGTTGAAGAACTTCATTGGAGATCTTGGAGTTGTGCCATCCATAAAAGAGCCCGTGGAAATTTTCTGTGATAATGAAGGAGCGGTTGCCTTAACCAAGGAACCAAGGGATCATGGCAGATCTCGACATATCGACAGGAAATACCACTTTATTAGACATCGGGTAGAAGAGGGACTCCTCGTTGTGAAGAGGGTATCGTCAGAAGATAACCCAGCAGATCCCCTTACAAAGGGACTGAGTAGGGTCAAGCATTTGCAGCACGCTAGGAGCGTAGGGCTGAAGGACGATATTAGTTTAGATTAGATAGGTAGAAAACTTGTAATAGACAATGTCATATTCAACAAATGATGCTTAAATAAAGGTGTGTTATTTATAAGAAAGTTTCTATCTTGTGTTGATTATTTATCTATTGTGTCGATTTTGCATGTTTTGACTTCCTGAATAATAAGATTATTCGAACAGTTCACAATCGCTCATATGTTGGAAGTAGATATGAAGGAAGATTGTCATAAATTTGTTTGTAGATTGTCTGAAAAGTTTTAGACATAGCAAAGGTTTGCTGCAAAGTTTATGAGTGCTTATGAAATTTGTATTGAGCATTGAAATAGACCCACACTTGCTGGTATTACTTCATGAATGTTATCACAAGTGATCGCAAGATGATAATATCATATAATCTTTAAACCTAGAGATATGGTTATTGTTTGCTAGTTGATTATACATTGATAATGCGAAAACGCATCAGTAACTTGATGTTATAAAACGTATTATTGTGTGTGGTTTAACTAGTAAATGATAAAGGCATATTAGTCAACGTTTTCTGTTCCTTTTATTCTATGAGGATAAAAGCGATATCTCGGCCACTTGATGATTTGGTTTGACTTATGTGCCGGGCCCGGTCAGGATAAAGTTGATGTGTTCAACTGAGTTCTATGTCGAACAAATCAAAAATCAAGAAATAGAATGCTAGACAATAAGTATTGTTAGCATGATATCTAGAACAGAGGATTATACGATCCCTTATCTGAAGGACAGATTATTGGTCAGAGTTGACAGCGGCTATTGAAAGCTACGATTGCTATCGGGTACGGAAGTTATACGTGAGATATAGTTACTAGACTTATCCAAGTGGGAGACTGTTGGATTAGTGTCTAAGTCAGTAATCATATTTGGTATATACTTGACCCGAGTGTGCATGGTCCTTTTGGGTTGCCTTCACCAAAGCAACTTGACAAGGTAATTTGATATGAGAGAGGAGATATTATGATTTATTAATATATTATAAGAATAATATATTAAAGGAGAAATCATATTTATTTAATTAGTATTAGTCATAAATTAATTAGGAATTAATTTGGTGACTAAAAGAGATTAATTAAATAAAAGGGTATAAACTGTCAAATGTGTGATAGTTGAGTTTTGGGCTAGGAAACCTAATGGACTAAGGGGGAACGAAATTATGATGAAGGATCATCATATTTTCGTCCAAAGGCCTCATTCCATAAGGCTCCTTGGGCTGCTTGGTGGCTAAGCTGTCCATTAGGGTTTTGACTGAAACCCTAGCACCCTATAGTATAAATACATGCCCTATGCTTCAATTTGAGACCACTTGATTCCAAGGAAACCCTAGGGCCGAAATTAGCATCATTCCCTTCTCTCTCTTTGTTGCCTTCTTGCTTCAAGGTGTTTGTGAGCCATTAGAGGCACTACAATTGTGGTGCTTGCTTTCAAGAGTTCAAGAGAGTTCAAGAGATCAAGGAAACTAGTTGTTATTGCTATATAACAACAAAGGTATGTTTACTACACTTCTATGTAATTTTCGAAAATTATAGAAGCATGCCAGGGTTTTATTTTGTGTTCATAAAGTTGTATGTCTTATAGTGAAAACATAGATCCAACTAGGGTTGAATGCACACATAGGATTGTTTGTATAAAACCTAACAAGAGGTTGGTTAGATGAAGAGAAAAGATGCCAATAAGATGCTTAAATACCTCCTAAACCCTAGAAATTAGGGTTTCCATCTTTCTTTAGTACGCCCCGCATACATGAGTGTACGCCCAGCGTGCTAGGGTGATCCTTAGTACGCTCAGCGTACACACATATACGCTTAACGTACTTCTCCTGGCCAATTACAAGAATGACACTAGGGCTTCAATGCACATTCGCTTGGACTTAGGGACCAAAATGTCATATAATAAACTTAAAGGGATAAATTTAGAAATATCTGAACATCAGGATGTTACAACAATCCTATCTAGTTACTATTAGCTTAAAACATGTTGAACTAAAACCATAATCCATGCAAGAAGCCCGACATATAACTTTTCCCATTTTACCCTTGGTTCCAGCACACGAATCAAGGGCTTAGATCTCATAACCAATATTATCAACCTTCAATAAGGTCTAAACTTTACTACTTCAAGTCCCAAAGCCTTTACTTTATCGAATTACGATGTACAAACCCTGAATTAAGAAATGTGCCAAAACATGATGTTACAACATTGATATGAAAGTACAATGTTCAAATATAAAGAAATGAAAGTACAATACTCAAATATAAAGAAATGTAGGTAGGTTTTTCTACTCACTATAATCGTTAATAATTAGTCATTATGGTGCAAAATATCATCAATGAGAAGCAAGACTTTGTTCATCTAAAGAAAAAGTCAATGGAATAACCCATTAGGTTTTTGAAAAAAAAAAAGAAAAAAAAAACTCAAAGAGAAAGTTTCGCTTACATTTTTTTTGACAAATGATATAAATGTACTACAATTATTTATGCAAAAATAGCAACACATCCCTATTCTAATAAAAGAATAGTTTTATTCTCCTTTTGACATGTGTCACCATATTAGGTCTCATAATTAATGCATATTTTATTTTTCTTTTGTCATGTATCACTCTATTATGTCTCCTAATTAATGCATGCAACTTTGAGTCTTTATATTGTAAGTTCTTGATGGAAATAAATTCTCTCTCTCTCTCTCTCTTTCTCTCTCTCTCTCTCTCTCTCTATATATATATATATATATATATATATATATATATATATATATATATATATATATATATGGTTAGGTTATTATGTTCTAACTATTTATTGTGTCTATGTACGATTGATTCTGAACCAATCATTTCATTTATTTTATGAAAGTAATTAATTAAATCTTCAACATTTAATATGCATTAATTACTTTCTTAAAATAACTAAAATGATTGGTACAGAATTAATTTTACATGCACACAATACATAGTAGAAACATTTGAACTAACTCTTTTCCTCTCTCTCTCTCTCTCCCTCTCTCTCTCTCTCTCTCTCTATATATATATATATATATATATATATATATATATATATATATATATATATATATATATATAGTTTCCATGGAGAAGAGTCATCTCTAAATGGTGTCTATCAATCATATATATATATATATATATATATATATATATATATATATATATATATATATATATATATATATATAAAATTTCCATAGAGAAGAGTCATCTCTAAATGGTGTCTATCAGTCACATAATGTATGTGCTTAATATAACTAAAATGCCTTATATACAAGCGCTTTTCAAAGCTTCCACATCTCATCTAGGTTAAGTAGATCATCATAAATGGCCTCCACAACCCCTTTACATACAAGCTCTTAATCTATACTACAAGAAACGGGACCTATAGGGACGACAAATGTCGGCTCTATAGGTTAAAATGTCGTCCCTATAGATATCTAGCACGACATGTCGTCTCTATAGCTTTCGTCACCATAGCCACGTCGCAATAGATCTTTTTGGTCGTTGCTACCAAATTTCGTCGCAATAGGTATCCTTTAGAGATGACATGTCGTCTTTTTCTGGTTCGTCGCTATACGCTTTTAGTCTCCATAGACAAAGCTATAGAGGCGACATGTCGTCTCTATAGGTGTATCTTTAGAAACAACGTGTCGTCCCCATAGATAGCCCTTTAGTGACAACATGACGTAGTGGTAGATGCACCAGTGGAGATTACATGTCGTCTCTATAGATGCACCTATAGAAACGATATGTCGTCTCTATAGGTATGTCCATACATCTTATTTTTTTTCTCTATAATTTCCCAGTTTTCACATCACAAAATTGCCAAAGCAACTAAAATGGTAAATTTAATTGCAAAGCATTGAAATATGATACAATCTCAAAACACTACATTATTGCAAATATAATTCATATGAAGAACAAAATTATTAACTTGAGGAAATTTGAATAATCTTCACATGCCTTATCATTTGTGTACATAACACTACATTCTACATGATTTATTAAAAAACAGCATCAACAATGGATTGCTTCTCATCATTGCATGCCCTTCTTTGCTCCCTAAAGATCTTCTTCCAAATGGTATAATACTTTGCTTTCTGGGTGTTCAGCTGGGGGTTTAGCATCCTACTTGCATTGCAAATATGATAGTTTGTACATCTCTTTGTGAATTAATTCGGTATTGACTTGGAATGCAAAGAAATGAATCAAAACAAAAAAGCACATTTGAATCATTGGTGTCAATAAGCGCTCTCTCTCTCTCTCTCTCTCTATATATATATATATATATATATATATATATATATATATATATATATATATATATATATATATATATATATATATATATATATATATATAGAGAGAGAGAGAGAGAGAGAGAGAGAGAGTTAGGTTCAAATGTTTTTACTATCTATTGTGTGCCTGTATGACTGATTTTGGACCAATCATTTTAGTTATTTTAAGAAAGTAATTAATGTTTATTAAATGCTGAAGATGTAATTAATACCTATTATATCTTCAACATGTAATATGCAATAATTACTTTCTTAAAATAACTAAAATGATTGGTCTATAATCAGTCATACATGCACACAATAGATAGTGAAAATAAAATAACCTAACCCTATATATATATATATATATATATATATATATATATATATATATATATATATATATATATATATATATATATATATATATATATATATATAAATGGCCATTTATATTGGACCAAATCCAAACCACAGGGATGAAAAATGTAACTTACCCTATTTTTCATTACTTTATAAGTGGAAACTATGAAAAGGAAAATACATTATTTATAAAGATTATGTTGAACTTACAATCTGGAGCACATTTGCTTCCATAACCTCTGTTTACTTGGCTGGATTTTTTGAACAACAATATGACAAGCTTCTCTAATAGGCGTCTTTCATGTAATTTATTTCCATTTTCTATCAAAAAACAAATTAAATAAGACACTGCAAATAAAAAATAAGAAAACAAATGTTCACCTGCAAAACAAGACTTCTAGTGTAGTCAGCAATTTCTCCAATAACATATAATGTTCCAGGTGCTCTTGGCACATTATATCTTCCTGTATCAGCAAATAATGGGATGAACTCCAAGGAGGGCAAAATAGTCATTTTACTAGGGAAAAGAAAATTACCTCCCAAATAAAGTGACCAGCAGCAGCCTTGCGCTCACAAACATATTGTTTTTCAGTTAGAATCATGTAAAGCTTCTTATTCAACCAAACTCCTCAAAAACACAAAAAAAAACTTTACCCTTTGTTGGAGGTACAAAATAAAAACATACGATGCTAATCAATAAGATAAAATATGAACTTTTATATACTAAATGTTACCCTGTGTAACACAACTTTCAATAGCTTCACTCTGGCTTCCAACACTGCTCCCTATAAGAAATCAGATTTGATACTTGATATTAAAAAGAAAAGCAAACAAAGATAAACATCTAAACATAATCACTAAATGAATATCATTGAAAGTTTACCTGATAAAGAACTCGCATCCCTTGATTTTGTAGCAATTGAAGCCCTACAAATTCACATCATAGCTTATGACCAGATTAAATAGTGTATTATAGAAAACTATACTAACAAAAAAAAGTAAAAATAATACTAGCAATGTTGGTGTGCATACCGTTGAGAATATGCTACTTTTTCCATTTTAACTTTTCTGCAATGTTTTAGACCAAGTTAATTTGTTAAAGTTAAAAGCAAGGAAAACTAAAGATCTTGAGACCAATGTCACTCACCCAGATTTGGAGCCATTAAAAGCTTCATTCTTTTGAAGATTACCCTGAGAATTGCTAATATCTGCCAGAACTTTTCTTCCTACTTCACCTTGAGCTGTGATGTGATGCATAAAATTGTTAAAAAGTTGTACAAACAAGAAAACTTGTTTTTACTGAAAGTAAAGTTGCATAATGCTTACTAGAGCTGATGAGCAAACCCGTAGAGCAGAACGCAATCAAGAGCTAAAACAAATATCAACAACTTACATTCGTATGATAAAAGCAGATTTCATGTTGATCAAATCAGATTAATTACACGTGGTTGTGTATGAAATCAACAAAGACATAGCCTGTCTATGAAATCAGCAAATAACAGATTTAGATAACTATAAAATCAAATTCAAAAAGAATCAACAAAGACATCGAATTCAAACAATGACAAAGAAATCGTAACTTACCTGAGTCGTCGATGCCTTAAACGTTGTATGTTCTAAGTTCCTAATTCCAATTATAGGTTGTCATGACAGTGATCAGTGTTGAAAACATGTCTCAGTGAAAAAAATACCTTTTAATTGCAAAAGAAAAATCCACAGAGAAATCGATACTCCATGCTTGAATAACCAATAACTAGAAGGAAAATCAATAGAAAAATCGTTGATGTGGTTACAGTTTATCAGTATTGCATCTTCAAAACGAGAAGCTGTGAAAGAAAATCACAATTCTAGTTTCAAACACGTAATTGCTAACATAAACCTCAATTCCAGTTTCAAACAGAGAATTACTAACCTAGGTCGCCGGAGTGGGGTTTGTATTCGTTAGAATTCGTAACCAGAGGTGAAAATGAAGCCGATAGTTAGAATCGACGGAGTTTAAGCTAATCGCCGATGGTCTTTGAGAGTGAGACTGTTGATTGAGCATGCGTGAATTAAACGAATGGGCCTGCTCTCATAATTTCAGGGATAGAAAGCTATGGAGACGACAAGTCGTCGCTATAGTTATCCCCAAAATGATATCCCAGTCTTATTTCCCTGAAATTATTAAATAAATATGTTATTTTTTATTTTTGTTATTTGTTAGGCTGATAAGTCGTCGCCATAGGTGTTTAAAGAACGCACCAAATCCACTTCATTTCCCGCTTAACATGTTGAGACGACAAGTGGTTGCTGTCCCTATAGGTAGCAAAGTAAAAGCAAAGTAAAAGTATACACGAATACTATATGGCGACGACATGTCGTCCCTATAGGTAGCATATAGTGACGACAGATGTCGTCCCTATAGATCTCGTCCCTATAGGTGTTTATTCTTGTAGTGCTAACTTAAATACCTTACATACAAGCTCTCCATGTATAGTCAAATCCTTAATCACTTTATATATCCATATGAATTTTTCGAAGAGGGATTCGGGGGTTTTCGGAGTTGCCTTTTTGAACCATGGTGAATCCATGATTTTGAAGATTGTGCAGCAACAATCCGAATTCAGATCGTGCAATTTCATGATGAGCCGGCATGCGTAGGAAACCTAAAATCTCCTTAGTAATCTTCCAGTATCGCCACAACTTTTTCATCCCCAAAAAGGTTTTCGTAGAAGATGACTCCACAAGGCCATATATAGTATTCGTGTATACTTTTACTTTGGTGTTACACCTTTTCAAAAGAGAAATACAATAACATAAAAGAGAGGAGACTTCCAATTACCCAAAAGCCATGTCGTATCAGCAAGGATCAAAGACACAAGAGTTGACCAGAATTTAGATAACACATTAAGAGGCCAAGACCCAAATGCAAATTCTCACACTTTACGGGACAAATTCAGAGACAAAGTTAAAGATTCAAACAAGTTTTTAACACGTCCAAGACCATATATTAGTTTTCCTGTACTATTATTTTTCTCGCATGCCGATGCAGTTTTGAAAAATGGAAACAATCCCTGATTTTTCTGCTGCAATGACTATAAATTTAAATAAATGGCATAATTCTCATTACATAAATATTTCAGTGGATAAATCAAAGAAGATTATTAATTGCATAGATCGAGAAAATAAATTAGAAAAACATGAATATATGGAAATAACAAGATTGACTTACGTAAAAAATAACTAGAGACTTGATATAAAAAAATTCTAATATTTGAGTCGTTGTTATGATTAAATATTTAAATAGACGTACCCCTGAAAAGTCAAAGGCTACCCACTTCGTATATTTTTCAAAAGATGCTATATTTCATTGCTCAGATTCTTCTAAGATATAGCGTATAATTGGATTAAAGATGCCTTTTTCCAGTTCATAGAAAGGTCATGACATGTGTAGGTTCAGAGATCGATCGTTATATCTAACGATTTGTTTTGGGGATCGAAAAACATTCTAACGACAAAAATCACTGAGAAAGGAGAGTAATCATACATGAATATATCATAATATCACACCAAATCGCAAAGGTTCATAAATACTAACTACACGAGCATGTCTGAATCTTTATTCACCACCTTAATTTATTCTTTGAATGGATAAACACACATCTAGAACTTCCATTCATTACCTTCTTTGATAAATTAGAAATATTGCAGAACTACTTAGTGCTGCTATGGGCATCCAAGTCCTTCACGAGATTGCAAAGGTAGTCCATCAAAGAAGTTGGATAGGGGGTACTTATATCTGGCTTCTCAAACTCAAAGGTCCAAGTCGCGACCTGTCCATCACCCTTCTGTTCAACATGCAAGATGATTGTAAAGGTCTTGTATATCTCCTCCACCAGATCTCCTCCAATAATCTTAAACACAATCATGTGGTTTTCCTCATTGACTGCTTCAATTATCTGCTTAGAAGTTTTCTTCTTTCCCTCTGTTGTTCATGCAGAAATATAAAGAAGTGAATCACAGTATTGAACTGATGATGATTTACTATACAAATCCAAATCTATCAAAGACCCTAGATTCTTCAGGAAACAAGTATGTATGAATAAATAAAAAGAAATAGTGTTTGTCATATTACGTACCATGAGTGTAGTGCCAACAGATTGTCGATCCAACGACCCCCCTCTCACCAGCATGCAGTTCACAGTCATGGACCTTATCAGGGGATATCGCAACAATCTGATGTGGGTTGTGCCTAAAGAGATCATGGAAGACATCTCCCTTTTTACTAATCTCTACATGACCAATTAATTTTCCGGATAGAGCCATCTTTCTATTAATGCCGCGACCCTAATTAAACCCACTTCTTTACAAGATTGTTGATGAGTTCCTGGAAAATACATGGGCGACCTTATATAGAAAATTTTGGCCCCCAAACTCCAACATTTTTAATTTAATTAATACACTTACTATTTTCAAGATGTCATTCTATATAGACAATGTAACATGATAGGGCTGACAGTAATTTATGGAATTTAAGATACAACACTATGTAACATGTGCAACACGATAGGACCGAGAGTAATTTTGAAACAATTACATACGATATGTAAGGTAGGTTATGGAATTTATGATGTAACTAGTAAATTACAGAATTTTGATTTATTTGTTTCAGTATATATATATATATATATATATATATATATATATATATATATATATATATATATATATATATATATATATATATATATATATATATATATATATATATATATATATATATATATATATACTAGCTGTTTATCCGTACCAAACGATGAGTACGAATTTTTTTTTTTTTTTCACACATTATATTGAAATATCTTTTCCTATGAATTTGATAGGTTTTTCATAATAGATTTTTCTCGTTTTTCTTTCTTTCGCTCTCAATGTCTTGTAATATAATCATCAAACTTTAGTAATCATGCGAAGAACCTCTTGACTACGGAGACAAAATGGTCAATTGTACGAGCAAGGGGAAAAGTTTTCGATCAATTGTCCCCAAAACAATATTTGGCCATTATAGAATATGCAAATTTAACCAGAATAATTGATTTTATCAAACAAATTACCGGATGCAAATTTGATCCGACCATTTGGTTGAATACTAAAACTAAAAAATGGCATATTCTTTATCGGTTTATTCTGTTAAACAATTGTTAGAAATAACAAAAATAATAACAAATTTTGGACGATCAACAAATAGAACCTAAAGATTAAGTACCAAATAACCATCTTCAAACAACATTCAATTGGATATATGACTATGTAAAAATTTTAAATAAATTTATGATAACCGAAACTTATAAAATTAGAATTATAGAACATGAATTTGCTACCTCTAGTAGATGTTCCCAGATCTGGTTTCAAATCTCAGTTTTCATCACTTGATCATCCTCAGATACATTTTTGACCTCTATCACGAAGCAACCTCCTCCGAATGTAAGCTACATCAGTATAAAATGTCAAATCAACATTAGTGTTGGCGGTTGTAACCTAGAAAATTGCTATTTGGCTAAAAGAGTCAACATGTTACAAGGTTTTTCCGAGTAGAATAGTGATATCAATCAAGGATGTTACATATGTTTATGTTCAAAATCCCCAAAATAATGAGTTGTTAATTCATACAAGTTTATTGTTGTTTTTTTTTTCAAAAAAAGAACAAACTAAAGTAATTGGCAATTGACAACACCATAAACAGTTCAATCTAATGGAGCCCTAATTAATCTTCAACCAGTTCTCATTCAATAAAATTAACCAAAATCCTAGTGGGATTTAAATATCAAAAAGCTAATCAATTTGAGATGTGAAACAAATATACCTAATTTTAACCCAATATAGATGAAAACAACGCTCGTCATAAATAATGTTCCAAAAACCTAAAAATAATAACATCATGGATTAACGGTTAAATGTGAATTTTTGCGACAAGCTTTCACCTTTTTTTCATATTCTATGCTACAAAGTTGTAAACTTAGTTCGTCCAGTCAAAATATGATAAAATAGAAGTATTATACATATAAGAAAAAAAACAAATATGGTTAAGAGATGCAAGTTTGTAAACAAGGTTCCTTAAAGCGAACTTATAGATATTACCTGAGACGTGAGGAAAATGAGCACAATACCGTTTTATGCATTTTTTTTTCATACTCTGTAACCATGTAGAAACCATATGGTAATTACCTAACATGAATAAATGTGTTCAATGAAAATAAGTGACTTGCGGTTTTAAAGATTGTCAAGAGAGAGAGAGAGAGAGAGAGAGAGAGAGATGAATGAGTTGGCACTTATAATATGTAAGAGTGGGTTTTTGAGTTCTTAACCCCTGCATTGGAGTCAAAGTCAAAAAAATAAAAGAAATAAAACGAAAAGATGAGGAATCGGGTTAGGGTTGACGAACCATGGGTTTTTGAGTTCTTCAAGGTAAGGATTGACCTTTTCGTTTTGTTGTATTTTCCACCAGTTTCCCATCATCCACATTACTTTTTCCGTTCTCTTGATCACCCTCATGCATCAAGTATTGCAACCGCATTATATGCCTCTAAAAACTGAAAATATTATCATTAAGGGTATTTTAGGTATTATTGAAAAAAAAAATTGTACAAGTGTGTAAAGTAAAAAGTGTGCAACAAACATCTTGGTTACACCCAGATGTGCTTTAGTATATAGGATCTAGAACTTGTTCCATGCCAAAACAGAGCACACACATCAAACATAAGACGCATATACACATCATAGGCACATACAAACATGTATAATGTATCTTATAAATTGGAAACACAAAATTTATAAATAAAAGAGAACAAAAATCCAAGGGAAGAGACCTATATGTTAACTCTTGGTCTTCAAGTCATTTTAAGTCCAAATAATTTTCTTCACTTTTCACCAGTTCCATGGGTGGTATGTGTAATATGAAATTGTAGAATATTACTTTCCTTTAAGACTGCTACAAAAGAAAATAAAAATGAAAATCCCTAAACTCCATATTTTGATTGAGCCATTGAATAACCTTCAGGTGGATGATGCAGTGCAAGGTTTTAGATTTGTAGGTGTGCTACGATCGATATCAACAATCATATGATAAAAAATTAAAGCATCAAAAAAGAAACAAAAATCAGTAAGAAATGAACCAATTAGAACTCTGAACTTATGAGAACTTTAAAACACATATTATGAATAGAAACTTGTTAAAACTCAAATCTGAAACAATTACGAAATAGGAAAATTGAACCTTAAGAGTAGAAAAGAATAGGTGTCAAGGATGTTATTTTCTTTAGAAGTCAAGATGTACACACTAGATCCTATAATCAACGAAATAAAAAGACTGTTAATGACTTGATATGCTCAAGGCCCTAAAATCTATTTAGTTTTTGAGCTTTTGTCACTCCAATGTTTTGTTTCCTGACACTACTATTACTATTATTTCGAGCTCCTCATCAATTAGCCTAGACATTATGCCCTACAATCACAATCAGTCAAAGTTCATGGGTTCCATATTATAATCTAATGCATGAAAACAACAAAATGATTCATACTCCCAAATAAAGGAAGGAAAGTAGTAAACGCAACCTACCTTAAATTCAAATCGTAAAAGCAGAATGCTTGTCTGAATCAAAATCAAAGAATCAAAGTAATTTGTAGTCTGGTTGTCTTGACAATCCAGTGCAGACAATACTTCTTTTTTTCCATGTCGGCTAGCTGCCTTTGGCAATCTTTCAATCACATTGACTCCTTTGAGCGACCTATCAATACAATAATTCTATATTATCAAAATCGCGAGGATAAAACGGGAAAATCAAAGGGTATGTCATTTAGATTTTTTAGATTTTCATTCAAGGGCCTAGATTTGATAAGGGTCGATAGTGAGAGGAAATATAAATCAAATACAAAATATCATTACAACACCAAAAAAATCTTTACATAAAACATAAACATACCAAATATGAAGCAATTCAAAGCTTCTAAGGAACAATTAACCTCATGACATCCTTTGCACCTTCATTTTCATGTTTTTGTAACAAAATATTGACAAGTTGTCCTTTATAGAGAGAAATGATGGTGGTGGGGTTTTTCTATCAGTGGTGTCGTTCTCTGCTAGTGGTGACGTTATGGTGGTTAGTTGGTGATGGTTTTTCTTTCACACTCCGCAGCAACAATGGTGGTGGGGTTTTTCTTTCATGGTGGTTAAAGATAGTGGGGGTTCTGAGATGGTGGTTAGTTGGTGATGGTGGTCGATGGAAATTCTTTTCATGGTGGTTGAAGGTTAGGGTTTCTCATTACGCCGATCGTTGAGGAGGAGGGGTGGTGTTGGTGAACTTGAGAAAATGGATGATTCACTCAATTTGAACCATGGTGGTGAAATGCAACATATAAAGGAAAGTGGTGAAATTGCCGATATAGGTGTCGATAGTTAACTTGATAAAGAAGATGGGGGAAATTATGGGGATTTAGAGGGAGCTAAGACAAAGAGTTGAAATAGATAACTATGAGAAAATATAGGGGACTTAGTTGAAATTCGAAGATAAGCTAATAAACCATCCGATTTTTTGTTGACTTTTTTAATGGTTGACGGGATGATATTTTTCTGGAATGCATAAAGTTGTTGTATATGATGTTTCAAAGGTTATACCTCTTAAAAGTTGTCAATTATAAAACCATTTTAAAAAAAACCATTTATTCTAAAATACAATTATTGAAAATCAGATTATTATAATGAACGCGGAATCCTCAATGTTGCTGCGGAGTGTGTACAGTCTCATATTCGCCTTCCCATGATCACCAATGATACGCTAAAATAATAGTAACTGAGTAAGCATAAAGTTAGTGTGTTTCCGCCAAAATACTAGACTTGGCAAAACATGACATGACACGAAAACCCGATACGAACCCTACACAAAATTAGCGGGTTAGGGTCAAAGATTTCGACACGTTTATGTAAATGGGTTGACACGACACGACACGATAATTAAACGGGTAGGGTTAGGGTCAAGGCTTTCAACTCGAAGATGAATCGAATATGACCCATTTAAATATATATTATTTAATATAAATTTCATATTTTTATAAATATATTATATGTTATAGGCTTGTAGTGAGCCAAACTCATTAATTAGAAGTAATATTCAAAATTTCAAAGTTACTTAATTTTTAGTCATCCTCACCGCCTATCCATTTTGCTCCCCAACTTTAACTTTTTTCATTTTTCTTCTAAACTTACTATAGATTTTGTCATTCCATCTCATAACTCCATTGTTTCACGTTTTCCTTTTTGCCTCCCAAACTCCTACTTTCCAACCTTTAAAATATTTCAACTCGACATGACACAATATATTTACAAAGTCTAAACCTTAACTCGAAACCCGACACGAAACCGAGACAAAAATAAACGGGTTGACACGACACTACATGATAATTAAACGGGTTGGGTTAGGGTTAAGGCCTTTCAATCCGTTTAATGTCTTCACACGACACGACAAGTTTACCAGGTCTACAAAATACCTCATACAATAAACATACAAGCATGCATAATGATTCATAATCATCTGATTGGAATACCCAGGCTGTGTTATCCTACCGCCTCACCAAACCGCTTGTCCTGAGCCTTTATGCCTACTACTTACAGCTGGCTCGCACCGAGTATCTTGGCATACAACACACAGCAGGACAGCCGCAATCCGCTACTATCATATGTCGACATTTAAACAAGAAAGGATGAAGTAGGCACATAATACGTGCAAACAACAATCATACAACTCACTACTGCCTAGTAGTCCTCCCACGACACACTGTCCTGCTACCAGCTAAGCTCCATGTAGTGTGTAACCATAACTAACCAGATGTGAGATAGCCACTCGAATAAATGATCTTACTCTAGAGCCAAAACCAAACAAGTAACATGCAAGAAGGCCTAGATCAAGAGTTCTCAAGTTATCCTACATGACTACATACAACCCCTAGGGCACTCCACTAAAAGATAACCAGAAAGTAGAGGTATTCATACATATCAACATATCGCTACCGCACAACAACATCCTATATACCAGGATATAGATCTGAATGATCACTACAGTATAGTAACATCCTATATATCACGATATAGATCTAACAAATCACTACATCATTGTAACATCCTGTATACCAGGATATTGATCTAATAGATCACTACATCATAGTAACATCCTGTATACCAGGATATTGATCTAATAGATCAATACATCGTAGCTAAACCCTATATACCAGGATACATAATCAAAAATCCAAGGAATGCATAACCATATGTACTTAGAAGTGCGATAGACACCCAGACAGATGACCCTACTCTAGATCCACAACCAAACAAGGAATAGGCAGGAGAGTCTAGACCAGGAGTCCTCAGTCTATCATGCGTCACTGCATACAGTCCCTACTGCATCCCTCTACTACATTAACCAAAACTAGTGGGACGACATTGATGCACCCACGAATCCACTAACACCAGAACCAGATAAAATCTTAACCAATAGTCCAAAATCCTCAAGTTTGGCCACAAGCCAAACTTGGTCAAAAATTTAACGGTCAACTGAAGAAAATAAAAGTCAAACTCCAAGGCAGCTAAGTACGCCCAACCTACTCCACGTACGCCTAACGTACGTTATTTAAGGCCAGTATGCGCAACATACTCTCAGGAATGTTTATCATACATACGTCCAAGACAATTCCTTCCTTTAGTGCTTAATCCCTTAATACCTTTCGTCCAGAGCTCATATCTAGACTCAAAACACTGACTTAGGTTAGAAAGTTTCCATCATTATGATTTTCCACGGTTAGAAAAGGTCGAAAAGCTAAACCCTAAATTATTTATCCATTAAGACATCTTAACTCTTGTATGGAAGGGATAAAAGGACCAATATCACATTTTTAAGGTTCCTAAAAGCTCCATAATGGATAAAGTTTCCAATTTATCCATTAGAATAGTCTAATAACAAAGATCTAGTTTTTAAGTCTCGAAGGGACCCAAAAATGCATCTTTCTGAACTTAATCCATTAAGTCCAAGTCTCCAACCTTCAAATTTGAATCAACATGATGTATAGATGGATAAAGTTTCCAACTTTATCCATCATAATGTCTCAAGCTTTCAATATCTCAACGTTATTACCCGAAAATAACCTAAATGACCAAGATAATTTGCATGGCTGAAAAGGTAGGCAAAAAATCAAAACTTTCCTAATCCAACAGGTGCAAGAAAACATCTAAACTGATCAAAAGGGTGTTCGACTCCAGATCAATAACATACATTGTGATGCCTTTTAGCATAAACATATAATCCTATGTGTGCATGCAACCCTAATAAGATCTATGTCTTCTCTAATTGAACATACCATATGAACAATAACATGCAAATCCTAGATCAATAGATAATAATAGAAAATCACATAATAAGGATTAAAATACATACATTTGATTGTTATGTAGTAATAACAATCCAAAACCTTGTAGATCTTGAAGCTTGAGAGGAAGTATCACAAGTGTAATACCTCTAATAAATCACAAACACACTAAGCAAGAGGATGAGATGTGAGAGGGAGGAAGATGCTTCAAATTCCAGCTACAACTCTCTAGGGTTTCTAGTGGCTGGAATTTATAAGGGTATGGGTCTTTATATAGTGAGGTGACTTAGGGCCAAAGCTAGGGTTAAGAATAAGAAACCCTAATTGCTTTGCTTAAGGACCAAGCAAGCCTCAAACCTTCCATCTTAAGCCCTTGGACGAAAATTCTAGAGAATTTCTAGGAGATTTTTATCCAAACCTCTTTAGGAGGGTTCTAGAGCATCTTTCCTCAACTATCAATAAATTACCAAACAAACCCTACAATTTTAATTAATTCAATTAATCCCAAAATTAATTCTAATTAATTTCTGATTAACTATTAATTAAATAATATGATTTCTAATTAATATATTTTCTACTTAATACATTAATAAATCATTCATTTCAATTTATTAAACAAATTAATAAATTCTTCCTCATTCTCAATTAATCATCTTGTCTAGTGGCTAGTATGAAGGCTACCCAAAAGGACTATGCTACTATCAATTCAAGTATATACCAATTATAGTTATAGGTTTACACACCTAATTCAACAGTCTCACACTTAGATAAGTCTAATAACTATAGTTGCCAGTATAACTTCAAAAACTGATTAGCAAATTGTAGCTCTCAAACCTATTGTCGAACTCTAACCTAGTCAGTAATGTGTCCTAAGATAAGTGATCATATAATCTTCCATTCTACAAGATACAATGTGGACAAACGAGATGGAACTGAGTCAATCTCATTGTCGAATACTTTGTTTCTCGATTCTTGATTTGTAATGACAAAGAACTACAATTGAACACATCAATTCAGTCCTGACCGGGCCCGACACTATAAGTCAACATCAAATCATCGAGGGGCCCAAGATATCTCTTTTTCCCATTTGGGAAAAAGGAACAGATAAACCTTGAATTATGTGTTTTCACTATTTCCTCATCAACCACGCACAACAATACGTTTTATAACATCACGTTACTGATGCGTTTACGTATCATCAATGCACATCCAACTCGTGAACAACAATTCATATATCTCGGTTTCAAGATTATAAGATATTATCACCTCAGAATTACTTGTGATAAATTCCATGAAGTAATTCTCTAAGCGTGGGTTAATACAAAACTTGAATTCTCCATTTCAAAAGTACTCATGAATAATGTAGCAAACCTTTGCAATGTCTAAACCCTTAGACAATTTACAGTCTGATTCATGATAGTCTTGATTCACTAGTTACTTCTAAAAATATGAATGACTGTGGATATTTAAATAATCTAATCATTCGGGAAGTAGAACATGCAAAATCAAACATAATAATAAACAATTGACAAAAGATAGTAAACAATACTCATAACTAAATCTCCATTATTTATTCATCAAATGTCAATTACATGTATTTGTTACAAGTTTCTATATATCTATCTAACTATTAAAAGCAATGCTCCTTGCATGTTGAACGTATTTAACCCTACTCAGACCCTTTGTGAGGGGATCTGCAAGATTCTCTTCTGATGATACCCTCTTCATGACGAGGTGTCATTCTTCTACTCGATGTCTGATAAAGTGGTATTTCCTATCGATATGTCTTGATCTGCCATGATCTCTTGGTTCCTTGGTTAAGGCAACCACTCCTTCATTATCACAAAAAATCTCCATTGTTTAATTTATGTCTGGCATAACTCCAAGATCTCCGATGAAGTTCTTCAACCTTATAGCCTCCTTTGATGCTTCGCTTGCAGTTATATACTCTGATTCACAAGTAGAATCATCCACAGATTCCTGTTTGGAACTTTTCCAAGTTACTGCTCCTCTATTAAGGGTAAACACCCAGCCAGACTAAGAACGAAATTTGTCTCTATCTGACTGAAAATTGGTGTCACTATATCCATTTACTCTCAAGTCATAACTAACACCAAGCACAAGGACCCAGTCCTTAGTTCTTCGCAGATACTTAAGAATATTCTTAACTGCTATCCAATGAGCTTTACCTGGATTTCCCTGATATCAACTAACCATCATGAGTTTATGGATGTTGGTCTCAAGATGATTTTTCTTTTGAGAGTTAACCATGTTTCTCATGTCATTTTGGTCCATCCATTGTTGATATATGATTTCCTCTAGTTTATGGATGTTGGTCTCAAGATGATTTTTTTTGTAACTTGTATCTGGTGGAGTGCATGTTTAAGAAGCGGTTTTAGGAAAAATGAATTTACCATATGATCAAATCCCTAAGAACTTTTTTTTAAATCTAAATTGGCGGAAACATATCATAGATATTCAGAAATTCCAGTCTCATATAGATTTTGGCGATCTCTAAGGTTCCAAACATTAAAATCAATATTGAATAGTATTGATGACTCATTCATTGGATGGTTGGGATCGTTTATGGGATCATAATGGGATTTATACGTTTATTTTTAAACGGTATTTGGCGGCTATATGTGATCGTTTAAGGGTTTAAACTCTACTTAAGAAACCTCCAAACACTTAAAATTGATTATTGGAAAGATTTTATGGCATAATACTTATGGTTTTTTATTTTATAGCAAAAGACCATACTCAAAGCAAAATCCACATCAGGGTGAGTATCATAGATAAACTCAAAGCAAAATCATCTTGAGACCAACATCCATAAACTCATGATTTTCTAGCAAATTCCATAACATGCTAGTTATGGAATCTGATTACATAGCAATATTTCTTAGTTATTCAAATATCAACCACATAATGTAATTTTGTAGTTAATTTTGTATAAAAAATGGCTAAGTCCAACTATTCTCTAGCATAATCCATAGTGGAATAGCTATGAATTTTGATTTTTATGACAAACTTCCATAGCTATTCAAATATTAGCTACGAAATGCCATTCTGTAGCAAATTTCGTAGCAAAATAGCTACGACAACCCATTTTGTAGCATATTTCATAGTTGAATAGCTACGAATTATACTTCCATAGCAAAATTCCATAGCTATTTCAAAATTTTCTTGTAGTGATATATAGATATGATGGAGGCTAAGAAAATACCTTAAAAATGAATCCTTACCTTTAAATATCTTGAAAACCCTAAAAAATTTGTGGGATTTGGGATGCACAGTTCTCAGGTTGTGAGAATATATTATAACCTCGTGATCAATCTCACATCATGTGAATTACTTCTCACCTAATGAGAATGGGTTTTCACCTAATTACACCCCAACTTCAAACACTCATAACTTCTTCGTTTCAACTCTGTTTTCGGCGATCTTTATATCCATAGAAAGGTATTGAAAATCCCCACAATATTATCTATATATCTTGGACTAAAAAACTCTCAAAAAATCAATATTTCATGAAAGACAACGGCCTATGACTTTCTATTTTCTACTCTTCGGCCCAAAACATAATTCAAAGGTTAAGATCTCGCAACCATCATTGCCTCCATCCAAAAGGCCTAAACATTACCTCCTTCAGACCCAAAGCCTTTTCACAATCAACTTCCAACCTATGGCCTGAAATAAGAAATGAAAAGAAATAGGATGTTATAATTCTCCCCCACTTAATTTAGATTTTGTCCTCAAAATCAACTCTCGCTTCCACTTCATGATGCAACCCCTCACATCAACCAAGCTGTCGGGAAATCCAAAAAATTGATCGACTTAATAACTTATCGGCCAAACATCATCATTCTAATCTTGTACATAAGTGCACCATCACGGTGAAAACCAACTAGTCACATACCAAACTAGTCTACACTCTTAGTCAACTCTGAAAGCCCAACTTAGTTATCCATTGACAACACTCATGCTTACCCCTAATCCACTAACCGACAATAGCACCTGGGGTCACCCCGATCCACTAACCATCAACAGTGGGGCCTACCCCCAATCCACTAACCAAACAAAAACACTGAGTCTCAACAAGACTTAATTGATCCTACTAGGACTTCGGTCGTGAATCAGACCTCCAAGCCCCAATCAAACAAGAACAGATAAGGAAGCCCTCATCACATCCCTCAACATGGATTTGTAACACTCTAGAGTCTAAAGCATAAGCATCTCCGACATATTCTATCACAACTAAAACTAATACAAATCAAAGGGAAATCCAACAGCTGACAATGATGTTAACGCGAAATCCAGCAGCGCGGAAGTCTTGAACTTGAAGAAATCTGACTGAGAATCGAACCTTGGCACAAGGTCTTCCTACTGCGGGGTTCCACTCTCCCTCACTTGAGATATGATAGAATCTAACAACTTCATAATCCTTCGATACTCAGACTAACTTGAACTCTACCACTTGAGCGCAACCACTAATATCCAGATGCATAGGAGAATCTGAACCCACACAACATTCATAAACTTCCAACCCACATGTATTTCGAGGATAATGATAATTAATCCATTCACAACAAGAAATCAATTTAAACAGAGCTAAATAAGATAATTCCATTCAACTGATCATCCAAGATTACAACTAAACTTTGAAACACAAACATGAATTACATATGAATACCAATACGACATCAATAACTATATATAAGAGCTGATAAATCAAACCTCGGTCTCCGGGACTCCGGCCGTCTCATGAAGACCGTTGGCTAACTGCCAATCTAGGGTTGTAGGGTCCAAAAACAAGAAATGGACAAAGAGTTATGATGTGGCCCTCCTAACAGCAATGGAAACCAGCAAGCAAAGTCTGCCTGAAATCCCTACGATAATGACCCTCTTTGCCACACATGTGACATAAAACTGATTGGCACCTCCCATCATGAAACTTCCCGCACCTGCCACACTCATAAATCCTCCCCTCAGAAGATCATGAACCCGGGTCGGCAGAATTAACCTGCTTGGCCGCTGGCTGATATTGTCCTGAAGTTGTTCCCTCCTCTTTTCGCTGAATCTACAACTCAATCACCCTCCTCCTGGCACTTGACTACATATCGGTCAAGGTCTGCTACTGTTGAGTAGATACAAACTCTTGAAACTCTGTCTTAAGCATACTTAAGTATCGTGACCTTTGCACCTGCTCTGAAACCGCATACTCAGGGCAAAAAAGAGCTCTTTCTGTGAACATATGGGTGATCTATGTCATCGACTCAGCCCTCTGCTTGAGTGCAAGTACTCATACTTCGTTTGCTCCCGCTCTACAAGAAGAACATACTCTGCTCAGAACATATCCAGAAACTGCTCCCAAGCTATGTAGCTTTCTCTATATGTGAAAATCCCTTGGTCACAAACTCTACCCAAGCCTTCACACCCTAGCGAAGAAGATTCAGTGCAAATTTTACCTTCTGGCCCTCCAGACATGAACACGTGAAGAAACTATTGGGTTTTGTATATTACAACATCCAATGGTGCACATACAACCCTAAATGCTTTGGATCTACGTTTTCTCTAATTATACATGCAATATTGTTTCGAAAGCATAAAGCCTACAACTAGCATACAATTGACATAAACAACATAAAAGTGAGTTATGGAATTACCTCTTTGTTGTAGCTTGTAGTTTTGGCCTTTAAGAACTTAACACCCCAAATGTGATGCCTCAAACGGTTCACAACACACCCTTGAACAATTAGATGACTTGAGAGAGATTACTAGCCATACTAATCGGTTATGAACTCCAAGAACACTTGTTGTCACCAATTTTAGCCATTGGGTTATGTATATATATGTAGGAATCCAAGAGTCATGGGTAAACCCTAATCCATACACTTTGGGTTATGATCCATATTCCATGTCGGCTAACTCTTCATGGAAACTTATATAAGCTTAGCCCGTCATGGATCAATAGCCCAAACCACATATATATATATATATATATATATATATATATATATATATATATATATATATATATATATATATATATATATATATATATTATTGATTTACATAACTAGTCCTTGTGAATTTAATTAGTCTCTTTTGATCACTAAATTAATTCCAAATTGATTCTTGATAAATACTAATTAAATAATATGATTTCATATTAATATATTAGAACTTATAATATATTAATAAATCATAAATAACCACTTACTCAAATATGCATCCTCAAATTGTCTTGGTGATATGTAACCCGAAATAGACCATGCTACTCTCAAGTCAAGTACATACCAATTATAGTTATGGGCTTAAACACCTAATCCAATTGTCTCCCTCTTGGATAAGTCTAATAACTATTATTGCAAGTATGACTCCACAACCCGACTAGCAATTGTATCTCTTAAAAGCTGTTTTCGAACTCTGACCTTGTTAATGACGCGTCCATTAGATAAGGGATCATATATTCCTCCATTCAAGATATCGTATGAAATGATACATGGATTATAATCATTTTCTCTCTTCATGTGTTGTTTCCATATTTCCGATCTATGACGAATGACTAATTGAAAAAATCAGATTAGTCCAGGCTTGGCCAAGCACTTAGGGTTGTCATCACTAAATCATCGAGGGGCCCACAAATATCTCTTTTATCCCTCCAAGGGTAAAAGGAATGGATATAATTCGACTCAAATGCTTGCTTATAATTACGCATGAAATCACACACATCAATATGATTTATAATACCAAGTTACTGGTGTGTTTACATATGTCAATGTGCTACCGACTTGTAAATTACAACTTACATGTCTTAGTTGTTGGAATAGTGTCTAAGGTTGCAACTATATTAGGCAAGTATTTGACCCGGTTGTGCATGGTCCTTTTGGGTTGCCTTTACCATAGCAACTTGATAGGATGATTAATTAAGAGAGAGTAAATATTATTAATATATTATGAGAATAATATAAAGAATAATATACTGTTATTTGATTAATATAAGTCATAGAATTAATTGGAATTAATTTGGTGACTTAAAGAGATTAATTAAATAAGAGGGTATAAACTGTCAATTGTTTGATAGTTAAACTTTAGACTGTAAATTCATATAGATATGGATTGGACGGATTCTAGAAGCTAAAGGATAGCTCAAATCGTCCAAGAGTTATCTAAGGAATGGATTTGGATAGCCTTAAGAGAAGATTATCCAATTAGGGTTTAGGTTGTAACCCTTAAGGAGTCTACAAGTATAAATAGACCCTATGGCCAAGGGAAATCGGCACTTCATCTAAAACATAGAAACCCTGGCCGATTTCCTCCCCTCTCCTCTATCCCAAATCATCCTCTTTGCTATTTGGTGTTTATAAGCCATTAGAGGAGTGACAATTGTGACTCTAGAAGCTCTAAGACAACAAGTTCAACAAGGAAATCAAAGGTATGATTCTAGATCTGTTTTTAACATTGTTCTTATTCCTAAATAGTCATTAGAAGTCTTGGATTCAAAGCATGTTTATTTAGAAAGCCTAGATACAAGCATTAGGGTTTTGCATGCGCACATAGGAAAGTTCTTATGGCTAAAACCCATCAGTGGTATCAGAGCCTAGCTTGGTTTTCATTAAATTGTTGCTTGTTTGTATGAAACATTACTGCAAAATTCGATTTTTGTGTTTCTGATTCATGGACTCGGCGAGTTCCAAAGTGGACTCGGCGAGTTGGCTTGACTCGGCGAGTCCCTTTGTGCACTCGGCGAGTCCAAGCGTCAGGAATGACCAGATTCGGGATTTCTTCATGATTATCTTATGGAAACTTACCTTAATCATATTAGATCAACCCTAATCCGATTTTTTGATATATATGACTATAATCTTGATCTAATTAAAGATATTTATCAACTAATAAAATATTTAATTTCCTTATATGATAATTAATTAATTATTTTGATTATTTTCGTAATTATCTTGAAAGAAATCTTGAATAAATCAAATATAGATAATTAGGAAATTAATTGTTAATTGAAATTATTTGTTATTTGATCCTCCATGTTTTAAATGTTTAAAACTTGTCCTCAAGTTTTGAAATTTATATTTTGTGATTAAAAGTTTTAATTTAGACAATTTAAATTTCAAACCCTAGATTTTAAAAGGTTTAAAATACAACCCTATACTAATATAATATTACAAGAATAATATATATATATATATATATATATATATATATATATATATATATATATATATATATATATATATATATATATATATATATATAAATGCTAGTCTTACCGTTAGTAGGCCTCATTCACGAAGCCGATCTATAAGGTGGGTATAAGGTTGCGGCCTATAAAATGGTGCTTAATGGGTGTACACTCACACCTACCGCTTGCTTGATCGGTGGAGGGTCGTTAGCCGAATGGGTAGGATAGGGCAACATCATCCTTTCATTAAAAGTATATTAAGTAATACAAAGTAACTACACATATTTTAAAATTTCCCAATCTTAGTTACTTTAGGAAAAGTGAATTGATGCAATCCCATGAAATTACACTTTGCACCCTTGCTAAGAAGTTAGTGGAGCGTGTGTGGTTTACCGGCACACTAATTGGTTCTAAGCAAAGGTAGAAAAGGGTGATTCATTGTTTATCATAGTTCGATGGAGCGTGTGTGGTTTACCGGCACGTCGAATAGGTGATCGTTACAATGAAGGCACCATGTGAATTTGCATGGTAATTCACACCCGCTTTGTGATCCTCGGTATCCCAGTCACAAACAAGAGGGGCATATTGAGATTTAAACGTGCCATTGAATAGTTTCAATGAATCTCATCCGAACCTAGGAATTCTCAAAACATTTAGAACTAATAGTTAGGTTTTATGGTGGAGAATTAGTGAATCGTCATTCACTTACCTTCAATTTATTTGCATGTTAGATTACGGCATCCCTTTTCTAGTATGTAAATGTTATTGTTGGATCCTAGCCCTAATTTTTCTTATTGGGTGATAATTAGGGATTCTTATTCTAATCTATCTTTGTCCTTTCTTCTATAAATGTCAAACGCAAACAACGCTGCTACTAGTTCTTTCACGTTGATGAGCCTTTGCCAAAAGGGCACCTTCGATGGAACGAACTTTAGTGAATGGATAAGATACATTCGCACCATTGCTCGCTATGAGGATAAGGAGTATGTCCTCGATGAGAAGCTCGAGAAGATCAACCCTGAAATCGCTACTCCGGCTGAAATTACCGCTTTTGAAACTCATGAGCGAGATGCAACGATGGTACATTGCATCATGATAGCCACCATGAACTCCAAATTCCAAAAGTCCTACGAGGACATGTACCCGTACGAGATGCATCAAGACTTATTGGAGAGATACCACCAGAACGCGAGACAAGAGCATTATGAGATTTTCACCAACATGATTTCCGCTAAGATGGGTCATGGAGAATCTCTTACCATGCACCTGCAAAAGATACAAAGGTATGTCGACCGCCTTCGCAAGTTAAATGTTGACTTTGGTGAAGACTTGGCGATCGACATGGTGCTTCACTCTTTGCCTCCGATGTACAATCAATTTAGGATGCCCTACCACATGAACAAAGAGGAGGTCACCCTAAGCAAACTCCAAGGTCTCTTGAGGGTTGCTGAGAGCAACTTCAAAGACAAGTCTGTTGCACCAACTCCCAATCCACCTGCTGCTCCTGTCTTGGCTATTGGTCAAGGAAAGGGAAAGAAGAGGAAGGCTTCGTCTAATAACTATCGCAAGGTTAAAGCCCGAGATGGTGCCTCTTCTAGTGGGACCAAAGTTGATCCCGCTAAGCCCTGCCCTAACCCGAAGGAGGCAGAGTGCCACCACTGCCACAAGACAGGACATTGGAAGAGAAGCTGCCTAGAGTACCTGCAAGCCATCAAGGAAGGAAAGATCAAGCCATCTTTCGCAGTTATATACACAATTATATCTAACGATTCTAATCATGCTACTTCTTGGGTTCTTGATACCGGTTGTGGTTACCACATTTGTTCTAATGTGCAGGGACTAAGAAGAAGTAGGGATGTGGAGCAAGGAAGAATCAATCTAATCATGGGGAATAGATGATCGTCGCCTGTGACCAAGATTGGAGTGTATTCTTTAGTGCTTAGGAATAATTTATGTTTAGATTTGAACAATTGTTGCTATACGCCAGAAATGGCTAGAAACATCATTTCATTTCATGGTTTATATAGACAAGGTTTTAGATTTTCTTTTAATAATGAGAATGGTTCTATTTTAGCTTATCTAAATGGTGTCTTTTACTTTGAAGCTATACCATGTAATGGAATTTATGAAACTGTTATGATTGTTGATAACTTAGGAAATGATGTTTTGAATATAGATTCTTCCACTAGTATGGATAAAGCATCCTTGTGGCATTGTCGTCTTGGACATGTCAACAAGAAACGCATAGCCCAACTCCAAAAGGATGGAGTGTTGGAGTCATTCGACCTTAGGGAAGATGACACATGCGAGTCTTGTTTACTTGGAAAGATGACTAAGTCACCCTTCATGAGTACATATGAAAGGGGTGAGGGTCTATTGGACCTAATACATACCGATGTATGTGGACCGTTTAGATCAACCACGAAGGATGGGAACCGCTTCTACGTGACTTTTACCGATGATTATAGTAGATATGGGTATATCTATTTATCAAGCAAAAGTTAGAAACCATTGAAAAGTTCAAAGAGTTCAAAAATGAAGTGGAGAATCAATTGGGCAGGAAAATCAAGATGCTTCGATCCGATCGAGGAGGAGAGTACCTAAGTCTTGAATTCCACGATTATCTCAAGGAGTGTGGAATAGTTTCGCAATTGACGCCTCATAGGACACCGCAGTTGAATGGTGTGGCAGAAAGGCGTAATCGAACTTTATTGGATATGGTTCGCTCTATGATGAGTCGTGCTTCACTACCTATCTCTTTTTGGGGGTATGCCTTAGAGACTGCCGCCCATATCCTTAACCGAGTCCCTACTAAGAAGGTTGCCAAAACACCTCACGAGATGTGGACAGGGAAGCTCCCTCGTTGGCACATATCAAGGTTTGGGGTTGCGAGGCTTTCGTAAGACGAGATACTCACGACAAGCTCGAACCTCGAAGTGAGCGATGTATTTTCATCGGCTACCCGCAGACATCCTTTGGATATCTCTTCTATAGACCGAAGGACAATGTTGTCTTCATTGCGAGGAGAGGAGTTTTCCGAGAGCGAGAACTCATAGGCCAAGGAGACAGTGGGAGGCAAATCGAGCTTGAAGAGATTCAAGAGTTGATAGATGAAGGAACCTCTGCCGCTGGCACTCAACCCAAGGAGGAAACTCCGGTTGAACCGATTGACGAGTCCTTACCTCTTAGATGTTCCGATAGAGTTAGAGTTCATCCCCAGTTTTATGGTTTTCATATTACTACTGAAGGGGACATGTATATTAGTGATGGTACACTAATAAATCTTGATGAACCTAATAGCTATAAGGAAGCCATGGCAGGCCCGGAGTCTGCGAAATGGAAAGAGGCAATGGATAGCGAGATCCAATCCATGTTTGATAACCAAGTTTGGAATTTGGTTGATTATGTGCCCGAACGTAAGACCGTGGGGTGCAAATGGATCTTCAAGAAGAAGACAGACGTGGATGGAAAAGTACACACGTATAAAGCGCGATTGGTTGCGAAGGGCTTTACTCAAACTCCCAGAGTTGACTATGATGTGACCTTCTCACCAGTTGCGAAGATTAAATCTATTAGAGTGATGCTAGCAATTGCCGCATTTCATGATTATGAGATTTGGCAAATGGATGTCAAGACCGCTTTCCTTAACAGAAAGTTGGCTGAGGATGTTTACATGGCTCAGCCAGAGGGGTTTGTGGATCCGAAGCATCCGAATAGAGTGTGTAAGCTTGAGAAGTCCATTTATGGACTTAAGCAAGCGTCTCACAGATGGAATCTTTGCTTCGATGAGAAAGTCAAAGAGTTTGGATTTGTACGAAGCGAAGACGAATCATGTGTATATGTCAAAGCTAGTGGGAGTATAGTAAGCTTCCTCGTTCTATATGTCGATGACATATTACTCATAGGAAACGATATCCCGACTCTACAGGAGGTTAAGTCCTGGCTCGGGAAGTGCTTCACTATGAAGGACCTCGGAGAGGCTTCTTACATTTTGGGAATAAGGATAGTAAGAGAAAGAAGTAAGAGACTAATTGGACTTAGTCATAATACTTACTTAGAGAAGGTACTAAAACGTTTTAGTATGGAAAACTCGAAGAAGGGAGAATTACCGATACAAAGTAATGCCAAGTTGAGTAAGACTCAAAGTCCGAGTACCGAAGCTGAGATAGCAGAAATGAGCCGAGTACCATATGCTTCCGCAGTTGGCTCAATCATGTACGCTATGACTTGTACTCGCCCTGATGTAGCCTTCGCTTTGAGCATGGTTAGCAGATATCAAGGGAATCCTGGCAGAGCACATTGGATTGCGGTGAAGAATATCCTTAAGTACCTTCGGAGGACGAAGGAATGGTTCTTAGTCCTCGGGGGGAGTGATGACTTGAAGGTGCGAGGGTATAGTGACGTCAGTTTGTAGACCGACAAGGACAACTACCGTTCGCAGTCGGGCTGGGTCTTTACCCTGAATGGAGGAGCAGTGACATGGAAGAGTTCCAAGCAGGAAACCGTTGTTGATTCAACGTGCGAATCAGAGTACATTGCAGCGAGCGAAGCGTCGAAGGAGGCAATATGGCTGAAGAACTTCATTGGTGATCTTGGAGTTGTACCTGCCATAAAGGAGCCCATGGAGATTTTCTGTGATAACGAAGGAGCGGTTGCCTTGACCAAGGAACCGAGGGATCATGGTAGATCAAGACATATCGACAGAAAATATCACTTCATTAGACATCGTGTAGAAGAAGGACAACTCGTAGTGAAGCGGATATCATCAAAAGATAACCCAACAGATCCGCTTACGAAGGGACTGAGTGGGGTTAAGCACTTGCAGCATGCTAGGAGTATTGGGCTGAAGGATGATATTAGCATAGATTAGATAGTGTTAGAAACGTGTAATAGATAAATGTAATTAACATTTGATGATTAAATAAAGGAGTTTTATTTATGAGTAATGTTACTATCTTATGTTAATTATTTAACTATTGTTTCACTTTGCATGTTTTGACTTCCAGAATAATTGAGTTTATTAGGAATAATCGAATTGTTCAAATTATCCACAATCGTTCATATGTTGGAAGTAGATATGAATGAAGATTGTCATGAATTGGTGTGTAGATTGTCTAAATGGTGTTAGACATAGCAAAGGGTTGCTACAACATTCATGAGTGCTTATGAACTAGTTTTGAGCATTGGAACAAACCCGCGCTTGCTGGAATCACCTTATGGAATATGATATAAAAGAGTGATCGCAAGACGATAATATCATATCGTCTTAAAACCTAGATATATGGTTTGTTATTTGTTAATTGATTGTACATTGATAATGCGAAAACGCATCAGTAACTCGGTGTTATAAAACGCATTGTTGTGTATAGTTGGTTAATGAATAAGTAAATGCATATAAGTCGAAGTTTATATGTAACTTTTATCTAAGAAGGTAAAAGCGATATCTCGGCCGCTCGATGATTTGATTTGAGTTATGTGTCGGGCCCGGTCAGAATTGAATTGATGTGTTCGATTAAGTTCTATGTCAAATAAATCAGAGATCGAGAAACCTAAATGCTTGACTAACCATTCCATAGGATTGTCAGCATGATATCTAACAGAGGACTGTACGATCCCTTATCTAAAGGACAAGATTGATTAGATCAGAGTTTGACAGCGTCTTTGAGAGCTACGATTGCAAACTGAATTGTACTTGTGCATATAGTTACTAGACTTATCCAAGTGGGAGACTGTTGGAATAGTGTCTAAGGCTGCAACTATATTAGGCAAGTATTTGACCCGGTTGTGCATGGTCCTTTTGGGTTGCCTTCACCATAGCAACTTGATAGGATGATTTATTAAGAGAGAATAAATATTATTAATATATTATGAGAATAATATAAAGAATAATATATTGTTATTTGATTAATATAAGTCATAGAATTAATTGGAATTAATTTGGTGACTTAAAGAGATTAATTAAATAAGAGGGTATAAACTGTCAATTGTTTGATAGTTAAACTTTAGACTGTAAATCCATATAGATATGGATTGGACGGATTCTAGAAGCTAAGGGATAGCTCAAATCGTCCAAGAGTTATCTAAGGAATGGATTTGGATAGCCTTAAGAGAAGATTATCCAATTAGGGTTTAGGTTGTAACCCTTAAGGAGTCTACAAGTATAAATAGACCCTATGGCCAAGGGAAATCGGCACTCACTACTAGAAAAACAGCCTTTTACGACGCTCATTGCGCGTCGTAAAAGGCTCAGACGACGCGCAAATGTGTGTCAAGGAAGGCCCTGTCATAAAGAGAGACGACGCGCATTTACGACGCTCATTTACGACGCGCGTTTACGACACGCAATGCGTATCAAGGAAGGCCCTGTCATAAAGGAAGACGACACGCATTCGCGTGTCGTAACCTTACGACGCGCGTGTTAATGACACGCAATGCGTATCAAGAAAGCCCATGTCAAGAAAGGCCATGTCATAAATGAAGACGACACACATTTTTGCGTATCGTAAATTTAAATGTTTAAAAAAAATAAATTCATATATTTATTAATTTTTAAATTAAATTTGCATTTAATTTCTCATAATAGAAATAAAATACCATATACAAAAAATACAATCCATTGCATAATATAAAATAAAATTTCATACTAAAAAAATAAAATAAATTGCACAAATTATAATGTCATACAAAGAATCATTCAAATTTTAAACAAAAATAATACATTGCTTACATGGGTTATACATTCCTATAAAACTAACAAATAATCATACAACTCTGTTTGTTACTGGAAAGGAATGTCAAACATGATTACAAGTCTCCCTTAATCTTGATTACTCACCTGCTTAAGTAGAATGTTGTTGTTGAGAAGGTTACCTAGCAACAGAGAAAAACACAACACCTCTCCCACAATCACAACATCATTTACAAAGAAAGGGTTGTCAATTACTTTCATTAAGACTTTCATTCAATCACAGAAATATTAAATAAAAGGGTGAAAAAGTAACTTACTTTTGATAAGTTGATCTCCCTTAGAGCAAACACAGCTAAAGCATTGAACAAGACCCTATTTCAAAATTTTATAAATACACAAATCATGATACCTGATATTGGAATACACACTTTGAGACATGAATTAATACGATTAGATTAACCTGGATACATAGGAAGTAAAGATGGAAGGTGCCAGAACTCCGGGGGCATTGGGTTGGTTCCTTCCCACTCGCACACACCAAGCCAGAACTCCACTTAATCCAGCACCAAAATAAGCCTGCATTCAGAAAGCTGCAGGGGTGAGTCACAATTCAAGAATCTGTTAAAATTTGAGGAATAACATGTTCAACCAAAACCATATTAGAAAACAGGGTTAAATGTGAAACATAGCAATGTAATAATTATCAAGGTGCTGGAATACTTGAAATCTAGATTATTTGCTTGTTTGTACATCCAGACGATTTTATCACGAACATAAGTCATGTTATCAACTTTCTGAAGAAGTATACCAAGACATTTGTAGGAGAAGAATACTCTCAATAAGATAATTTAATTAAAAAAATGTAATGATAATGATAATGAGTTCATACCTGTGAAGTAGTGCAGAATGCTCATCATCATATGTATAAAGCTCATACTGCTTTGCAAAAGCATTTCCAAGAGAAATGACCCAATCAATGTCTTGAACAACATCCAAAGTTTTTGCAAGAAACTGCAAACAAAAAAAGAAATAAATAACAATTAATGACATGAAAAGTAAAATCGCTATCCATATGAATTATAACACATACATTGATTGTCATATCATCCTACGTTTCTTGATAATTAAGGTCTTCTTTAAGGTCTTTAGTGTCACTGACAGCTTTCATTTTTGGAATCTAGAGCTTAACAAAACAATATATAAGTTAGAGTTAGGTCAAAGCATCATAACTAATCCAATTCCAAACACATTAAAAATAAAAATAAATAAAGATTATTGCAATAGATGCAGGAATCTTGATTCTTGGCCTGCAAACTACATAAAATCAGAAATAAAGACAAAGTGGAGCTTTAATCTTACCTTGAAAACAAACCAAAAATCAAGAATATACCATTCAAACCCAAGCCCAACAAGAATAAGTGACATGAACTCCCAAAATTTTATTGGTTCCATATTCGTTATAAAGTAAGCCTGGAAATTTAAAAAATAATAAAAACTCCATATATTATATTGTCTCAAGTAAAATTGAAAACGTTTATTTAAATTACCTCTTCTGCAGCTCTCTTTGAGGCAGATCCATCTGAAGCTAGAGCTCTTTCAGCACATACATGAGCAAGTGCAACATTCTCAACATATGTGAAATCATACATGTTTGTTCCATCCCCTATAATAAACTGGTAATCCAAAAATCAACCAAAGAATGTAAAAATTAAAATCAGTTTCAATTAAATAGAGACTCATTAAAAACTTATATAATCGTTGTGGACGTGGACGTCTTGGCTTCCTTCACTTACTAGGTGTTCTAGAAATTGAGTTAGTAAACGAAGTCGGTTCCTGTAGGATTTAAAACAAATTGATATGTTAATAACAGTATGAGGATAAATACAAGTAAGAGAAGAAAAAAACAAACCTTTTTTCACACTCATCCACAAGAGGCTCGACTGGAAGAAGAGATCGAACGGATAGGATTAAACCTTTGATGAAATCCTCGGGGCATTCATCGTCTAGGAGTTGTCCGACAACTAGGGGAGCATTCCCTGGGTTGACCTATAAAGATAACAGATAAGTCTTTAGATATACCTGGGATTTTGTTGGATGGAATTGAATGAGTGGTGATATTTAATATTTTATACCTTCTGAACATAACCTTCGATATACCGAAGCATGTTGTTGGTATAAAGGTAGTGAGTGAGATCTGGAACAAAGCCAAAGCGATCACACACGTTGATTAATGGCCTTGCATCAGGAAGCTTGGCTTCCATTAGGAAATTCTTGGTCTTTTCAGCATCATAGAAATTTGATTCCCGTGTTACTCGTTCAACCTCCTTGATTTGCCTTGTCTTTGCACCTGCCTCGATGTACTTGAAGTGTATGTCAGGATCCTCACTGTGATAATGATTGGTGTTGGTAAAATTGGAAGTATGCAAGCACGAAAGACAAAATCCAAGTTATCTGAAGAGAAAGAGATTACCTTGAGCTCAAATACGACCCCAAGAAGAAGTAAAGGCCTTCATATGATTTAAATTGTTCGAAAATTTTAATGCATGATTCAACACCCAGCTGCTCACAATACTCCTTGGCAACCTACATTCCAAACAATAGTATCAGTACCAAATAGGTTCAACTCTGATGTTCAAATAATAACCATTAACATAGAAAAATCAGATCCATTGTTACCTGGACGATGATCTGAAGGTTTCCTCTTAAATTGACCAATAAAAGATCCTTCATGCACTCTAGAGCCCATTCCCGTGATAAAGTCCCAAAAAATTCCACAAGAGACTGTGGCTCTATTGCATGGGTATTCACAATGACACGTTTGATATCTGGCAACTCGCTGTAATGTTGCAAATAAATAAATAAATAAATCAAACAAGTAATAGAGGTTTTAAGGTAAAAAATATATATAAAAAAAAAACAAGTAAATTTTGGACATTAACCAACCTGAAGGGCCCGGACATAAAGACCTGCTTTCTCACAAAGTTGAGCAATTCGAGGGCGATCATAGTGACTGAACATCCCATTAGTTAATATGGCATCAGCAACATTAGGGAATGTTACAAGGTTGATTTCAAGGACCTGTGGAAAATAAGAAGAATGAATTTAAAGTTGGTTTAATGAAAAGGTGATTATAAATTGTGTGTGAGGATATATCATATATGTAACCTTGGTTTGGAGGTGAGCATGTTCGGGTAAATTGGGTTTAAGAACATCCAAGAGGAAAGCTGTTGCCTCTCGTATCAAGTTCCTCTGAGGATACGGAAGAAAAAGTTTAAAATTAGTTTAACTAAGAAGTAATTTATTTAAATATTTAAAACTGTTTATTAAATGTTATAAGGATTGTTAACATGCCTGAAGGAAAAGATCTGTAATGGTGTTGTAATCAACAGGACAACCTCCTTCCATTTGGGACATCATTAAAGCAAAATTTACAGCACCCTGCAAAAAACAATTATGTTAATGATCTAACTTCCATGCACCTATATTTATGTCATCCAAATTGAGAATAGAGGATTTATAATAGTAAAACTTTTTCACTATTTTTTGTGCCACATCAGCGCCAACTCAACAGCCCAAAAACCTCAACATATTTCTATTATAGTAAATCACTGAGCTTATTTATGGGTCCTACCAATTTCAGTTTATTAATTAAAAAAAATCTTATGGATGTTTAATACCTGAGGATCTGATCGAAGAATTGTTTGCAGAAGGAAGAGATAATCAGGTGAATACCCAACCTGCGTGAATTAAAGACAATTTTATAAGGATCTAAAGCAAGATGAAGACTAAATGTAGAGAAATTAGTAAATTACTGCAGTTAAAGATATGCAGCATACCTGCTTGGAGTAAATCAGAATTTTATCAAACTCCTTTCTTTCAGCAAAAGCTGCAACAACTTTGGGGGTGGCTCTAGCTTTTATGTAAATTTTTAATGCAAGATCATTGTCCACTGTCTACAATTCAAAGAAGATAACACAAATGTCAAAATTAGTAAAAACACAAAACCTTGTAAACTTGTGCACTTCATACCTTCACAAGGTCTCCAAGTTCCTCACTACATTCCAACTTTCATGACTTCAAAATCTTCAAGCCCTATGGTTTTCACCTTACAACCATTTTCAGAATCTTCTTCTTCAATCTCTTTATCTATCACATCACTGAAATCCTCCAATGATTCATCCGTTTCACATATGGTTAACTTCCTTAGATTCAGCAAGTGGCTTACACATGGCGTGGGACCCACTAAAGAATGTGAACGGCTGTAAATGACCACAGGGTCATCGCTTGGAATTTCAGAATTGCCAGCTGGTAGTGGGAGAGGACCAAATGTATCAGAAAAGTCCAATTCAAGAGTATCTGATGTTTCATTGGGAGGGTTTTTTGGGAATTGGAAATAGTTCTTGGAGGATTTGAATGACTTGTTTTCAATTAAAGCAGTTAATTGAGAAGAAACCATTATGGAAATTGGAAAACAGAAAGGAGTGTTTTGTTCGCGTTTGTATTAGTATTACAGACTATGGATGGAAAGATACTAAGATTCGAGCTGATGAAAGGCTTCTACCAATGGCTTTAATTAGAAGGAAGTTCAAGTAAACAATTGGATTTTCAAAGAAATTTGAGAGAATGCTGATTTATGTGTGTGTTGGAATCACCAAAAAAGACTCATGGAAAGCATTAAATCTAAGAAAGAATACGACCTGTGAGGTTCAAGAAAACCCCATTCGTTTACCTCCAATCACCAAAGACCACCACTTCTTCATTCTTCTTCCTTCGATCTGTCCAAACCCCAAAGGTCCTCCGATTTCTACCGATGACGGAGTCTAAGAAGCCAAGGAAGGCTCACCGGGAACCAATAATTTCCTCCTCCTCCTCATGAATAGATCGATCATCCTGATCTACCAGTCGTTACTTGCCCTACTCCATCGGACTAGCTGAGTCCCCTCCCTACATGTAATCTGCTGGCGACAAGGAAGAACAGCCAAGGAGACCGTCGGAGCACCTCCCCCCCCCCCCAAGCTGTGGCAGACAAGAGAAGCGTCGCTGATTCTCCCTTCTCCTCTTGTCAAATCGATCCCGCACCAGAGGTGCTTCCCCTTTCTCGATTGAATTCCATCATCGAGCCACCATGGCTGCTTGCGTTCCCATCTTCCTTTCTCGATAGATGAACCACGACCACCGGACCAAAACTCCCGCTACCTTCGTCATTCTAATTCCCCTTTTTCGATTTATCTGTGGGGAATAAGAAACAAACGAGAATCAATATTTGGATTCTAATATTGAGACTTGAGAGTATAATACTTAATTAGGGCTTTTTCTGAAAATTTCATCATCGAGTGGGGAATAAGAAAACTATTGGCGAGTATTCTCAATAACAGCAGAGAGATGAAGAAGGTGAAATTACAGCAACGATGAAGTAGATGAATGGAAATCAGAAGCCCTTTTTCTTGATTGAGATGATGAAGTTGAGAGATGGAGATGAAATCGTAACCTTCGATCTTTGATTGAGAAGTTGCACAACAGTGTGAGGAGAATGAAAGATGCGTGAAAATGCTTAGGGCAGGGAGGGTAGCGGGCTTTTCTAATTTTTTGGCTTTTCTTTTCCCGCTTGTAACTAAGGAACGCGCGTTCATTAAAATTATAAAGCGACACATATAGAGGGCGCGCATTTAAGGTACAGCGCCCTCCGTGTTTTTAATTTTTTTTTCTTTTGACACTAATTTAAAGGCACGCAATAATGCGTGACCTAAATCCTTAAATTTTTTGAAGAGATGACACTTTTTTAATGTCACTCTCGTATGCGTAACATATATTAATGAGTGTCGTAATTTGCGCGTCGTAAAAGGCTATTTTTCTAGTAGTGACTTCATCTAAAGCATAGAAACCCTGGCCGATTTCCTCCCCTCTCCTCTCTCCCAAATCATCCTCTTTGCTATTTGGTGTTTGTAAGCCATTAGAGGAGTGACAATTGTGACTCTAGAAGCTCCAAGACAACAAGATCAACAAGGAAATCAAAGGTATGATTCTAGATCTGTTTTTAACATTGTTCTTATTCCTAAATAGTCATTAGAAGTCTTGGATTCAAAGCATGTTTATTTAGAAAGCCTAGATTTAAGAATTAGGGTTTTGCATGCGCACATAGGAAAGTTCTTATGGTTAAAACCCATCATTAGTTTCAAGAATATATGATATTATCGTCTCACAATCACTCGTGATAAAATCCATGAAGTGATTCAGATGAGCGTGGGTTTAATCCAATACTCAAATCTTATTACAGGAGTACTCATGAACACTGCAGGAAGCTTGTGCTATGTCTAAAACACCTATACAATCTACAGTCAGATTCATGACAGTCTAGCTTCAATACCTACTTCCAAAGTATGATCGAATATGGATGGTTTGAACAGCCTAGTTATTCAGGAAGTCAAAACATGAAAAGTGAAACACAATAATAATTGAATCCAATATGGTCTCATAAATTATGAATATAAATAAAACACCTTTTATTTAATCACCATATTGATTACAAATTATTCATTGTATAATGTTTCGATTAATAAACTAAAAGCAACCATGAGGGGGATAGAGTACACCGGTGAACATCGTTCACAACACCTATAGGTTATGAACCTGCTAGCGTTCCACTGGACTGTCTAGAAGGAGTCTGTGGTCGTTATCCATACTCCGCTGAATAACTAGATCAACAACAACAACAACATCGAGGCCTCTCATCTGTTTATTACACACCAACTATCTACCCATGTTCTACCCAACATATTAGTAGACAAAAATATATATTTTCATACATACTTTAAAACCTGTATATCATTTTCATTCAATATATATTCCAGATAACAGATGAGGCATACCACATAACACGTATTCCATAGAAAACAATTCAGATCTATGAGATAAAATAAAGTGAATATCCATTCACGCATACAATCATAAAATATACACATAACAAGTATATCATATAAAATACTTCATAGTTACTCGTTAGAAGAAAGTAACTATACCCTCACACATATAAACCACAATTTACTTAATACACTCAAACCGCACTTGTATTATTATCGTGTTTATGAAAGGTAGTATACACTCACTTGATCAGAAGATGATTGGACAGCACTACGACTTGCAGAAGTAGAAATCCACAGCAGATCTGGAAGATCTCCACAAAAATCGAACTTCTCGCGGGCAGAGCTTCGGCTCGGGAACCGCACTTCTCGGGATCTTCGGGATCTCGGGACTTGCCTCGGGGCTAGAGTATGATACCGGGGCTTCGGGGTATTTCTGGCACACAAAACGATGCAAAACGGGAGAGAGAAGAGAAGAAATTGGCAAAATAGCCGGCTGCCTTCGGATCCCTTTTATAGAGGCTGGAACCTCGGAGTACGCGGGGCGTACAGGCGTACGCGGGGCGTACTAGCCTCCGAAATCGTCACTGCATGCGTCATCCGAAGTGCCGACACTCTTCGGAGTACGTGGGGCGTACGTCGGATCGGACTGGTGACTCGGCTTCGGATAATGCCGGATTTTTGATTTAAAAATAAATACAATTTATTTATCAAACTTCGGAAATTCATATCTTCTTCATACGAACTCCGTTTTCGACGTTCTTTATATCCACGGAAAGGTGAGACTATGCTCTACAACTTTTGTTTAGACTCCGTCGGCTAATTTTGACTTTATTTTTATTATTTATTTTTAATAGGCCGCGACAGAAAAACTTCGTTATAAATTCATAACTTCTTCGTTTGACGTCCGTTCTCGCCTAACTTTTTATTGCTTCGATACCAACAATGAGATCTTCGATTCTCATTTAGATTGCTTCGGCTAAAAACCGCTCGATCTCAAATCGAGTATTTCAGGTTGCACACCGCTAATTCGAAACTTCGATAAATCATAACTTCCTCATACGAAGTCAGATTTGGGCGTTCTATATATATTCGGAAACCTCGTTTCAACTACTACAACATTAACCAAAGATATTAAGTTTATTTTACACTTAAATTTTGACGCTTATTTTTATTCTTAATTAATCAGACCACATAATTAAGCAATTAAGCACAAAACACATAATACTCAAATAATACATTCTTATTATTTCAAAATGGGTTACAAAGGTTAATCTAGACTACTACATTGCTAAAAATGGCAAGCCCGAAAACACAGGCGTTACAGTGTTTAAACAATTTTAGGACTTACAACCATAAGTCTGAAATGTTTACACTTTTTGCCATTTCTCACAATTCGAACTATGAAGAGGGATGTCATAATCATAATCGAATTTGAGAATGCAAATATCACAATTGCTATCTCCTTAAAATCAACTTAGTGAAAGCGTTTCCTCACAATCATTTTCATGAATTAAAGAGAAACCTTATGACACTTAGATTTTTTTATGGTGTATGTGTTCCTATCTATGTGAATTTTTCATAACCATAATCACAAGACAAGGTTAGTGACAAATCCAAACTCATATGGACTGAACTTGTTCAATCTTAATTTCTTACCACTTGGCAGCACAGGGCCTGTCATTGCTTCCAGGTTGTTATGCAAACAATTAAGAAATCATAAAACTCACATGCATAGTCAACTTTAACTAGATTGGCCACAAAAACAAGAATATGTCAACACGATAGGTTACCAACCTCAAGTTGTGTGCTAGTGATTAACAATTGTTTTACTCTTGATTAGTTCTTGAAAATCTTAAAGATCTTTAAGACTCCTACTATCCACTTGACATATAAGATTCTCTTGTCAAGAAACATTCCTTGACAAACAAATATTCAACAGTTAGTGCGGTTTCTTATCAAGATAAACATTTCATATAATCGGCCTTAGTTGATCTTTGTTTTATCCAAAACATCACAACTTACCAATTTCAAATGTACAAGAGTAGAAAACATTTTACTCTACATATGATAAGTGTTATAAACTTTCTTAAGATTATGTCACTCGAGGCTTAATCTTGGGGTGTTACTCTAAGACTTGATTTTGGAACGAAGTATGATTCACTTTTTGATTTAACCATTTCAACAATTCATGATTCCTCTTCTTAGCCATACAAATGCACTAACATGTCCTTAGAGAATCAATTGTGATATGGTTTCATAATCATTAAGATAATCATAAAACACGATACTCAAGTACTCTCCCTTCCTTTCAGATTGGAGAAACTTTTATCTTTCTGCCTAATTTGATTCTTCTTATTCGTTCTGCCATACATTGAAACTTTTCAAATGGTTCATAATTATACTTAATCTTGTAAGTATAAGCATATTTACTAAACTTTAGTAAATCATAAAGAATAGTCTTATCGTTCTTTGTGGTGGACTTGATCAGCACACAACCAAGTGTACCCGATCCTCTAGTCCTTCACTTGACTCACATATACATGTGAAAAATGAGTTAGTCTTAATTTCCCAAAGATGAAGGTTCTCATTCATCACACAATACAACTTGCATGATTCCAATTTTCTATCCAATTGAAACTTGGGTGATGAGAATCTTTCCTTATTTGGTAAATTATGACACTACCACAATCGAAAGAATCAAATACATTTTCTAATATTGCTATCAATGGAAACATATAAGAAACAATTTTCACAAAATCCATTGTAAGGAAACTTAAAATAAGTTAAATTTCAAAAAAAATCTTTATTTATAAAAATTGCAGAAAACTTATCCTTACAACGCAAATACATATGAAAACTATGTTGTTATCTATTCTTAGGCAATCTATCATAACTCTTAAGCAGCAGCTCAAAATTCTGATCATCGAACCATGCGATTGAAATCCATCTCTTCATGATCAGAATCAGCTTACTCTTCCTTTAAGCTTCCATTCATTTCTTCGATTCTACAAAACCTCAAAATTTAATTATGTTACATCATGTATTAAGAATCTCCAATTAGGAACTTAATAGAGTTAGATAGTGGATTTTACCTGAAGTAGAGTCAAACTTTTTGACTTTACCATCTTTGCGATCTTTTAAGTAAACATGGCAGCTTTGCAACCAGTACCCCTTCTCTTGGCAATAGAAACAAACAGACTCTTTGGAATGGTACACGGGACTATCTCAGACTTCGCCCTTCTCTTTACCATTTGGTCAATCGGGTTGACTATGGCCAATCCCTTTCCATTGGGAAGAGAAGACTTTTTTGGACTTTCAATTTTTCCATTCTCAATGTCCATTGAAGTTTGGGGAGTATATCTTCCAATCAAATTTTCTTTACCAGTCCGCCAAATCATTGTTGATTTAGCAGAAATTAGTAAATAGGTAATATCGATAAAGGTCATGTCGTGATCTGTCATATAATAGTCCTTAATGAACTCGCTATACGACTCAGGGAGTGACTGAAAAACCAAATCAATAGCCATCTTCCTTAAGACATCGACTCCTAACATTCCCAGCCTGTCAATGTGTGACTTCATCTCTAAAACATGTGCACACACAGACCTTCCATCTTGGTGTTTGCTAGCCAATATGGCTTGAGTGACCTTGAAATTTTCAAGTATTTAAACTTGTGGGTCAGGGAGACTTATTGGAGGAGGTGGAGGAAGTAAAGTTCCACTACAGCATGAAGAAGGGATTAATCTTTCGCCTTGATCGTCTTGTGGAATATCATCTTTATGCTGAAAGCTTTTTCCAAAAGGATGAGGAATTCCATAGTTGTCAGAACTAGACATCTATAAGGGAGAAATTCAAGTTAGTTGATTTAAGTCCTTAGTATAACACCCAAAATGAAATATTAAGGCTAGTACCCAATATAATATTTTACAATTCGGAAGAGGAATGTCATGATCCAATTGCAAAATATTTGAAGGTAGGTAAATGACGATTTACCAATTTCCACCATGAAAAAAGAAATTGATTATTAAGTTTTAAATGAATTGAAATTCCTAGATTCTATTGAGATTCATTGAACTTTTCAATGACATGTTTAAATCTCGATTATGCCCTTCAATTTTGCGACTGGGATGCCGAGGATCACAAACAAGGCGTGAATAACCAAGCAAATTAGTTTGGTACTCTCGATCTCATTTATCACCTAATCAATGTGCCGGTTAACCAGATACACTCCATTGAACTATGACAAACATCGAGCTACCCTTTGCCACCCTTGTTAGTCCAAGTTAATTTACTGGTTAACCACATACGCTCCACTAACGACTTGGCAAGGTGCAAAGTGCAATTTCGTGGGTTAGCACCAAATTCATTTTTTCCTAAGTAACTAATAATTTGAATTTATAAGTGTTTAGTTACTTGGTATTTTCATTATACTTTTAATGAGAATTAATGTCCTACCTTACCCGTTCGGTTAACAACCCTCTACCAGTCAAGGAAGCGGTGGATGAGAGTGGACACCCATTAAACCACCATCTTATAGGCAGTAACCTTATACCCCCCCCCCCTTATAGACCGGCTTCATGAATGAGGTTTACTAACGGTAAGACTGACTCTTCTTATATATATATATATATATATATATATATATATATATATATATATATATATATATATATATATAATTAAACTTTTAATATTATAATAGTATAAGAGTGTATTTTTAACTTTTAAAACACTAGATTGTTTACTCTATTAATAAATTATACTCTTAATTTAATTAAACTAAAACCATGTCATTATGGAATTATTAATCTCTTATAATTAAACACTTTAATTAATTTAATAAAGTCCATAAGGTGTAATTTGAACTATCCAAAAAATTTCAAGGAACTAAATATAAAAATTTAAAAGCATCAACTCATCGAGTACATGAACATGACTCGCTGAGTTGACCTTATACTGAATGGACTCATCGAGTCAGCTAGTGGACTCGGCGAGTTCATCACTCAGAGGACAGAAAATCGATTTTTTCAACTTTGAAAATTAAGCCATGCATCAAATATAATAGAAAACAATCCTAGGCTTTGACACCACTATTGGGTTTTGTATATTACAACATCATATGGTGCACATACAACCCTAAATGCTTTGAATCTATGTTTTCTCTGATTATACATGCAATATTGTTTCCAAAGCATAAAGCATACAATTAGCATATAATTGACATAAACAATATAAAAGTGAGTTATGGAATTACCTCTTTGTTGTAGCTTGTAGTTTTGGCCTTTAAGAACTTAGCACCCCAAATGTGATGCCTCAAACGGTTCACAAAACACCCTTGAACAATTGGATGACTTGAAAGAGATTACTAGCCACACAAATCGGTTATGAACTCCAAGAACACTTGTTGTCACCGATTTTAGCCATGGGGTTATATATATATATATATATATATATATATATATATATATATATATATATATATATATATATATATACACATATATATATATATACATATATATATATATATATATATATATATATATATATATAGGAATCCAAGAGACATGGGTAAACCCTAATCCATACACTTTGGGTTATGATCCATATTCCATGTGGGCTAACTCTTCATGGAAACTTACATAAGCTTAGCCCATCATGGATCATTAGCCCAAACCATATATATATATATATATATATATATATATATATATATATATATATATATATATATATATATATATATATATATATCATTGATTTACATAATCAGTCCCCGTTAATTTAATTAGTCTCTTTTGATCACTAAATTAATTCCAAATTAATTCTTGATCAATACTAATTAAATAATAGGATTTCATATTAATAAATTAGAACGTATAATATATTAATAAATAATAAATAACCTCTTACTCAAATATCCATCCTCAAATTGTCCTGGTGATATTCAACCCGAAATAGACCATGCTACTCTCGGGTCAGGTATATACTAATTATAGTTATGAGCTTAGACACCTAATCCAACAGGAACATCCCTCCACATCATAAAACTATCTCGAAGCGATGGTCGGGTCCATGTCACCTCTAAACTTCGGAGGCTTCATATAAATGAACTCACGGGATTGCATACCCTCGTGTCTTTGAGATCCTGCAATGTTGACGGCTGTTGTGGTTGCGGCAGCAGCTACCTTTGTGACGGCGGTATAGCGACGATAAAACTCCTTGTCAACACGCTCTGGACCAACCTAAATACTCTAGAATTGCCTCCGCCACACAAGCAACAACTATCACGTGGATCTCTTCCTCACTCGACCTGGTCCCGTAGTGCCACCAGCTCCTGATCTTAAACCTTCAAAGTCACTAAACTAAAAATGGACCCTAGAAAGATCAGGCATCATAACCCAACGACCAACATACTAGAACACCCTCCTATTAGCTCCCTAGTATCCTCGAGGTTATTCTTAAGTCTCATATGGATCTTGTGTTTTTAGTAGTACGAGCCCATACTACCTTCCACACCTATCTATAGTTGATTCAGAATTCATCCCAAGGTCCTAAGGCACCACACAAGACCATTCCTAGGCATGCTAACACCCATATGTTCCTACGATCTACAACTAACTCCCTAGGTACTCCTCCTAGGATTACCCTTGCTCCCACACTATGCTTTTGTGCATGCTTGTTGTACACAATATGGGTCAAATAGACTGTCGAATAATTGAATATGCCCTAAGTCCACACACAAACAAAGAACAGGAAGTAAGGCTAATTCGATCATTCTAAGGCTATTTAATCCCGACCATATACAACTAATCAGCATACACACAATAATAACACAATCAAAAAGCATATATCAGGTAAGCAAATTCCTATATCATAAGGGATCACAAGAATCAGGCATTACTATCCAACAGTTCCTAAAAGAACCTTAGCTTATCCACTAGCATGATTTCCTAATAGTTCACATATTAGAAAAATCAAAAACTCATCACATATAAAAACAAGTATGAGTATTTGGGGAACCACTCTCCCGTTCGGGCTTTGGCTGACTATACACACTGCATCTTCCTGTAAAACCGAAGGGAAGTCATGGCCCATGTTCCTTATCTCGATCAAATAATCAAAAAAACACATGACAAAAGATCGAGCTCATGCCCCTAACCCAACCCTTTTAATATAAATTCTTTTCCAAAAACATTTTGTGAAAACTCTCGGATCCTAGTTTGAGACTGGATTCACACAAGTGTTCCTCCAATTCGCTCAAACCAGGGCTCTGATACAAACTTGTAGTGTCCCAATTTTACATTCAAAAATCTTCTTTTTAGTAAGGTAAAACTTGCCAATTATAAAACCATTTTAAGAAAACCATTTATTCCCAATTACAATTATTGAAATCGGAGTATTATAATGAACACGAAATCGTCAATGTTGTTGATGAGTGTGTACATTCCCACCTTCGCCTTCCTACGATCACCGATGATGCCTAAAAAAAGTAGCAACTGAGTAAGAATAAAGCTTAGTGATTTTACCCAAAATACCCCATACGATAAACATACAATCATGCATAACGACCCACAATCATCAGATTGAAATGTCCAGGTCTGTTGGCCTACTGCCTCACCCAACCGCTCGTCTCGAGCCTACATGCCTACGGCCTACAGCCGTCCCGCATTGGGTATCTAGGCCTACAACACAAAGCAGGACCAACTCAACCCACTACTAACATATGTCGACATATAAACAAATAAGGATCAAGTAGGCTTATAATATAGGCAAACAACAATCATACAACTCACTGTCTCCTACTAGTCCTCACACAACACACTGTCCCACTACCAGCTAACCTCCATGAAATGTGTAACCATCAATGACCAGAAGTGAGATAGGCACCCGGACAGATGATCCTTCTCTAGAGCCACAACCAACCAAGGAACGGGCAAGAAAGCCTAGATCAAGAGTTCTCTAGCTATCCTACATGACTACATACAACCCCAAGGGCACTCCACTAAAATATAACCAGCAACTAAATGTAGGCATACAAATCTACATATCACTATGGCGTAGAAACATCCTATATACTAGGATACAAATCTAATAAATCACTATAACATAGCTACATCCTATATACGAGGATACAGATCTAACAGATCATTACAGCATAGCATCATCCTATATACCAAGATACAGATCTAACATATCACTACACTATAACAACATCCTATATACTAGGATACAAATCCAAGGAACGTATGACCGCATGTACTTAGAGGTGAGAAATTTATTGATGTGTTCAATTAAAATCTATGTCGAACAAATCAGAAATCGGGAAAAAAACTGTTGGACAATAAGTATGACTATGTTCAATGAATTTGTCTGCATGATATCTTAAAGAACAGGGGACTATATGATACCTTATCTAAATGGCACATCAGTATTTGACACTGGCTTTTAGAGAGCTACGATTGCTACTCAGGTTTTGAAGAACATTAACAATTATAGTTATTAGACTTATCCAAGTGGGAGACTATTGGATTAGGTGTCTAAGCCCATCACTATAATTGGTATGTACCTGACCCGATAATAGCATGGTCCATTTGGGTTGTAACACTCTAGAATAATTTGATAGGATGGATACTTGAAGAAGTGGTTATTGTGATTTATTAATATATTATAAGTATAAAATATTAATTGTGGAATCACATTATTTAATTAGTATTGATCAAGAATTAATTTGGTATTAATTTAGTGATCAAAAGAAACTAATTAAAGTTACGGTGACTGATTAAGTAAAACAGTAATTTTTGTAGTTGGACTCACGACCTTTGTTGATTAGAGTTGGACTAAACCTATATGCAAGTCCATAAACGTTTAGCCCAAAGGGCCTATGAAATATGAGGGGTCATGGAGGGCTAGGGTTTGGATGGATATAAACATAGACTATATAAGAAACCCCTAACACCTAAAATCGGTTACCCCATGCATACTAAGAGTTGCTAGACGATTTTGAGCTCCCAAACCTCTCTCTCAAGTCCATCCTCTTGTTCTTGGTTTGTTATAATACATTTGAGACGTCACACTTGAGGTGCTAGGCTCCTAAAGGTCAAAAACAAGCAAGCTACTACACAAGGTAATCCTCTAACTATTTTATGATTTAAATTGTTACCTTGCATGCTAGTTTAGGCTTTATGCTTTGGAAAACCAATGTTGCATGTATAATTAGAGAAAACTTAAATCCAAATCATTAGGGTTGTGTGTGCACCATATGACTGTTAGAGTACTTAAAATCCAACAAAACCATCCAAAAGCATGTCATAGTAAAATAGTCATCAGAGTATAATTCCCAAATCATAAAAGTGTGGAAAAACATGGGAGGATGCGTTGTGATCAAGTCGGGCCCTTACCTTTCGAGATGGAAGTACCTGAAACATAAACTTAAACCATAAGCAAAAAGCTTAGTAAGTTTCCCCCAAAATACCACATATCACATACATGCATAAGGACCTCGCCCATAGCATAACATGCCCCGCCCAGATCGTATAAAGGCCTTACCTACAACATAATGGGCCCCTCCAATACCAATATTTATAAAGTTTACATACACATGCAAGAGTCACAGAGAGAAGAAGCACATACAGGCCTAATAGTAAGTGTCACAAAGACAACTATCGTCCTACAAACATAATCCAGTGGGCTGACATTAGTGGCTTCGACCCATGAGTACAATGAAGAAACTCACTTTTCAAATGATAATCAACTACTCCTGCTCTCACTGTTAGTCGATATAAATACTACACCACACTTAGATAGTTATACAAGGTATTTCTTAATCTACCTTCCAAAGCTAAGGGTTTTGCCAAAATTCAATCGAAATCAAAGTCGAAGTCAAACACAGTTGGCCTCTACTTCGTGGTCTTCCTTGGTCGCGACATGGGCATAAGATGACAAAACAATCGACCGATCCCTTAGTCGCCACATCGTGGTGGCCTAGTGCCACGTCGTGGTGAGCAGTATGATTAGCTTAATCGAATTAAGCTGCTTTTAACTCAAAAGCAAAGGCTCAAAAATCTTGATTCACTCCTTCTCAATGACTTAATGGATAAAGTTTCAAACTTTACCCATTAGGACACTTTAATAAGACAAGATCTCCAAACCAAGGTCTAATAAGGGCAAAACTCATGACATGGTTAACCATTAAGCAGTTTTCCTCAACGTCCATAGCCAAATCAACTCTAGAAGGGTTTCAAATATTAGATCTAGCATAAAGTTGGGTGCTTTATAGACATGCATGTCCAATTCATGTATGGATTCCATTTTAGGTCAAAACGAGCAAAAAGGTGACCAAAATTCATGCAATGTTAAATATGTCAACCAACATCTAGATCCACAAGATATATTGCTCATGGGACTTAGAGAGTCATAAAGTTGCGACCTTTATCACATCAAATCAGCCAAACATCACTTTGGACCAAAATAAGCTAATAAAGCTAGCTCTCCAACCATAGAATCATCAAAATGGAGACTTGAGGACATACAAATGGTCCATAGAGTGATTCCAAGGATATGGAGAAGTTGTTGGTTGATCTTTCAACTAGCACCTTCTTCTCTTTCCTTAAAAATGCAATCAAATACCGCAAAAAGCTCAATATCACACAGGGAGGCTAGGGTTACGATTTTAGGTCTTGAGAGGGTGATGGAGGCGGAAACCTTAGCCATTAAGTCCTTCATATAGGGCAGAACAGTGATTAGGGTTTCTCCAAAATTGGTTGTCATGTCATGGCACCCATTGCCATGCCGTGGTGAGTCAATTAAACCCGCGGTCAAGAAAATAATGCCACGTCATGGTGAAGACCCAACACACTGTGGTAGCCTAAGAATAAATTTCTGAAATTTAAATGAATTGACCCATAACTGAAATGTGTGTTACAGTATTTTATCTTGATCATAGGTAATTATCTTATATATATCTTACATAACCCAATTATCGTTAATAATCAATTTTGTGTTTGCTTATGTATGATCATTACATAGTAGTTCATGAACTGGTGAAAATATTAGAAGATCAGATCAAGACTTCTAATTATAATAAAATTGGTAACCAACTGAATAAATCCATACTAGAAACTACACATAGGAAAAATGGGGATTCGAAGCTAAACGGAAGTGTTTTCTTAATCTTGTCTACAATTGTTTTTAATTGAGTGATTCATTTAAAGTTAATATGAACTTGCAAAATTAGATAAAACCTCATCTTTACTTATTGTTTTTAGGTTAATTTTTAGTAATTATCTTATTAGCTAAATATGTTACTTATGTTCGATACCCAACTTACCTAAACCATTCTACAAATTCGACTTGGTACACTACCTAAGTGCAAATATCTAGTTAAGTAGGTTGAGATTATAAATTTAAAACTAGGTAGTATATAAATTGCATATTAGTGACTATTTGTTTTATGTTCCTATACAGAAATAATTAATTAAAATTCATGGATATGTCTTGTTTTTTTTATGTATTTTTTCTTTTAGAATGGATACCATCTATATTATAACGTTATAATATTCATGCTTAATGCAGATGTATACGCCTAGTAAAATCTATAAATGAAGGGAGAAGATTATACAATCTTCAATCAAGAGGATGATAGAATTTAGCATGACCGGAAACACCAAACTAAGGCTAATTTTTAAGGCGCTAAGTGGGATCCTAAAAGAATGCAAAAGCTTCTAATAACCTTTTAATTGTAAATATTATCCCTAAAAACTAAATTACATTTAGTGGCACATCTTTCTTATGCCATTATATTATACTTTTAGTGGCATATTTTTTATGCAAATTATATCTAATTGGAAATTCCAATTTTCACATTAGCGCTTCTGATTCCCCCTAAAATTAAAAGTGTTTCCATCTCTCCGGTGTTCAAAACATAGAGATACGTCAATTTAGGGTTCTTTCAAATGTTTCCATCGCCCTCCGATCCTCACCGCTTCATTCACCTTTCTCTGCCACTTACGTTGGTCACTGTCACCATTGATGGTGATCACCATTTGTGCTACCTGTTTCTCCAATGCCTCCGTTTTATACTCTACCATCACCCGCCAACCATCGATATTGTTTGTCATCTATAGCATGCTCTGGTTCAAACACTCCTTCCGCTGTTTTGAAATGTCATGATTCCTTCAATCAATCCCAAATCCTAATTAACAATTTTGCAATCTGGATATGGTTGACTTGGTGGAGCTCATATATATAAACTTAATTTCATTTTTTCCTTTTAATAGTCTATGATGTTCATATTTTGCAAAAATATTATCATGTAAGAAGAACAATGCCAAGTATCGTAATTAGTTGTTATCCTCTCAACCTAGAGCTTCCCATCCTTTCTGTTTCAAAAGCAATCTATTCAAAGCTTATCACCCAGAAGGAAGGAATGATACTAAATGGATGCTCCTTTTAGGTGGGTCTATTTTTATAAATGTTTAATTTATTTTTCAATCGCCATAAGTTTAAGTTTTATATGATTAACATCATATGTTTATTGGATCAGGTCCTAGCAATATGTACTTATCCTTGAAAAGGAACATATCGCTGAAGAACTCAAAAGAAAATGCGGTATATATATATATATATATATATATATATATATATATATATATATATATATATATATATATATATATATATATATATATATATATATATATATATATATATATATATATATATATATATATATATAACTACTGATAGGAAGAAAAATATGTGTATAAGATGGAAAGAAAAACTCATTGAAAAACTCGAAAGAAAACATTGTAAATATTTTTTTTCCATTTTTCGATATAACTCTTGGTAGGAAGAAAAATATGTGTATGCTAGTTCACTTTTCTTTTTTCATAATCTAGTATAGGGTTAAATGCAAGAAAAAGCAATGTAGTTTTTTTAATTTGTTTATTATAATATCCACATTTCATTTCTTCATATTAAAACATAGTGGTATTCTTAAATGTTTTATGTGATGTATTAATAGGAAATTATTCGAAAGTTGGATAAACAAGATGAGCAATTATGCAAAGTTCGATGTCAATCAAGTTTCGTGTTACTTCCCCAATAAGTAATAGTTTTATGTTTGATTATTACTAGCACACAATTTAGACTTAATAATATTTAATGAAGCATTTTGTCTTGTATATGTTGAAAATATTGTTGTTAAACAAGTTACATTTGAATTCAAGTAATGATGACGTGTTTTCTATTTATTATCTTAATTGTATTTTTATTATTTTATATTATATTAGAACTTTTAAAAAAATAAAACCCATATTTTTTTGACAAGTGAAAAACAGAATCAAATTACTTATGAAAGTTCAATACATATCGATTGAAGGCAAACGGGCAACAAGCTGCGCCGCTAGCCCTTTCTGGATGGCAAAACCAATTCTTTTGAAAACAACATTTGTGGATCTAGGAGATATGACATTAGAATGCATGACCCGTTGGACTCTATTAACGAGCTCCACCGCCTCTGGTGCTCGAAAACCAAATGTATCGAATGCAAAATGAACAAACACATGTTGATTTTCTATACATGCATTATCGTGCTTTACCACTTTGCATGCAGCGGCTTTCAAAGCGGCATGCCCAGCTGCGAAACCTCCGCTCCCTAAACCAACGAGAAGAGATACACCAATAAGATCCACGCACGCATGCTTCCCTCCTATCCATCCAAAGACCAAAATGTCAGCCGGTCTAAGTGTGGGCCTGCCATCCTGCGGGTCCATCAAAAAGTCCACTGGCGCTTCTTTCTTCACAGAAATACCAGCACGCCGACAAGCATCAAAGAGAACATCTCGAACCACATCATGTCTATACTTGAAACCAGGGAGCTCTCTACAATGAACCGCATGAAAATAGTATTTATATTAACAATTAACTATTATATTAGTAGCATAAAAATGCCATTAAAACCAAATAGTTTTATAGTGACATAAAAAAAGTTCAACTAAAACCTCATAAGGCTGCAACGATACAACCAAAAGTGTTACTAAAGCCCTTTAGTGGCAGTCTTTTAGTGTCGTTGATTGTCAATGGTGCTTTTAATGGAACCTTTTTTTAGTGGCACTTTTTCTATGCCACTAAAAGCCATTTTAATTTTAGTGTATCTTATGCTAAATAGTTAGAAAGGAAAAACAAAATAACTCCATCCATCTAAAAGGAATTTAAATCACACTCCAACAAACTAGATGAATAAATTAGTCTAGAGAAAGTGATATGTTAATTTTATCAATCTTAAATTTATAACATATTTATTAGAACTATGAAATACACAATTTGGCAAGTTTAGTCAATCGCATAGTAGTATATATGAGGTAATACCGAGTTGTCGAACTCTTAGGGAACGAGTATGATGTGATTATGAATGTTTTAATATCAGTTAAACTAAAGTAACAAAGTACCAAAGGTGATTTGTACTAAAACTAAGTTCGACGAAATGAAACTAACTAGAAATTGGATCAGAAACAAGAATGATAAAGTAATTTTACTTAGATTCATTTTACCCTTCAGTTATGGTAGATTTCTCAATAGATAATGGATTTAATTTCATTGTCTACCGATTCCTAGACTGACTAATTCTCATGGTCTGATTATTAATCCTATGATTCTAAGGACTTTTGATTACAATGGTCGGATAAATTAATTATGCTTATTATCAGTATTCAATTGTATTATGTAAGACTTGATCTTTTTCTAATTGTATTCAATAGTCTTTGAAAGTCAATCGGCTATAGTAAATGTCTACAATATTTAACTATCCCTATGATTTGGTTTATCACTAGTCATACAATCTTAAAAGTCATAAAAAAAATATATGATTCAAGTGAATACAATTAAAATGGTAAACTATGTTGAAGATTGATTCAAAGTTTCTCAGGAAAATAATAACTCTCGTGACTGGCTTAGTAACTGCTAGAAGGCTTTCAATTTTTCTACAATTACATAAGTCCTTCCATATTTCGAGCTTTTACTTTTCAGTTGTAAAACTCTACTATTTATAGTTGCCTTCTGTTCTGATTTTGTTCATCAATAAAATCACGAGAGTTCTCATGCACTTCTTTTTTCATTCTATTAAGATCCAACATGGGTATCATAGCTTGGTCACTTATCCAAGTCTCAATCTGTGACTCTCAAATGACACAGAATAGCAGCAACGCTACTAGCATGTCACAACCACAGATTCCTGTCTTCAAAGGGGAGTCCTATGAATTTTGGAGCACCAAAATGAAGACCCTTTTCAAGTCACAAGACTTATGGGAATTTGTTGAAGTAGGTTATACAGAGACAAATGCAGATGAAGCCCGTCAAAAACATAATCAGAAGAAAGATGCTAAAGCCTTATTCTTTATTCAACAGGAAATAGATGAGACCATCTTCCCTATAAATGATGCAGCAGTCACATCAAAGGAAGCTTCGGATATTCTCACGACTGAATACCAAGGATCAGCCAAAGCTATTACAGTCAAATTCCAATCCTTGAGAAGACAGTTTGAGACTTTAAACATGAAACCAAATGAAGCAGTACAAGAATATCTATCAAAAGCAGCATCCATAGTGACACAGATGTGTGCCTATGGAGACAAGATTTCTGATGAAATTGTGGTGGCCAAAGTTCCAGGAGTTTACTAGTCAAGTTTGATCACGTAGTGGCAGCAATCGAAGAATCAAAGGACTTGAAGACTTTGACCTTTGATGAGTTAATGGGGTCACCACAAGCGCATGAGGCAAGAATCAACATGAATCACAAATAAGAACAAGAACAAGCCTTTCAGATCCAAAGGCAGCAAAATAGATTTTCTGGCAGTAGAGGAAGAGCAAGAACATCATCATTTCGAGGTCATGGATGAGGCATATCATGGGGAGCAATCGTTCGATGGTGAAATTGTTCTCTATTCAAGGATGACAGGAAATAGAATGTTTCCTCTAGACTTTTCTCATAAAGATAGTTACATGATGAGGAACAGCAGGGTTGATGAATCGAAACTTTGGCGTTGTAGATACGGGCACCTACATGAAAAAGGATTAAAGTTGTTGTCAAATAAGCAAATGGTAAATGGATTACCTGCCATACATGACTCAAAACATGTATGTGAAGGATATGTTCTAGGCAAGCAATCACAAAGGTATTTTCCAAAGGGCAAGGCGAGATGAGCAACTGAGAAATTGGAATTAGTGTGTGCTGACATTTGTGGTCCAATGAAGAACGAATCTCACTCAGGCAATAAGTATTTCTTGATATTCATTGATGAGTTTACCCGTATGTGTTGGGTATATTTCATTAGAACAAAATCAGATACCTTAGAACACTTTAAGAAATTCAAAGCTCTTGTTGAAAAACAAGGAAACACTACAATCAAGACTCTATGGACTGATAGAGGGGGAGAATTCATGTCACAGGAATTCATTACTCTATGTGAGAAAGAATGGATAAGAAGAGAGATGACAACTCCACATACCCCAGAGCAGAATGGGATTGCAGAGAGAAAGAATCGAACCATTGAGGAGATGGCTCGATCAATTTTGAACACAAGCAAGCTACTTGATGTTTATTGGGCTAAATCCGTTGCTACCGCTGTGTACCTAATCAACATATCTCCTACAAAAACTGTATAGAATAAAACACCGTTTGAAGCATGGTATGAAATCAAACCTACAGTCACTCATTTAAGTGTTTTTGGCTGTGCATGTTATGCATTAGTCACATCTTACAGACACAAGCTAGAGGACAAGTCCAAGAAATATGTTTTTGTGGGATACTGTACACAATCAAAGGCCTATAGACTCTTTGATCCCATAAACAAGAAAATTGTTGTTAGTATGGATGTAGTCTTCGAAGAATATGCAAGTTATGACACTACATAAGAAGAAGTCAATACTTTAGTTCAACCTGGGTTACTTGACGAAGAAGTTCATGATCAAGCAACCAATTCCTCAAACATCTCATCCTCGAGTTCAAGGTCCTCGCATGGAGTGTCTTCACAAGTTACTCCTCCAAGATCAAACACAGCATCCTCTAGCAGCACATCACCAAAAACAACACCACTCAAAACCAGAACATTAGTAGATATTTATGCAAGTACAATGGCACTATTTGCGGGTGATCCTACATCAACGAATGTTGCTCTTCAAGATGATAGATGGAGAAGAGCAATGGAGGAAGAGATTGTTGCTATTAAGAAGAACAATATTTGGGAACTCATGGAACTACCATCTGATAAGTACCCTATATCACTAAAATGGGTGTTCAAAACTAAGTTCAAAGTTGACGGGAGCCTACAAAAACACAAAGCCAGATTAGTCGCACGAGGTTTTACAAGAACAATGTGTGGATTATGATGAAACGTTCTCGCCGGTGGCACGGATAGAAACAATATGATTGATCCTCGCATTAGCAGCACAAAGAGAGTGGGAAGTCTATCAATTTGATGTTAAGTCGGCTTTCTTGAATGGAGATCTTAAAGAGGAAGTCTTTGTTCAGCAACCTAGAGGATTCATAGTAATTGGGCAGGAGGAGAAGGTATATGGAATATGGTATATGAAGTCAAATAAAACTATTGTTGGAAGGCTTTACAGACAATGACGGGGCAGGGTCACAAGAAGATAGAAGGAGCACAAATGGAAATTGTTTCAATGTGGGAACTGGAATTATCTCATGGTTATCAAAGAAGCAAGAAACCATTGCATTATCCACAACAGAGGCTGAGTATGTGGCAGCCTCAATCACAACATGTCAAGCAATATGGTTAAGAAAACTTATGAATGATCTCATGCAAGAACAAACTGAAGCAACCGTGATCTACTGTGACAATCAATCCGTGATTGCAATGACAAAAAATCCTGTCATGCATGGTCGAACCAAGCACATAGAAATTAAGCATCATTTCATAAGAAAGCTAGTGGCAAATGAAAGCATCAAGCTGAAGTTTTGTAGAACTGAAGAACAACAAGCAAACCTGTTTACGAAAGCTCTTCCAGTAGCTCGTTTTGAATATCTTCGTGCAAAGATTGGTGTTGGTACCTTTGAATCAAAGGGGAGAGTTGAAGATTGATTCAATGTTTCTTAGGAAAATAATAACTGTCGTGACTGGCTTAGTAACTACTAGAAGGCTTTCAATTTTTCTGTATTTACTTAAGTCCTTCCATATTTCCAGCTTTGACTTTTCAGTTGTAAAACTCTACTATTTATAGGTGTCTTCTGTTCTCTTTTTGTTCATCAATAAAATCACGAGAGTTCTCTTGCACTTCTTTTTTCATTATGTTAAGATCCAACAAACTAAACTACGTAGATCTCAACTATAAGTAATAAAAATTGAGCTCTAGTACATACGGAACTATGATCAAGCAAACATAATCAATAGACAACTAATAAATCCAGATCTTCGAAATCAAACCATAACCTAAGGGTTGATGTACTCTAATAAAAAATATTAGGGTTTTTAGCCCATAATCTAAGATAAGAAACATACATGAAACGTAATAAAGTTGCTAGATATGATAACAAAAGCAAAATGAATGATTCCCACTTGATTTAACCCTTGATTCTTCAAAATTTTGCTCCAATCGTGAACTCTGATCTCGAATTTCGCTCCTAAAATGGTTATGGTTGCTCAACTATGAGTACTCTTTTATGTCTATCTTCTAGGTTAAGAATATGTCTATTTATAACCTTCCAAAAACACCAGTAAAACGTGTGGCGTAGGTCTATAGAACATGTCACGTATATGAAGTCTTCATGTATCCGTCAATTCAACCAACACAACATGTCGTGTATAAGTCTAAAGACGCATCACCTAAAATATTCATTCCAACAATTGACTTTTTTTCATTGATTCTAATCCAAAAATCCAACAACTATCTCCTTTTAGTCCAATATTCTCCAAAATATCAATTTAGAACATTATAAACACATTTTATCTTAATTTTCATCGAAATACAACTTAAATATAAAGATACCGCGCAAAATGCATGTATATATTATCAAAATACATACACTTAGACTTTGTTTATACTCAAGCAAACTAGAATCATTCATTCCAAAATCTCAAGTCGTCCCTAATATCAAATCCAATAAAGCATCAGTTATCGAAGTTACAAAAGAACAACTCAAAAAAAGACATCACCTATATTCAGAACAGGCATATATTTATATTGCGGTGCTCTTTAACTTTTCAAAATTCAAATCGTCCTCAATATCAATTCAATAAAGCATCGGTTATCAAAGTTACAAAAAGAACAACTCAAAACAAGACATCGCCTATATTCAAAATCATGCATATATTTATATTGCGGTGCTCATTAACTTTTCAAGTTTCAAATACTTACACTCATACAGCTACCCATCAACCTGAATTTCACTCATTTTTGCATTTGTTAAAAATATACCCATAAAAAATCCTTCAATCTCAAAAGGTGTTTGCCAAATTTACAAGCTTCTTATACTTAGATTACATTAAATAAACTAACCAACTCTACTGCTTAAACTTTTCTAACTACATAATATCATTATCTTTTTCCTTCATTTTTTTTATTTTTTTCAGCTATTTTTTTTTTCTTTTCTTTTAGCAAAGTGCAAAGAATCATGCATAACAATGTTATGTTCCTGGATCTAAGGATGTAGTTTTCAAAAAAAATTGATTTTATCATACAAAAAAGTTTAACGATCTAGTTTTGTTCGTTTGTCTTCTCATTCATTGTATTTTGATCACTAATTTATTATAAAAAGAAAAGTTTTATTTCTTTTGTGAAAACAAAACTAAGTATATACCATATATTATTTGTTATTACTACTGGAGTCTCGGTATGACATTGGATAAAACTCATGTAATGGAATTCCAACAGTTTTATTTGCATTGAACTTGTGAGGGTGTGACTATGGATTTCATGATTTTCAATGAACCTCATATATTTTTATTTTCATACGGATTACCGATGGACTTTATTATGTCACGGAACCATTACTAGATCGTTTAAAAATAGATGAAATCTAAATCTTTTTTTTTCTCAAGGTATTAATCGGCATTTCCAACAGTTTTATTTGTTGTAAGATCCAGTTTCTTATATTGTTATAGTACATATTCCCTTTAGAGCGAGCAGTGAAACACCCCTATTTCAGAAGCTCAATTGATGATGGGAATTCAACACATGGGATGCCTACTAAAACCCTCGAGTTAAAAAGATGAAGAAGCCATCAGTTAAGCCTCCTCCACCATAGAAGTAAGGTTAAAATTCTAGTATACTTTCTTAAAAGATGAACATTGTTATGTCCTTTTTTTATCATTTTTGTGATCCCTATAAATATTCCACGAACATGTGGTTATCTTACCAAAACTAGCAGCGTTTTACTGGAGAAATTTATTGGTGGATGCATCCACCCAATATTTTTTATATTTTATTGTTATTGTTTATTTGAGATTATGTTCAGATCACGTACCATATCTTATTAGGTGAGACTGGCCCCATCTCTAGATTGCCAATTGCATTATTTGTATTATAGTAAGTGACAATGCGTCTAAAACAATAATAAATAAAAAAATTTAAGTTCCACCACTAGTTACATACTTACAATACAATATAACAAGGGTGTTGCTATTAAAACACCTTTTAAATACTCTATAGACATCTTTATCAAAAATCAACCAATAAGTAATTATTTTTAAATATAGATCCTTCCTAATAAATATAGATCTTTTTCTTACATGATTATTTTAAATTAAGTTTTATTTCATATTTTTTTGATTTTTTTTTATTAAATTATAGATAATATTTATATTCAATAATAAATGCATATCAATTTCATTAATTAACTTTCCTTCTAATTTTAAAATTACCAAATTAAAGGTTCATTAATTTTCTTTATTTCTTTATCTAGATTATTTGTCTGAATTTAAAAGAGAAAAAAAAACACTTTAATTTTTATAATTCAATATTTTCTTATTTTTCTTATAAATTCTTACTTTTAAAATGTTTAGAATTATGTATTTAACTTCTTTTAAATAAACTCATATAATACATGAATCTTACACCTAATTTGTAAATAAACATTCAACAAATTGTATGTGAGTCGTCCCACTTTACGTTCATTTATCTAATTAATGAAAATAATATAAATAATAGTTCTCTTGTTAATTTAGTTAAATGAACGAATATAAACAATAACTATGTTCATGAATATTCGTTTATGTGTGTTTGATTATGTTTGTTCATTCATGTTATTTTGTTTATATTTATTTATGTTTGGTTATTAAATTCATATACTATTATATTGTAAGAACGAGTGAAGTGAAATTTCTAAGATGCTTAAGTTTTATAATTTTTTGAATTCTTAAAAATACCAAAAAGTGACTTTTAAAAATACAGTTAACATATAAGAAATGTTAACAGACATTTTTTATGTTTCTATTATGATTTTTATTTTCTTTCATGTGTTTTTTTATATTAATTTATGTTTGTATTGATTCATTTATGATTTTTTTAGGTTCGTTCGCTTATAATTATTGATGTTTCCTTAAAATTTTAAGAAATTTAAACAAACCAACACTTTTAAAGTAATTTGCAAAACAAGCAAAATTGAAAAATAAATTTTATTCATTTATATATTTTTGGATAATTTGTTCAATAAAATTAAATGAGCAAATACATATGAACTTGGTAATCGATCGATTTGTTTAGGGCTTTAATAATAAACATAAGTTCTAAATGATGATGTCGAATACAGTAAAAAATAAACGTCCAAACACGTGAATTGTTCCGCATACATATCTTATGAATTGATTATACATAAGAGAGATATCAACGGTGACTTTTGAATGGTATCAACATCAAGTCGGATACGCATATATATATATATATATATATATATATATATATATATATATATATATATATATATATATATATATATATATATATATATATATATATATATATATATATATATATATATATATATATATATATATATATATATATATATATATATATATATATATAGAGAGAGAGAGAGAGAGAGAGAGAGAATCATTTTAGTTATTTTAAGAAAGTAATTAACTCATTATATCTTCAACATGTAATATGTATTAATTACTTTCTTAAAATAACTAAAATGATTGGTCCAGAATCAATCATACATGTATACAATAGATAGTGAAAACAAAATAACCTAACCCTATATATATATATATATATATATATATATATATATATATATATATATATATATATATATATATATATATATATATAGAGAGAGAGAGAGAGAGAGAGAGAGAGTGTGTTAGATTCAAATGTTTTCACTATCTATTGTATGTCTGTATAATTGATTCTGGACCAATCATTTTAGTTATTTTAAAAAACTAATATATATATATATATATATATATATATATATATATATATATATATCCTTATTCTAATAAAAAAATAGTTTTATTCTCCTTTAGACATTCGTCACCCTATTAGGCCTCCTAATTAATGTATATTTTATTTTTCTTTTGTCATGTGTCACCCTATTATGTCTCCTAATTAATGCATGCCACTTGCCAACCTATTAAATCTCTATTTCAAATTTTCAAATTTTAAATTTGTCACTTTAATTACATTAAATTAATAATATTAGAATAAAAATTAAAATAAAATTAATATAAATTATAAAGTGATATAATTTCATATATTTATTTAAATAAATGGTTATAATTTTATATAACTAAAAATATCTCTTAATTAATACTTTATTTAAAACAATTGATTAATAATTTTGAATTTTCATACTATAAAAGTTTAATTAATTTTGTAACCGTGGTTTCCACGGGTTATAAACTAATATATATATATATATATATATATATATATATATATATATATATATATATATATATATATATATATATATATATATATATATATATTACTTTTTTAAAATAACTAAAACGATTGGTCCACAAATGAAAACGAAAAAATATTAAGAACTGTAGGAACCACTTATTTTGGTCTATTCTTTCAAACTTATTTTACAAAAAAACTTTGCAAACTCTCTCAAACTCTCCCAACAACACTTTCATCTTTTATTATATCAGATTTACACATTACACAAACTCTATCTTCTCCCTTATCTCAAACTTGAAGAACATATAAACATTGCCGCCAGCCACTACCCCCTGCTATTGTCGCCTCTTACCGTTGGCGTACCGTCGCTGCCTCAGACCACCGACAAACCACCGCCATCAGATCGACAAGCTCCGGCTGGTTCCAGATCTACAATTCCAACATCAGATCTACAATTTTCAACTTCAAATCTACGAATTTATTTTTCAGATCTATGATTTTCATCTTCAGATCTACGACTTTCATCTTCAGATCCACGATTTTTGTATTCAAATCTACGACTTTCATCTTCAGATCTACCATTTTTGTCTTCAGATCTACCATTTTCTCTTTCAGATTTATGAGCTCCGGTGAGCGATGATAACCACCACCTTCGTCCATCACTGTCACCGCCAACGGAAACACGTATCTAACAAGATCTATTGAAAATACTTCCATATCCGTTGTCGATCGCCACCTGGTCTAAGATATGGAGTCACAAAATTTGTATCATCTTCATTTTCCCTCTTTAAAACGCAAAACATCTTAATTCTAGTGCGATTTGGTCAAAGTTGATACCACTATCAACTTCATTTCCACCATCGCTACCACCACTGATGTCACACCACAACCTCTTACTGTCGACATTATGTTCAGATCTAGTCAGATCTGGTGTGTATGGTTCGATTTTACTAGATCTGGTTTATGTTGTGCTATTTCATGCATATATCTGAAGCTATAATTAATGGGTTTTATGCATAAGAACAATCCTATGTGCTCATAGAAACCCTAATGCTTGGATCTAGGTTTCTCTATTGTACATGATTTGAATCCAAGACTAATAAACTTAGATCTAACATATTATAAACTGAATTAGGGTTTAGAGAATTACCTTTGATTGTTATATAGCAATAACAATTAATTCCTTGCTTGGATTGGCTTCAAAAGCTTAGTGCTTCAAGTGCTGCACCTCTAATGGAGTCACAAACACCATATACAACTTAGATGAAGAGGAGAAGAAAGGAGGTTGCCCAAAAACGACTAGAAACCCTAGAGAATCAGTTGTCCACGTTTTTGGGGCCTAAGGGGTCCTTTATATACTTGTGTGGGCTGCTAGGGTTTCAGTCAAAACCCTAATGGACAGCTTAAACTCTAAGCAGCCCATGGAACCTTCTGGATAAGGCCATGGACGAAAATATGATGGGCTTCCATCATAATTTCGTTCACCCCTTGTTCCTTTAGCATTCCTTAGCCCAATAACTCAACTATCCAATAATTGCAGTCCAGTCCCCTAAGTTTAATTAATCTCTTTTAGCCACAAAATTAATTCATAATTAATTATTGATTAATATTAATTAAACAATATGATTTCTCCTTTAATATATTATTCTCATAATATATTAATAAATCATATTTAAACCTCTCTCTCCTTAATTCACCCTACATATTGCTATGGTGAAGGCAACCCAAAAGGACCATGCTCATAATCGGGTCAAGTACATACCAAAATAGTTATGGACTTAGATACTAATCCAACAGTCTCCCACTTGGATAAGTCTAATAACTATTTTCCGTATGACTTCAGAACCTGATCAGCAATCGTAGCTTTCAAAAGCCGCTGTCAACTCTGATCTTATCAGATAGCGTGTCCTCTAGATAAGGGATTATATATTCCTCCATTCTCAAGATATCGTATAGACAAAAGACATGAATTCCAATCATTCTCTCTATACTGTTTCCCGACTTCCGATTTATGACGACTGATAACAGACTACAATTGAACACATCAACTTAGTCCCGGCTTGGCCAAGCGCTTAGGTGTCATCACTAAATCATCGAGAGGCCCACATATATCGCTTTTATCCCACTTTGGGTAAAAGGAATGGATAAACTTCGACTCAAATGCTCGCTTGCATTTACTGATCGAATCACACACAACAATAAGTTTTATAACACCAAGTTACTGGTGCGTTTACTTATTATCAATTTGCAACCGACCAACAAATAACAACTCACATGTCTCGATTTCAAGAATATACAATATTATCGTCTCACTAATCACTTGTGATAAATCCATGAAGTGATCCAAGTGAGCGTGGGTTTAATCCAATACTCTAATCTTATCAAAGCACTCATGAACTCTGCAGCAAACTTGTGCTATGTCTAAACACTTCAGACAATCTACAGACAGATTCATGACATTCTTTATTCATACCTACTCCCAACGTACGATCGACTGTGGATGTTTGAATAACCTAGTTATTCTGGAAGTCAAAACATGCAAACTGAAACATAATAATAATACTTAATGCTATATGGCCCCAAACTTGTGAGAGTAAATAAAACACTTCTATTTAACCACCATATTGATTACTCATTATTATCATTTAATGTTTCGGATAGTCAACTCATTACTTGAATTACAACAACAATTGTCCCATGCTCTAAGCATGCACACCTTGTTTCCTATGGTCCATGCTTTGTGAAATACATCAACTGAAAACTTTTCCAATGATGGTCATTTCACAATTCCTTAATCCTAATTGTTAGTGTAAGAACACAAGGTTCTTGCCACTACTAGAATATGCTAGATTCTAACATTTTATGCAACGATCCTTTTGCAAAATCATAGCACAAAAGTCACCAAGAATTGGCCAATGAAATTACAAAGTACTCTATCGGAAATTGTTACAAGACAACTCTTTAGACGTGAAGTCTCACATTCAAAGTGCATTCCTTTGAACATCCTTCTTGCATAAAAGTTTCTAATCTAGGCATAAACTCTCAATATCCAACTCCCAATATGGAAACATTCCCACATTTGCCATATGACAACTCATTCTTAATAGAATCTTATCTATTCATAATAATGTCGATATGGTCCATCCAATACCATACTTCCAACTACTCACAAGCGACCAATCCACAACGAACTTTGGATCGTCCTTTGATAGTTGTTTAATAATTTTAGTCAAAACCAATTCTAGCCCTTTTTCCCTCTTAATGCGCTAGACATTTGGAAATTTTAGAATGGTAAAATATTATAGGATTTGCAATCTATCCTATACCCGAAGCGTATGGGACACGATGCATAATGTCTTACATAAAGATATGATACTTTACCAATCTTTTGCCATAATATTTTATGTGTCATGTTCTCACAATTCGAACTATGAAGAGGGATGCCGTAATCATAATCGAAATTTGAGAACACACAATGTATCCTTTGACTGAAAATATTAAAATTTCTCAATCTAAGCTTTAGATATTGAAACGAAGTATAATATTCTCTCCCTTAATTATAGTAAAAACAATTTTTCAACCCATGCAACTTTGCAAATTGAATCTTTGTTTTTCTATAATTAATATTGCTAACTTGCAATACTCGCCATAATAATCATACAAACATAACACTTATGCTCCCACTATCATGATGATTATTATCATATAAGCATAACACTTATGCTCCCACTAGCTTTGACATGTATTCAGAAAACAAATGAACTTTCAGAAAACAATGCCTATTGAATTTCTGAAATTCTTATTTCTAATACCAGATGCTTCGATAAGCCTTTATCTAGGCTTCTTAACCTTATACACCTTTGTCTTAGATGGCTCATATGTGTGTTTAAACAATTCAGAACTTATGTTACTAAGTTCCAAATGTTGAAACTAATTGCCAAATCTCATAATTCGAACTATGGAAAGGGATGCCGTAACCATAATCGAATTTTGAGAATACAATTTTCACAATCGCTATCTTCTTAAAATCTCTCTTAGTGAAAGCATTTCCTCACAGTCATTTTCATGAAGGAGGGAATCTTATGACACTTAGATTTTATGGTGTATGAGTTCCTATCCATGTGAATTTGCCAAAACCAAGGTTTGCGACAAATCCAAACTTATATGGACTGAACTTTCTTAATCTTGATTTCTTGCCTTATGGTAACACGAGTGCCCACCATGTCTTCCAAGTAGTTTAGTAACTTGTCCTTACATATCAATGTACTTTCCATCGACTAAGGCTCTAGTATGCATTCAAATGAGAACTCATAGAACTCACATATGCAATTAACTCAATTGGAATGGCACAAAAACAAAATAATGTCAGCACGATAGGTTGCAAACCTTAAGTCGTGTGCTAGTGATGATCGATAAGGTATATTCTTGATTTGTTCTTGAAACCTTTCAAGACCATTATGAATCCCACAGACTCCTTGACATATAAGATTCTCTTGTCAAGAAAAATTTCTTGACAAAGCAAATATTCAAGAGTTAGTGTAGTTCTTATCAAGACAAAACACTTCACAAATTGGTCCTAGTTGGTCTTTGTCTTATCCAAGACATCACAACTTACCAATTTCTAATGTGCAAGAATAAGAAAAGTTTTCCAAATTCCACATTTGATGAGTGTTATAAACCTACTTAAGACTTGTCACTCAATGTCACAATCTTGGAGTATGACTCTAAGACTTGATATTGGAACGAAGTATAATTGACTCTTTGATTTAACCATTTCTATAATTCTCGATTCCTCTTCTTAGACATGCAAATGTACTAAGACTCACTTAGAGGATCAATTGAGATATGGTTCTTAATCATTAAGACTTCATCATAAAACACAATAAAAGGTACTCTCCCTTCTTCTTAGAATGGAGAAACTTTTATCTTTCTGCCTTCTTGATTCTTCTTATTCGTTCTGCTATTGATTGAAACTATTTCAGTTAACTCAGAATTATACTCAATCTTATAAGTATAACCATATTTACTAAACTTTAGTAAATCATGACGAATATCTTTGTCACTCTTGTGGTAGACTTGATCAACGTACGACCTAGTGTACTCGATCTCCTAGTCCTTCAATTGACACTTTGTCAAAGAATTAGTCTAAATTTACCAAATGTGAAAGTTTTTCATTCATCATACAATACACATTGCATGATTCCAAGTTTCTGTCCAATTGAAACTTGGGTGATGAGAAACTCTCCCTATTTGGTAAACTTTTGATATGTCCACAAATAACATAATTAAGAATCAAATCAATTGTTGCTAATAATAGAAACATTCAAACATCAATTTTTTCATACCTGCCATTGCAAGGATAAATAAATAAGATAAAGTCAAAATTCATTTTATTGCGGAAAAAATTTGTCCTTACAATGCAATTCAATTGAAAAACTATGTTATTACATATTTCTTAACAATCTATTCTAACTCCAAGTAGTATCTCAAGAATCCATTCTTCAAGTAATGCGATCGAAATCCATTTCTTCACGATTAGATTCAGCTCACTTCTTCCCTTAAACTTCCTCTCTTTTCTTCGATCCTACAAAACATCAAAATGAAATCTTATCACATCATGTATTAAGAATCTAGAATAGGAACTTAAAACAGTTAGATAATGGATTTTACCTGAAGTAGAGCCAAACGTCTTGACTCTCCCATCTCTTAGATCTCTCAGGTAGTTAGGGCAACTTCGTCTCCAATGCCCTTTCTCTTGGCAATAAAAGCAAATGGACTCCTTTGGCACAACACATCAGACAATCACAGACTTAGTTCTTTCTGGACTTCCAATGTTGCCAGTGTCCATTGAAGTTTGGGAGTTTGATTCACCAGACAAATTTGCTTGACCTGCACGCCAAATCATTGCTGATTCAGCAGCTATAAGCAAATAGGTGAGATCAATTAGGGTCATGTCGTGGTCCATCATACAGTACTCTCTAACGAACTCACTATATGATTCAGGAAGTGACTGAAGAACCCAGTCAACAGCCAACTCACTTGAAATCTCGACACCCAACATGTTTAACCTATCAATGTGTGACTTCATCTCTAAGACGTGCGCACACACAGGTTTCCCATCTTCGTGTTTACTTGCCAAAAGGGCTTGAGTGAGCTTGAACTTTTCAAGCCTTTGAACTTGTGGGTCAGGGAGAATGATTGGAGGAGGTGGAGGAAGTGAAGCATGACTCTCATTTCCTTGATCGTATCTCGGAACGTCATCTTCATTTGGAAAGCTTGTTCCAAAGGATTTGGGAAGACCATTGTAAGATGTAGACATCTACAAAACGGGAGAAAATTCAAGTTAAGTTGATTAGAACTCTTGATGCAACACCCAAATGAAACATCAAGCTAGGATCCAACACAATACTCTATAACCTAGAAGAGGGATGCCGTAATCTAGTTGCAGAATATTTGAAGGTAGGTAAATGACGATTTACCAATTTCCACCATGAAAAACAAAAAGGAAGATTAAGTTTTAAATGAATTGAAACTCCTAGATCTTTTGAGATTCATTGAACTTTTCAATGGCATGTTTAATCTCGATTATGCCCTACTATTTGTGACTAGGATGCCGAGGATCACAAATAAGGTGTGAATAACCATACGAATCACGTTGTGCACCCAATGCTACAATCACCTAATCAATGTGCCGGTTAGCCACACACGCTCCATTGATCTATGACAAACATCGAGTCACCCTTCGCTACCAATGTCATCCCTAAATTAGTGTGCCGGTTAACCACACACGCTCCACTAACGTTTGACAGGGGTACGAAGTGTAATTCTATGGATTAGCATACAATTTCACATTTTTCCTAAAGTAACTATGATTTGGGAATTTGAAAAAGCATTTAGTTACTTTGTACTTCATTATACTTATAATGGAAGGTTTCTGTCCTATCCTACCCGTTCGGCTAACGACCCTCCACTAGTCAAGAGTGCGGTGGGTAAGAGTGGATACCCATTCAATCGTCATTTTATAGGCAATTTCCTTAAACACCCCTTATAGACCAGCTTCATGAATGAGGCCTACTAACGGTAAGACTGACTGATTACTCATACATATACAATATTAGACTTTTAATGTTATATATAGTATAGGATGTATTTTACACTTTTAAAATACTAGGTGGTTTAATTTAGTGAATTTTACTTTTAATTTAATTAAATGTAAACCAAAACTTTATGGATTTATTAAATCACTATTAATTATACATGTTAATTAATTAATAAAACCATAAGGGTGAGATTTGAACTTTTTCAAATTACTAGGGTTTTAGAATTTAACATTTCAAAATTAAACTTTTAATCAACTTTTAAATCCCAAAACTTGAGGGCAAGTTTTGAGACTTTTCAAAACATAAGGGATCAAATAACAAATAACATAAATTAAACAATTAATTTCATAATTATCTATATTTGACCTAATCTTATTTTAGTCATTAGATAATTACCAAATAACTTTAAATAATCCATATTTATCACATAAACAACCAATATTTAAAAGATTTGAAATTATCTATTGTTTTGGCATGGATAAACACTTAATTAAGATAAAATTCGGATTTTAACTTCATAAAACAAATTAAGCATCAAGTCCAAGTCAAAATAGCAACCAAAACCCGAAAATTCCTCTGCCTGACGAACTGACTCGCCGAGTCAGACCTGGACTCGCCGAGTAGGGGTCAACTCGCCGAGTCCAGGAATTGACTCGCCGAGTTGAGTCGGGCAGGGGACAAAAAACTCGATTTTCATCAAATAAAGCAGTTAAGCATCACATACAACTGAAACCAATCAAGGCTCTGATACCACTGATGGGTTTTAGGCATAGAACAATCCTATGTGCTCATACAAACCCTAATGCTTGGATCTAGGTTTCTCTATTGTACATGCTTTGAATCCAAGACTAATAAACTTAGATCTAACATATTATAAACTGAATTAGGGTTTAGAGAATTACCTTTGATTGTTATATAGCAATAGCAATCAATTCCTTGCTTGGATTGGCCTTAGAAAGCTTAGTGCCTCAAGTGCTGCACCTCTAATGGAGTCACAGACATCATATGCAACTTGGATGAAGAGGAGAAGAAGAGAGGCTGCCCAAAAACGACTAGAAACCCTAGAGAATCAGTTCCACCCGTTTTTGGGGCCTAAGGGGTCCTTTATATACTTGTGTGGGCTGCTAGGGTTTCAGTCAAAACCCTAATGGACAACTTAAACTCTAAGCAGCCCATGGAACCTTCTGGATAAGGCCATGGACGAAAATATGATGGGCTTCCATCATAATTTCGTTCACCCCTTGTTCCTTTAGCATTCCTTAGCCCAATAACTCAACTATCCAATAATTGCAGTCCAGTCCCCTAAGTTTAATTAATCTCTTTTAGCCACAAAATTAATTCATAATTAATTATTGACTAATATTAATTAAACAATATGATTTCTCCTTTAATATATTATTCTCATAATATATTAATAAATCATATTTAAACCTCTCTCTCCTTAATTCACCCTACATATTGCTATGGTGAAGGCAACCCAAAAGGACCATGCTCATAATCGGGTCAAGTACATACCAAAATAGTTATGGACTTAGACACTAATCCAACAATTTATACTTGGAATATGGGTCGGATAACACATGGGCCGTAAATGAGTTTACGGCCGTAAACTAGACCATAAATTCATAAATATTACAGAAAAATACAATTGCCCAGAAAAGTAAAGTATAAACCATATTTTGACCTAACAATCTCCCCCTTGGTTTATAGCTTTCTTTTCTTAATTGACCCAACAAGCTCCCCCTAAAAAGTAGTTGGCTCTTCTTGTCAATCTTCAATGAGAGCTTGGCTTCAGCTTTAACCTTCGATTTCTTCACAGCATCAGGATGAACATATGAATCTTCAATGAATGACTTCATCTTGAGCACTTGAGGTTTTCTTCAGAATTTGGCATTGAACGCACATTGGTTGAGGAGGCTTGACGTACTGATTCTTGAAAGATGGCGCTTTAAGCTTGAGAATCTTCAGAGAGAACAAATCTTCTGGATCACTTCAGCAGGTACAACGATAGCAGCAGACTGATTGAGGAGGCTTCAATGCAATCCATCACATAATCTTCAATTGCAGCTTCACCTTTCTTCTGGGGTTGAAGGATTGAATGTTGAAAGAATAATCTTCATTTCTTGCTCCTTCGAATGCGAATTCTTCGATGCTCACGGACGAGGCTTTGGCTCAGAAATCTTCAACACAAACTCCATGAGTCTTATCTATACCTGAAATCACTATTCAAGACATAAACAAAACTAAAAGAAAAATTAGCACACAAATTAAAATAGAAACAAAAATATTTTTGGATTTTTGATTTTTCTGAACAAGAAATAAAACTGAAATAACACTCTTTTTGGATTTTTAATTTTTTTGATTTTTCTTTGATTTTTGAATTTTTTTTATTTTCATTATTTTTAATTTTTTTAATTCTCCCCTAATATTTAAATTAGAAGAAACTATGACAAATTTAACAAAAATAAAAATGATATCTAACTTTAAGAGTGAGTTGGGATCAAAGTTTTTAGACAACATTTATCCACTTATCGGTACATTTCATATTCACATCTTTGTTTGGTCGATCGTCAGTATTGTTGTCCACTTAAACACGAAAAATTGTGACAAATTTAGGACATACTATTTTTTACAAGACAAGGTGAACTTAAGTTCCTAAAAATCATATCTGATCCTAATTCCTTAGATACTATATCTTAAGGACCATTCATCTGACGACGACCAGGGATATTGTTGTCCACCTAAATTGAGCAGCGAGATCTATAGACAATCTTTGTGTGTTCAATTTTAATTGTACTGGAACATGTTTCCCACTTCCTGATATGCCCCAGCCATCAAGAACTTCCAGAGTACTCCTTACACCGGGTGAGCAGACAGTCATTCAGAGAGAGAAGAGATTCATAATTCTATTGCTAACTACTTCAGAGGGGTTGAGAAGAAGAAGGTTGCATATGTTGTGTACCAGGTCGGATTAGAAGTCACGCAAAGGAGACAACATATGGCTAACAGATAAGAAGTATTTCACATATATAACATGCAGAGAAATAGAGTTGCATATGTTATGTACCAGGTCGGATTGGAAGTCACGCAAAGGAGACAACATATGACTAACAGACGGAAAGAAAGAAAATGATATTCTACAGACCTAATTTATCGGAATTTACCAGTCGCCCCATCCAACCGGAATTAAGGACAGAATCCGCACATCGAGGAAAAGTTAAACCACGGGTCCAAGTACGGGTTCATTTAATGTGACGAGTAGATTCCCATATATATCTCCCTGCTCAACCTATCCGAGCATCATATTGTCAGGCTGAATGGATCTAACTAGGTCAAGATTTGTCAAGTCTATAAATTTCCTAAGTTCAACTCTCCCTAGTCAAGTCCATTTAAAATTTTTTGTGCCTACCGACGCATCAAACCAGAGCATAGACCCTTCAACTTCGGGTACGTTACGCAGACTCAGGTTGCCTATTATCACTAGATAATATCACTTCCCAAAACATCTCCTGCAAGCACACTTCATAACCAACATATTTTTGATTTTCTGATTTTTTTTATGTTTTTGGATTTTTTAAAGTTTTTTAATTTTTTGTTTTGTTTTTATTTCTCCCCCTAAATTTGTGCATAGGAGAGAAACGAAAGTAAATGTGCAAATTTAAACTATCCTAAAACAAAAAATTTTCTTTAAAACGAATCAGCTTAAGAAAAACTCAGGAGTATAGAAAAGAAAACGCAAACCGTAATTCACCGATTGAATCTGCATTCAGAAGGTCTGAGAACAGCACGCATAATCTCAGAACAGATACGAAAATTCTTCATGTCATTAAGCACTAACCCCGTGAGTGATCACTTCTTTTCTTCCCTTCCCGCAGAGGACACATTCTCCCAAACAATGTTCTGAGTGTTGTACAGTTAAGAGATGTCTCCTATCATGTGTCTGGAACAGCCACTACCAACAAACCGAAGTATGATGATATGCCTCCATGGCTGCTCCGACACAGAGCGGGATCAATTGGTCTTTGGAACCCAGTCCATTTGGAAACTGGGTCGACCTTTGTCATCAACGCATGATACCCTCTCCCATGACATATCATGCTTGTCACAAACAGAAGATGATGAAATATTAGAGCCATTAGACGATTTGGGAGTTTTCACCTTTGGTAACCATTGGTAGTTGGTTTTAACCCATTTATTTTTTGATCCGATGGGTGCCTCGACACTTGATTTGGAACTTGAAGCCGGCTGCCGAGATGACTTTGACCTAACCGGTCTTTGTTTCACTAGAGCATCTCTTGGATTGGACTTCTTGGCTGGCATTCCCTTCTTGCCCTTGGGATTTAGATTCTTGGCCTTGTGGGATTGATTCTTACCCTTCTGTGCGTTTCAGTCAACATTGTCTGAACGTGAACTGGAAGGATTTCTTTTGAAGTATCTCCCACTTGGCGCGTTTTGCCATCCTTGTGCGTAGTAGGGAACATACGCGCGATTAGGAAAATTTCTGGCAATGTTTCCAGGTGTTCCACAGTGAAAACATGTATTTTTCTTCACTGGGGAGTTGTCTCTTCCTGCCCCTGGTGGCGTATCCTTGCCTTGTCTCTTACTGTTCCCAGATGCACGCTTGTAATAGGCACTCTGTTTCGCTGGAATTGGTGGCCTGTATTTACCAACGGCAGGTTGATTAGAAGCAACAGATTCAGAGTTCAAGGAGATGTTGGTTTGCTCAATGGTTTTCTCCTTGTTCTCATCTTCTGCTACTTTTCCTGCACATGAAGTAGCAACATTAGTATCTTCAATATTAATAACTCCTCCTGACACAAATCCAGCTCATTTTCCATATTGAAGATGTGCCTCCCTGTCAATTTCTTTCTTTGTCATGGGGATGGATGTGTAGTTATGATTGAAAGGAGGAGGAACACTATCATACCCTAGACCCTTGCTTTGATTTTCTTTGAATTTTAACTGGGTTTCATATAAAGACTCAACTGTCTGACTTGACGCAGTATAATTTTTGAAACTGACATCTATTTTTCCACACTTAATTTTTAAAGCGTCAAGTTCTTCAGTTACAACAGCAAGTTGTCTCTTAACATAATCATAATTTTCATACTTGCTGCTATACTCTTCCTGAAGTTTCTTAAAGTCCTTGGTTTTAGCTTCTAATTCAGCCTTCAGGGGTTTCTGTCCTTTCCTGAGTTGATATCCTTCATATCTCAGGTCCTCAAATTCTCTTTTAAATACATCAATTTGTTCCCGAAGAAATTTAATCGTGGCTTCACAAGCTGGAGAACATGTAACTTCAGTGACCGGAATACTTTCAGAACTCATTGTTTCTCTACACTTCAAAGTATCAAGTTCTTGAATTATATCAGTAAGACTAAGATGATTGAGATCTTTTGTCTTCTTGATGATGGCCACATTCATATCCCACGATTTCGGAAGTGAATTCAATAGCTTTTTGTTTATCTCAGATTTGGACAAGAAGATCCCAACTATATTCATCTCAGTAGTGAGTGTAGTAAATCGCTGCAACTGAGTTTCGAGCGTTTCTCCAGGGATATAATCAAAAATGTTGAAATTTTGTCTTAACATATCCTAACGACTCTCTTTCATGTTTTTAACTCCCTCGTAGACCTTAAAATCGATTAAAAAACACAACTAGAAGCTAAAATAAAACTTAAAAGTTAAAATTAAAATTTAAAAAAAATCAAACTGAAAAGTCAAACATGAAAAAGTCAACCTTGAAAAAGTCAAACTTGAAAAAATCAAACTTGAAAGTCAAACCGAAAGTTAAATTTGAAATTTTAAAAAAATTAAACGAAAAAGTCAAAGTTTAAAGTCAAAAGTCAAACTTGAAAGTCAAAGTCAAAAGTCAAAAATAAAAACAAAAATTAAAATATAATTTATTTATTAATTTTAATTTAATTTATTTATTATTATTATTTTTAATTTTATTATTATTTTGGATGAAAAAGAAATTTAAAATTAAAAGGAATTGAGTTTTGGGTTAAAAATGTAGAAAATGTGAAATTGGAACCGAAAATGACGGGTTATATTTTAAAGTTCAGAGGAAAGGAACAAGTAATCGGCTAGAGGAGTTTGTTAAGGCGCTATTGTTGAACTGGAGGTCTCGGGTTCGAAACCCGGTACCTGCACCTTCGCGTCCTAATTTTTTTAATAAAGTGCGCTGCTGAATGAGATTCTGCTAAGCCGAGCCGAGCCGTTAAGCCGAGCCGTATACTCCCAACCGAGCCGCAAACTCCGGGCCGCAAGCTCGGAAACCCTAGCTGCAAACACGAACTCCGCCGTCGGCCGTGAACTGTTTCCGGCAGTAAGCTCCGGCCGAAAACCCTTCAACGATTACGTGAAAAATAGCGATTTTTCGACTTTGAAGCTCCAAAACTCGATCAAAAACCCTTTTTATGAAAAAAACGAAGAACAAACCCCCCTTATTTTTGCGAGATCTATCCAAAAACGCGAAAATATTTCGAAAATAAGATCAAATAATGCTCCAAAATAGGGTTTACGGCCCAAGAATATAGACTTCACGGTTGATGAATTTGACTGGTTTGCGGCCGTGAACTCAGTGTTTACGGCCGTAAGCTTGGACCGAGAACACAAAATCTTCGATTTTTGGATGAAACAATAAATCCTTTTGACTGATACAACCAGGCTCTGATACCAAATGTAAGTCCCTAATTTGTCTTTGTATTAGTCAGATCCGTTTGATGGTGCGGAATCCCAATCAAACGGATGATGTCAGATTAAATAGAAGAGAAGGAGAAGAAGAATAATATGAATCTTCAATGTATTGATATGAATTAAGTTCCTTACACAAGAGATTCACACACATACGCTCCTTATTCTCTCTGGCCGTAAACTCCTTAGGGTTCATCAATCTCTACTCCTCACCCTAACACCTATATTTATACTTGGAATATGGGCCGGATAACACATGGGCCGTAAATGAGTTTACGGCCGTAAACTAGACCATAAATTCATAAATATTACATAAAAATACAATTGCCCAGAAAAGTAAAGTATAAACCATATTTTGACCCAATAAGATATGAGACCCTTGGACTTGTTTATAGTACAAAAATGCAAACTTGATGTCTTCTTTGGCACCATGCATGAGTTAAGACCTTTGGAAAGGTCTTAATGAGGTAGATTAAGTTGTTGGGACCTTATATAGCATGCAAAGGCATAAAGTTGCCAACTTTATGCCTTAGGACCATTAAATAGGCCAAGATCCGAAATTTGAGTGAAGAGCCTACATGCATTAAGCACTTAATGGATTTTGTGCATGAACCGTTTATACGATGGGCGTACTTTTTTGTACGTTGCGCGTACATCCCCTTAGCCCAATATGCTAAGCGTACAGAAGAGGTATGTTGGGCGTACGCTCTCAGGAAGCTTTGGGCCTTGGTAGATTTCAGACCTTTGGGCCCTAATGATTTTGGTCCTGGACTTGTTGGTGTTTGGGCCTAAAATTTTCTTTGGGCCAATGTTGGTAAGTTTGGGCCTATTGGGCCCTGTAGCCCAATATAGAATTGGAATTTGATGCTAGGACCATTAGGAAGGAGTAACTTTTGAGCCATTTTGGAGGGACTTGGACTCAGGATTTTGGGATCTTTTATTAGGATGAATTATAATCCTAATTAGGGTTATTTTTATGTTTGTTTAGTGTGAGCGTTTGAGCTGGTAGTTGAGCAACTATTGTTTTCAGCAGACTGAGGTGATTCTTCTCACTATATGAATGTTGAAGGCACCAATGTCATCCCATTACCTGATATGAGGTTTCAATAATTGAATATGCAATGCTTTTGTTGTTGGTATGTATTGACTTATGTGAAGACCATGGGGGGAGCCCATGGCACTTAGTAAGACCATGAAGGGGAGCCCATGGCCCTTGGATGTAAGACCATGGGGGTAGCCCATGGCATCCCAGTTAAAGACCATGGAGGGAGTCAATGGGAAATTTATATGTATATGTACATGACATTATGTGGTTATATGTTTTGTGTATTTTGGGAAACTCACTAAGTGTGTGCTTACAACTTTGTTGGGTGTTTCAAGTACTTATGGTTCCAAGGGCAAGGGCCCGACTTGATGGCGCAACACGCACTCTCCAGTTTTCTGCACTTGTTGTTTTAGATACTCTGATCTTTTGGAAAATAAAATTATGTAATGGGATTTTGGAAAAAAATATGGTTGAATTTCTAATTATTGAATGAAAAATTTTACCTGAATTTTTGGGCTGTTACAAGTTGGTATCAGAGCCTTGGTTTGAGGGATTCAGGCACACTCTTGAGCGTGTCGAAACTCGAACTGAGGAAATGGTAAATCTTTTTCAAAAGAAACCAAAAGTTAAAGTTTTTCCTGAAAAGGGGGAGAGTGTAGTGCGCGTAATCGGACAAACTCTAGTAAGTGTTCCCAATATATTAGCCATGCTACAGTTATATTTGGAAATTGATGTTGAATTTATTATTTGGTAAGTGTATGCTTTCAAAGTTGTATATGTCTAGGATTGCATAGCCCTGGAATGATGGATTCTTCCTTACCCCTGTTCCTTGTTTGGTTGTGGTTTAGGGTAGATGCTTTATTTGACAATCTATGTGATTCTATTTGTGTATAACTTAGATGCATAGGGCAACCTACTATGATTGGTTTAGGTTTATGAGGATTGAGAAATCCTAGAATAGTCTAGGATCTAATTTTATGTTGTATATTTTGGGTCATGTTATTGTGGTTGGGTGAATTAGAGGTATCAGGTATGGCCTTAGGGAAGGTACAGGTAGGTGTGGAAGGTAGTATTAGGCTCGTACTACTGAAAGCACATGACATGTACCCGAAAAAAGGACAAACCGGGAAGCTCAAAGGAGTCCAGTGAGGAGGAATCCCTTTGAACTTCCTTATCAATTGCTATTTGTGTTGTATTTTTTTTTGTAGAGGATGGTGATGATTACGCGAGGAGGTTCGGGTTCAAGATCAGGATCATGTTTAGGCTTTGGTGCGGAGCCCATTGATGAAAGGTTGCACGATCTTATCGTGGCTGAGGTTACTCGTGGCATCCTGGAGGCTACCCCAATGATCTTTGGTACCGGCAAGGAGGGGATCATGGATATTATAGAGGAACGACTCAGGTCCTTTCGAGCCAAGATTGCTGCGGGTCAGGTTGGGACTCGAACTCGCTCATTTCAAGAGTTCACGACGTACGGTGCGCCTGAGTTCTTTGGGGTTATGGACCCCATCACTAGTCGTCGTTGGGTTGCAGACATGGAGAATGACCAACACTCGATCTTTTTCCCCGAGGCGATGAAGGCGGGATTTGCGTCCTATATGCTGAGGGATTGGGCGCAAAATTGGTGGGAGGAGGTTACCTGCGAGGTGGGATCAACGGGTGTGGCCGAGATGACTTGGAGTTTCCATCATAATTTCGTTCACCCCTTGTTCCTTTAGCATTCCATAGCCCAATAACTCAATTATCCAATAATTGCAGTCCAGTCCCCTAAATTTAATTAATCTCTTTTAGCCACAAAATTAATTATCAATTAATTCTTGATTAATATTAATTAAACAATATGATTTCTCCTTTAATATATTATTCTCATAATATATTAATAAATCATATTTAAACCTTTCTCTCCTTAAATCATCTTACATGTTGCTATGGTGAAGGCAACCCAAAAGGACCATGCTCATAATCGGGTCAAGTACATACCAAAATAGTTATGGATTTAGACACTAATCCAATAGTCTCCCACTTGGATAAGTCTAATAACTATTTTCCATATGACTTCAGAACCTGATCAGCAATCGTAGCTTTCAAAAGCCGCTGTCAACTCTGATCTTATCAGATAGCGTGTCCTCTAGATAAGGGATTATATATTCCTCCATTCTCAAGATATCTATAGACAAAAGACATGAATTTCAATCATTCTCTCTATACTGTTTCTCGACTTCTGATTTATGACGACTGATAACAGACTACAATTGAACACATCAACTTAGTCCCGGCTTGGCCAAGCGCTTAGGTGTCATCACTAAATCATCGAGAGGCCCACAAATATCGCTTTTATCCCACTTTGGGTAAAAGGAATGGATAAACTTCGACTCAAATGCTCGCTTGCATTTACTGATCGAATCACACACAACAATAAGTTTATAACACCAAGTTACTGGTGCGTTTACTTATTATCAATGTGCAACCGACCAAAAATAACAACTCACACGTCTCGGTTTTAAGAATATATAATATTATCGTCTCACTAATCACTCGTGATAAAACCATGAAGTGATCCAAGTGAGCGTGGGTTTAATCCAATACTCTAATCTTATCAAAGCACTCATGAACTCTGCAGCAAACTTGTGCTATGTCTAAACACTTCAGACAATCTACAGATAGATTCATGACAGTCTTTATTCATACCTACTCCGAATGTATGACCGGCTGTGGATGTTTGAATAACCTAGTTATTCTGGAAGTCAAAACATGCAAATTGAAACATAACAATAATACTTAATCCTATATGGCCTCAAACTTGTGAGAGTAAATAAAACACTTCTATTTATCCACCATATTGATCACTCATTATTTATCATTTAATGTTTCAGATAATCAACTCATTACTTGAATTACAACAACAATTGTCCCATGCTCTAAACATGCACACTTTGTTTCCTATGATCCATGCTTTGTGAAATAGATCAATTGAAAAACTTTTTCAATGATGCTCATTTCACAATTCCTTAATCCCCATTGTTAGTGAAAGAACACAAGGTTCTTGCCACTACTAGAATATGCTAGATTCTAACATTTTATGCAATGATCCCTTTCCAAAATCATAGCACAAAAGTCACCAAGACATAGCCAATGAAATTACAAAGTACTATATCGGAAATTGTTACAAGACAATTCTATAGACGTGAAGTCTCACATTCAAAGTACATTCCTTTGAACATCCTTCTTGCATAAAAGTTTCTAATCTAGACATAGATTCTCAATATCCAACTCCCAATATGGAAATATTTCCACATTTGCCATATGACAACTCATTCTTAATAGAATCTTATCTATTCATAATAATGTCAATATAGTCCATCCAATACCATACTTCCAACTACTCACAAGCGACCAATCCTCAGCGAACTTTGGATCGTCATTTGATAGTTGTTTAATTATTTTAGTCAAAACTGATTCTAATCCTTTTTCCCTCTTAATGCGCTAGACATTTGGAAAATTTTAGAATGGTCAAGTATTATAGCATTTGCAATCGATCCTATACCCGAAGCGTATGGGAAACGATGCATAATATCTTACATAAAGATATGATACTTTATCAATCTTCTGTCATAATATTTTATGTGTCACATTCTCACAATTTGAACTATGAAGAGGGATGCCGTAATCATAGTCGAAATTTGAGAACACACTATGTATCCTTTGACTAAATTTATTAAAATTTCTCAATCTAAACTTTTAGATTTTGAAACGAAGTATAATATTCTCTCCCTTAATTATAGAAAAACAACTTTTCAACCCATGCAACTTTGCAAATTGAATCTTGGTTTCTATAATTAATATTGCTAACTTGCAATACTCGCCATAATAATCATACAAGCATAACATTTATGCTCCCACTATCATGATGATTATTATATAAGCATAAAACTTATGCTCCCACTAGCTTTGACATGTATTCAGAAAACAAATGAACTTCCAGAAAACAATGCCTATTGAATTTCTAAAATTCATATTTCTAATACCAGATGCTTCGATAAGCCTTTATCTAAGCTTCTCGAACTTATACACCTTTTCCTTAGATAACTCATATGTGTGTTTGGACAATTTAGAACTTATGTTACTATGTTCCAAATGTTCAAACTAATTGCCAAATCTCACAATTCGAACTATGGAAAGGGATGTCGTAACCATAATCGAATTTGAGAATACAATTTTCACAATTGATATCTTCTTAAGATCTCTCTTAGTGAAAGCATTTCCTCACAGTCATATTCATGAAGGAGGGAATCTTATGACACTTAGATTTTATGGTGTATGAGTTCCTATCCATGTGAATTTGCCAAAACCAAGGTTTGCGATAAATCCAAACTCATATGGACTGAACTTTCTTAATCTTGATTTCTTGCCCTATGGTAACACAAGTGCCCACCATGTCTTCCAAGTAGTTTAGTAACTTGTCCTTACATATCAATGTACTTTCCATCGACTAAGGCTCTAGTATGCATTCAAATGAGAACTCATAGAACTCACATACACAATTAACTCAATTGGAATGGCATAGAAACAAAATAATGTCAGCACGATAGGTTGTAAACCTCAACTCGTGTGCTAGTGATGATCGATAAGGTTTATTCTTGATTTGTTCTTGAAACCTTTCAAGACCATTAAGACTCCCACTGACTCCTTGACATATAAGATTCTCTTGTCAAGAAACATTTCTTGACAAAGCAAATGTTCAAGAGTTAGTGTAGTTCTTATCAAGACAAAAAACTTCACATAGTTGGTCCTAGTTGGTCTTTGTCTTATCCAAGACAGCACAACTTACCAATTTCAAATGTGCAAGAATAAGGAAACTTTTCCAAGTTCCACATTTGATGAGTGTTATAAACCTACTTAAGACTTTTCACTCAATGTCACAATCTTGACTCTAAGAATTGATATTGGAATGAAGTACGATTGACTTCTTGATTTAACCATTTCTATAATTCTTGATTCCTCTTCTTAGACATGCAATTGCACTAAGACTCACTTAGAGGATCAATTGAGACATGGTTCTTAATCATTAAGCCACAATAAAAGGTACTCTCCCTTTTTCTTAGAATGGAGAAACTTTTATCTTTCTGCCTTCTTGATTCTTCTTATTCGTTCTGCTATTGATTGAAACTCTTTCAGTTAACTCAGAATTATACTCAATCTTATAAGTATAACTATATTTACTAAACTTTAGTAAATCATGACGAATATCTTTGTCACTCTTGTGGTGAACTTGATCAACGCACAACCTAGTGTACTTGATCTCCTAGTCCTTCAATTGACACTTTGTCAAAGAATTAGTCTAAGTTTCCCAAATGTGAAAGTTTTTCATTCATCATACAATACACATTGCATGATTACAAGTTTCTGTCCAATTGAAACTTGGGCGATGAGAAACTCTCCCTATTTGGTAAACTTTTGACATTTCCACAAATAACATAATTAAGAATCAAATCCATTATTGCTAATAATAGAAACATTCAAACATCAATTCTTTCATACATGCCATTGCAAGGATAAATAAATAAGATAAAGTCAAAGTTCATTTTATTGCGGAAATTTTTTTTCCTTACAATGCAATTCAATTGAAAAACTATGTTATTACATATTTCTTAACAATCTATTCTAACTCCAAGTAGTAGCTCAAGAATCCATTCTTCAAGTAATGCGATCGAAATCCATTTCTTCACGATTAGATTCAGCTCACTTCTTCCCTTAAGCTTCCTCTCTTTTCTTCGATCCTACAAAACATCAAAATGCAATCTTATCACATCATGTATTAAGAATCTAGAATAGGAACTTAAAAGAGTTAGATAATGGATTTTAACTGAAGTAGAGCCAAACGTCTTGACTCTCCCATCTCTTAGATCTCTCAGGTAGTTAGGGCAACTTCGTCTCCAATGCCCCTTCTCTTGGCAATAAAAGCAAATGGACTCATTTGGCACAACACATCGGACAATCACAGACTTAATTTTTTCTGGACTTCCAATGTTGCCAGTGTCCATTGAAGTTTGGGAGTTTGATTCACCAGACAAATTTGCTTGACCAGCACGCCAAATCATTGATGATTCAGCAGCTATAAGCAAATAGGTGAGATCAATTAGGGTCACGTCGTGGTCCATCATATAGTACTCTCTAACGAACTTACTATATGATTCAGGAAGTGACTGAAGAACCCAGTCAACAGCCAACTCACTTGAAATCTCGACACCCAACATGTTTAACCTATCAATGTGTGACTTCATCTCTAAGACGTGCGCACACACAGGTTTCCCATCTTCGTGTTTACTTGCCAAAAGGGCTTGAGTGAGCTTGAACTTTTCAAGCCTTTGAACTTGTGGGTCAGGGAGAACAATTGGGGGAGGTGGAGGAAGTGAAACATGACTCTCATTTCCTTGATCGTATCTCGGAACGTCATATTCATTTGGAAACCTTGTTCCAAAGGATTTGGGAAGACCATTGTAAGATGTAGACATCTACAAAACGGAGAAAATGCAAGTTATGTTGATTAGAATTCTTGATGTAACACCCAAATGAAACATCAAGCTAGGATCCAACACAATACTCTACAACCTAGAAGAGGGATGCCGTAATCTAGTTGCAGAATATTTGAAGGTAGGTAAATGAAGATTTACCAATTTCCACCATGAAAAACGAAAAGGAAGATTAAGTTTTAAATGAATTGAAACTCCTAGATCTTTTGAGACTCATTGAACTTTTCAATGGCATGTTTAATCTCGATTATACCCTACTATTTGTGACTGGGATGTCGAGGATCACAAACAAGGTGTGAATAACCACACGAATCACGTGGTGCACCCAATGCTACTATCACCTAATCAATGTGCCGGTTAGCCACACACACTCCATTGATCTATGACAAACATCGAGTCACCCTTCGCTACCAATGTCATCCCCAAATTAGTGTGTCGGTTAACCACACACGCTCCACTAACGTTTGACAGGGGTACGAACTGTAATTCCATGGATTAGCATACAATTTCACATTTTGCCTAAAGTAACTATGATTTGGGAATTTGAAAAAGCATTTAGTTACTTTATACTTCATTATACTTATAATGGAAGGTTTCTGTCCTATCCTACCCGTTCGGCTAACGACCCTCTACTAGTCAAGAGTGCGGTGGGTAAGAGTGGATACCCATTCAATCGCCATTTTATAGGCAATTTCCTTAAACACCCCTTATAGACCAGCTTCGTGAATGAGGCCTACTAACGGTAAGACTGATTGTTTACTCATACATATATAATACTAGACTTTTAATGTTATATATAGTATATGGTGTATTTTACACTTTTAAAATACTAGGTGGTTTAACTTAGTAAATTATACTTTTAATTTAATTAAATGTAAACCAAAAACTTTATGGGTTTATTAAATCACTTTTTAATTATGCACTTTAATTTATTAATAAAACCATAAGGGTGTGATTTGAACTTTTCAAATTAGTAGGGTTTTAGAATTTAACATTTCAAAATTAAACTTTTAGTCAAATTTTAAATTCCAAAACTTGAGGGCAAGTTTTGAAACATTTCAAAACATTATGGATCAAATAACAAATAATTCAAATTAAACAATTAATTTCATAATTATCTATATTTAACCTAATCTTATCTTAGTCACTACATAATTACCAAATAATTTGAAATAATCCATATGTATCATATAAACAACCAATATTTAAAAGATTTGAAATTATCTATTGTTTTGGCAAGGATAATCATTAATTTAAGATAAAAATCGGACTTTAACTTCAAAAAATGAATTATGCATCCAATCCAAGTTAAAACAGCAGCTAAATCCCGAAATACCCTCTGCCTGACGCACTGACTCGCCGAGTCAGACTTGGACTCGCCGAGTAGGGCCAACTCGCCGAGTCCAGATACTGACTCGCCGAGTTGAGTCGGGCAGAGGCAAAAAACTCGTTTTTCAGTAAATAATTCAACATAGCATCACAGACAACATAAACCAACCAGTCTCTGATACCACTGATGGGTTTTAGCATAAGAACAATCCTATGTGCTCATACAAACCCTAATGCTTGGATCTAGATTTCTCTATTGTACATGCTTTGAATCCAAGACTAATAAACTTAGATCTAACATATTATAAACTGAATTAGGGTTTAGAGAATTACCTTTGATTGTTATATAGCAATAACAATCAATTCCTTGCTTGGATCGGCTTCAAAAGCTTAGTGCTTCAAGTGATGCACCTCTAATGGAGTCACAAACACCATATACAACTTGGATGAAGAGGAGAAGAAAGGAGGCTGCCCAAAAACGACTAGAAACCTTAGAGAATCAGTTGTCCACGTTTTTGGGGCCTAAGGGGTCCTTTATATACTTGTGTGGGCTGCTAGGGTTTCAGTCAAAACCCTAATGGACAGCTTAAACTCTAAGCAGCCCATGGAACCTTCTGGATAAGGCCATGGACGAAAATATGATGGGCTTCCATCATAATTTCGTTCACCCCTTATTCCTTTAGCATTCCATAGCCCAATAACTCAATTATCCAATAATTGCAGTCCAGTCCCCTAAATTTAATTAATCTCTTTTAGCCACAAAATTAATTATCAATTAATTCTTGACTAATATTAATTAAACAATATGATTTCTCCTTTAATATATTATTCTCATAATATATTAATAAATCATATTTAAACCTTTTTCTCCTTAAATCATCTTACATGTTGCTATGGTGAAGGCAATCCAAAAGGACCGTGCTCATAATCGGGTCAAGTACATACCAAAATAGTTATGGACTTAGACACTAATCCAACAATAATAATGGTACCGTTAGCTGTTGGTAGTTCCACCACCTTAGATACGTTCCAACACGGTCACCTTCTCCATCTCTTTCTCTCTGGCCTCCAGTGAAACACATATGGTATGTCGATTTTTTTATTTTTATTTTTTTCCCTTATGTTAAGCTGTAAATTTAATGTTAATCATTTATTATTTTTTCTCATTTATTATTTATTTTTTTTAATCATAGTTTTTTTGTTGTTAAGTTGTGGATCCATGCTTTTTTTTTTCTTATTTGTTATAACATGTGCATCAAATTATTATTCATAGTTTATGTTTGATGGTTGTTATATTGTGAATTAAAACTTAGAAGATGTGTTATTATGTTAATGTTTTCTCGAATAATATGACTTTATTTTATTTAAGCTGTGAATTATAATTTTTAATGTTTCAACTATTGTTCAGTTATGATTTTTAATGTTTCAAGTATCATCACAACACCCTAACAGCGTACATAAGCATAGGCGAGCGTTCAATCCTCACTCCTAGATGGAGGCTAAATATCTCACAACTGGCCGACTGACCCCGCACAACTCATCCATGAAACTTCCACTAACCCTGCAATACTCGTGCATGCTAGCCATACATAACGTTGGACCCTATAGAAATTTGAATATCTGATCTTACCCTAAGCCCTTCATCAAACAATAACAGGAAATAAGGCCAAACCAACATTCTTAGGCTATATGATCTTAATTATGTACAACTATGATTCATACACTAAGGAACTACAATAATGACGCCAATTTCATATGAGGAAAACCCTAGGCTATTAGGCATCATATAATCAGGCAATTCTATCATGCAATTTTTGAATATCCATAGCCTATCATTGGCATTCTTTTCTAACATATCACATTATCAAATAACAGTATGGTATTTGGGGTCTACTTAATGGCTCTGGTTGATCGTACACTTCGCATCCTCCTTGAGTATTTCGAAAACCATTTGAAAATCTTTTCCTTAGTTTGAGACTGGATTCACATGAGTATTCCTCTAATTCACTCAAACCAAGGCTCTAATACCAAATTGTAACATCCATAAAATTCATAAAAATTTAAAACTTTTTCAAACATCCAAAATCCATTAGTTATTACAAAAATTTTCAAAATAGTTTCATATCAGAGAATCCCAAAAATCAAAATCACAAAATGTGAGGAGGTGCATGATCAAGCCTTCGCCTTCCCGCGATCATCCGAAGTGCCTGAAACACAATCCAAAATTGTAAGCCTGAAACTTAGTGAGTTCCCCAAAAATATCAACGTCATACAAACCAGAACAATATCATAACGAACAGCATGCATATAGAGTCTTCAGTATGACCGGGCCGCCTTACTGGCCTTTAGTCTATCTGGCCTACTCTAAGAAGCTTCAGCATGTCTGGACCGCCTCAACGAGCCTTCAACCTGTCTGGACCATTCTCTGGGCCTTCGGCGTAACTGGTATGCCCCGATAGGTATTCAGTCATTCTGGTTCGGTGTGGGTTTGTTGGCCTAGAGCACAAAGCAAGACCACCTCAACACAATCAACACATAGATATCAAATGCTAGCTAGCATGTACAAACAGTCAAACAGATCTAACAGATCACTAATCCTAGCATCATCCTATATACCATGATACCGATCTAACAGATCACTAAACCTAGCATCATCATATATATCAGGATATATATCTAACAAATTACTAAGCATAGCACCATTCTATATACCAGGATACAAATCTAACAAATCACTAAGCATATCATCATGCGATAACCAGGATAACAATCCAAAAGGGTCGGCCTTGGTGCCTTCGACCTTGTTGGCATAGTGAGGAAAACTCACCTCACAAGAAGTGATGGACCGATAAAATTGAATCCCAACTCACAGCTCCAAACTCTACTGCCTATAACCACCATATAACTAATTCCATTAAAATCCTAAATTACCAAAATACCCTCAGAAGCCAAACTTGGTCAACCATGGTCAAAGTCAAAGTCAACAGTCAAGGTCAACAATCCATGTTGACCCAACTCGTCGAGTTCCTTCATATCTCAAAAGATCGTGAAATGCTCGAGACAACTTGTCGAGTTACCAGAGCAACTCGTCGAGTTCTTTACTGTTCAGAAAACTAAGAAAACCCTAGCCAACTCACCGAGTCATCTCACCCACTCACCGAGTTCACTCAATATCCCAAAAGCAAGAAAACCCTATCTAACTCATCGAGTTGGCTAAGCAACTTGTCGAGTTTTCCTATCTTAACATATTCAGCCTTTTCCAGTCGAATCCAAGGCCCCAAACTACAGATCTAGCCCCTTAGAACTGAGATACCACATAAAGTTGCTAACTTTACGTGCATGCAAGGTATCAAAGGGATTAAAACACTCATATGAAGCTTATTATGGGTTTTAGAGAATGAAGGAGGACCAAGACTTAATAAAGTTGGCAACTTTAAGTCCAAGTAGGCCCTAAGATGCTCAGATTTGAAGTCCTAGCTTCAAATCATGCTCAAGAATAAGAACGACTCAAGAATAAGCTATAAGTGACCGTAAACTCTCTAATGGAGAGATCTAACAAAGGAGTGATCAAGATGGCGACTTTTTACCTCTAAATGGTTGGAAAAATAGTGAGGCTCTCGAATCTAAGGCCTTCTATGCAATCCAACCTCTTCAAGCTTTTAGTTTCCTCCAAAAGAACATAAGATTTACTCTCCCAAAGCTCACACACACTCAAGAATGTGATAAAGCGCATCTAGGGTTTCTTTCTGGACAATAAGGTGGTAAGGGAAGCCGGTGAGGGGGCTTAAGGTCCTATAAATAGGGTGCAAACCCTAAAAATTAGGGTTTTCATGCACAACCTCAACTCGTCGAGTTGGGATCCTCCAACTCGTCGAGTAGGTTCCATAATACGCGCGACCTTATTAGTTTCTACACGACGAGTTGGGGCCTCCAACTCGTTGAGTGGTCTTATGTGATGTACAAAAATCTTTAAAATTTCAAACCTAGGAGTCGGGATGTTACAATTTCTCTCAGGTGTTGTACCCATTGGACTAACCCCAATTATAATTGTTATCTACGGACCCATTATTAAAAAGATTTTCAATTGCTTTACTTCACTAAAGAGCTTTTCTCTTAATTGATTCAAGCATAAAATTTCAAATCAAGCTAAATCTCATTTATTAAAAGCAACATCTAACTGAGTTTCACAAACCAACCTAGCATCTTTTTCTAGTTTTAGATATGTTTCTAACATAGTGACCTTAAGCTTCTTGTATTATAGTCTTCCTCTCAAGTGGTACAGCTCTTGGGTCGCTATGTTCTTTTCATCTAAGGCGTTATAATCGGTATGGACTTCAGCACACGTTTGAGTAAGTTTTTATGTATGTGGTTCACAGTAATGCATGTTATAATTGTTTGACTGAATCTTAAATTTTACCTATTCAACGATGCCGACGTTCCATTCCTTTTCCATGAAGTAGTAGTTCTTCTTTGGCGTTGCAGATCCAACTTCTGCATCATCACTTTTATGTGCAACAAGACACAGTTTTCCTTGTTTTTTTTTTATCAATTTCATTATCTTCATCTCCCAATGACCAAACTTGATGGTCTCTTCTCACCTATGCTATAAATGCTTTCTCAATCACCATTTCTTTGTCAACAACCTCCTGAGCCATTCTAAGGTAGAATGCTTTGTCTTTCACCACATTAGCCTTACAGTCTCTAGCAAAGTGATTTTCCTTGTGACATTTATGACATATAAGAACTCCTTCTTTCATTTCGTCGATGACATCTGCAGTGTTAGATGGTTTTTATTCCATTAGTGTTTTAGTGGAGTTGGTATGAGTTTATGGGGTATTTGGAAGATTGAGGATAGTGATGAGGAGTGTTGTTATGTGGATTGTAGCTTCGGTTAAAGGGTGGTATCGTGAATTGCTAATTTTTACGATAGTTAGGTAGGGGAGGCTGTTGAACTGTTGACTGACAAAGGCTAAAGGATGTTGAAAGGCTTCTTTGTCATCTGGTTGCATCTTCGGTTCATATTACTACAATGTGTCATCATATGGAGTTTAATATGAGGTTTCTTCGGTATGAGGATACTGAAGAGGTCTGTTGTTAGACTGCGGTGAGTGAGCGACTAAGGCGAGTGATCTTCCAAGTTTCATGCAGTCTTTCGTTAAGACTTTCTCCAGGGAGAGATTTGAAGTTGTTGAAGTCATTCAGTGCAGTAGTCAGCTTCTTGTCTTGAGCTTGCTCTGATCCTTCATAAATATTCTTAAGAACATCCTAGAATTCTTTTACAGATTTTTATTTAATAATGAGATCAAAACTGAAAGGAGGAACTCCATAGGAGATTTCATAGAAAGCAATTTCATCTTTCTCCATATTGTCTATTTCATCATTGGTAGGTCTGGTCATGGCAACTTGATCTCCTCCAAGTCTAGTTTGAGTTTCATCAGCGAAAATGGGTGTAAGGACGAGTACATGTGGTCATTTTTCTACAGATCTTCAAACTTCCTTTCCAAGAATCCGTTAATATATTTCCATATGTTGAGACCAGTGGTGATATTCACTTGCAACAAGTATTTGAGCTCGATTAGAACCTCCAACATTGTTAGATACATTTAATGAGTAAAGTTGTGCCATATTCCTTGATTTTAACAATGATGAGCTTTGTGGTATAGAGGGCCTTTTAAATCGGAGTTTTTTTTAAAAGATTATGGATTTTTCAAAGAAGGTTAAAAAGCAACCATTATGGCTTTGATACTAATTGTTAAGAGAAGAACTTTGATTGAAGATGAGATTATGGTGCGAAATGTAAGTTAATCTCTAGGATCTTATGAAGCTCAACAATAATAAATAGCCAAATAAAGAAGGAAATATAATCACAATATACTTCAGTAAATAAAAGAAAGTAAGAACGATGTTGGGATGAACATATTTGATGATCGATTAGATTCAAACAGGTAAGTAAAGAACACAAAGATGATCAAACAGATGCTGAATGATTAAAAGTCACGCCCCAGATGAACTCGATGAGGAATTTCAATTGTAGAAGCATGTTAGGTTTTACAAAAGATATCCAAGAAAAATGTTAACAATCTAAGGTGAATACATGCACTATAAATACTTAAACCCTAATTAATGAGACAGTTGGACAGGCCCAATACCGTGTACATAATGGACTAACATAATAAGTCCAATGACACAACATCTAATACCCTACAATCTCCCCCTTTGCAACATCTAATACCACCAATACTTTCGATTGCATCAAAACTCGAGATTCACTTTAATGCATCAACACAAAGAGACCAAGATGGGCATGAGTAGAGGTGTCACAGAATCGAAGATTTTGCTTTGGGCATAAATGCAAATATATGGAAGGATACGGAAGCAAGAAAGGTTCCTTTTACATATTTACATCACAATTCAAACTGTTGATTCTTTTCTTATTCTAGGAATTAGTAGTGTTTATAGTTTTTAAACTAATAACCGGTTATTGGCACAAAAATCAATCTATTCCCTCCATCTACCCTTAAAATCGATACATGTGTGACTATCTTTAAAATGTCTAAACTAACCTTATGGAGGAATTATATAGGTGAGAACCTTGAAAGGGATATGCCTTTGCGAATTGGGGTTGCACTATCTATATGTTGCATGCTATATATGTTGGTGATTGGTGATGTAAGGTAAACATGTCATTCACTATTTCACTCCATATGTTTGCTACAAATTTGTAGTGATAATATGTATATTTTCAGGATATGGATATGCATTATTTTCAAACCTTTAAGTGTTTTAAAAGATCATTTTACATATTTTAGATTTCTCATACGTATGACACAAAATTACATGTTCTAATTCTCATTATTATAATGCAACTATTGAGGTATGAATTTTATGCATATGTAATGTTTATTCATTATAAATCATATGATATTGATAGTCATGACACCTACGGGTTCCCTGACATGTTTCATGTGGTGGCCTGTACTATGGAGATGGAAATGTGGTATTCATTGCTAACAATTGGCATACCATATTGTCATTGGTTTACCTCAAAACATATTATCATGAACATGTATTAATGCAATACTCAAGATCCGTTCTTGTCATTCATAATATCGGTCATCATGTTAGTAATTAGTTTTGTATCACCTGATTCCCATAACTCATTCAGATTTCAATGCTACTCAATTACTCATTCAACATTGAATTTTTTGTTTCTTTCTAAATGTCTTGAAGGTGTTCGATAAAATGTCGAAGAGAAACAAAACGCCTTTCTTATCAATTTCAAGGACATAGGCTTGTAGATGATTTCTCCTACACCAATCTACCACCAAATTACTTTAATCTTTTCAAAATGTATGATCTAATCAGCGTGAACACTTCAACATCTTTGCAGCATGTTTAAAAACAGAATAGCAAATCATCACAGTAACTCATGAATACACATGGGAGCTAAAAACCACCGAAGGAGGTCATGGTATCCATAGTATAATCAATGATCAGAAACTATATGGTAATAGTTTAATGTTAATTGTGATTGATGTCTCTTAGATAGCATCCTAATTTCATTTCTATCTGCCACAACTTTACAACCAAATTACTTCAATTATTTTTGTTATTAAAGCATTGTTATTTGAAAAGTCTACCGAAATATAGCACTATACTTACTCATGCATTGCACCGGATCTTGAAGGAAATTGGAGAAGATTTTTCTAGATTTGATTGTGTTCTTGCAAATCCAGCAATTAAGTTACTTTCTATATATCATGATCCATGATTCATGTTATATGCATGCTTTGACATGGAGTATGTGTGTATGCATCCAGGTACAGATGATATGTCAATACACATTAACTCATCAATTTTTGGATAAGCTCTAACCTATAGATGGATATTGAAGGAGTGAAGGTGGATATGAAGAAACCGTATCACTTTTACCACTTGATTTGCTACTACATGAAATTTAGCTGTTTTGCTACCACAATTTGTTAGCAAATCCCAAAAAAATATTAAACTGTCCCTTGGTTCACCACGAGATCACCTCCTAGTTTAAATAAATAAAAAGGCTTTTTGTTGGTAATATGATAGAATAAGGTCTTCACTAGAAAAAAAAAATGAACAACTCCTTAGAAGTTGCTAAACCCAAATTTACAAATTTAATCAAATATCTTAATGAATTTATAAAAAAAATAGCTAAAAATATCAAGTTTTTCATAAAATAGTATCTGGAATTTCTTCCTTTTTTTTATAAATTCATTAAGATATCTTAATGAAAAATAGCTTTTATAAAGGAGGAAATCGAAGTTTTACGGCAAAACCGGCACGACATCGGGAAGCGTAAATAGTAATTTCACGATGGAGCGATTTTTAGCCTTAGTGATCTAAACCAAAGTTGTAGTATACGTTAAACCGAGAACATCCATAAAAAGAACGCCCAAATCTGACTTCGTATGAGGAAGTTATGATTTTTCTAAGATTTGGCTTAGTAGTGCACGGCCCGAAACTCGAATTTTAGTTCGAGCGGTTTTTGGCTTATGCGACCTAAATGAGAGTTGAAGATCCCATTAATAGGAACTCAACGGTAAAAAGATATACGAAAACGGATTCCGTATGAAGGAGTTACGAATTCTTCGCGGTCATTTAGCAGTCTAAACTCCTCCTACTATTAAATTTGAGATCGGACACGAATTAGCCAACGGAGTCTAAATGAAAGTTGTAGATCTTGATTTTACCTACGCGTTGAAAAAAAGAACGTCGAAAACGGAGCTCATATGCAAGAGTTATGATTTTTCTAAGTTTGAAGGCTAATACGCGATAGGCGTGACATGGCACCATCCAGAATTGGACACGTGGCACCACCAGAAGGCTGCCACATGCCCCAACTCGGTGAGTAGGTCCTCCTACTTGGCGAGTCCATCAGGAATTCAGCCTATAAATAGAGGTGTCGGGTTCCTCCATTTCCCGCACCTTTCCCCACTTCTTTCTCTCTCTAAACTCTCTCTCCCTCTCTCTCTCTCTCTCTCTCTCTAAGACTCCCTAACCCCCCAAAGCCTAGGGTAACTCCCTAGCACGAGGTGGAAGCCCCGGAGCGCCCGAAGGCTCCGAGAAAAGAGCCTTTCGTTTCGGGAATGCTGATCTAGCGAAGCCCGGTTTTGCGAAAAACCCGTTGTAAGTGAGTTACGCCTACGTTATTTTTAATATAGCTTCTAATTAATTATAGTAATGTTATTAGGACCTTATAATAAGTACTTGGGCTATTATTATGGGTTATATAAGTATTTTTAATGCTTATATAATAGTAATAATAGCTAGACTATTAAGTAGTCTCGGTGAATACTAAACTAAACCCTAGTGGTAATGATACTAGGTTTTTTCGCAGGAAATTGTTTTAAGAGTAACGAAGTGTTGTCTGAGTACCGAGTCACCACCTTACCAGGTGAGTGCATAGTTACTTTCATCTTACACATAAATATGAAGTATTTTATATAAATTACGTGCTATGTGTGCATATTATCTGAATACTTGCTATCTATGATGGACGAACGATTTTATACATGTTTTAAATGATTTATATTGTATATGTATTTTATATCTACGATAATGTTGGAGTAAAACATGGTTAGATGTAATAGATGTAATATGAGTTGGATGATGAGTTGAGAGGTGTTATAGACCACGAGGTGAGGGTGAGAGGTGGATGATGTGAGAAGCCTTTTCTCAAACGATGGCCCCGTCATTCAGCAGAGTATGGATGACAACCACAGACTAGTCTAGACAGTCCAATGGAACACTAGCAGGCTTGCAACCTGTAGGTGTTGTGAACGATGTGTTCACCCGATGTACTCTAAACCTATGTGATCATGCAGACTTGATGCCTAAACCCTAGTGATCATGCAGACTTGATGCCTAAACCCTGGTGATCATGCAGACTTGATACCTAAACCTTGGTGATCATGCAGACTTGATACTTAAACCCTGGCGACTATGCAGACTTAGTGCCCATTATGTAAACCGTGGCAACAATGGACTTCGTGCCGATTCTTTAGGACGATCCTTACGAACGAGTAGACGAGAAATAGCTGATTCTTAGGGTAGATCCTTAAGAATAAAGAAGATAATGGGGTTGGGTGATTGGGTTGATTGCTTGATTGTTTAAACATAATAATTATATTATTGTGGGTTGAAAACCCTATGTACTCACCAGGTTTCCCAACCTGACCCACTCAGTTTATTTATATCACAGGTGTTGAAATTAAGTTACATTACACTGAGAGATTAAAGAGATGTAGATCACTAGTGTAACTAAATGTAAGTTCTGTTTATGCTTATGTTTCTGTATTGACGATGACATCTCAAATGTTTTAAAATGAATAAAATACGTTTCTTTGAAAATGTTTGATAACATATTTATCGTGTTTTTCTGGGAACAAATTCCGCAACATTTTTATGAAAAATATTACTCTGATTTTCAAACAAGCATAAACAAAAATCGGTCTTTTTTGGCCGTGAAAATGGGGATGTCACAGTTGGTATCAGAGCATTAGTTTAAGCGAACTAGGAATATGGATTTATTTCTAGACTTAAACTTAGAATGTTAAGCAATGATGGTGAGGAGTATGTCTTAGGTAATACACCTGAATAGACACAACCACTAGCTTATTTAGGGAAAATGCCTAACATGCTTTTATGTGCTAAAAGATTTATGATGCTTTATGATGCTAAATGTATAATCGGATCTATGGTCTATTGCCGACCAGATCTGGAAATTTTATGTGCTCAGGTTTCTAAATGTTTAATTATGATATTAGAACTGGCATGTAACTTTTCGGAGTAATAAGGAGGATTACACGTCTAAAATCTTCTGTAACTATATTCTCGTCTCGATGCGCTGAACGCATGCTTCCGTCAATGTAACGTCATGGTGAAGGCTCGTAACGAATTGAGTTAATGGAGGAAACGAGGAGGCTTGCAATAGTGAATGGCGCTTGTTGGAAGATATCGTAAGAGAGGTATCTTGCCTTTAGAATGTGTCTAATAAATAAATACGTCTAGTACGGGAGAAGTACACTTTCGATTAGCAGAAAGAAAGAACTTTTGGTATAACCAATGAAGTTATCCCATCATATGGAATTTCCACCACCAACCAAGTTGAAGCAGAATTGATGATTGAAGATACGCATAGAAGAAATCCTATTAAAGTCGATGGGAAATTTTTCTGATTGTTTGGACACATTTTTATGTGTTAAAATTGTTTTTTTGCGATAATGACTTGGATAACTACGAGATAATACTTGGAACGAGTATGAGTAGGTGTGAATGGTAGTAGAGGCCTATACTACCGGAAGCACAAGACTCACACTTGGATCAGGGAAAGTCACAAGGTTACCAAGAAGCTAGTAATTGATTTTGTTTTATTCAAGTATGTTGTTACCATTGTTTCGGTAATGACTAAGAAGATTGTTGTTATCCCGACCCTAGTGGTCATATCACATTAAGTCCGACTACGATGAGTAGGTTACGTGGTTCAGAGAACCAAGTTTGATGTAGCGTTCGACTTAAACCAAACGATTGAAATGAAAGCGATCAACAGAAGTATCGTGCTTGTTGTTAAAGAAGTTGGTAGCTAGAAATGCTACATGTTAAAATGTGATTATATCACATTAGACCATGAAGGAAGGCATATTTCATTCCGGAATTTGACTCTAAGAGACCTGAGTCTAAGCGTTGCTACATACGATGATAGGTCATTAGAATATGACACATCGGTCAATTGTAGTAATCAAATTAACTTATCCTAAGTTTGTTAAGAAGAAGAAGGAGTCTCTGATAAAGAATGAGGTTGTGACACGAAGGTCGTGATTGAAAGTCTAACGAGCAGGTGCAAGACGGAGCACCGCCTGCAGTCAAGGAGTCCAAGAGTTAGATACTCGTTCGAAGCAACATAGAAGTTACAGTTATTAACTAGGATGAAGAGATAACGTATGGAGTCATTATACTACCATGTTTCGTTGATGATTCCTGGACGTAATCATCCTAAGGGGGATAATTGTAACGCCCGCAGATCCGGACTAGTCAATTTAGAGGCAATAAGTGTCGAAAACGAATTTTCGGAAAAGATTATTCATAATAAATAGTCTTAACCAAGTTGTAGAATATCTCTCAAGGTTTCCGCACATGTAAAGAACGCCGAAATCCGAGTTATAACGAAGAAGTTATGGCCCGTCGAAGTTTTACGGCAAAACCGGCACGACACCGGGAAGCGTAAATAGTAAATTTACGATGGAGCGATTTTTAGCCTTAGTGATCTAAACCAAAGTTGTAGTATACATTAAACCGAGAACATCCATAAAAAGAACGCCCAAATCTAACTTCGTATGAGGAAGTTATGATTTTCTAAGATTTGGCTTAGCAGTGCACGGCCCGAAACTCGAATTTTAGTTCGAGCAGTTTTTGGATTATGTAACCTAAATGAGAGTTGAAGATCTCATTAATAGGAACTCAACGGTAAAAAGGTATACTAAAACGGATTCCGTATGAAGGAGTTACGAATTCTTCACGGTCATTTAGCAGTCTAAACTCCTCCTACTATTAAATTTGAGATCGGTCGAGAATTAGCCAACAGAGTCTAAATGAAAGTTGTAGACCTCGATTTTACCTACACGTTGAAAAAAAGAACATAGAAAATGGAGCTTGTATGACAGAGTTATGATTTTTCTAAGTTTGAAGGCTCATACGCGATAGGGGTGACGTGGCACCATCAGAATTGAACACGTGGCACCACCAGAAGGCTGCCACATGCCACAACTCGGTGAGTCCATTAGGAATTCAGCCTATAAATAGAGGTGTTGGGTTCCTCCATTTTCCACACCTTTCCCCACTTCTTTCTCTCTCTAAACTCTCTCTCTCTCTAAGCCTCCCTAACCCCTCCCCCCAACGCCTAGGGTAACTTCCTAGCACGAGGTGGAAGCCCCGAAGCGCCCGAAGGCTCTGAGAAAAGAGCCTTTCGTTTCGGGAATGCTGATCTAGCGAAGCCCGGTTTTGCGAAAAACCCGTTGTAAGTGAGTTACGCCTACGTTATTTTTAATATAGCTTCTAATTAATTATAGTAATGTTATTAGGACCTTATAATAAGTACTTGGGCTATTATTATGGGTTATATAAGTATTTTTAATGCTTATATAATAGTAATAATAGCTAGACTATTAAGTAGTCTCGGTGAATACTAAACTAAACCCTAGTGGTAATGATACTAGGTTTTTTCGCAGGAAATTGTTTTAAGAGTAACGAAGTGTTGTCTGAGTACCGAGTCACCACCTTACCAGGTGAGTGCATAGTTACTTTCATCTTACACATAAATATGAAGTATTTTATATAAATTACGTGCTATGTGTGCATATTATCTGAATACTTGCTATCTATGATGGACGAACGATTTTATACATGTTTTAAATGATTTATATTGTATATGTATTTTATATCTACGATAATGTTGGAGTAAAACATGGTTAGATGTAATAGATGTAATATGAGTTGGATGATGAGTTGAGAGGTGTTATAGACCACGAGGTGAGGGTGAGAGGTGGATGATGTGAGAAGCCTTTTCTCAAACGATGGCCCCGTCATTCAGCAGAGTATGGATGACAACCACAGACTAGTCTAGACAGTCCAATGGAACACTAGCAGGCTTGCAACCTGTAGGTGTTGTGAACGATGTGTTCACCCGATGTACTCTAAACCTATGTGATCATGCAGACTTGATGCCTAAACCCTAGTGATCATGCAGACTTGATGCCTAAACCCTGGTGATCATGCAGACTTGATACCTAAACCTTGGTGATCATGCAGACTTGATACTTAAACCCTGGCGACTATGCAGACTTAGTGCCCATTATGTAAACCGTGGCAACAATGGACTTCGTGCCGATTCTTTAGGACGATCCTTACGAACGAGTAGACGAGAAATAGCTGATTCTTAGGGTAGATCCTTAAGAATAAAGAAGATAATGGGGTTGGGTGATTGGGTTGATTGCTTGATTGTTTAAACATAATAATTATATTATTGTGGGTTGAAAACCCTATGTACTCACCAGGTTTCCCAACCTGACCCACTCAGTTTATTTATATCACAGGTGTTGAAATTAAGTTACATTACACTGAGAGATTAAAGAGATGTAGATCACTAGTGTAACTAAATGTAAGTTCTGTTTATGCTTATGTTTCTGTATTGACGATGACATCTCAAATGTTTTAAAATGAATAAAATACGTTTCTTTGAAAATGTTTGATAACATATTTATCGTGTTTTTCTGGGAACAAATTCCGCAACATTTTTATGAAAAATATTACTCTGATTTTCAAACAAGCATAAACAAAAATCGGTCTTTTTTGGCCGTGAAAATGGGGATGTCACATCACATAACTTTTCTATTAATCTAAATCAACTCATAAGAACAAGATAATTCAAATCAAACACTTTTCATGTAATTATCCTAACCATTAAACTAATACAAAACTTGAATCTATTGACAATTATCTATGAAATTGGATTAGCATGAACATTATCACATCAGAAACAGGTTTACAAGTTCAAAAACAGATTAGGGTAATGTTCCTAGTCCCAATCCAGCCAAAAACCTCGAAAATATGTTGTCTGGGGGTCCAACTCATCGAGTGCATGAACCAACTCAACGAGTTTGATGATTTTATGCATGGACTCGTGTGACATCCCCTTTTCACGGCCAGAAAAGAGCGATTTTGTTTATTCTTTATAAAAATCCGAGTACTTTTAATAAAAATGTTGCGAAATTTGTTCCCAGAAAAACATGATAAATACGTTATCAAAGCATTTTCGAAGAAATGTATTTTTATTCATTTAAAACATTTGGGGTATCATCGTCAACACAGAAACATAAGCATAAACAAAACTTACATTCATTTACACTAGTGATCTACATCTCTTTTAAATATCTCAGTGCAAGGTAGCTTCGTATCGACACCTGTGATACAAATAAGCTGGAGTGGGTTAGGTTGGGAAACCCGGTGAGTACATAGGGTTTTCAACCCACAATAGTATAATTATTATATTTAAACATCAAACAATCAACCAGATTACCCATCCCCGTTATCTTTTTTAATATTCCTTAAAGAATTATCTTAAGGGTCATATCTTATATCATATTTACCTCTCATCTTTTTACCTCACATTTCCTTATATGCTCGTTCCTAAGGCATGAATACGTAGTTACAACATCGCCTGAACTCGTAATTCATAGTAAGGGTTAGAGTATCATCACATGAATATATAGTCACAACATCACCTAGACTCGTAATTCATCACCTACAGGTTATAAGTCTGCTGGTGTTTCCACGGGTTGTCTAGAATAGTCCGTGGTCGCCATCTATACTCTAGTAGATGACTACATCTCCAAATTGCCAGACAAGCTTATAGTATCTTTCATCCTACATCACCGATTCATCATCACCTATCCATCACCTAATTATCATCACCTTCCTATCATCACCTATCTCTCATCATTTTATTTCATCACACACCAACTATTTCATCTACCCATGTTTTATCCCAACATATTTGTATATATAAAATAAATATATATTTAAATCATTTAAAACATGTATAAAATCATTCATCCATCATAGACAGCAAGTATTCAGATAATATGCACACATAGCACGTAATTTATATAAAATACTTCATATCTATGTGTAAGATGAAAGGGACCATGCACTCACTTGAAAAGGTGGTGATTTCGAACTCAGACAGCGCTCCGCTTCTTAAAAAAATAATTTCATTCGACGAAACCTAGTATTATTACCACTAGAGTTTAGTCTACTATTCTCCGAGACTAATTAATAGTCTAGCTATTATTACTATTATATAAGCGTTAAACCATACTTATATAACCCATAATAATAGCCCAAGTACTTATTATAAGTTCCTAATAATGTTACTATAATTAAATAAAAGCTATGTTAAAAATAGCGTAGGCGTAGCTCACTTACAGCGGGTTTTATAGAAAACCGGGCTTTGCTTGGAGCAGCGTTCCCGAGCCGAAAAGCTCTTTTTCTCGGAGTCGTCGAGCACTCCGAGGCTTCCACCTCGTGCTAGGGAGGTTCCCTAGGCTTTTCGGGGGGTTTAGGGGCTAGATAGAGGTTCTAGAGAGAGAGAGTAAAGAGAAGAAAAATGGGAAAGGTGTGAAGAAAATAAGGGTGGGAGAGGTTCTATTTATAGGGTGAAAATGGATGAACTTGGTGCCACATGTCACCATGTAGTGGCAAAACTTGGGGAGAAAGTAATGGCCAAGATTGTGCCACATCACCCATTTTCACACAGCACACTTCCGAATTCTAAAATCCATAACTTTCACATACAAGCTCCGTTTTTTACGTTCTTTATATCCACGTGTAAGTAAAAATAAGATCTACAACTTTCATTTTGACTCCATCGGCTAATTCTTGACCGATCTTAAATTTAACAGTGTGAGGAGATTATACTGTTAAATGTCCACCTAAAATTCATAACTTCTACATACGGACGTTGTTTTCGTCTTTATTTTACCTTTGAGTTCCTATTAATGAGATCTTCTATTCCCATTTACGACGAATAGGCCAAAAACCGCTTGATCTAAAATTCAAGTTTCGGGTTGTGCACTGCTAAACCAAATCTTAGAAAATTCATAACTTCCTCATATGAAGTCAGATTTGGGCGTTCTTTTTTTGTATGTTCTCAGTGTAACGTATTCTACAACTTTTGTTTAGATCACTAAGGCTAAAAGTCTCTCTACCGTAAATTCACTATTTATGCTTCCCGGTATCGTGCCGGTTCCGTCGCAAAACTTCGACGGGTCATAACTTCTCCGTTATAATTCGGATTTCGGCGTTCTTTATATGTATGGAATCCTTGAGAAATATTCTACAACTAGGTTAAGATTATTTATTCTAAATAATATTTTGTCGAAAAGTCATTTTCGACCCCTATTATCTCTAAATTGACTAGCCCGGATCTACGGGCGTTACAACTCGGCGAGTCCACTGTCCAGGACAGCAGAAAATCGAATTTTTCAACATTTTTCAACAATTTACATCAAGTATAATTGAAAACAACCCTAGGCTCTGATACCACTTAAGAGTTTTAAGCATTCTAACACTCCTATGGTGTACATACAACCCTAAATACCTTGGATCTATGTTTTCTCTATTATGCATGCAAACTTGAACTTTCCAAGGTATTACCCTAACTAGCATACAATCATTGATACTTGGGTAATATAAGCAAGTTAGAAGACATACCTTTTCATGTAGCTTGATTCCATGGAGATTAAGAGCTTAGTGGCTCAAGTGTGACACCTCAAATGGTTCACACAACATCACCAACATCTTGGAATAACTTGAGAAAAAAGGTTCTTATGCTCAAATCGGCTAGCCCTCATGTGTACACACACTAGTGCCAATTTCTTGAGCCATGGGGTCCTTATATATGGTGGATATTAGGGTTACACCATGTAACTCATGTCTTTCCATATAATTCATGATCCATGGGTTAAAACCTCCATGGAGTATCCATGGGTTACTCCATGGGTTTAGCCCAACATGAAGAACTATGGATCATAAGCCCACATATATAAGAATGAATGATTTACACAATCAATCCCCATATATTTAATTAGTCTCCTTTTGATCACAAAATTAATTCCAAATTAATTCTTGAACAATACTAACTAAATAATATGATTTCATATTAATATATTAGAACTTATAATATATTAACAAATCATAATTATCCTTTTCTCACTAAAGTCTATCCAAATTGTTCCGATGTCGTGCAACCCAAATGGACCATGCCAATCGGGCAAGTACATACCAATTATAGTTATGGACTTAGACACTAATCAAACAATTATAACGGGGCCAACCCAAACATAGATAATAGGCCCTGCCCAAGAGTATAACGGGCCTAACACAAACTCAACCACTAGGGGCTAAATCCTGATCTTCATATAATTTCCATTGTTCCCACCATGATTTTTCCCTATAATGCCAAGGGTCAAATCCCGGTCCTACATATAAATGCCAAGGGCCACATCACCTATTTTCGCACAGCACACTTCCGACTTTTAAAATCTGTAACCTTCACATACGAGCTCCATTTTTGACGTGCTTTATATCCACGCGTAGGTAAAAATAAGATCTACAACTTTCATTTTGACTCCGTCGGCTAATTCTCGACCATCTTAAATTTAACAGTACGAGGAGATTATACTGTTAAATGTCCGCGTAAAATTCATAACTTCTACATACGGACGTTGTTTTCGTCTGTCTTTTACCGTTGAGTTCCTATTAATGAGATCTTCAATTCCCATTTAGGTCACGTAGGCCAAAAACCGCTCGATCTAAAATTTGAGTTTCAGGTTGTGCACTGCTAAGCCAAATCTTAGAAAATTCATAACTTCCTCATACGAAGTCAGATTTGGGCGTTCTTTTTTTGTATGTTCTCGATTTAATGTATTCTACGACTTTTGTTTAGATCACTAAGGCTAAAATTCGCTCTACTGTAAATTCACTATTTACACTTCCCAGTATCGTGCCGATTCCGTCGCGAAACTTCGACGGGTCATAACTTCTTCATTATAACTCGGATTTCGGTGTTCTTTATGTGTACGGAATCCTTGAGAAATATTCTAAAACTTGGTTAAGATTATTTATTCTAAATAATATTTTGTCAAAAAGTCATTTTCGACCCCTATTATCTCTAAATTTACTAGCCCGGATCTACGGGCGTTACAACTCGGCGAGTCCATCAGTGGACTCGGTGAGTCCACTGTCCAGAACAGCAGAAAATCGAATTTTTCAACATTTTTAAGCAATTTACATCAAGTATAATTGAAAACAAGCCTAGGCTCTGATACCACTGAAGAGTTTTAAGCATTCTAACATTCCTATGGTGTATATGCAACCCTAAATAGCTTGGATCTATGTTTTCTCTATTATGCATGCAAACCTGAACTTTCCAAGGTATTACCCTAACTAGCATTCAATCATTGATACTTGGGTAATATAAGCAAGTTAGAAGACATACCTTTTCATGTAGCTTGATTCCATGGAGATTAAGAGCCTACTGCCTCAAGTGTGACACCTCAAATGGTTCACACAACATCACCAACATCTTGGAATAACTTGAGAAAAAAGATTCCTATGCTCAAATCGGCTAGCCCTCATGTGTACACACACTAGTGCCAATTTCTTGAGCCATGGGGTCCTTATATATGGTGGATATTAGGGTTACACCATGTAACTCATGTCTTTCCATATTATTCATGCTCCATGGGTTAAAACCTCCATGGAGTATCCATGGGTTACTCCATGGGTTTAGCCCAACATGAAGAACTATGGATCATAAGCCCACATATATAAGAATGAATGATTTACACAATCAATCCCCATATATTTAATTAGTCTCCTTTTGATCACAAAATTAATTCCAAATTAATTCTTGATCAATACTAATTAAATAATATGATTTCATATTAATATATTAGAACTTATAATATATTAACAAATCATAATTATCCTTTTCTCACGAAAGTCTATCCAAATTGTTCTGATGCCATGCAACCCAAATGGACCATGCCAATCGGGTCAAGTACATACCAATTATAGTTATGGACTTAGACACTAATCCAACAATTATAACGGGGCCAACCCAAACATACATAATAGGCCCTGCCCAAGAGTATAACGGGCCTAACCCAAACTCAACTGCTAGGGGCCAAATCCTGATCTTCATATAATTGTCATTGTTCCCACCATGGTTTTTCCCTGTAATGCCAAGGGTCAAATCCCGGTCCTACATATAAATGCCAAGGGCCACATCCTGATCTTCCATACAATGCATAAGTCATATATAGTGAGAGATCAGATAAATAGTCAAATAAGTGATCCACCCAAAAGAAATAAATCAAACAAAAACCATGCGGCCAGGCATTAGTCCAAGAATTCTAAGGCTATCTAATCTTTACTACATATAACATGTAGGGTAATCATTCAAGAAATATTCAATACTATAACTACTCTATCCAATTACAACACCTAGCAGTGTCATATAATCCACATGCAAGGCTTTATCAGTCTAGCATACCATGACACCAAGTGTCCCACACTGCATATGTATAATAAGGAGTTATTTTAGTTAACTAGCATATTGTACTCTAATAGTACATCTACCCTTTCATGTAAATTATATACAATGCCATGTGAAAAATTTATCTGAACTGAAGAATCAGAGATGCACAGCAACACTCTCGATCCTTGCATAGACCAGAACCACGAATCAACTAACACCAAACATAGAACAAACCTCAGTCAACAACCAAAATCCTTCAAGTTTGAGCCAAGGTCAAACCGGTCAAAAGTCAGTGGTCAATAGTCTACCAAGTTAATGGCCACCACTATTTGGTGACCTCTTAGCCACGTCGTGGACATGGCCGGACAAAATAGTCACAAGGTTGAAACCCACCACAACATGGTGACCTCTTGGCCACATCGTGGTTACTACAGAAGCTATTTTTCTCATTAAGGACTTAATCCATTAAATCCTTTTCTCCAACTTTCTAGGCGACCTCCTTTCCCTCAAATGAACCATAAAAATCTTTACTTTATGGACATGCATGTCCAATGCATGTCTCTCTCAAAATTACATCAAAAATGGTAAGAACTAGAGTCAAAGCTCCATGCATGGCGCCATTCAACATGAAAGACTAGATCTAAACCATATGATGACCAAGGGACCCCAAGGAGTGATAAAGTTGCCAACTTTATCAAAACCAACCATTCATAACAACATGTCATAAAGGAAAGGAGCTTAAAACCTATATTTACAAAAGATGAACCAAAATGTGAAAACTTGGAGGCTTATAAGAGTCCAAAAGATGCACCAAGAGATAGATATGAGCTTGCTACCAGATCCTTAGCTCCACATAGCCTTCCTTTAACCTTTAAGTAACCAAAACACCATCAAGAGCTCACAAGACAAGAGGAGAGGATAGGATTTTGAAAAGGAGTAAAGGAGGATGAAGAGGATGTTGTTCATTAGTACACGTGATCCAAAAGTGCCATGCCATGTCGCGATATTCCATACACCACGTCGTGGCATCATATTTTCTCCAAAACCCTTATCTTTACCCCCTTTAAATCTTCGACTATGTAATGAAAAATGGGTGTTACAAACACTATGTAAATGCAGAGGACGTGTTTGGAAGGAATGAAAGTGTGACCAGTGTAAGTAACAGGAATAAAGGAACCATTGCCAACCAAAACTGAATTAATATATGTTATTACTAAATGAATTGAGAATACCTAAGTCTAAGGCTAAATGATAAATAGCACCCGAGTCCATGCACCATGTAGAATCATTAGGCTCTTGGAGGGACATAGACCTAAAGGATTGACTGATGTCGGTGGCTTGATCATTTGATACCAAGTGTAACACCCTGACTCTCAGGTATTAATTTTACAGCTTTATTTTCATATTGAAAGGTCTAATCCACTAGTACAAAAATGACCTACGGTCACACTTTCTGAAAAACGGCCTGTGACACTTTTTATTAAAAGTGTGGCCAAAGGTCACTAAAAAAATTTAGAGACTGTTTTTGGATACATTTAAATTAGTTTGTGTGTTCATTATATAGATAACTAAAACTTTAACCACACTTAATTATACCAAATGTAACAAATATTAGTCACATTCAAACACTGAGACCATATGGCACAATCAGCCACATGTATCGATTATCATTGTCATACCTTTTTTTATAAGAGACAATAGATAAATGTATCGTGACATGAGGCAATTGTATGTGTGTTTATAACCTGGTGACTTTTTATACACATACCAGACAAAGTAGCTAAAAGGTGATATATATGGTCATACTAAATATTTGTGTGTCCGTAGGGTGGTTCTGTACAAGTTGTACTTAGTAAACGCAAGAAAACAAGTTAGTATTGGTTTTTTATGGTCATTTACCTTTTATTAGGTGTGTCAAAATATGATGAATTCGCTTTGAGAAGAAACAAATATTGTGAGTGTAGGTAGCATTTAGTTATGATTACAGTTATTATATGTGTAGTTATAAAAGAGCAATAATGTCTTATCGGTATAATTATGGGTCGTTTATTGAATATGTTACTATATTTATGTAATGTTGTAACGACCAAAATTTTCAACCAATTTAAAACATTTTATTTCATTCAAAACCATTAAGTCCATACATCTTGTTTTCAAAATATTTCAAACATCAGAGTATTTCACAAAACCATATCATAAGAACATAAAACATGAGGAGCGGTACGATCACGCCTTCGTCTTGCCACGATCTCCTGAAACACCTGAAACAATAAACCACAACTGTAAGCCCGAAAGTTTAGTGAGTTCCCCCAAAGTACCCATACACACATATACATACGCATACAGCAAAGAACAACATACTATGGGTCCATTCAACCTTCCTGTTGGAATAACCCTGGCCCTCAACCATCGGGTTGGAATGCCTACATACTACGAGCCCAATCATCCTACTGGGATGGAATACTCTCGGCCCACAACCATTGGCTTGGAATGCCCATACACCTATACGTACAACAATAACTACTATGGGTCCAATCATCTCACAAGATGGAATACCCCAGGCCCCTCAACCTTCGGGTTGGAATGCCAACATAATATGAGTCCAATCATCCTACCGGGATGGAATACTCCTAGCCCACAACCATCGCGTTGGAATTCCCCACTCCCTATACATACAGTAACTACTACTATTATGGGTCCAATCATCCCTCAGGATGGAATACCCCAGGCCCCTTAACCATCGGGTTGGAATGCCAACCTAGTATGAGTCCAATCATCCTACTGGGATGGAACACTCTTGGCCCACAACCATCGGGTTGGAATGCCCCATACTAGCAAACATGCACACATAACAGGTAACCATATAATACTCTACAGAACCAACATACCAGGGCCCTATCATCTTACCGGGATAGAATACCCCCTGCTACTGCTCAACATACCTAAACCGCAGGTAACCTCCTACCAGCGTACATAAGGCAAGACCAACTACAAGTCTTTAAATAACCACTACCCAACTACCAGGGCGTTGATCCAACAGAACTAGCCATCACTTAACTATCCATTCCTCTAGGATACTAAGCTAACAAGGCATATCCTCATATCATTATCCTATCTACCAAGATACTAGCAAGCATATCATCACATAACATAACAAGCTCTAAACAACAATTCAAATGGCCAGCCTTAGTGCCTTAGACCCCTGAGTACAGTGAGGATAACTCACCTGAAATGAAGAACCGAACCACGGAAGCACACACCCGAAGTACTGCTCCAAACTCCAACACCTGTTGTCATCAATGGACCATTGACATAAATAACCAATCACCATAACACCCTTGAAGGTCAAAGTCAAAGTCCAGGCCAAAGTGAAACTTCCTGACTGACCCTACTCGCCGAGTCAACCCGTTGACTCGTCGAGTCCTTATACTCTAAAAACTCTTAGAACACGACTCAACTCGCCGAGTCACCCCAAGACTCGTCGAGTCCAACGATCTCCGAGTCCCATCCTGCTCAACTCACAGAGTCACCCCTCGACTCACTGATTCGAGGATTTAACCAGAAGAGGTTAGGGTTCCACGACCAGACTCGCCGGGTCCAAGAACAGACTCATCTAGTCCAAGGCAATCTTCAACAGACTCGCCGAGTTGTTCTTCAACTCACCAAGTCCATGCACATGTTCATACAACTCATCGAGTACACTCATGTGACTCGCGGAGTCTCTTCGGTTCTCAACCCATACAGAGGCTTTTCGAGCCATGCAGGGGCTCTAATCCATAGATCCACTCTTCTACAGTCTAACCCTCACATAAAGTTGCAAACTTTACGTGAAACCAAGGATCTATAGACCCAAAACACTCTAGGGATAGGGTTTATGACAAAGGTGTTTCACCAACAACTCTTAGACAGAAGCTTTATGACATTTTGGACCATACCAAGTCTAGATCTGAAGTAGCAACCTCAGATCTAAGCCCTAACTCGGAATAGCTCTCAATCATACCAAAAATGCGCCAAATCTCAAATGATAATAGATCTAGATGCAAAAGAGCCCAAGCAACAGATTATTACCTCTAATATAAGCTCCAGCTGAAGTAGATCTCGGATTTACACCACTCCTTTGCAGCAAGCCTCTTGATCTTCAAGCCCCTTTCCAAGATTTTCTCCTCCAAAGCTCTATTCTCTCTATTAATGGAAGCTCACTCGATTCTAGGGTTTATGGATCTCAAAAGGGTAGCCAAGAAGCTGAGGGTGGGTTATAATGTGCTTTATATAGGGCACAACCCCCGGGATTAGGGTTTTCTCTCTTCAGCACCAACTCGTCGAGTCCAAGCCGCTGACTCGGCGAGTTGGCCACTTAAACCATGACAGAATCCCGCTCCAACTCGGCGAGTAAGCAGACCTACTCGTCGAGTCCCTTTCCTAAATTTACACTTTCGGACCTTCATTGAACTTCTGAATTTTAGGGTGTTACAACTCTCCCCCACTTAAATGAGGCTTCGTCCTCGAAGCCTATTGCAATATACGCTTCAGGACAAACCCCTTGCACTGCAGACTTTGACTTCTCAATCAACTCATGCTCTTACAAACCCTACTTCTGAATCTCTCTTAAAATGGCTTATTCTCACGTGGCATCCTTGCCACTACTCCAAGCCGAGCATCGGGCTTTCAGCTCAATAGCACCACGAATCACCCGATAATACTAACCCTTCATATTAGGGACACACTTCCACGCCCTGCAATGCTAGATTCCACAAACACCCACTGAGATCTGCTAAGAAACTAATCCATCTTCCTTCGCCCAAAATTGGCGATAACCCTGATAACTTGCAACCTAGAACGAATCATGTTCCACCCTCGGGTTCTATCCCTTGCGCGCTGTCAGGACGCTGCATCCTTCAGCTCCCATAACCCATCAACCAACCATATCGCGTAACCACTTGTACCTGGCCCAATCAACCTTAGGCTAGAATACCAGGCACGCCTATAACGGGTCCAATCATCCCTAGGATGGTATACCCTCGCATCCTCATATATATTTGGCCCAATCAACCCTCGGGTTGGAATACCAAACACACCAGGTCCAATCAATCATAGGGTTCGGTCATCCTCATGACGGAATACCCTAGATTGGAATACCTCCTCATACATAACTCAAACCTACAACCATACTCGAAACCAAGGACCTTGTCCTTGCGTCACCCTCGAACCCTTCGGTTCGCCACAACCGAGTGTAACCCACTCATACCTCCCTATCATGATCTCTAGATCCTTGACCTCTGACTGTAATATCCTTATACAGTCCTCATCACCGGTCCAGACTGCTCCCGGGTCTGTTAACCTGCTACCTCACTTTCCTCTGTCCAAATCTCCAATCTGGAGCCACTATCCCACTCCTCTTCCAAGGAGACTGAAAACATACCTACACACCATCCAACATTGCCACAGCGACAGATCCTCGCTATACATCACCCCTTAGTGGTGTTCACCGCTATCTCATAACATGCATACATACTCAGAGACTGATCGCATAACCAGCAACCCATACATAGCCTGTCGCATTTCCCCGACATCTCAACCATTCGGGAACAACCCCACTAACCGCTATCACGAAACAGCATCCTCACTACTGGTTCAAAGACCCACAACACATGCAAAGCCCTTACTATAACTGAACCGCCTCATCGCACTACCCCAATAACCAACATTCAAACCGCGTCCGACAACCTTCTACAACCAGCGGCTCATCCGAGAATTTCCAATTCTCCCCCACTTAGGGCACTAACCACCATCCACTGGCGGCGAAGCTAACACGCTGCTCAATCGAACCCCACTAATAAACCGAACTTCAAGGAACCTAAGTTCCTGCTGAAAGTTCCCAAATTCCCGAACCATAAGCTTCCTTTCTCTCGAATTCCACACTGGATACTAACCCTCTAAAAAAACCCTCAATACTAACTCTTCTCTAACACATACAACACTTTAATATCTCATGCAAGAAACAACATCTCATAATCACAACATAAACAAGATAAGGCAAAAAAACATACTGGCTGACACCTCTGGCGCTGACCCGATCTCCTTGGTCACAAGCTGATAAGCATGCCCTGGAGCCTTCAGAGGCTCTGCTCGACCCTGACCTCCGTTACTAAGTATCAAAGTGGCTGGCGCTGGGGCCTGCACTGACCTGACAGCCAGCAAAGGACACTGGGCCTTCATATGGCCCACCCGATCACAATGATAACAAAGTCGGACTCCTGTCGTTGGAGTCGACTGCCTGCAATCCCTGGCTATGTGGCCCTCCTTGCCACACTTGTGGCACCCCGAAGAAGAACAGAAACTACCCTCATGCACCTTTCCTTACTTCCCGTAAGTGCGACTTATCGGACCTCCCTGTCTATAATCCGCAGCCCTCATCCGCTTTGGTGCAGGCTGCGACTGCACCGGGGCCTACCTCTGCTCTCTCAACTGGAGCTCAGTCTCTCACTCGCGCCGCCTAATGGCCTCCTGTGACTCCAACAAGGTACTACACCTCTGCGTGGACACAAACTGCCTGATGTCCCTCTTGAGCATATTCAGATATCGAGACATCTAAGCCTGCTCTGAAGCAAACTCTGGGCAAAAGATCGTCCTCTCAGTGAACATCCTGGTGATCTCCGTCACTGACTCTGAACCCTACTTCAGTTCCAGGAACTCCTAAGCCAACCTCTCTTTCTCTCAACTTGTGGAACATAACGAGTACTAAACATCTCCCGGAACTGATCCCACGAAACCGCAGCCCGTTGCGCATCAGAATAAGATCTCGTAGTCAACCTCCACCAATCCTTCGCCCCGAGCCTCAAAAGGTTCAGAGCACACCTCACTCTCTGATCCGCAGGGCATGAACACGTGAAGAAACAACCCTCCGCGTCTGACAACCATCTCATAGCAACGATCGAATCCTGAACTCCATCGAAAGTAGGGGGCTTCGTATTGTTGAAATCTAGATATTGAAAGCCCCGATTGGCTCCTCCCCTTGCCGCTGCCACAGCTGTTGCAGCTGCCACGGCCGCTGTCTCTGCAAGAGCTGCATAACGCTCATCAAAATACTCAGCCATGGCGGTCTTGATCGACCCAAACAGTTTCGGCAACTCGGCTCGGAATATAGCAGCAACCTCATCATGCAGGATATCACGAATCCTAGCATCCAACTCATTTGTACTCATCTGACCAATGACTTCGGGTGGTACTGGTCCAACCTGACCACCCTCTCTCGATCCCGATCCCAAACCGAATCCTGCCTCGAAACGCCTGCATCCGCCATACTGAAATGAACCATAAGAACCTGATATACTTCGCGTAACCGCCGCGAACTAACCTCTAACCAACAACCTAGGGGTTGTGACTTCCTTAACATGCGTATGGGTCCTGTGCTTTCAGTAGTACGGGCCCATACTACCTTCCACACTTACCCATATTTGTCTCAAGTATCACCACAACGCCCTAAGCACAAACATACATAGCAAGCACTCAATCCTCACCTCTAGACGAATACCGAATATCTCATATCAAGAAAACCCTATGCTATCAGGCATCGTAAATCAGGCAATTCTATTATGCAATTCCTGAAGATCCCTAGCCTAGTACTAGCATGTTGTTCTATCATAACACATAAACAAACAACTTGTATGGTATTTTGGGGTAACTTACTGGCTCCGGCTGATTGTACCCTCTGCGTACTCCTTTACTTATTTAGAAAACCATTTGAAAACTATTTTTGAAAATCTCTCCTTGATTTGAGAGTGGATTCACTCGAATGTTCCTCCAATTCACTCAAACCAAGGCTCAGATATCAACTTGTAATGACAAAAAAATTTGACCAATTTAAAACATTTTATTTCATTCAAAACCATTAAGTCCATACATCTTGTTTTCAAAATATTTCAAACATCAGAGTATTTCCTAGAACAATATCATAAGAACATAAAACATGAGGAGCGGTATGATCACGCCTTCGCCTTGCCATGATCTCCTGAAGCACTTGAAACAATAAACCACAACTATAAGCCCGAAAGCTTAGTGAGTTCCACCAAAGTACCCATACACACATAAACATTTGCATACAAAAAAGAACAACATACTATGGGTCCAGTCAACCTTCCGGTTGGAATACCCCTGGCCCTCAACCATCGGGTTAGAAGGCCTACATACTACGAGCCCAATCATCCTACTGGGATGGAATACTCTCGGCCCACAACCATCGGGTTGGAATGCCCATACACCTATACGTACAACAATAACTACTATGGGTCCAATCATCTCACAAGATAGAATACCCAGGCCCCTCAACCATCGGGTTGGAATGCCAACATACTGTGAGTCCAATCATCCTACCGGGATGGAATACTCCTGGCCCACAACCATCACGTTGGAATGCCCCACTCCCTATACATACAGTAACTACTACTACTATGGGTCCAATCATCCCTTAGGATGGAATACCCCAGGCCCCTCAACCATCGGGTTGGAATGCCAACCTACTATGAGCCCAATCATTCTACCGGGATGGAATACTCCTGGCCAACAACCATCGGGTTGGAATGCCCCATACTAGCAAACATGCACACATAACAAACAACCACATAATACTCTACAAAACCAACATACCAGGGCCCTATCATCCTACCGGAATGGAATACCCCCTGCTACTGCTCAACATACATAACCCGCAGGTAACCTCCTTCCAGCGTACATAAGGCAATACAAACTACATGTCTCTAAATAACCAATACCCAACGACCAGGGCGCTGATCCAACAGAACTAGCCATCACTTAACTATCCATTCCTCTAGGATACTAAGCTAACAAGGCATATCCTCATATCATTATCCTATCTACCGGGATGCTAGCAAGCATATCATCACATAACATAACAAGCTCTAAACAACAATTCAAAGGGCCGGCCTTAGTGCCTTAGACCCCTGAGTACAGTGAGGATAACTCACTTGAAATGAAGAACTGAACCACGGAAGCACACACCCGAAGTACTGCTCCAAACTCCAACACCTGTTGTCATCAATGGACCATTGACATAAATAACCAATCACTATAACACCCTTGAAGGTCAAAGTCAAAGTCCAGGCCAAAGTCAAACTTCCTGACTGACCCTACTCGCCGATTCAACCCGTTGACTCGTCGAGTCCTTATACTCTAAAAACTCTTAGAACACGACTCAACTCGTCGAGTCCAACGATCTCCGAGTCCCACCCTACTCAACTCACAGAGTCACCCCTCGACTCACTGATTCTAGGATTTAACCAGAAGATGTTAGGGTTCTGCGACCAGACTCGCCGAGTCCAAGAACAGACTCGTCGAGTCCAAGGCAATCTTCAACAGACTCGCCGAGTCCATGCACATGTTCATACAACTCGTCGATTACACCCATGTGACTCGCCGAGTCTCTCCAGTTATCAACCCATACAGAGGCTTTTCAAGCCATGCAGGGACTCCAATCCATAGATCCACTCTTCTACACTCTAACCCTCACATAAAGTTGCAAATTTACGTGAAACCAAGGAGCTATAGGCCCAAAACACTCTAAGGCTAGGGTTTATGACAAAGGGGCTTCACCAACAACTCTTAGACAGATGCTTTATGACATTTTGGACCGTCCCAAGTCTAGATATGAAGTAGCAATCTCAGATCTAAGCCTCTAACTCGAAATAGCTCTCAATCATACCAAAAATGCCCCAAATCTCCAATGATAATAGATTTAGATGCAAAAGAGCCTAAGAAACAGATTATTACCTCCAATATAATCTCCAACTGAAGCAGATCCCGGATCTACACCACTCCTTCGCAGCAAGCCTCTTGATCTTCAAGCCCCTTTCAAAGATTTTCTCCTCCAAAGCTCTATTCTTTCTATTAATGGAAGCTCATTCGATTCTAGGGTTTCTAGATCTCAAAAGGGTAGCCAAGAGGCTGAGGGTGGGTTATAGTGTGTTTTATATAGGGCACAACCCCCGGGATTAGGGTTTTCTCTCTTCAGCACCAACTCTTCGACTCCAAGCCGCCGACTCGGCAAGTTGGCCACTTAAACCGTGACAGAATCCCGCTCCGACTCGACGAGTAAGCAGACCTACTCGTCAAGTCCTTTTCCTAAATTTACACTTTTGGCCCTTCATTGAACTTCTGAATTTTAGGGTGTTACAAATGTTCATTCTGGTTGTATTATTGTATTTGTAAGTTTAAAGAATAGTCTTCATAAAATGAAAATTTGTTGATGTAAAACTGAAATTCTTTCCTGGTTAAGTTATTATACAAAAAATGACAATTTTAGACTTTTTCAACGACTCGTAAATTTGACCTTTTTTTCTTTGATATCATTTGACATAATTAAAAATTAACAAAAAGGTCAATCATGCCATTTTACAAAATTACATTTCTTTATTTGCAATAAAAGGGTTGTATAAATTAATGAAAAAAATTAAATTGCAGTTTTGTAAAGTTACCTCAACAGAAACAATTTCTAAAAAACAAAAAAAAATAAAAAATAATAATAAAATCAATAACAAATAACATAATAGTTGTATTGAGTAACAGCTATAAGAAATGACCAAATTGCCATTTTTGTTATCTATTCTTTTAATTGCACCAGATCTTACACCATTAAAAAATGAAAAGAATACAACTTCCTTTAACAGAAAAGTATGATAAATAAATGAAAAGAACACAACTTTGTCTAACATTGCATAACGAAAGTACATTGCTATAATATGCAGTTTACGCTATAACATGTCATATACCATTACAGTAAAAAACTAAAAAATTAACTTTGTGTTATAACAATATTACACCAGAAAAGTTTGATGGTATAATATGGTAAAAAGATATTCGGTAAAATCTTTAGGTTTGGGTTCAATAAAAGTTTTATCCCACTCAATGAGTTTCCAGCAAAGGGTCCGCCCAATTATGCCTTTTGACTTCACCCATCAGATTATCATCCATTATTGGTGAATTCATAGACAGGTTATAGGCCCTACATGTGGTTCTTCCGAACAATGCAGTTCATCAAGTTGTAGGTGTTGATTCAGAAGAAAGCGTGAATTCGGGATCTTTTGTTCTTTGCCAATATAGAAGAAGGATTTGCCTTCCAAGTGTATCTCTCCCAAACGATATTGCTTTTGACCTCTCCAAGACAATTCCCATACGCTAACTACATGTAATGAAATTCTACAATCAAACACATCATTCCAGATTCTAATAATAACTTACAACTATTGTTTTTTTATAATAATCTAACTATCAAGTCTATCCCATTAGACCAAGCATAACTTGTCATAGGTTCTTATCTACGTTTTAGTCCCTTCAAATCGTAGCAATGAGACTCAAAAATAGAGATGAGGACACATAGATACAAACAACACAAAAACAGAGAGAGGCCTTAAGAACAAGAAGCATACCTGAAATGGAGAGGCGACAGATGATAAGTCTGAAAAGAAAGAAAGAAAGAAAACACAACTTTCAACATCCCAAGTATGGATATTCTCCAAATACAAACTAAACTATTAACTAATAGCAAGAAAATACAACTAAAAGTTTGAAAGGAAAGAAAGAATAACTCGTAGCTAATGCAATGATGGAGGTGGTACCTGGTGCCACTGCTATAGTGGCTACACCACTATAATTGGGGCAGGTGTCACTGTGATGTGGGGCTATGGTGGTGTCGTGATATAGAAGCAGGAAAAGATAAGCGATTTTCCAATGGCTGCACGAAGAGACAGGAACCGAGTATGCAATGAGACAGTGATTGTGATTCTGTGAATATAGTGTCTATAATAATCGAATATATACATATCGATTGCAATTTATTACTTCAATCCGGTTTTGAACAGTTATGGTTCTTGAAGGAGAGGTATGTGAAAAAGTTAAGAGGCGGGGTAACGGGGCATCTGGTGAAGGTGGGGGCAATGGGCTTCATATAGGGTGAGTACGAGAAACATCAATCGTTGGTGAGAAAGGCGGAGTCGGCCATCAGTATCCTCAAAGGGGAACACGAGCATGGGAGGTAGTATATGGCTTCGATATTTAGAGACATGCAGGTTGCAATTAGGAGAGAAGTGGTGGCAGATGAGTCACAAAAAGGTGCTAGCAATCAGGAGATCGTATGGTGGAGATGTCGGCGACGAGTGATCTATATGGAGAGGCCGACGAACTGATTGGAATGTTAGAGCCAATTTTTAGGTGGTAAATATAATTAGGGCTTTTAATTTTTTTGTGGAAAGAGTGAAATTATACCGGGAAACTCAAACTAAAATTTTGAGGATTTAAAATAGTTTAGAACATATATATATATATATATATATATATATATATATATATATATATATATATATATATATATATATATATATATATATAGAAGTAGGTTCATGCGAAAATATAAATATCTTGCGAAAACGCGAAGACAGATTTTATCTTATGAAAATCAAACACATGTACTATAAAAAAAACTTATTAGCAATAAATTAGAGATAGTAAGTTTATATTGGATGGTTTTATGACAATATAGATTTAAAGACGATTTTAATAATTATTTTTTTTTTTCACGTCCTTAATCATTTTAAATTCATGTTTTCATAATAAAAATGCTAAAAATCATACTTTGCTAATATAAATAATTTCTCATCTATCATCGATTATCATAATGTATTTCAAAGTTTGGATAAATTATTTTCCAAAATATAATGTTGAGGTGACACAATATCATAGGTTTTTCTTGTTTTCGCGTTTTCCCAAATTATTTGCATTTTCGCATGAACCCTCCCCTATATATATATATATATATATATATATATATATATATATATATATATATATATGTGTGTGTGTGTGTGTGTGTGTGTATGTGTGTGTGTGTACGTGTATGTGTGTGTGAGTTTCTTTGAGACCAATGCAATATTATGATACAAAGGATGTGTTTTGTGACTATTCATTTTGGATGCAAAAAAAATGGAAATATTAAACAAATTAAAGTGAAGCCCTAAGTCATAAACCCTAATACATATATAACTCTAAAACCCCAATTCATACATGATGTATGGAATATCGCTCATGGCTTATGGTTAAAGGCTTAGTGCTTAAAACTTAAATCTTATGATGTATGGAATATCGCTCATGGATTATAGCATATGGTTAAGGTGGTATGGATTTGGGCTTAAGGCTTATATTTTATGTGTTAGGGCTAAGGGCTTAGGGATTATGTGTTAGGGATAAGGGCTTAGGCTTATATTTCAAAGAGGCATGCCCTGTTGTGAAAGTCCTGCTCCCCAAACCAAAGAGAGGAGAGACCCCAGTAAGATCCACACACGCATGCTTCCCTCCTATCAATCCAAAGACCAAATTGTTAGTCGGTCTAAGTGTGGACCTTCCATCCTGCAGGTCCATCAAAAAGTTCATTGGCACTTCTTTCTTCGTAGAAATACCAGCACGCCGACAAGCATCAAATAGAATATCCCGAACCATATCATGTATGTACTTGAAACCAAGGAGCTCTCTACAATGAACCACATGTTCCCTAAAGGTATCCAAACATGCCTTGCAGCAAATTGGGCATATCTCGTCAACTGGGAATAGAGGAATCATGAGGTAGTAACGAAGGATAGTTCGGTACTCCACTGGAGACATATGTTGGCCAAGACCATCAATAGGGATAGTTAGCAGAAAATCCTGAACATGAGGTGCCCACAAACACTCAAAGACTTCTTTCTGTCTGACAGTCATGTCGAAGTCGACTTCCATATCTTTGACGATTTTGCAAAAAAGGGCTCATGACACAAGGCTTATGGCGTAAGACTTAGGGTTTATGGCTTGTGGATTAGGAATTAAGGATTATGCTTAAGTATTAGGGAGAATGACTTAGGGATCGGGGATTATGACTTACGGTTTTTGTCATAGGGCTTAAGGCCCGTGTCTTGTGGCTTATGGCTTATGATGTATGGATTGGGACATAAGGCTTGCTTAGGAGTTAGGGTTTAGGGGTTATGGCTTAAGACTTGCTTATGACTAATGGTTATATCTTAGGGCTAATAGATTAAGGCTTAAGTCTTACGGCTTATAACTTATGGTGTATGGCTCATGACACAAGGCTTATGGCATAAGACTTAGGGTTTAGGGCTTATGTATAATAACCTATGCCTTATGGTTAGCTTGAGGGTCAAACCTTGTGTCTTATGTCTTATGGCATATGGATTGTGGCTTGTGACTTATGGTTTTGGGCTTAGGGCTTATTGCTTAGGGGTTAATGATTATGCTTAGGGGTTAGGGATAATGGCTTAGGAATTAGGGCTTATTGCTTATGACTTAGAACTTAAAGGCTTGCAACTTTAGGTCCCTTGAATCGTGAAATATCACATCTTTAGTCCCTAACAACATCAAATGACTATATTGCCTTTTTAGATTTCTTTTCATTTATTCTTAATGTTTATAATTAGTTTTAGTTATTAAAAATATTTTAATTTAATTATTTAATTAATTATTAATAAGTTGTTTTTAAAAATAGTAGTGGGACCCACCATAATAGCCCCACCCTCTTTAATTGAATACTCTCTCATTTAAAAACCCAACAATCTAAAGACCCCTTTTATCCTCTCTCTCTCTCTATCAAAAACCATCGATCACCGCCTCTCCACCAAAAACCATTGTTCACCTTCGTTGACTACCACTATCCGACTACCACCGGAGGCCTTGGCTTCTCTCCCTGTCTTTCTCAAATAGACGACAAATACTATCACCAAAAGGTAAATATAGTAATTTTATGTATGGCATAGGTTGAAGCGTGCAAATTTGAGCTAATGAGGGATGAACTATGCAGCTTCTAACCACACAAGGGACGATCCAAATTATTTTTTGAAAAGAAATGCCGAATATATCTTTTAACACAATACATGGGGAACGATGCATGTAACTTACTCTAAAATTAAACTTTTTTTATTTTCCCTCCTTATATTCACCCACTTAATTTCATAAACATTCGAATCTCCTTCCGGTTCCCTCCATACGATTTAAATAAAATTTGAATTTAAGTTAATTTAAACAAAATTTATTAAACTTATGTTTTTCACAACTGGCTCATGGGTCGTTTTTTACATAATAAAAGGTTTTGAAGCCATATGCCTTAACCTAATAAAAGGTTTTTATTCGTATGCTTCACACGCAACCTCCATTCTTCTCTCATCGCTTCCTCATACGATACCAAATTGCTCGTCGTTGATTGCTCGTCGCCAACTATAATCGTTGGATACGTCGCAGCCACCAACACTGACGACCATTTCACACCATATATTCGATTTAGGTGCGATTTTCCTTATCCCTTCCAGCTTTCGTTCAACTATGCCTGTTGTCGATTTCCTTTTCCCCCCGATTTTAGTTGAAATTGAAATTATGTGCTTGTTGAAATCAAAATCTGTTTGTCTGCAAATTTTAGATGTATATCAATGGCTAGTGTCTTTCGTTCATTTGCATTGCATCTATTTTCCTTTTTCCCCTGAGTTCAGTAATTGAAATCATATGTGTTTATTGACTATTTTCATTGTGGTGTATCTATTGACTATTCATTTTCTGCCTATAATTTCAATTGATATCTACTGTTCATAATTGTTCAATTGCTATTATTCATAACAGGAAATACATGTTATGTTCATAACAGGAACATACATATTGTTTTCAATGATATCAGATCTGCCCCACCAAGATCTAAGGTCAGGTGGTTTCATTCTACTAGAAATGAATCAAGATTTATCAACACCTATCACCTTTGACAACAAACATGATTCTTCTACTCTTGTAATGGTCCATTGGTATGCACCTTCTTAAGGCTTCCTTTTTAAATATTTCAACACTCTTGCCAAACAATTTAGGGTGATTGCAATTGATCAGCTAGGGTCAATTCATTACATAATCTTTGACCAAATTTTGAATATTATTGTAGGTATTCTATATCTCTTTAAATAGTTTCAATTTCTAGATTATTTCTTGTAGTTTTGTTTCTTGTATGGTAGTTGGGGTGGATCTAGAAGGCCTGACTTCACTTGCACAAGTAACGAAGGTTAGGTTTTTACTAGCCTGTTACTTTTGTTTCCCATGAATTTTTATTCGGATAAATAATTATTTCCCTACTTTCTCTATTAAGTTACTCTTTTTACATCTTTGACCATGTTTTTTAACTATGGCATGGTACTTTCAACTTTATTAAGTCAGCAGAGGACTCGACGAGTTGGTCGGAAACTCGGCGAGTCGGTGAGGGTTTTATGACCTTCTAAACTCTTAAGGAACTCGACGAGTAGCTAGCTGCACTCGACGAGTTGAGTCAACATGGACTGTTGACTTTGACTTGGACCAAGGGTTGACCAGTTAACTTCTGGGGGTATTTTAGTAAATTGGAAATTATGGAAATGGTCCTATGGTGAATATAGGTGGTGGAGTCCGTGGCAGAAATTTGAGAGTTTGATCTTACCACTTCAGTTCGACAGTTGTGAAGTGAGTTTTCCTTACTATACTAAAGGGTCTAAGGCACCAAGGCCAACCCTTTTGGATTGCTATCCTGATATGTTATATGTTTGAGTATTGTATGATCCGTTAGATCGGTATCCTGGTAGATAGGATGTTATATGTTGTTATGATCCGTTAGATCAGTATCCTGGTAGATAGGATGTTATTGTTGCTATGATCGGTTTGTCTGTCTATAGACTGTTATGTGATTAGTTGATATATGTGCACATGTTTGATTGATAGTTGAGGCTTATCTGCTTTGTGCGAAAGCCAATGGACCTGGGCATTCCAACCTAATGGTTGTGGGCCGTGAGTGTTCCATCCCGAGGATGATTGTACTTGTAGTATGTGGTCATTCCAACCTGTTGGTTGTGGGCCTGGGGTATTCCATCCTGAGGATGATTGGACCCATAGTACGTTGGCATTCCAACTGGATGGTTGAGGGCTTGCGTATTCCAACCTGATGGTTAACTAGACTCGTAGTATGTTGTTTGTGATTATATGTATATTGTTGTGTGTATGGGTATTTTGGGGGAACTCACTAAGTTGTGGGCTTACAGTTTCATTTTTGGTTTCAGGTACCTCAGATGATCGCGGGAAGGCAAAGGCGTGATCGTACAGCTCCTCACATTTTATGACTTTGTTTCTACGATAATCTGATATGGAACTATTTTGAAAACATATTTGTAATAACTATTCATCTCTAAATGTTTTAAAAAGTTTTAAATTGGATTGAATTTTTATGGGTGTTACACCAAGGTGAATCAATTCCAAAGTGTGTGCATGGGAGATGATTGAGGAACATGGAATCCGAATTGGTCCACAAATATTAGAGGTTGTCCAAGTGTAACACCCAGATTCCCAGGTATATTAATTATTCCTTTAATTTTTGAAGGTTGGGAGGGGACTCGGCGAGTTGGTGTTCAGACTCGCCGAGCATGGTCGCGGATTCATATCCGGGTTCACAGCTGGACTCGACGAGTTCATGAGTGAACTCGGCGAGTCCATGTTGTTTAATGAAACCCTAATTTCCTGGGTTTGGGACCTATTTAAAGCCCCTTAGGGCCGTCATTTGCGGCTACCAAACCCTAGAAAGAAACTCTAAGAGATCTAGATCGTTTGTGAGGAAGGAGAGGCCATTCTTGATCATTTTGTTGGTGTAATAGCAAGAAGGAGGTGACCAAGGCAAGAGGAGGCTGAAGGAGGTGTGATTCTGGTGATTTCAGAGTTCAGAGACTTCATCTTGAGGTATTTATTCGGACCTTCTTCAGATTTGGTGTTGATTCTTAGAGTTAGGGTTTTCTAACCCCTTTAGAGGATGGATATGTGGAGCAATTGGTCCCTTTTCAAGTTTATGCTTTGGATCTGGACTCAAAGAGGTTCAGAGACCTTAACCCTTGGAGCTTTATGAGTTATTTTGGGAGCCATGAACTTAGGATGTTATTTTTGGGGCTAAATCACCAAGTGAGACCATCTAGATTGAGTGTCAAGGTCTGAACTTTACATGATTATCATGCTTGGGAAGGTCAGATCTATGGATTAAAGGAACAGATCTGACCTCAGGAGGTGTATGGAGTTTGTACATGGCATGAACTCGCCGAGTCCAAAGATCAGACTCAGCGAGTAGGGTTAGGGTTTCCCGTAAATAACTCAGTGAGTCAGAGGGGGATTAGGGGACTGGAGTTCAAGGCGGAACTCGTCGAGTTGTTCTTGAGACTCGGCGAGTTGAGTCGGGGTGGCCCCGCGATTCATGCCAAGTGTGACTCGTTGAGCAAGGGGAGGAACTCGACATGCCAAGCGGGACTAAAGAGTTAGTGGACACGTGTAGACTCGCCGAGTCGCCCAAGTGCACTCGACGAGTTGCGTCAAAGTTTGACCATTGACTTTTGATGACTTTTAGGGTTTGGTCAACAATGTGGCCTTTGAGCTAAAGGAGGGGTAAAACGGTATTTTGCCTAGAGAGGGTTGAGTCTAGTCTCGAGAGTTATATTTATGAGATTATTTACTTTATGTGATTAGGCGGAGACTAGATCATATTTCTACCAAGTTAGAGATTTACCGAGACATCTGAGGTGAGTCTTCTCATTATACTTTACCTAGTGTGGTAACAGAGTTATGTAACAGAGTATTTTAGAGTTATATGTCAGTGTATTTGCATGTTATTATGTGTTGTGATTTATTGTGATATGAGATATGCATGATTCAGAGTTTACAGAGTTAGGACCAGTGGGTCCACAGAGTTATGGTACCCAGAGGGTCCCACAGAGGTACTCGACTAGAGGGTTAATAGAGTTACAGCCTTGAGTGGCTGATATGTGTTTACGTGGTATTTTGGGGAGCTCACTAAGCAATTATGCTTACAGTGTTATGTGTGGTATTTCAGGTACCAGCGATGATCGCGGGAAGGCGCCGACATGACTCGTACACACGCACACTAGAGTTCATATGTTTTGATCTTGGGGTTTTGTATTAAGATAATGATAATATAATGTTTTAAAATGTGGATGTGAACGAAATTATATGGTTTTTAAAATGCGAAAAATTGTTTAAATTTTTACGGTGTTACAAGTTGGTATCAGAGCCTTGGTTTGAGGGATTTGGATGCATCTTCGGGCATATCTGAACTCAAACTGAGGATTTGAGGAAAATTTTGATAATAAGGTAAAAAAATTTTGAAAAGAATAAAAAGAGTTTGAGACAAACAGAGCAGAGTTGTGTGTACGATCAGCCAGTGCCCGAACGGTGATTTCCCAAAATACCCTTACAATAAGTGCTATCAGATATGTTATGTTATGCTATATGATGAATTATGATATGCATGCTAGAATAGACTAGGTATTCTTATTAGGACTAGAGTGGCCTGATATATGATGCCTTAGTCTAGGGGTTTTTGCTGCTAGCAATGATTGAGAGTGTTTAGATAGCAGCGAGGTGCTTATGAGTTATTTGCTAGTGAGTAGCACATGATTAAGAGAGTAGAATGCTTGGAAATTTGGGACTGTGGGAGGAGGACATGGAATGAATGCTGAATCGGTGTGGTCGGTAGTATTGGGCCCGTACTATCGAAGGCACCGGGTCAGTGCGCAACCCAAGTAAGAATCCTTAGGGTACCAGGAACCAAGTAGGATTGGGGGTATCGAGTGTGTGCACGCTCGAGCGAGTCTTTAATATCTTGTGTTGTATTTCAGAGAGGTATCACGGTGGGAACGCGCCACAGACCAGGGACCAGTGGAGGGGGTGTGAGTGACGAGGAGCTCCGCCAGATGATTCATGATGAGGTGGCTGTTGCCATCCGCGTTGAGATCCCAGAGATGTTCGGGTCTATCAAGACCACCCTAATAGAGACATTTGACGAGAGATATGCTGCTCTTTCTGATGCGGCTGTTGTTGCGGCCACTGCAGTTGTAGCTGCGGCTAGACCGTAGGGTGGTGATGTGTTGCTGTTCCGGGAATTCAGCAACACAAAATCACCGGAGTTTGATGGGACCCAGGACCCGATTGCAGCGATGAGGTGGATTTCAGACATGGAGGGGTGTTTCTTTACTTGCTCATCTCCTGAGCATTTGAGAGTCCGGTTCGCGTTGAACCAGCTTCGCTTGGGAGCGAAGGACTGGTGGAAGTTTGTGACGGCGCACTACACACCTGCTGAGCTGGCTGCAGTAACCTAGGAGAGGTTCACTACTATGTTTCGAGATGAGTATGTTCCCCATGTGGAGAGGGAGCGATTGGCACAGGAGTTTCTGACCCTCAAGCAGGGTACCGAGTCTGTCACGGCGATTACTCGGATGTTCCATGAGAGGGCAATGTTCTGCCCAGAGCACGTGTCCTCCGAGCAGGCACGTATGAGCCGATATCTGAGCATTTTGAGGAGGGATATATGGGAGTTTGTGGCGAACTCAACGTACCGGACATTTGCTGAGCTTCAGGCAAAAGCCCGGAAGAGGGAGATAGAGCTGGAGACTCAGGCTAGGGAGGAGGCTGAGTCTCAGGGGAGGGATCAGCGACCGGCGCAGTCTCAGCCGACAGCCAAGCGAGCCAAGCCCGCTGATTCGAGATCTGGGAGTCAGAAGGGCCGCACTTGTGGTAAGTGCGGCAAGAACCACGATGGGGTGTGCAGAGCGGGATCTTGCTAAAAATGTGGCAAGGAGGGGCATATGGCCAAGGATTGTCCCAAGGGGTTTGCAGTATGTTTCTACTGCAACCAGACCGGACACCGCAAGGCAGAGTGTCCACGGTTGCGAGGGACAGCCCAGGGAGCACCTCAGGGATCTGCCCCTGCTGCTATCAGAGCTGCTGAGAGCCGGCCAGTGAAGGCCGAGGTACCGAAGGCACGAGGGAGAGCCTTTCAGTTGACTACGAAGGAGTTCCGTGCTGCGCCCGACGTCGTGGCTGGTATGTATCCTTTCTTGTATTTGTTTCGATGTCGGGATATTGTGTTTATTTCGTGTTATGCGTAGGTACTTTTCTTGTGAATTTTGTACCTGCCTTGGTGTTATTTGAATCGGGTGTGAGTCGGTCTTTTGTATCTTTGGCTTTTAGTCAGCATATCAGTATTAGCCGAGAGGCGTTGAGTCGACCTCTGAGAGTTTCCATAGCTGATGAGAGGACGGTGTATGCCGCCGAGGTAATCCGAGACTGTTACTCGAGATTTTCGGCGTTGAGTTCCCGACTGATCTAGTTCCCATTGCGATGGGAGATGTCTGTGTCATCGTGGACATGGACTAGTTGAGCAAAGTTGGAGCGGTCATCGACTGCGAGAGATAGCTGGTGGCTATACGAAACCCCAGTAGGGGAGTTCTTACGGTGTACGGCGAGGGTACACGTGTTGGGTCAGCATTTTGTTCGGCCGCCAGAGCGAGATAGAGTCTACAGCAGGGGTGTAGGGGATTTGTAGCATATGTGATGGATACGAGGGTTGATTCAGAGAGACCGAGCTCAGTTGATGAGGTTCCGATAGTGCACGAGTTTCTGGATGTATTTTCGGAAGAGTTGTCTGGTATGCCTCCCGAGAGGCAGGTTGAGTTCAGTATTGATTTGGTTCCGGGGGCTGCGCCTATCGCCAAGGCGCCTTATCGCCTCGCACCTCCAGAGATGCAGGAGTAGTCCTCGCAGCTTCAGGAGCTGCTGGGAAAAGGGTTTATTCGGCCGAGCAGCTCACCTTGGGGAGTGCCTATCCTTTTTGTCAAGAAGAAGGATGGTTCACACCGGATGTGCATTGATTACCAGGAGTTGAACAAGCTAACGGTCAAGAACCGTTACCCGTTTCCGAGGATCGACGATCTGTTCGATCAGTTGCAGGGAGCATCTTGGTTCTCCAAGATCGATTTGAGGTCTGGATATCACCAGGTGAGGGTGCGAGACGAGGACATCCAGAAGACAACATTTAGGACTCGTTATGGACATTACAAGTTCGTGGTGATGCCTTTCGGACCCAATGCACCGACAGTGTTCATGGATCTCATGAACAGAGTGTGCAGGTCGATGTTGGATTGCTCGGTGATCGTGTTCATCGACGACATATTGGTGTATTCGAGATCCAAAGAGCAGCATGAAGAGCATTTGAGGGAGATCCTCGGAGTCCTGAGATCGGAGAGGCTTTATGCCAAATTCTCCAAGTGTGATTTTTCGTTGCGAGAGGTCCAGTTCCTAGGGCACCTCGTTAACCAGAAAGGGATATTGGTCGACCCAGCCAAGATTGAGGCAGTGATGAGTTGGGAGGTGCCGAGGTCACCTACCGAGATCAGGAGTTTCCTAGGGTTGGCTGGTTATTATCGTAGATTTATCAGGGATTTCTCCAAGATCGTCGTGCCACTCACCAAGTTGACCCGGAAGGGTGCTGCTTTTTCATGGGGTCCAGAGCAGCAGGCCTCTTTCGAGACACTTTGCCAGAGATTATGTGAAGCTCCGGTGTTAGCCCTTCCGGAGGGGATGGAGGACTTCGTAGTGTATTGTGACGCGTCGATATCTGGGCTGGGAGCGGTGCTTATGCAGAGGGGTCATGTGATAGCATACGCATCGAGGCAGTTGAAGCCTCATGAGACGAGGTATCCCACCTACGATCTGGAGTTTGGGGTGGTGGTGTTTGCCCTCAAGATCTGGCGTCACTATCTATATGGGGTTCGGTGTACCATATACACGGACCACAAGAGCCTGAAGTATCTAATGGATCAGCCCAACCTGAATATGCGCCAGTGGAGATGGTTGGATGTGGTGAAGGATTACGATTGTGAGATCCTGTACCACCCGGGCAAGGCTAATGTTGTAGCCGATGCACTGAACTGTAGGGCGGAGGGCGCCCAGATGCGAGATGTTTTTTTGAGATTTACAGTGATGACTCCGGTGTTGGACACTATTCGTGGGGCCCAGGCTGAGGCCGTGAGGCCAGAAAGCCAGGAGAGAGAGCGAGTTGTCGGGCTGGTATCGGAATTCGTTACCGATAGCCGGGGACTTATGACATTTCAGGGTCGGGTATGGGTACCGTTTGTGGGCGGGACGCGTACCATTTTGATGGAAGAGGCTTATCGATCAAAGTTCTCGATCCATCCCAAGGCCACTAAGATGTATTTGGACCTGAAAAGGGAGTATTGGTGGCCCAGTATGAAGAGGGATGTCGCATGGTTTGTAGAGAGATGCTTGACCTGTCACAGGGTTAAGGCCGAGCACCAGCGTCCACATGGTAAACTGCAGCCGCTAGAGATTCCCGAGTGGAAATGGGAACAGATTACCATGGACTTTATCACCAAATTGCCAAGGACTGTGAGAGGTGTCGATGCAATTTGGGTGATTGTGGACAGGTTGACGAAGAGCGCTCATTTCCTTGCTATCGGTGAGAGCACTTCCGTGGAGAGGTTGGTAGAGATGTACGTGAGAGAGGTGGTATCGCGGCATGGAGTGCCGATCTCGATTGTCTCAAATCGATATGTACATTTCACTTCCAGATTCTGGAAGAAGTTTCATGAGGAATTGGGTACAAGACTGCATTTTAGTACTGCATACCACCCACAGACTGACGGGCAGAGTGAGCGGACAATTCAGACGCTCGAGGACATGCTCCGAGCATGTGTGTTGGATTTCGCCGGAAGTTGGGACATGTACTTGCCCTTGGAAGAGTTTTCCTACAACAACAGCCATCATTCTAGCATTAGTATGCCACCCTTTGAGCTGTTGTATGGGAGGAGGTTTCGGACCCCCATTTGTTAGGGAGAGGGAGGGCAGCGTGTGATGGGTAGTACCGAGATCATGCTTCAGACGACAAAGCAGCTTCAGCAGGTCAGACAGACGTTGTTGACCGCTCAGAGTCGTCAGAAGAGTTATGCGGACAGGAGCCGGTCCGAGCTCGAGTTTCAGGTCGGTGACTTCGTGCTCCTGAAGATCTCTCCTTGGAAAGGAGTGATTCGATTCAGGAAGAGGGGCAAGTTGGGGCCCCGATATATTGGTCCTTTCAGAGTGATCGCGAGAGTAGGAAAGGTAGCCTACTGTTTGGAGTTACGTGCCGAGTTGGGTCGGATTCATGACACTTTCCACGTGTCGCAGCTGAGAAAGTGTACAGCCGATGAGTCGGCAGTGGTGCCATTAGAGGATATTCAGGTGGATGCGAGCCTGAACTATAATGAGAGACCGGTGGCGATTAGGGATCGGAAGATCAAGGTTTTGAGGAACAAGGAGGTGCCTCTTGTGCAGGTCCAGTGGCAGCATCGGAAAGGGTCAGAGTTGACTTGGGAGCTAGGATGCGGGAGCAGCATCCAGAGTTGTTTGCAGAGTGAGACTTCGAGGGCGAAGTCTAATTCTAGTGGGGGGGGAATTGTAACACCCGGATTCCCAGGTATATTAATTATTCCTTTATTTTTTGGAGGTTGGGAGGGGACTCGGCGAGTTGGTGTTCAGACTCGCCGAGTATGGTCGCGGATTCATATTCGGGTTTACAGCTGGACTCGACGAGTTCATGAGTGGACTCGGCGAGTCCATGTTGTTTAATGAAACCCTAATTTCCTGGGTTTGGGACCTATTTAAAGGCTCTTAGGGCCGTCATTTGCGGCTACCAAACCCCAGAGAGAAACTCTAAGAGATCTAGAGCGTTTGTGAGGAAGGAGAGGCAATTCTTGATCATTTTGTTGGTGTAATAGCAAGAAGGAGGTGACCAAGGCAAGAGGAGGCTGAAGAAGGTGCGATTCTGGTGATTTCAGAGTTCAGAGACTTCATCTTGAGGTATTTATTTGGACCTTCTTCAGATTTGGTGTTGATTCTTAGAGTTAGGGTTTTCTAACCCCTTTAGAGGATGGATATGTGGAGCAATTGGTCCCTTTTCAAGTTTATGCTTTGGATCTGGACTCAAAGAGGTTCAGAGACCTTAACCCTTGGAGCTTTATGAGTTATTTTGGGAGCCATGAACTTAGGATGTTATTTTTGGGGCTAAATCACCAAGTGAGACCATCTAGATGTTATATGAGTGTCAAGGTCTGAACTTTACATGATTATCATGCTTGGGAAGATCAGATCTATGGATTAAAGGAACAGATCTGACCTCAGGAGGTCTATGGAGTTTGTGCATGGCATGAACTCGCTGAGTCCAAAGATCAGACTCGGCGAGTAGGGTTAGGGTTTCCCGTAAATAACTCAGTGAGTCAGAGGGGGATTAGGGGACTGGAGTTCAAGGTGGAACTCGCCGAGTTGTTCTTGAGACTCGGCGAGTTGAGTCGGGGTGGCCTCGCGATTCATGCCAGGTGTGACTCGTCGAGCAAGGGGAGGAACTCGACGTGCCAAGCGGGACTAAAGAGTTAGTGGACACGTGTAGACTCGCCGAGTCGCCCAAGTGCACTCGACGATTCGGGTCAAAGTTTGACCATTGACTTTTGTTGACTTTTAGGGTTTGGTCAACAATGTGGCCTTTGAGCTAAAAGAGGGGTAAAACGGTCTTTTGCCTGCTGAGGGTGCCTAGAGAGGGTTGAGTCTAGTCTCGAGAGATATATTTATGAGAATATTTACTATATGTGATTAGGCGGAGGCTAGATCATATTTCTACCGAGTCAGAGATTTACCGAGACATCTGAGGTGAGTCTTCTCACTATACCTTACCTAGTGTGGTAACAGAGTTATGTGACAGAGTATTTTAGAGTTATATGCCAGTGTATTTACATGTTATTATGTGTTGTGATTTATTGTGATATGAGATATGCATGATTCAGAGTTTACAGAGTTAGGACCAATGGGTCCACAGAGTTATGGTACGCAGAGGGTCTCACAGAGGTATTCGACCAGAGAGTCAATAGAGTTACAGCCTTGAGTGGCTGATATGTGTTTACGTGGTATTTTGGGGAACTCACTAAGTAATTATGCTTACAGTGTTATGTGTGGTGTTTCAGGTACCAGCGATGATCGCGGGAAGGCGCCGGCATGACTCGTACACATGCACACTGGAGTTCATTTGTTTTGATCTTGGGGTTTTGTATTAAGATAATGATGATATAATGTTTTAAAATGTGGACGTGAACGAAATTATATGGTTTTTAAAATGCGAAAAATTCTTTAAATTTTTACGTTGTTACACCAAGGATTTTGGGTTGTTGTCGACCGGTTGATTGGTGGCGACCGGAGGTAGGAAGTTGTTGCAACGGTTGGTAATTATACCATGGAGAGGAAGTCCACCAAGGCGGAGGTAGGTGAGCCAAGGTAGCGCCGGAGATGGCAGCAGCTTCTGCTGATGTAGACATCCGATAAAGGGAACAAAATTTTTAATATTAGTGATGTTATAGGGCTTTTAGATTGTCCTCGGCCATGAGAATGGAGAAGAAGAAAAATCGATCACGTTAGTGGAAAAGGAGAGAGACTGTAGGTAGGGTTAGGAGGATCAATCCTCTGATACCATAATAGATTGCAAGTATCTTAATTGACTTCCCATTCACACTTACACATACATATATACATCATACAAATACAATTTGGGCCTATGATATACAACAATGGGCTGATAACTAATGTGCACTAATGATATAACCTGGAAAATGAGTCTCCACTTTTAAGATATGTAGTATCTAAACATTTTACGGTTGAATGATTGTTGGTTTAATTATTTTAAATGGATCATAGCTTTGGGGACTGTTAAATTTAAGTTTAAGATCTGTGCTTATCTTGTTATTTTGATATGTAATTTGTTTGTCCGTCAATCCCCAAAAATTGTATCCATATGGAGTCCATTTGGATTTTTTAAATTTTAATATTATGATTATAATAATTATAATAATAATTATTGTTATTATCTATTATAATAATCATCAATGAAATTAGAGTTTGTTTATGAAGATGATGGTAGAACCGGTGAATATAATGGTGATGCCAACACAAATCAATGTTTCCATGGTAACACAAATCCAGTGAAGTTGATGAACCAATTTTGATTTTTCGATTTGTCCATAGATTATAAAAATAAGGAACGAGAATAGTTATAATCATAATATTAAACTTTAAAATATCCACATGGACACAACACGAACATCTACCATATTGAATGTGATATTTGATGTCATGTAGGATTAGATACTCGTAAAATCTATTTTGGTGTTTTAATAGAAATGCCAAAAAAATATTTTTACTCTATTGAATACGATTAAGAGATTGACTCAAAGAGAAATTGACGATTATTGGGGGCCATTGTATCATTAACCCTCTCTATATATCATTTAAAATTGCAGATCATGTTGAATTTCAGTAAGACCAAGACTACTTTGATGTCAATATTACGTAATGATAATAACCAGTATATATGGCAAAACAAAAACAAATCAATTGTTTTTAGGATTTACTATATTTTGAGTTACATTTTAATGTTTTATGGACTAAAAGGTACTTGCTAAAACCTACTAAATACAGATTTGAGACACTTTGTTTTTGATGACTAAAAAGTAGCATTTCCCCTTTAGAAGCAGACAACCATCACATATATAATACACTTTGCTTATGAAACTTATAGTTTCCAAAGTACATATATGTCTCTCGCTACGACTACAACATCAAACTTATATGCAGCAAGGATCTTTAAAGGGTTTATTCGATAGTGAAACTAATTATGAAGAGGGTTTGGACCTGTGTGAATTATTCGTTTGTCATCATCATAAAGACTGCCTTCTCCTGGAGCTCCAAATCCAATCCTCGGTTCACTTGAAACCAAATGGAACCGTGGCAGTGATGTTTGAAAGAATTTAGCTTTCCGACTAGAGAATACAGAGCGATCGTGATCATAGGCTGTTGATGGAGGAAAAAGAGTGAAAAGTAGGAGTAGCCAAATGAGAAAAACTACTGGAGCTGTTGGTCTAAAACCCTTCATTATTTTTCTTGATTTTACTCCTTGGTCCTCTTGAAAAACTTGATCCATTCGAAAGTTCCTTGTAGTCATGTAGTATATTAGCTGGAAAAGAAATCAACCAATAGCTGAATGTGAGATCTTTGACTTGTAAATATGAGAGAGAGAGAGAGAGAGAGAGAGAGAGAGAGAGTTGACTTGACTGGTCGAAATAGTTGGTTCTCTTTCTCCTTATATTATGAGTTTAAGTCGCATGATTTTGAGTGACCCTTGATTCATGGAACCTTAGAACTCTGCACTTTTTAATCTTACTTAATGTACATGCTGCATCCTATCTTAAAAAACACCGTTTTGATATAAATAAATATGTCTTCGCTCTTTATATTTGTTTCTGTTTCCTTCTTCAATCCACTATCCATATAAACACACACCTATATATAGATAATAAATGGCACTCATTCAAAGTAAAGGTTAGTTGGAACTTGTACGTTCATCTAATCGATGGTTTTAATTTATGAAGGGATGGGGGTGTAGGCCAAAGAGGTCTAATTGGAATAATCAGAGAACTTTGCAACTTCTATTAACAACACACGTACGTCATACGTGAGCATGGGCCTTGAAGTTGAAGGACGCCATTCGCTTCGATCTACATCTGTAAAAAGGAACAAAAGTTTGTACAAATACTCATTATGCCGAATTTAATTCCGACAATTGGGACCCTTTGTAAATGATGTACTTGACATTGAGACCATTATAAATGCTGTGTACTTCACATTTAATTAACAACTATCTTTCCTTTCTTTGGTTGGGTTTGGATTTGGAATGTCTGTCTCGATTCTATCACTCGTCTATACCAAATAATTACGATTGTCGATTTCTGGATATAGCAACATTGAAACGCTTTGGTTTATGGCGTTAGGATTTCCATATTGTTTAGAAAATTCTATGTTTATATCCAGTTTCATTTCAATAGTTCAACTTGGAACCTCTTTGAAAGTCATGTTTTAAATCGTTATGTATCGCTACTTCATCTTTCTTGCTGCCTGTCGGATATATGCAAAAAACTGAAAAAGTTTATATAAACGCTCTTCGCTAGATTTTTATTATTATTGAAACAATTAAATTTTCAAAACCGATTAAGGCTGAGAAACTAGTAAACAATAAATAAAGAGTTATTCATCCTTATATCATGCACTAATTGGATTTAAAAACTAACCACATATGTTCGTGAAAATAACCTCACGAATAGCACCCATGTTGGGTTAATCGGATTCAAGTCTAGTTTTAGGAAAGTTGCCTTTTATTAATTCCCAGTTTTAGATTAGGAGTCAAAGTCTTTTATTTTATTGTTTTAGAAGTTTGAGTAGGTTTCAGTTTCTTCTAGTATAAAATAGGTGTTAAGGGTCATTAGTTTTATTTTCAATTTAAGTACTTACGTTTTAATAAAAACTGTGTGTGCAAGTCAATAACTTCTTCACCTATTTTATTCTTTGTTTTGTTTCTCCTTTATACACTAGAAAATTTTTCTAGTTTATTTTTTACAACATATAAGACAAAAGTTCCCTACAGGCCGAAGATCATCCTATTATTTTGAGCATGGGATCTTTGGATGATCAAACATGCTTCCGTTACAAATAAATAATAATAATCCTTTGTTTTTAGTACATTTAACAATTATACATGTTTTGAGAACATGCTAGCAAGTAGGTGATCCTTTCAAGTTATTTCGTTTTGTTATTATAGCTTTATGAACACACATCATTTCCTTCTAAAATTGAAATAGTGTTAAGTGACTCCTGATCAACATGAATGATAAATACACTCGTAAGTGTTGTAAGACAGCAGGTATGTGAATGGTCACGACTCATGAGTGTGTTTGTTTTTCATCTGTGTGAAATTATTCATGTTGGTGTAATTGTATGTGCATGCGTGTGTGATTGTATTTTTCTGAGTGTTTTTATATGTAGCTATATTCTCTAAAATGTCATTTGAATCGATTAGTAGGCTTTATTAACCATCAAGGACAAGGTGCCCTTTATGGACAAAATAAGGGATAGGTTGTCTCCTTCTCCTACCTATACCCTATTTACGATTTTGTGTTTTAGGTCATGGTTACATTCATTACTACACAAGTCATTTAATAGTACGAGTGGTTTTTATTTTTTTGATGCGGTCCTTTCTAAAAATCGTCTTATTAAATATCTACAGCATCAAAAAAGAAGAGAACTGCACCATAAGATAGCTTTATTAGTGCGGTTTTCCAAAATCGCACCATTAAAGCATTTTTTAAGGCGGTTTTCCAAAACCGCACCAAAAAATAATTTTGAAAACCACCCCGAAAAACAATTAAAACCACCTCAAAAGATAATTCGCACTAAAAAGCATTGAACCGCACCAAAAAATAATTCGCACAAAAAAACATTCAATCGCACCATTAATTTTTCCTCTAAAAATTTCATTCGAATTTTTCATTCTTCACGAGATCCCTCCAAATATCGTTCAAAATTTTTATGTTCAAGCAAGCTACAAGTTGGTTTGATCCTTCGAATTTTTCATTTCCCTCCTGTATTTTCGTTTTCCTTCTATATTTTCATTTCCCTCTAAAAGTATGTGTGTTATGCGTGTGCTTTTCCTCCTTTTCCAGAGAACATAAGAAACATATCTCTTTTCTTCTTCCTTATTTTCTTTTTTGGATTAACGTTTGGTTTGTTTAAGGTGAAATAAGTTGGTTGATCAGAAATATGTAGGAGATGGTGGTGCTTCGATGGTTCTCAGTAAAGACACGACATTTGTGGTCGGTGTTGACGGTGGTTAGTGGTGGAGATGTCAGGTATGCAGATAAACTAATTTTTATTCTTCTTCCTTTTTTTTTACTGATTTACGTTTGGTTTGTTTAAGGTGGAAAAAACGATGGTAACTATGGATGTTGGGTGTTCTTCGTGGTTGTAATGGTGGTTTCCGGCAAAGGTAGGGCAGATGGCGATGGTGTCAACTGGTGGTGGTGAATGGCGATAAAAATGGTGTGGCTTGGTGAATCTTGTCTTCTCGGCAACAAACACACAGTAGAGATGATGGTGGTTTAAGGGTGGTTTCTGGTGGGATGGTTTTTTTTTGGTGTTGTTTGTATTTTTTGGGGCGGTTTTCATCATTTTATGTTGCGGTTTGTATTTTTCATCTACTATTTTTTGGTGCAGTTTTGACTATTTTTGTAGGCGGTTTTATAACCATACTATTAAACGAGGGTATTTTTTGATGTGATATTGTTAGTGCAGTTCAATGATCTAGCATGACCATATGACGATGGTGTGTTTTGTTTTCATATTGGAGGACACGAGCTATACACTACTATATACTCCCTCCGTCCCAAATTGATAGTCCGCTTTTGACTTTTGAAATCTTTTCTCTTCAACTTTGACCTTAAATATTTTTAATTATGTTATATATTACTTGATAAAACTTATGACAACGAAAAAACATTTAAAATACAATTCATTCATATATTTTGCATCAATTATTATCTATCAAATACAAAAATAATTAAGGTCAAAGTTGAAGAAAAAAGACTTCAAAAGTCAAAAGTGGACTATCAATTTGGGATGGAGGTAGTATAATATTTGGTTTTAGGTAGAAAATATTTCCGACCAAAGTGTTTTGTAAGAAATATTCATTAACTTTCCTAAAAACTTACAATAAAAGCAGAATCCAACAAAATTCCCACAAATTTCCTACGGAAATAGATACCCTAAGGATTCCGTTGGAAAAACGTCGGAAGTTTCCTATAAATTACCAACGAACTATTAATTAATATTTAAAATTAAATTTTTATTGGAATTTCGTTTATAATAGTATTAATCTTGTAATTGTTTCCCACATTTTCTTTTGGGTTTTGCCATAAGTACCCTTAAATCAAATTTACCCCCTAAACTCAATCTAATCAATTTTTTGACATTTGATATGATATTATCTTTTGATTATTTTCCTTTTTGTATTTTTTTTTTTTTACATTTGATTTGACATCCTTATATATATATATATATATATATATATATATATATATATATATATATATATATATATATATATATATATATATATATATATATATATATATATAATAATTTAGTGTTTGTTTTTTAGTTATATATTTAACTTAGATAAGGATCAGAACACTCGGTTGCATGGGAAATATTGTATAGTATTCGACTAAATGTTTTTAATCCATATAACGCACCCTGCAGTTGTAATACCGAACCAATTAATATATGTGATTAATAAAGACAAACTTTACTTTTGTTCCAATTTTATATAGTCGTTCGAATTTATAATGTCGTCCAAAATTTATAATAATAATAATAATAATAATAATAATAATAATAATAAAATATAAAATAAATAAATAATTAAAAATCAATTTTATATAGCCGTTCAAATTTTATAACACTGTCTGAATTTATAATGTCATCCGAATTTATAGGAAAAAAACAACAAAAATCAAAAAATCAAATGAGGGTGTAGAATTAGAAATGGAGGAGGGTACCTATAGAAAACTCCTTTCTTTTTTGTTTTTCCCTCCTTATGGTTTGCCTTCCTCCTTTTTTGAATATTATTATTATTATTATTATTATTTCATATTATTATTAATATAAATATAATTATAATTATTTTTTAATATTATTAATGTAAATATAATAATAACTATTACTATTATTTTAATTATTATTTTGATTATTTTTTGTTAGATTTATCATAATTAATTTTTTATTGTATAACTATATGTTTTTATTAATATTAGGTTTACTATAATTATATTATTATTATTATTATAAATGTGCATGTATGTGTAGCTGTATGTGTGTGTACATGTATTCAACATCTGAGCATAGGGTTTAAGGTCTGATATGCATATGTATGTGTCTAGAAGCGCGCGAGTATAGAGTTTAGGGATTAACATATGTATGTATGTCTATGTGAATGTGATATATATATATATATATATATATATATATATATATATATATATATATATATATGTCTACTGTATGTACATATATGTGTAAGCATGTGAGTATAGGCTTTAGGGTTTAACATATATATATATATATATATATATATATATATATATATATATATATGTATGTATGTATGTATGTATGTATGTATGTATGTATGTATATAATATTATTAATGTAAATATAATAATAACTATTATTATTATTTTGATTATTTTTTGTTAGATTTATCATAATTAAATTTTTTATTGTATAACTATATGTTTTTATTAATATTAGGTTTATTATTATTATTATTATTATTATTATTATTATTATTATTATTATAAATGTGCATGTATGTGTAGTTGTATGTGTGTGTATTTGTATTCAACATCTGAGCATGGGGTTTAAGGTCTGATATGCATATGTATGTGTCTAGAAGCACGCGAGTATAGAGTTTAGGGATTAACATATGTATGTATGTCTATGTGCATGTGATATATAATTATGTCTACTGTATGTACATATATGTGTAAGCATGTGAGTATAGGCTTTAGGGTTTAACATATATATATATATATATATATATATATATATATATATATATATATATGGGTTTATGGTTTATGGTTTAACGTATGTATGGATTTAGGGTTTAATGTATGTATGGGTTAAGGATTCATCGTTTAAGGTTTAGAATTTAGGTTTTTGTGTATGTATGGTTATGTGCAAGAGTATTTATGTATGTTTATCTATGTATATACATGCATGTGTATGTATGTATCAACATGTGGGTATATGGTTTAAGATTTGGTATGTATATGTATGTGTGTGCATGTGAGTATAAGGTTTAATAACAATAAAGTTAAATAATAATAAGAATGATAATATATGTGTGTATATATATGAGCATGTGTATTATATATATATATATATATATATATATATATATATATATATATATGAGCATGTGTGTATTTGGTTTAGGTGCATGTGTATATATGTTTATGTGCATTACTTTGTATTTATGTCGGATATGAAGAGCTTTTCCTTATATCTACATCAGTGGATTAGGATCTTAATAACAAGTTTAGGACATCTTGCTTCCGTCCTAAACATCATTCCCATTTGTTGTATATTAAAGATTTACATGTGTTGTTTAGTAGCTAAAGTTTTGCAAAATACTCAACGGGGATTTTGTTTGTATGTGTCTTATTTGCATATTAAAGTATGATATTATGGAAATACAAAGTAATTTGTGGTTCAAACCATAGACATTTTGGTTGTAGACGATTTAGAGATGTGGACATATATATTATATTCATAAAATATATATATTTGTTTTATAATGTGTTTTTTATCATCATTAAGTCTTTACTCATGGAGATTTTATATATATGGGAAGATACATATCTCAAATATGCTTGGCAATTGATACGGTGGAGGATACAAAATAAAAACCCAACTAAATGGGTAAGAAAACAATATTGATATGTACCAATAAGAAAATGATACGGGTAAGTAAACCTACTTTAAATTAATGATTTAATGGTTTATTAAAACCGTAACCGACTGGTTAATGTTTGTCATTGTATGATTTCATAGATTTGGATATAGGAGATGTTTCACAAAATAGTTATTGAGTTCACAGGACTAATTAACAAGCTCATACTAAGTGTTGTACGGTGGCAACAACATCTTGAACTTTGGTGGGAGCCATGTTGACATTTATACATCCATGCAAGGTACTTTCAATGTTGACATTAATTATAAATGCTACATAATTATTAATTACTAAACAATTAGTAACTACATCTATTAGGAAGTCATTGGTACACGAGAAAATGTAATTATCCCCACCGGTCTTGGTTTATATGGGGAGGGCATAACAACGATCATATCGATGCCATAATCTTGGATTAGAGACCATTATAGCCACAATTTTAGCCCAAGTTACTCCGGTAAGCAAAAAAATGTATGAGGGGTTTTTGTAGATTAGACAGAAACCGAATCTTATGAGTTTTACCAGCAAGATCGAGGATGACATCACTACTAAGGTGTCATAGGTGATTAATAGTTATGACTATATGTTTGTTGATGGTGATAGGTTTGTTGATTTGCTTAGGTGTATTAAAACAATAACATGTCGCCATGCAGGTTGAGCTAAAGATGAGAATAAATATGAAAAGGTTTTCCTGAATAAGGGAGATGAGCTTATTTATGGGTTGAGGAAGCACAGGTTGAGGTTGAGGTTGTGGTCGAGGATGATGATGACAATAGGGACACATAAAAGTATGTAAAGAAGGTGGGTATCACATACGATAATTTTTCAGTTATCATCCCACTTAATAGTAGTATATTATATTTTATATTTTAAAATAAGGACTCAATGTATAAGACAAGATTGCAATGTATTTGTTTGTATACGGGTATCGGTGTTAAGTAATGATAAATGTACGGTGGCAATGAAATCATTAGTACCAACTAGTGTAAATATTGAGTGTTTTGAATATCATAAGCGAATAACTAAGATTTTCTATGCACGTCATGAACAATGGTGATGTGTGTATGTGTGTTTGTGTGTGTGTGTGTATATATATATATATATATATATATATATATATATATATATATATATATATATATATATATATTTGAACCTTTTATTGTATAAAGGAAACTAAGTTAGATATTCTTGAATCTATATGCTCAAGAATCAGTTTAAAATGATGTTTGCCAATAATATATGATTTTATAGGGTCACACATTTAGCAAGTTGTCACTTATTGATTATTTATTGAGAATTCGATTATTAATAAATATATTCAACTCTTGTTTCTAATTTTGAAGTAAAAATATAATTTTGTAAAGATAATTTTGGGAAACTATTATTTTATGAAAAATAATATTTTAGAGAGTATAACTAGCTATTTAATCATATGTTATGATTAAATATGTTATGTGCAAGTTTCTGAAAACTTAGGATTCCGCTAGACTTTGATATCCACTAGTTTAATAAGATGATGTGTAAGACACTTAACCATCTTATCTCTCTCCTCATTTTCGACCATAACTTACCAAGAGTGGGTGTGTGTTGCTTATAAAACATTTAACCGTCTTATCTTTCTCCTTTCAGCCATAACTCACCAAGAGTGGGTGTGTGTTGCTTGTTTGACTAGTTCTTACATGCATCATGCTTCTAAGTCCAATCCCTTTTACATTAGTTGAAAGCATGGGTCTTAGATATCAAGTCTAAGTATAAAAGATAGAGGAAGACCTCCATTTTGGATTTAGTGTTTAATGTTTCTCTCTTTTGTCTTATAAAATCCGTAGCTTCCCTTTCTCTTGCTCTCTTTTGAAGTTAGTAAAGAGTTTTGGTGCTTTGGGAGTGCTTCTTCTTTAGTATTTAACTGTGATATGTACTTAAAGGTTTAAGAAGTATTTTTACAAAAAGAGAACTAGCATTCTTTGTGACTTAATCTTATTGGTGGATATCTTATAGAGAAGCTCTATTTTAGGATTTTGCCATCTTTATCATCTTCTTAATTGCCAAGAGGAATCAAAGTCTTAAAATGTTATATTCTAAAAATCTTATGTGTTGTTTATAATCTTTATATAATCATGTAATTGGATCCTTGGTTGGTTTTTCTTAAATGGTACTAAAATAATAATTATTTTAAAATTGTTTTATAAAAAAATCGTTTTTAGCTTTTATACCACATTTTACATTAATTAACAAGTAACAGGTTCGAAAATTATAAAGAATATAATGTTTACCACCAATAAAATTTTGCCATATTCTATATCATTTTCAATATTGTCTGGTTTTCGATAAGTTTAGAATAGTATATAATGGCATTAGAAATTCACTTTGCTCCAATATTTTTTAATATCAGCAGCTCATTTCATCATTTTGGAACTCTATTATGAAAGTATTTTTACTTGCATTAATTGCCTTAGATGGCTGGCATTCCCTTCCTTTGTTTTCTTTACTGCCCTTCATTACTTCGAAAATATAATTGCCAATCTTAGGTTGATATGGTCCACCACGATAAAAGTTTAGATAATCTAAGTTGACATTAGGAAATTGTCATTGTCTTCCTAACTTTTTTGTTTTTAATGTTCTTTATCGTTTATATAAACCTTTGAACTGCGCATTATATTTACATATGTTTTTTTGTACTTGTTATTTCATCTTTGTGGTTTTTTTCTGGTAGTGTTTTTCTAGTTTTTCAATGAACTTCTTGCCATTCCAAAAAGAAAATAAAAAGTAAGTTTTTATGGCCGAAATTAGGTTAATGTTAGAGGTTGGTTGTTTTTTAAGAAAAAACTTCTTCAGACCATTATTTGTTATGTCGCGCAACATATGCGTAATATTTGTCATCTCGCAATAGTTTATTTTTGGGAAGACCTTAGACTACAAAACATATGCATGTATTTTGCTCCAAGCAGCATTTGACTTGCCTCTTCAGTTTTCATTTTTTCCGAGTGATTGTTTTTAAAAATTTGATATGACTTGATTTTTTTTAACTTTGATTTTTTTTTTTAAATCTTTGATTTACGAATTTGATACAATTTCTTTTTATAGTTTCCACAAATTTTTACAACTTGATATTTTATAAATAAAATAAAATAAAATAAACTTTGATTTTTTTAACATTTTTTACTATTTCTTTTAATAATATTTTCAATTTCACTTGCATCTTTTTTAACATGTTTGATTCTTTTATGAATTTTCTAAACATTATTTGCAATATTTTCTTAATTTTTATATAATTTTCTTTTGTTATGTTCTTTAAAATTAGTTTTTTCTAGAAAAAAAATCGATACCTTCTTTTAGATTTTTTAGATTTTTTTAAAAAGTTTATATTTTTTATTATTTTACATGTTCTTTTAGTATTTTTTTTCAATGTTTTAAAACTAAAATTATTAAAATTTCGGTGTTAAAAAACTACTTTCAGTTTGTAAAATCAATTTATTAAAATTTCAGTTTATTGCAGCAGCCTGTAGATGTTAAAAAACAAACATGCTTCTTATTACATGTTGCAATCATTTAGTCCACCTCTTGTGCTGCAGAAGGTTGCTGAGGTGGTCCGCAGACTTCATTAATTTTCGTTTCGAAAAAACAAACAACACTTTTCCCGCACTTCTTTTACTTCAACGATTTTGAAGTATGTCCATATTCATTTAATTGTAGGTAAGATAACTTTGCATTCCCTGCTTTGGTTACTCAATATACAAGCTTTATCCTGCAAACACTTGTTTATGAACCAATTTTCTAGATAACAATAAACATGTATCTTGATATTCTTCAATATTCAGCCTAATATTCTAAACAACAAATGCCAAGATTTCCTAAAACATGTTTCAGTTAATTGAAGGAAGATCGCGTAGCATATTATTACAAACATACCCAGAAAGGATACATACTAAAATGTGCATAATTCCACTGTTCCAATCAAAGAGCTCAAAACTAAGATACATATAGGGGCTCAGGATCCACATTCCTTCTAATCCTGAAATCAAAAACATTATCATCACATTCAAGATTATCATTCTACAAATCTTTACACAAAAATGTTGTATTTATAAAATTTTAAAGATTTATTGTAAAGAAAAAAAAAACACGAACCAGTTATCTGCAGCCCATTTGCAATCTTCTGTATCTATTACATGCAAACTATAAGCATGCCTTGATTTTGAGGATTGATTCTCAAAGCTGATGACAAACAAAGGGGTTATATACATAAGGTTTTTTTCTCTTCTAGATTGAATAAAGTCAATAAACCATAAATGTTTATTAAACCATTAAGCTCAATAAGTTAAAAACAAATAATATCTTCTTATAATTATTAAAAATAAAAACAACCTTTGATGAATAAGATCACCATGAATGAGCACCAAAGATCCGGCTTTCACTTCAATGGAAACAAAGTCATTTTGGTCATAAGATGGGGAGGGCTTGTCAAAGTGAACGCCTTTATCATCTCTCAAAAATCGTCTCACAAGGCCATCTGGAATTTATATATTTTTTTAACATTAAAATATCACAAATCAATTCAAGAGATTTTAAAAAAGATAAAAAAAAAAATACGCACTTTTGTGGGACCCGGGAATTGCCCATAAACAACCGTTAACAATGGTGGCATCTTCTAGAGCCAGCCATAGCCCTGTGCAAGTTTGTGGATCGGTGTATAGAAATGAATTGTCCTGGTGAGGAACCACTTCACCACCTATACCTGGTTGCTGAAATCACAAAAAAAAAAAAAAAATTAAAAAATTAAATACTTAAAAAGAATATGGAAATGTGTAGAAAAAGTTCTTAATGGATAAATATACCTTGAATATGTACATTGACTGAATGATTACTGGCCTTTTGTATCCCAATGACTGTAATATACCTGACATTTTATCCGAGCAAGAGACCTTTTTGAAAATGGGATCATGATCGTGTAAAGCTACAAAAAGGGAGATTAAGAAACATGATATTTAGATTAAAAGTGGTGAATTTACATGTTTGTTAAAAAAAAAATTTTTTTTTTTTTTTTGCGGATACCATGGCCGACTTTGTTTATAGAGAGTTGCTTTGGTTGCTTTAACTTTCCATCATCATCAAATGCTTTTTCTGTCAAAAAAAACTTGTTAGATAATTTGATTAATAGTTAGAAAGATCAATTGAATCATGTTCAAGATATGACATGTACCTTCAAAGAAAAAGGAAATCTTATCAGCGCTGTCATAGAAGTAGTCATCGCTTGTCCTTTGCTGAACAACGAATAAACAGCGAAAGGTCATTCAATTGGGGAGAATACGATTTTATCGAACAAGTAATGTTAACTCAAAATTCAAAAGGGTTTAATCATGATTTGAATCAGAAACACTGTTAATTCTTGGAATATTCCCTAATTCAAGAAACTGGAAGTTAAGAATGAATGTTTTTTTAATCCATAACGCCAATCAAACATGTTGATAAGTTTTGAAAAACTTCAAGCAATAAAATGGACCTGGTTTTTGGTGGAGAAAATTGAGGCGGAGGAAGAGCAATCAAAGCCATCAAGCAATTGATCCATCCTCTTTCGTAACGCTTCAACCTCTTCAGTACTCGAGAAAGATTCGATAACAAGATACCCTGTAATATTAGCGCATATTGAAGTTAAAATTCATCAAGGGAAAAGAAGTTAGGGTTTGGGGGAGGAAGAAGAAGAAGAAGCTAGTACCTTGAGAATTGAAGAACTGAAGCTGGTCAGAACTCAGATTTCCGACGATTCCCATCGTTGACTCTCTTATTGTTCTTGTCTAAGCAATCAGGAATCGAGATGTAAACGGAAGTATCAAAGATTCGGATATCAATTCAAGCCGCAGTTTTCTCAATTTTGTTTCTCAAGATGAGTTTATGGCTGGCGATTGCTTCTTGAGTTGAAAATATATGCATTAAATTCTAAGTTTTTTAACATTAATTAAATCGTATTTTACATAACGAACTATGCTTATATGTTTTATCAAGCTTATTAATAAACAGTTAGAAATTAATATTCGGGAAAATAATAGGAAGGTGACTATCTGTTATCCGTGCTCACATATTAGTAACTTCTTCTTTTTTGTACATAATAAAACAACCAACTTGTTTTAACTGTTTAAATTACACAATATTATCGGGTAATGTATGTTTTAATCGGTAACTCAAAGGGAAAATGACTTATGAGAGTAATTACCTCTTATCCGTGTTCACATATTGGCAACTTCTTATTTTTTGTACATAAGAAAGCAACTAACTTGTTTTAACTGTGTAACATCCCAAAAATCATGACCAAAAATTTCGTTTTTAATTTAATACTAAAACCATAATTGTCAAACCATTAATTTAATACTCTGGCATCGGGCCTTGCCCGGCATCAGGCCCCACCTGGCATCGAGCCCCGCTCAGTATATAGATATGTCTCTCTTAGGCTCCGCTTGTCTCCGAGCCCCGCCCGCTAAACACATACAATCATATAACATGCTAACACATAAAGAAACATACTCTATTGTATCCCTGTCCTAAGAAACATACTTTGTTAATAATGAGATACGGAACTTCGTCCGTACTCAACTAGTTCCAGCCAGGGCTTCAGCAGTGCAAGGTGAGTCTCCTCACTGTGTGAATGGGTCTAAGGCCACAATGCCAGCCCATGTAGTCTATAAGTAGGAAGACCTGGGGGTTAGCCCTAAGCATTGTATGCTAGTATGTTATTCCAGACCAAGGTCTGATGTCGGGCGGGTGCCCGAGGAATGTTTGCATGTTAGATTATACTTGTTGTCTCTGTGATACTTGTATGTGCCTGGTAAAGAGGTGAGTGTGGGCAAGGTCTCGTATCTCATCACTAGCTGAGTACAGACGATGTTTTGTATCTCATTATTAGCAGAGTATGTTTCTTAGGACATGGATACAGTAGAGTATGTTTCTTTATGTGTTAGCATGTTATATGATTGTATGTGTTTAGCGGGCGGGGCCTAAGAGAGACAGATATGTATACCGAGCAGGGCTCGATGCCAGGCGGCGCCCGATGCCGGAGTATTAAATTAATGGTTTGACAATTATGGTTTTAGTATTAAATTAAAAACGAAATTTTTGGTCATGATTTTGGGATGTTACACAGTTAAAACAAGTTAGTTGTTTTCTTATGTACAAAAAATAAGAAGTTGCCAATATGTGAACACGAATAAGAGGTAGTTACCCTCCTAAGTCATTTTCCCTTTGAGTTACCGGTTAAAACAGGTATTAGCCGGTAATATTTGTGTAATTTAAACAGTTAAAACAAGTTAGTTGCTTTATTATGTACAAAAAAAAAAAGTTGCCAATATGTGAACACGGATAAGAGGTAGTTACCCTCCTAAGTCATTTTCCCTTAATATTCACACATATTAAATAACAAATTTAATAACAAAAAGATTTTCATAAGGCTGAGGAGAATAGTGACCTACTCACCAAGCTCCACTTCGGCTCTAGCAAAGAAGATGAATATCTCTGTAACACCCCAACTCCCAAATACAAGTTTTAAGCATTTTAGGACATATTAATGGACCTACTCTACGAGTTGGTTGCCCCCAACTCGTCGTGTAGAGGTGGGTTAGCCGGCGTGGATTATTGGGATCTACCCGACGAATTGGATGACCCGGACTCGACGAGTAGGAGTTGGGAGATGAAACCCTAATTTTTAGGGTTTCAACCCTATTTAAAGGACCTTAAGCCCCTTCCTCCAGTCCTTTACCACCCCCTTAACGGCTGAGAGAAACCCTAATTGATATTACCTTGTTCTTGAGTGTTTGTGAGGTTTAAAGAGTGATTTTGGTTCTTTTTGTGAAGGAGGTGGGAAGCATAAGAAGCTTGGGGCAGAGAGGAGCTTGTGCATCTGACTCTACTTCATTTTGGCATCATTTTGAAGGTATCAAGTCGATACCTTGGCTTATCCTTAGCTAAATCTCTTTATGTTTGGGTTTAAGGCTATCTTTAGCACATTTGGGAGTCATTTCGAGTATTAGGGAAAGATTTGAAGTTGTAACTTCAGATCTGGACTCCCCTTGATCCCTATAGCTATAAAGTTATGAGATTTGGCAAGCTAAGGCCCTTCCTTTTGGGTTAAACCTTCCCTTTTACTTGATTTTGACGTTTAAGACCATGCATGCACGTAAAGTTTGCAACTTTACATGGAAATCATGCCCTAGGAGGTTAGATCTGCATTTTGGGACTTTAAGGTGGCTTAAATACGTCTATATGAGAAAAAGACTGAAGGGACTTGACGAATGCATAAGTCAACTCGACGAGTCGAAAGAGGGTTTCCCGTTTTTGGTTTCTGCATGGACTCGGCGAGTCAGTTAGACGAATCGACAAGTCAATTAGGGTTTCCCTGACATCTGGACACGCATGGACTCAACGAGTTGGTTGGAAACTCGGCTAGTCAATTAGGGTCAACATAGACTGTACTCGACGAGTTAGTAAGCTGCACTCGACGAATTGGGTCAACATAGACTGTTGACCTTGACCGTTGACTTTGACTTTGACCAATGGTTGACCAGTTTGACCTATGGGGATATTTTAGTAAAATGGAAATTTATTATGGTGGTCTTATGGTGAATATAGGTGGTGGAGTTCGTGGTTGTGATTCGAGAGTTTGAGCTTATCATTTCAGTCGACATCCGTGAGGTGAGTTCTCTTCACTATACTAAGGGGTCTAAGGCACCAAGGCTGACCCATTGGATTTGATATCCTAGTAGTTGTCTATATGTCGGGTATGAGTTAGTATTGCATGCTAGATGTTATGATAGTCTGAGAGTGGTTATGCATGCTAGTTGTTGTAATAGTTGGTAAATCTATAGGACTACCTGTGATATGGCCTGAGTATCTGTATGCATAGTTAATATTATATGTCGACATGTTATGTGGATAGGTTTAAGGTTGCACTGCTTCGTGCAGTGACCAACAAACCCTGGAGTATGCCAGATATGAGCTGAGGGCCAGGGAGAGCATGCCAGACTCATATTGAGGACTCCTAAGCATTCCAGATGTGAGTTGAGGGCCGCACTGAGGGCTAGTCATTTCGTTACAGTCCAAGGACTAAGGGAGCAAGCCAGATGTGAGTTGTGGGCCTGTAGGGCAAGCCAGACTCATATTGTGGGTTCAGGGGTAATCCAGTCCGTAGAGATGTGGACCCATTACATGTTGTTATTATGTGTGCTATTTGTTATGTATCGGTATTTTGGGGGAACTCACTAAGCTTCGGGCTTACAGTTTCATTTTTGGTTTCAAGTACATCAGATGATCGCGGGAAGGCGAAAGCGTGATCGTACAGCTCCTCACATTTTATGACTTTGTTTTCTGGGATACTCAGATGCTATACTATTTTGAAAACAAGTTTTGTAATAATTATAGGTTTTGAAAGGTTTTAAAAAGTTTAAAATTGGCTCAAATTTTATGGATGTTACAAGTTGGTATCGGAGTCTTGGTTTAAGTGAATAGAAGGAACACTCGTGTGAATCCAGTCTCAAACTAAGGAAAATATTTTCAAAATTATTTTAAAATGGTTTTCAAAATAAGTTAAGGAGGATGCAGAGTGTACGATCAGACGGAGCCAGTAAGTAAACCCCAAAATATCATGCAGTTATTTGATTATGTGACATGTTAGAACAACATGCTAGTACTAGGCTATGGATCTTCAGGAATTGCATGATAGAATTGCCTGATTGTATGATGTCTGATAGCCTAGGGTTTTCCTTACATGAAATTGACATCATTATTATAGTTGCTTAGTGTATGCATCACGATCATACATAATTAAGATCTTATAGCCTGAGAATGTTTGGTTTGGCCTTATTTCCTGTTCTTGTTTGATGAACGGCTTAGGGTAGGATCCGATATTCGAAAGTCTATAGGGTCCAGCGTTATGTATGACTAACATACACTAGTGCTGCAGGGTTGGTGGAAGTTTCATGGATGGGTGAGTTATACGGGGTCGGTAGGTCGGTTATGAGATAGTTAGCTTTCCTCTAGGAGTGACGATTGAGCGATCACCATGCATATGTATTTATTTAGGGTGTTGTGATGATACTTGAGACAAATATGAGTAGGTGTGGAAGGTAGTATGGGTCCGTACTACTGAAAGCACGGGACTCATATGCATAGCAAGGAAGACACGACCCCTAGGGTTTTGCTGGAAGTTGGTTTCCCGTTATTTATACAGATTATCTAATATTTTCCTGGTATATTTTCAGTATGGTGGTTACGAGGCGCTTTGTGACCGGATCTGGATCAGGATCGGGAGATGGCAGTCAGGAGGGACCGACAGTGCCCGGGGTCGTTGGTCAGATGAGGGCGGATGAGTTGGACGCCAGGATTCGAGAGATCCTGCATGATGAGGTTGCTACCTTGTTCCGGGCACAGCTGTCGGAGATGTTTGGGTCTATTAAGACTGTCATGGTTAAGTATTTCGACGAGCGTTATGCAGCCCTTGCAGAGACGATTGTCGCAGCAGCTACTTCAGCTGTAACAGCAGCAGGGGGAGGAGTCAGTCGGGGTTTTTAGTATTGCAATAGAAAGACCAAAAGTGTTAAAACTTCGATAAGGACCGATGGTGTTAAAATTGCAACAGAAAGACCAAAAGTGTTAAAACTGGACAACCACAGGGGTTAAGATTATAATTTACTCTAAAATCTACTTCTCTCATTCATGATTATATTTATCTAGATGTAATTTTTATGGGAAAGCGACTTTAAAAGGTAACATTTTTGTCGTTTTTTATGTTAGTCACTAATATTTTTTATCTTTTACTTTTATTTTATTTTATTATTATTAAATATATATATATATATATATATATATATATATATATATATATATATATATATATATATATTTTGTAAAATACTCCTGTTAACTTGTTACGTTTGTCCACAAGATTTATTTTCTACACAATTCTCGCATCTCCGACAAGCTTCCGATCATCTTCTCCGACGATATATGATTTTTCCGGTCACCGAGCTCGAGTAGAAGTGTGCACCTGTACCAGCGGCGGTGTGTGTTCCATCATTACCCGACAAGCCTCCGATCTTCTACCGCTGTCGTTTGAGTAGACCCACCAACGATGTATACTTTCGCGGCGACTACGGCCACCGCTAATTTCTTTCTTAAGACGGACATTTTTTATCTAGGTATATCTGCTCCGATCCAAGTGTCACACCAGAGCATTGTCGTTTTCCCAATAAGGTGGATCCAACGGCTAATCTCAACGAGCCTTGCATGTGAAGACTTGCCAAACATATCAATCGTCATAGTTGTTATTAAACAAGGAAATTGTCCTCTGGTGGGTGTCATGACCCATTTGGTGGTGAGATGGTGGAAAAAATGGTTGCAGTTGGAGGAGAGTAACAGAAGACTTCATTAGAAAAATCATATAAGATAATTAAAGATGACAGGAGTTTCATCAGAGATGCTAAAAGTCGACAAAAACCTATTTTCGGCTGGAAACCTACACTAGGTCTTAAAAACATAATGTAATACAGACAAAACATACAAGTAAACTAGTTTATTATGAAATAAATAAATTTAAAAAAAAAAAAAAAAAATCATTAACGACTAAACTAAAGCAACTTCACTTTTTTAAGTCATTTTGTCAATTTTTGTACTTGTAAACTAAATTAATGTTTTTCATTTCACACCTTATGATCTATCCATTTACGATGCAGTTGTCAAATATGATTTCTTAAAAAACGTTCTAAAGGATAGTATCTATTTCCATTTTCAAACATTACCAAGAAAAAGAAAGAAACCCATGAAATTTAAAAAATAAAAATAAAAAGTAAAAAACAAAAACAAAAACAAATTTTCTCACTATTGTACACACACAAACTAACAACAACAGCAAATGAGGTTAAGCATATTTGCAATCCAACTTTTCCTTCCTTAGATACACGTACACCATCTATCTGGTTCTTGAATCATGTACAAATTCCTGTTTCTAAACCACCACCTTTTCATTTTCCTTCATCATTATCGAGGCTCCAAATGTTTTGATCAATCATTGGAGGAAAAAAAAATAAAGAATTTCCAATGTTAGCTATAGCTCTCACAAAATGCAATCAAAACAAATCATCAAGAAGCGGATACTACTACTGTTCTTGAATCTTCAGTTTTATTTGCATGGCACATGCAATTTGGACACGGAAACGAATATATAGAGTCGTTTGGCCTTTTCAGTTCAATTCCTTTCGAGTCGCTATGAGCTCGCATGCTTAACATGTGCCTTTTAAACGTTCTCCACCTATAAACAAATCATCAAATTATATATACAATTAAATCGTATAATTGAAGCTATTAAAAAAATGTATGGATTCAAATTCATACCCGATCTTGGGGTTGTCGAAATATACAGCTAACTTTCGTTTATCGGGTCTAATTGTCTTTGAATGTCCATTAAAGAGATATCTTCTATGTCCCAATAAAAAATGAGGGAAATTTCCACCTTGTGTTGTCACAAAGACTTCGCTATGTAGACACACAGTGTAATCTATAGCAGCCATTCTAGAAGAATAGTTCTACAACCAACCAATCAAAAGTCAAAACTTAGTCATACAACAAAATAAATAAATAAATAAGATCCCAACTAACAAAACTAACCTTAAACGGCGCTAATTCCTCGGAAGATGCTAACATCTCCTTGGTTTGTAAAAGGGGAAACATTTCTAGAAGGGGAGCCATGTGTCTTTCTGAATCATATATTCTTCCGGAAGCAAGAAAAATGGATGTGCTTTTATCAAATCCCATTCCTCTAAGCATCAACCCAACCTAATAATTAAATTAAATAACCCTTTTTAAATTATTAAAATTTTCAAGAAACTTTGGTTAATAAATGTGAAGAAGGAATAATGATGTTTATTGATTGATTACCTCTAGAGGTGTGAGGGGACATTTTCCATTTACCCTATTGGCTCCAGGCCGAATAACTCTACCAGGTTTTGTGAATTTACCTTTCCACCCCCTCTCTCTTGCAGCTACCATATCTTCACTCTCTTTTGATCCACCATCATATACACAGCAAGAAAAAGCAACCATGTCCTATACAAATATTTTTGTCACGTCTCACTTCAATGATACATAAGTTACAAAAATGCTCCCTGTGGTATATCAATTTTACCAAAAAATGAAACCTTTTGCAACTTTGGTAATTGGCCTTTTAATCTTTATTGCAACATTTTAAAAGTTAAAGACTTGGGAACCAAAATTGGTATGAAACCTTCCAATAAAGACAAAAATGGCAAAACGATTCGATTTTCGATTACACCCAGTAAAAATCACATATCACAAGAACAGAAAAAGAAGGGCAAAATGGTCATTTTTACAAATTTAACAAAAGGGTTGTGAAATTTAATGACTAAAGGACCAAAATCAATATAAAAACTTGCAATAAGAACCAAAACTGCAAGATGGTGGTGAAAATCACGTACCACAAGGACAAAAAGGGCAACACGTTCAATTTTTACAAAGATAAAGAATACAGACCTCCTCAAAGCGTAGATGGACAGAAATGTATTTTCCACCATTGATTTTACTCCTTTCTTTCATTCTTGAAACTAAAGTTTGACCCATTGTCAATAAAGGGCTTGAAAATCTTAAAGCTTCATAATTTGCTAAACATCGAAGGCGTTGAACTTCAGGAGGTGCATCAAATGATAATCGGTTTGCAAATGGAGAAATCCTTATGAACCTGACAATTTACCGCATTAAAATATGATCAGATGACAACAAAAAAAACAAGGTAATTAAAACATTAAAATAGGCTTACTTTTCTTCTAGAAGCCTTGGAAGAACTGTATCCCTGTAGTACTGAACAGGTGCCCATGCTTTTATTCTGAAGTTGAAAACATTGGTCAAATTCCGGTCAAACCTTTCCATTAGGTATCCAGGTACAGTGTCAACTATTCGTACATCATTTTCCAATGTTTTAACGAAAAATTCTTCATCATATATGTCACTAAACTTACTGAAATACAACAAAAAAAAACACATAAATACTTTAAACTATATGTATATGTATACCATTAAGCAGATAAAGTAATTAGTAAAAGATCATGTTTATGTTTACAAACCTGGGATCTCTCCAAATGCTATGGAAATGAAAATTTGGAATGACAAGTGTCGCGTTAAGATAGCCTGCCACAGCAACTGCATTGCAAATCTAGAGAGAGACATGTAAATGTTAGGTAATTGTAGATGAAAATGAAATTGATATGAAAAAGTTTAATGTAAATTACCGATGTCCTTTGTTGATTCAAGCCACCATTTGCTTCAACATATATGTATCCATTTGACTCTGGTAAGCCTAAAAGAACAAAGAAACTTTCAAAACAAAATCTTTCAAAATGCATTGTTACAAACAAGACGAAAAGATTTGAATCAGTTGAAGAGTAAAAATCGGTTGTAGTTATGTGTAAAAGTCTCTTAATTTCAAACCCCATTAACATAAGATATAAATCAGTTAAAAAAAAGTCAAAATTGGATGAGCAATGGCATATATTAGAGTCAAGGAAGCATCAAACAAGCTTTCATGTTTGAAAGAAAGTTCAGTGTTCATACCTCCTGAAAACTTGTTTATACAAGGCCTCCAGTCTCCGCCTTTAGCATGTTTCCATATGGTTGACATCTACATTAAGTTGAGTGTTATAAATCAGAAAACAAGAGCAGAAGAAAAAATTTCATTTTTTAATCCGAACCCTAATTTAATTTGGTAGGATATGCAAATCCTCCCCAATTGAAACCCTAGTCTATCACACTCTTCTCAATTGGTCTTCCTCAAGGAGCCAGAGGTTCAACTTATCAATGATGGATTAAAGCCGGTGCAGGTGATGAGGTGATGAAATTATTATTGGTACAGATCTAGACAAAGCAAATGAAATACATCATATCTGGTCTTATTTCCCAAATTCAATCCGTATGTGTATAGGATAGTTTGAAATATAAGCTACTTATGCCTCCATAGCTTGTAAATTCTTCACAGCGTGGCATTAATGCGGTTCAGGTGCAGTGGGATTGTAATCAGTGCTATAAGCTAGAAGCTAACCATATTCAATCAAGTAAATAATTGTTCATAGTAGATTGCAATAATTCAAAAACAGGGACAAGATCTTAACAAAAAAAAGGATCAACATCACATTAGGGCAAACTTTGGAAACTACTAACCGCATCGGAAGACGAATTGTCGGCATCCATCTCGTGTCGAAGCTTAGCATAGAGTTCTGGACTCCTGTACACTGACCCTGGAGCCCTCCGAGACTTGATTACATCGGGAACGACGTCAAAAGAGACAGTCCCCATGTAAAACAGCATACCAGAGATGTAGAGAAGAGGAGCGAAAAGGAAAACCCCCTGGCGACGTAATAGAAAGGTTAGTACGATCCACGCAACACGTTGTGTGATTGAACGATTAACACCAAGACCAAATCGAGCGGCGGTTTTTCCGGAGCGGGGATGTCGGAGACGAGGGGAGCGAAGGGGGGAGGCCGGTGGCGACGGGGTATTGTGTCCACTGCTGGGGAGCCGATTTTTAGCGTGCATCTCGCGGCTACAAATCACATTATAGGGGTAGGGAATCCGAATCAAGTGGCTTCCCCTTCGCCCCTTTGTGTGCCCGAGATATAGATATACCGTTACAGATGTAGAAAGAGAGAGTGTGTTTGCGTGAAAAACCACAGAGATGTGTGTGTATCAGAGAATGTAATGTGTGTTTGTGTGAGATTGGAAGGAAGACAATGAGATAGAGAGAGAGAAAGATGAAGATTCGAAGAGTGTTGATGCGGTGGACTGCACGTGCACGGCGGGAGGAGACGGCGGAGGATGGTGGCTAGAGTTGACGCAATGTAATGGCGCATTCGTGAGGGACAAGCGAGGTTTGCTCCGTGTTCTACTACTTCCTTTCTTTTGTACAAAATATCCAAATTTTAACCCAATTTGATTTTTTATTTTAAAAAATATATATATAGTCATAAACTGTAAAATTATAACTAAACAAAAAAACTAATTCTCAACACAAAATTTAAAATTTGCATGATTGGATTTCATTTTGCTCATATAAGAGAAGTGTGGGAAAAAAACATATTAAAGTTAATACTTTGCTTGTATTAGATCTTATAATTACATTTGACTTGATAATAAAAAAAAAAGAATTTAATCGTTATTTTGTCATTGCACTCAAATTAGTTACATGTGAGCTTGAATCTGAATTCACAAATTATACCCATACTTGCATGTGTTCTTCTTGTTCATCTTCAAAAGTTGTAAAATAAGCTTACGTAGTTAAAACATAAAAGCGTTGTGTTACTATTTTGATTTATTATTTGAACTTTGAAGAGTAAAATACATACCATCAGTTTCATTTATAGCGTTTGAGTCCTTAATAATTGTATAAGTGTCTTAGAAACGAGAAAAGGGTAATCTAGTAATAAGTAGCAAAAAGTTTGATGGTCGGTATTCCTACTTTTAAAACGTATAATTATAAAAGAGAATAATTTGCCATTTTAACGTGTAGCTCGTTTTTAATAAACATAAGAGCATAAGAAAAGTATAATATCCTTTTTAGTTTCCACAAAAATACTTCGTTTTTAATAGTCACCACCTCAGATTCTCAAAAAACATGTCCAACGTTTAACTAGAAACATTAGAAAACACATTTTAAATATTTAAGTTCATACGGTAGTCACTATATGATACATAGCTTAAATCATAGAAATTTAAACCTAAATGACTTAAAAAAACATAGAAAATTAAACATAAAAATTAAAAACGATAAAACCTAATTTCAATAATTATCACGAACTTCTTGTTGAATTTTTAGAAATACAGTTAGATTTTCCAGGTCGATATCCGGTTGTGGCTTTACATTTAAAATTTGAAGATCAGTAAGTGTTAGTTTCTAATGAAGAGTTTCCTCCGTTGCTTCCCTTTATTCCTTCCCGGTGGTCGATGAAGTTGGACTTCCGGTGGACCCTCCCCTTCGGTGTCATCGAACTCTTCATTGAGGTCGACACCAAAACCCACATTTGACTCGAAAGTTGTTGGCCTTTTGTTGGAGCCGGTGGTCGATTCCAAATGCGAAGTTTCCGGTTTAAGGACCCATTTTGGACCCGCACAACAAATTTTCCATGCTTTTTGATGGCCGAATGCTTTACCACCGTTGGTAACCTTGTATTGTTGACAAGCGGTTGATAAAATATTGAAATCATTGCTACCACTTTTATGCATATTTTTCAAGTTTTCAAGTATGTCATTAAACTTGGTGCAAGCCGCTCGTAGTTTACGCCATTTTCCATTGATCGGGTCGTACGTTCAATTCGTCTGCCTTCCCAAAAGCGAGTGAAAGTGGTCTAAAACATGAAGCCAAAAACTGTTTCCCGTTTGCGCATTGTCCGTCCTCGAGTCACACGATATAAAAATCCAAACTATAAATAAAGCTTCCTCCTCATCTTCGTTCCAATCCATTCTTCATTTTTTTGTAGTTTTTCCTTTTGGTTGTCTTCTTCTAGATGGTTGTGTTTCTTGGACCCGTTCGTCGTCGTCATTGTCGAGATTTATAGGTTGGGATTGAGATAATGGGACTTGAGATGATTGTGTTTGGAATTGTTGAGGTGGTTGTGTTTGGAATTGTTGAGGTTGAAATTGTTGAAAAGCTTGGAATTAGGATTGATTGAATTGTTGTGGTCTTTGTTGTTGAAAGTAGTTTGATTGATATGGAATGTCGGTAAATAGAGGTTGTTGTTGGATTGTGGATGTTAACATTTACATGTAGTTAAGATGTTGATATTGATCATTTTGAGTGTTTAGGGTTGTTAGGGTGTTTGGAGTGGTTGGGGTATTTTGATTTTGATCCATACTTTGAGAAAAAGATGAGAAAATAGAAAGATATTTGAGTGGTTTAGAGGTGTGAAATGGTATAAAAAGGTATAAAAGTGTTGGTATTTATATGGTTTAATTTAAAGTTAGAAAGTAAACTTTTTTATATAAAATTGGTTAAAGGGTCAATTTTTGACCGTTTGTGGGATTACGTTTCTATTGGTCGTAATTGAGCGTAGCCGGTACCAAGCCACATCACATTTACGAGCTAGGGGCGGTGTTCACGCATGAACAAGCTTGCCACCTCGGCATTTACGCGTCAAAAGTTATGCCATATCTGATGGCTTAATAGCTAATCAGATATTTTAATTGGGTGACTATAGATTAATTAATTTGATTTTTCAGCTATGGTGTTAGATCCTCACCCAACTAAATCATATATCAAAAAACAATACATGATATTGACATGGTGTCCTTCGGCTAAAGTACGTATAGATTCAAATCTCGTTTAAAAAATTTAAAAGTGTTATCACTGTTCTAAAAATGAAGTTAAATAAGATTGGGATATTATATCATATAGTATATATTTAAACTGAATAAATCTTTTCTATAGAAAGTATATAAAATATATCAGTTGTAACTTGAAAGGGATAATTGTCACAGGAAACCCTTTAGGTATTGATCTATATTTATACATTCACAATACAAGATAAGAGATAACAAGAGATCTAACAAATTAGATCCTATCTTTACAACAAATACGTATTCAAATTATTATATCTCTTATCTACTATGGAACACATTTACATTCCCCCTCAATCTTAACCATCACCAGGTTGAGATTGTGTTTTAGATGTTCAAACATGTTGTTAGTAGCAGGTTTAGTTAATCCATCAGCTAGTTGATCTCAAGAAGATATAAATCGAACATCAAGAGCTCTCATTGCTACCTTTTTCTCTAACGAAGTGAAAGTCTACTATTATATGTTTTTGTGCGAGCATGGAATACCATATTTGTTCTTAAATATGTTGCGCCTAAATTATCACACCATAGAACTGGAGGTCTCGACTATTGAACACGTAACTCTTTTAGTAGAGTCTACAACCATATTGCTTCTGGTGTACCATTTGCAAGTGCCTTGTACTCAGCCTATATACTCGACCTTGACATTGTAGGTTGCTTGCATGAACTCCAAGAAATCAGATTAGGTCCAATGGCCTCATTATGTGTAGATCGACGATAGTCCAAACACCCTGCCCAATATGCATCCATGAAGATACTTAAGTGTGTTAAATTTGAATGCCTAGATATGATTCATGTATTTACTATGCCCTTTACATATCCTATAATTCTTTTGACTGTCTCCCAATGGATGTTCGTTGGTTTTCAGAGATATTGATACACTTTATTCACCACAAAGGAAATGTCTTGTCGTGTCAACGTAAGATATTTAAGACCTCCAACAATATTTCTATATTTGAATGCCTTTTCATCATTTAGTGGTTTTCCATGATCTTGATAGAGTTTTCCGTTACTGACATCGGAGTTGAAATGCTTTTCCAATTCTCCATATGTGCACGATGTAAAAGATCGGTGGCATACGTGTGTTGCATAAGAGTGATTCCCCCTAAATTATGAAGAGCTTCAATCCCGAGAAAATAACTTAGCCAGCCAAGATCTTTGATTGGAAAAGAAGTAGATAAGACATTAACGAGTTTGTTAATCACGAAAGGAGACGACCTTGTGATGACGATATCATCAACATACACAAGTATGTAGATATTGATATCCTTATTGTGAAAATAAAATAATGAAGTGTCCGCTTTGGAAGGCCGGAAACCAAGGTGGAACAGCTTATCACTAATCGAGAGAACCAAGCACATGGAGACTGCTTAAGTCCATAAATGGCTTTTTGCAATTTTAACACATAATGAGGCCATTGGGAATCTTCAAAACCGGGAGGCTGTTGCCTACTGCATATAGACATCCTCATGTAGAAAACCATTAAGGAAGGCATTACTGACGTCAATTTGTCGAAGTGGCCAATGTCGCAAAACAGTTAAGCCAAGTATTAAATGTATCGTAGCTAGTTTAACTACAGGGTTGAATGTGTCCAAATAATCCACACCATATTGTTGTGTAAAGCCCCAAGCCATTATACGAGCTTTATGTTTGTCGATGGTGGCATCAAGGTGTTGTTTTACTTTAAAAATCCATTTGCAACTGACTATATTAACACCAGGTGGTCAAGAAACTAATAACCATGTTTGATTGTGTCACAGGGCAGCAAATTCGGCTTCCATATCTTGTTTCCAAGCTGGACCAGATAGAGCTTTATGGTGTGAAGTAGGAGCAGCTAGAAAAGCTCGTTTGTAAGGATCATAGATAACCGTTCCATCTGTAAAATTGCATGGGAAGGATTTACCAGTACGGCCCCATGTTTGGACGCCTGGTGGAGGCGGGGGAACAGATGCATCGACAGGAGAAGTAAAAACAGGACTAATAACCTGAGGTTGGGCTACACCGGTATTTGGGCTACCCAGATTAGGTTGGTTCTCATTTGCGAGACGATTATCAGTACTTGGTTGGGCCTCACTAGTTGTTGATGACGATGGTAGAGGAATGGTCTCGTGAGATTGATAAGAGATCGGTAATGCTGTTGATATTGGAGTTGTAGCTACATTGCAATTATTAGACAAAAGCATGGACAAATCATATCTATTCATATGGTCATTTAAAACTTCTGGTTCATTTTATGGGAAGGACACAATTGAAGATGAAAGCAAGGGTGTGATAGCATCAGAACCCGCAAAGGGAAAATGAGATTCATCAAAGATGACATCTTGAGAAATATAGATACGTCATGTAGTTCAATCTAGAAACTTGTAGCCTTTATGGATAGAACTGTAACTGTCACACCCCAAAACCGATAACGGCGGAATACGTTTCGGGGTGGAGGACGTCATGTACAGTATCATCACAATTGCATAATAGTAAAAACAAGAAACATACAACCATTTCATTACATAGTGAGTTTAATTACAAGTGTGTTCTGTAAAGTTTCAATAGACACCAAAAGTAATACAAAAATAAGAGATGGATCTTGTATGCTCCATCTTCTCCAAAATGTTGTACCTGTACCTATCTATCTTTGACCTGAGGATACAAGTTAATTTGAAAACGAGTATCAGCATAAAGCTGGTAAGTTCATAAGAATTTAGTGTGAATTTTGTATAAAATGTATTAGAACATATAGTGTGAAAAACTGCAATTTACATTTATAAGTAGTAGAAAACTCTAGAAAATCCTATATTTTCCAGAAAATACATCGTAAGTGAAAAACTCTAAGTTGCATGTAAGTTTTATCATTGAAAACTGTTTATTGTAAAAGTGTGGTACTAAATCTCCAGTATGTAGGGTAGATAGAAGAAAGTTATGTATGTGGACAGTGATAGTGGTGCGAACTTCCATTAGTAATAGATACTTATTTACTTCGGGATATTAACTGAAACTTTAGTCTCAGTATTTTAGTGTGGATATATTGTATTCCTTTTATGTGACCAATAGTGTGAGTAATAGAGGATCCCATGACCTTCCCGGTCATACACAGTGTAGTGAAGTAGTGTCATCCCTGGGCCTGCTCGGCTCGGACTGAAGTTAACAGTCGGGATCTAATAGTGTCTGCCCCGTATAGATCTATACATGTAGTGTCGCCTTCCTTCTGGAAAGCTCTGGTCACAGTTTGTAGCGCGTAGAGTATCTTGTAGAGTTAGTATGTTATCTTCCGGATTAGTGCTTTCTCTTGTATTATAGTGTAGTAGTCTTTTATGTAGTTCATAGTGTGTTCTCTTATTCGTGTATCGTCTTGTAATAGTATGAATTATAGTATGTATAGTAGTAGCGGTAACAAGTAGTAGTGACCTTAACTATACCTATTATAGTAAACTTAGTGTGAATGGTTCTTGGCAATTAAGTAATATAGGCATCGAATGAGGTGAAAATGCTCGTATATAACACCAATATACATGATATATAACTAAGAAATCAACGACAGTCGGACGGATAACAAATACCCTAAGCCCACATCAAACAAGAACAGGAAATAAGGCGAGCTATCGGTCCTAAGTCCTTCAAGTCTTACTTATATAAATATCTTAGTGTAGATACATTTTATAAGAAAAGTAATTTAATAAAAATCTTGACTAAAGAAAGCATTTAGAAAATAGTTTATTTTTCCAAAGTAGTTTTGAAAGCGTAAAGTTCTTTTATAAAGCATAGTGATAAATCACATGTGATTTGAACTACGGATAGTAAATCACATGTGATTGGTTTTCATAAAAATGTATATTTGACTTGTATCCCCCCCCCCCTAAAACATATGAAAACATTAGAAATGTTCATTAAGGGGTATAAACTCACCTGAAATCAAGTAAATCGGGTGAAAGTGTCGGTTGCGCGTTTGGTATCAATTTAGGACTTGTACACCTTTTAAGTCCCTATTAGCATATGATATATATGTTTTACAATAAATTAGTCACTTATACTTTTATTTAAAGACTTTTACATATTCTAAATTGATTCGAGGTCTTATGGATTAGAAGTGGTTCTCGGGGATTGTACAAGGCCAAAAGGGGTACTAAGGGGGGTCCAAGAGTTTACTCCCTTGGAGTTTACGGCCCAAAGGCCACTCCTTGGGAGTTTACGGCCGTAAGCCTCATGGCTTGGCCGTGAACTCTTGTTCACTCCCCAATTTTGATGTTAAAGCCCTTAAATCAATCCCTTAAATTTTCTAGGGCTAATTAGGGGGTTTAAACCCTCATTTGGTGAGGTTTGGGGGGGTTTACGGTCCTAGCTTGTGATTGGGCCATAAACTCTAAATTACCCCTCAAAATGTGATGTTTAATGGCCCCAAACTCGAAATGGAATTTCCTAAAATCATATCTCAAGCCTAAACATGCATTAGAAGGGTTTTGGGGCATTTTTACATGGAAAAAGGGTGTTTACGGCCTAAGCATGTGCTTGGGACGTAAAATCTCTTTAATGCCCTAAATGTCATGGTTTTGATGCTCAAACACTCCTAGGTAAAATCCCTAACTAGTATCCAAGCTTAAAATAAGGAAATTTGGGACTTTTGGCCAACTTTTGGGTGTTTACGGCCTAAGGAGGTTCTTAGGCCATGAACTCCTTTTCCATGTCCCAATCATGTGATTTTTGAGCTATAAAGACAATAATGTATGTTTAGAACAAGTTAGGGTTGAAGATCTTACGTTTAGGAGCCGGAAATTGCGGTTTTGGAGCCGAAAACGAGCTAGAGAGAGAAAGTAGTGAGAGAGAGAGAGAGTTTGAGTGGTAAAAGAGTTCAAGGAGGTGTTTACCTTCCTTATATATGCCCCGGGTATTGCACCCGATACACGACTACCCGATGCTAAGTTTAACGGGGTTTAAACTTTTTACCCGGGTTAAGTGGTTGAAAAATAATATAACTTTATTTCGTTAAATGGAACTAACATTAACGAGTTATATTTATTTTTACTAAAATGATAATCCCATGAATTATAAATAAATAATCAAATATTCATTTATTTTACGACTCCAAATTACGGAACTTTTATAAATGACATATTCCGTTAGCGGAAACGGAAATTGTATAACGGACTTAACGTTGGGTTGTCACAGTAACCAAAAAATATGCACATTTTGGAACGAAACTCAAGTTTTCATGAGTTGTATTTGCGAAGACTTAGCCAACAAGCACAACCAAAGCTAACATAAGTGAGTAATCAGGTTTGAGTATGAAAAGACGGGTAATAGGTGACATGTTTTTGGTTGTATGACTGGGCAGCCGATTGATAAGATAGCAAGCTGTTAGAAAAGCTTCGTCCCAAAAACAAAAAGGAAGGGATGAGTGAGTTAACAAAGCTAACACTATTTTAACTATATGACGATGCTTGCGTCCATCAATACTAATATGTTAAGAGGTGTGAGGACATGACACACGATGGGATATGTCTATACGTTGAAAATATTGGTGAGGTTTGTGTTACTCTCCTCCCAGTTAGATTAATTAGTTCGGATTTTTGCATTCAGAAGACGTTCAACATGATTTTGAAAAGTATAAAAAATTTGTTCAACATCAGACTTATTTTTAATGAGATAAATCCAAATGTAACGATTATAATCATCCAATAAGGTGACATAATACTTAAAACCACCACTCGATACTTGAGTTGGACCCCAAACATCCGTGTGGACAAGCTCGAGGGGAGATGAAGTGATATGAACAAAACTTTTGTAAGGTAATTGATGACTCTTAGCACACTGACATGCATCAAACACAGAAAACTTATTATCAAAAGAGGGGTAAAATGGTCACTTACACTTTTTGTTCATGCAGAATGTAAAAGCTTGTTACAAAAGGGACATATTTGTTTATAGTTTCGTAACTTTACTCTCATTTTTAGGTAAAAGAGTAAAGATGTCATTTAGATTAGAGACGAAACTGCACCTTCATTGTTAGCCCTGAGGAAGTTGAAAGCACATCATTGACTACCATAGGCTCACCTTTTGACCAATGCAATTAGGGGTTGTATCATTTACAACAACATAGAAGTCAAGGAAATTAGAAAAATGAATCGATGTTCCTTCAAAGTAATAACAAAAATTCACCCAAAAATAACCCTAAATAGAACGACAACAAAACCCAAACAGACCTCCAAATCGTATAATTATAACAATCCTCCTCATATTCCTTCACCTGATGGAGCTCTGAATTCTTATATGGTATGCAATTGAACAAATCTTCTCGAAAGTAGGAGGCTTGTTCACATAGAAAAAAAGGTCAGATTTATTGTTAAGAAAATATAATTACTTTCATGGTAAAACATTTTTTTGTGATACATAACTCCAAATACAAAAATACAGATACCAACCACACATTCTTGAACGCATTTTGAGAACTTTTTATTTCTCTCAATAGAAGTACCATTTGATATTGGTAGGCTTGCAGGATCAATACCAGATGCTTGAAGGAATCTCATAATTCTTGCATGAGACTTCAATGGTGGTGGGGTTACATCTGCCACAAACACTGGAAATACACCAAACTACAAACTAAAATACCAATTAAAATCACATAAATACCCTTGCTTTATCAAAATTTACAATACCTTATGTGTTAAGAGCATTTTTTTCAAATCCAATCAGACTGATGGCTTGCATTGATGGCACCAACAATCGGATTGAACAAAATGGTACCGATGCAATACTTTCACCTTCGTTCTCTGGAAATCCATTAACTCTTTTAAATACTCTTATTACAACATCCATGGCAGGTGAGAGAGGTGCCTTTGTTTCTTCTTTGCCAGAGATTAAGACCTGATGAGGTAACCACAAGTATTATGGCTAACTACGTTTATATCTCGCATACAGAAAGTAAAACTTGCGTGATTATGAACCCTAAATTAGTGTAGAGCTTCTCGAATTCAATAGAGGTGAAAGAACGCTTGAATTAAATGAAAATGTTCGAGATTTACAGGTTGGAACTGAAGAGAAGAATTTGGAAACAACTTACAATGTGGTCAGGGGTACCAACAGGAGCGTCGAGTACGCGAATTCGAGCTTTGGTGGCTTCACACATCTTTTTGATTATATCTCCTTTCCGTCCAATTATACTCCCAACCTTAGGCACCGACATAAGCAATTCTTGTATCAACTGTCTTTCCTGTTGCTGCCACCGGAAGGTCAATAATCCTCTTGTACATACACATATACACTGAAAAAATAGTCCGTTTAAACGGCAAGAGGTTTCTGAGACAAAAGAACAAAAAGAAAGCAAAGAAATAGGTATATGAAGAACAAAATCGAAAATTACCTCAAAAATGAAAGTTTACAAACTTCAACATGTGGGTTCCAAAAAAAAATTCATCGTTTGGGAAGATACTTCAGGTAACAAATATGGGCGAGGGCTTCAGCGCGTTGAAATTCATCATCGTCAAGTGGTTGCTGTGGGGTAAACGGAAATTGATCGGTGTAGCTGATGGGTTTTCGGGAAATCGGTGAGATGTAGAGAAAGAGAGGGTGTGTCGATGGTTCATACGGTAATGGGAGGAAGCAGAGATCGTTGCTTTAGATAGCGAGAGAAGACGATGCGAAAAACTTAAAGAAGGAATGAATAGAAAGAAGAGGGAACGACTAGAAGGGGTTGGAGACGGTGGCGGTGTGCTAATGAGAAAGCGGTGGAGAAATTGATCGGAAGAGAAGGAGGGCCAGTCGATTTGAAGAGTAGCCTATGGAGCATCGGATAAAATGGGGGAATAGAAACGATAAGCGTCGTTGACACTAACCAATTTTCTATTGGTTTACACCGGCGATGAAGGACACGTAGTATAATCAAAGGCGGTTACCAAAACAAATAAGCAAAAATAGACAGAAAAAGAAAAAAAATTGGTCCAATAGGAATAGAATAATGTTCATCATGTAGTTGTAAATTAGTATATATATATATATATATATATATATATATATATATAGAGAGAGAGAGAGAGAGAGAGAGAGATGAGTTCAATTGAGAAAATAAAAAAGGTTGAGAATGGGGGAATCATTCTCAGTCACTCATTTATTCTAAGCATAAAAAGACACTGTGGCAAACTTGTAAATATGATAATAACCTTCAATCTCAAATACGCAACTGTAATCGATCGTTCATCATCCAAATTTCTCCTCCAACCTTCAACAATCATCTAGATTTCTTCAATTAAACCATCATCAACATCATCTAGTTCTAATCAATCATCGATCTTCGTCAATAACATGTTTATCAACACGATTCAACAGTTAACAACAAAAATTCATTTTTGGTTCTTTTAATCCAGCCTTCAATTCTGCTTGAATACGATCAAATCTTCAACATCTACGTTTAATTATACTCCCAACGTCATTAGATCAACATCATCGATAATCAACAAAAAATCCACTTCATATCATTCATTCAACATCGATTATCAAATAAAACTTCAAAATTGAGGTTAAAAAAAGATAAAGTCGTTTTTTTTGAAAACTTTCATATAATTCTCAATCAGTCTACTATTTTGTAAGATTTAAATAGTCAAAGTATCATGTTTTTAACATTTTTTAAAAAGTTAAATTGTATGCACTCCAACTGTTTGATGAAATACATAAACTAAATTACCACATTATATTCATATATGAATATGTTTTCTCACCGGAATCAATATATAATTATTAAAACAAAAAAATAAATATGCAAGTATGTATGTTATTCATAAGTGAGTAACATATAAAAATTATATATATTTGTGAAAATACCTTGTAATATTCATATGTGAATATACTGTGTAATATTCATAAGTGAATATATCATCTAATATTCAAAAGTGAATATACTATGTAATATTCACATGTGATATACCATGTAATACTACGTAATATTCAGATATGAAAATATTATCTAATATTTATAACTGAATATATCATCTAATATTCACAAGTGAATAAACTATGTAATATTCACAAATGAATGCATCGTCTAATATTTAAATATGAATATACTATGTTTATTATATGCTATATTCATATATGAATGATACTTAAATTGTAAAAAAAATTAATCATAGTTATTATTCATAAGCGAATAATGAATGTACTGTAGTAAAAATCTGATTCATTTTTATTTATTTATGAATAACGATAGCTGAAAATATAATTTTTTTTTATTTTATCTTAAAACTATATCAATATGGATGTCTATTTGTAGAGAATAAAAAATCATGAATTTTGGTATATTTAAAATCATTTTTCGATAAAAATAGCTTCTAAAAAATTAAAAAAAAAAACAAAAAAACTATGTTTTTGTATATATTAAGGTAATGCTTAGCATAATTTAAGGAAACATGTTTTGCTAGAAAACACATGTCTATTCCTTTTCCATTTCCGCTGGTACGACGGAGGCTTTTGCGGCCAAAATAAATGAGTGGCTGAGATTGATTCCCCCATTCTTAACTTTTTTTTTTCTCAATTGAACCCTCCTATATATATATATATATATATATATATATATATATATATATATATATATATATATATATATATAGGGTTAGGTTATATTGTTTCCAGTAACTATTGTGTGCCAGAATGCACAGATCTGGACCATCGGATGAATAGAATCAACAATCATGATCTGAGGGTCTATGATATTACAATAGGGTAGCATGTATCATATAATCACACAATTTTTATCAAAAGGGTATTTTGGACAATTAACTACATTTATAAAAGAAAATTTTTGGATTTTTAGGGGTGATTAATTCTCCTATTTTAAAAAAATCTGAATTTTTTAATTAATTCAATTTCAATTTTTACCGATTTTATTCTATCAGAATATTTTTTTGTTAGAATGATACTCTTTCAGAATTTTATTCTAACAGAATATTACTGAAGAAAAACAAAATTCATGAATAAGATGTTCAAATAACAAACATTCTAATATATTCTTATACATCCGAACTTAAATACAAATTCATACATATTCTTACAGACTAAAAGTCTTATATATTTTAATATAGTTATAAAAATTCTAAAAGAATATAAACAAAAATGAATAACATTCTTAAAAAAAATAACAACATTCCGCTAGAATACTATCATGTGCCATGTTTTCTTCTTGAATTCTTGAATTCTGGAAGAATATTGCTGTTTTTGGATGTTGAATCTTCAAATTCTGAAAGAATATTGTTGTTTTTCTTCATTCTTTGAAAATGAAGTATGATATATCTTTTTTTCATAAGTTTCCTCATCATTCATGCATCATCCTAACAACTGCACCTTAAGCATACAGATAATTAATTGCAATTCTTTCAGAATACAACCAAAATATTCTTACAGAATAAACTATTCTTGCATAATGGATTTAAATATTCTTAAAGAATTTGTAGCCTTCCTCAAACTAAAGTCTTCTTTATCAGATCAACAACAGACTTGAAGTGGCACACCAACCACACATGAGCCCACTTTTGAGTTTTGAGTGAGGTAGATCGAATCAATCAAGACTTGGTTTTAGATAAAAACATGTATTTTTAGGTCTTGATAAAACCTTAATAATTTTTTTCCATCCTTTGAAAAAGATCAAGTACTCGACTGAATTTGTAGCCAAACTCTGGGAAAACCTAAACTTGATAAAGGAAATTACAAATGATTGATTAAAACATAATAGTAGCATTACAATGTTTGTGCAAATATTGAATCTGAGAAATTCCAAAACCGTAAGTGACTTAATTTCTTCCATATATACTAGGTTAAGTTTTGGCAATCAAAATTGGGTTTTGAAATCTGGAAAACATAATTCACAATCAAAAGTTAAGTACTTTTGAGATTACGTGCACCTGTATTAGATGTCAATTTGAATTACTAGCCTAAAAAAAATTAAAAGTACTTGGGATTGAAATTATTTGGTGGCGACGCCCTTTTCATCTTCAGTTACAAGGGTTTAGTCGTGTGAAGAAGCAGAGTAGTAAAAGAAGCCAACCGTGAGACGAGATAACTTATAAGAGGGAGAGATTGAGGACTTGGAGGACATAAGGGGAAGTTGTGTTGGCCATGACTGCCTGAAACATAATCGAACCATTTTATAAGTAGCGAAGGAGACGAGGAAGAGGCTACACGCGTTTTCCATCAATTCTTGTGACAAGTTCCCTCCACCACCATCATCACCGATGATGATTGATCGATTAAAGAAAAAAATGAGTTTATTAAAAGAAAGAGAATCTTAATAATTGATTGGAGAAGGATAATTACCTGGTAATGAGTTTTGAATCTTGATGATTGATTGTAGAAGAAGAAGCAGAAGACGTGGATTAGAAACGATGATGTGTTAGATTTAGGGCTAGGGTTAAGTAGTTGGTCAAAGAGATTTTTATGGTAATTCCCATTAATTAAGGGATTTTATTTTAATTATCATTCTAAAGTTACATAATTACCCTTATTCAATTTTTTAATTATTTAATTATTCCTCAATTCCTATTGGTGCATTCAGTCACACAATAGTTGTCAAAAACATTTGAACCTAGCTCTCTCTCTCTCTATATATATATATATATGTATATATATATATATATATATATATATATATATATATATATGGAGAGAGAGAGAGAGTTTGGTCCAAATGTTTTCACTATCTATTATGTGTCTGTATGATTGATTCTGGACCAATCATTTTAGTTATTTTAAGAAAGTAATTAATGTTTATTAAATGTTGAAGATGTAATTAATACCTATTATATCTTTAAAATGTAATATGCATTAATTACTTTCTTAAAATAACTAAAATGATTGGTTCAGAATCAGTCATACATGCACACAATAGATAGTGAAAACTAAATAACGTAACCCTATATATATATATATATATATATATATATATATATATATATATATATATATATATATATATATATATATAGGGTGAGATTCAATAGAAAACCATAATTAACCAAGGAACCAATCTTTTTTTCAATTTTTGGAACTTTTATATATATATATATATATATATATATATATATATATATATATATATATATATATATATAATGAGATCATCAATGGAAGTTAGCTTTCTATCTTGGGGATATAGGTTCTATTATTTATATCTTATCTCCTTTCATCTACACGTGTGAGATGTGAATATTGTTTTTATTAGCTAAAAAAGGGAATGAGTTAAATGGATTGATTTAATTATAAATAATCAAATACAATTAAATTTATTTACAAAACGATTATAATTTTCTTTTTCATAATCATATTTTTATATTAATTAGCTTATAATTTTTAAATCAATAAATTTGAAAGCGAATAACCTAGTCCGGTCCATCCAGTCTATCGTGTCTTAAACCAATTCAAGATCATTCATTTTGATATCAACAAGTTTTATATCATCCATGGTGTTGTGTTTTCATCTACTTTTTTTACCACCTAATATTTGCTTATACAAAAACAAAAACAAATAATTGGGCAATCGGGCAACTTAGGCACTAAGCGTTGAATGACTGTGGGCCAAATGAACAAGAACTTATTAATGAATTCTTTATGTAGGGGCCGCCCGTACATAGGCCCAATAGTATGTACAATTAATCTGGGACTCTGGTTGATGATTTCGATTGTGGTTTAATTTCATTTAATTGAAGAATCTCTCAGTCGTGTCGGTTGTTTGTTTAATTTCATTATTATGTATGGACCCTTTTAATTCAAATAATATTGCTATGCTCTTAAATAAATAGCATGAGCAGGTGATTGTAAAATCTTATGGTTCAAAAGAAATAACATGTTTAATTAGTATTATAAATTGATGAAATGTTGTTAAATTCATAAAATATTTGATTAAAATAATATAAAATAATTTTTTGAACTTATTATTATTTATTTGTTTTCAAATAATGATAAGTAATAAAAAATAGTAAGTTTGTATTAAATAATACTAGAAAATGAAGTGTTACAATAGTCTTGTATGCCTAGAAATATGGATGAGCAATCCAAACCATTTATAGAACTCGAACCGATATTGTAACATAGCTAAAAGGAATATAGTATCGGTTCCAATGATTCTCCATTTTCAGTATTCGATACTTTCAGTTTTATCTCTGTTTTTTTTTTCCCAGAATACCCGAAACTAAAATGTATTTCATAGGTTTCCTAAGTCATGTGTAGGGATGTGATTTAAAACTGAAAAATCTGACCAAAATCGGAACCGTTAAAACTAAAATATATAGAACCGGATACGATTTCGGGTTTAAATAATGACTTTATCCGGGTTCTGGGTAATCCGAGTTTGGGTCCACTGGGTTTGGGTAAACCGGGTTTAAGAACCGAAACCGATGTTAGGAACCGGAACCATTTTTAGGGGCTAGAACCGGTTTCTGTGAAAAGTTTAAAACATGCATATCTGATTCGTTTCAAATCGGATTGATGTAGTATTTTCCAACGCGTAGTTTAGAGTCTGTACATGATTTTAGACTATAAATTTGTCATTTTTAGTTTTATATTCATTGACTTACAATTCTCCAAAGTCGAGATATTAAAGCTGAAAGTTTTTAATTTTTTTGTTTTTTTGTATTATGTAAAAAATTTAAAACATGCGTATCTAATTCGTTTGAAGTCGGATTGGCATGCGTTTTTTCTAACTTGTATTTTAGAGTTTGTACAAGAGTTTACACTACAATTTTATCATTTTTGGTTTAACATTCAATGGCTTACAGTCCTCTGAAGTCGAGATATCAAAGCTGAAAATTTTCAACTTTTCAGTTATTTGTTTTTGTACTTTGTATTTTGTGAAAATGTTAAAACATGCATATCTCATTTGTTTAAAGTCGGATAGATATGAGGTTTTTCTAGAGTGTAGTTTAGAGTTTGTACATGATATTAGACTATAATTTTTTCAATTTTTGTTTCATATTTAATGATGACTTACAATCCCCAAAGTCAAGATATTAATATGAAAATTTTCAAAGTTCAACCTGTAACACTCCAATCCAGGGATCACAATGTTTAACCTCAAAGTATTTCATTTTGGCAAAAAAGGTCCTTCCGTACGTTGGGCGTACATTAGGGTATGCTTAGCGTATGTGTGTTTGTGCATCGGGTGGCTGAGGTCGTACGTCGGGCGTACGAGCATGTACGCAGGGCGTACGTGGCAGACTAAAACCCTAATTTCTTGACTTGCACCCTATTTAAGCAACCTTATGTCATTTAGACCAAACCCTAATCATCCCCAATAGCCTCATTTCGTTCTTAAACCCTATATTTGCAAGAAAGTGTGAGATTTGAGCTCAAAGGTGTGTTTGGTGGTCTTTCTAGAGGGTGTACAAGAAGAAGAAGGTGGTGTTCAAGTCTTGATCAAGGAAGGAGCCTTTGGATCCTACATCTAGTGCATCTTGGAGAGCTTTTGAAGATAAAAAGCTTGCATCTTGTCTATTCTCCTTTCTTGTTGAGTTAGGGTTTTCTAGAGTCCACTTTGAGTCCATAAATCATCTCTTGAGAGTTTGGGCAACTCCAGAGGTTAGGAAGGTTAGATATGTAAGTCCATAATTTGTCTGTGTATCAGTCAGATCCGTTTGATGGTGCGGAATCCCAATCAAACGGATGATGTCAGATCAAATAGAAGAGAAGGAGAAGAAGAATAATATGAATCTTCAATGTATTGATATGAATTAAGTTCCTTACACAAGAGATTCACACACATACGCTCCTTATTCTCTCTGGCCGTAAACTCTTTAGGGTTCATCAATCTCTACTCCTCACCCTAACACCTATATTTATGATGGGTTTTAGGCATAAGAACAATCCTATGTGCTCATACAAACCCTAATGCTTGGATCTAGGTTTCTCTATTGTACATGCTTTGAATCCAAGACTAATAAACTTAGATCTAACATATTATAAACTGAATTAGGGTTTAGAGAATTACCTTTGATTGTTATATAGCAATAGCAATCAATTCCTTGCTTGGATTGGCCTTAGAAAGCTTAGTGCCTCAAGTGCTGCACCTCTAATGGAGTCACAGGCATCATATGCAACTTGGATGAAGAGGAGAAGAAGAGAGGCTGCCCAAAAACGACTAGAAACCCTAGATAATCAGTTCCACCCGTTTTTGGGGCCTAAGGGGTCCTTTATATACTTGTGTGGGCTGCTAGGGTTTCAGTCAAAACCCTAATGGACAGCTTAAACTCTAAGCAGCCCATGGAACCTTCTGGATAAGGCCATGGACGAAAATATGATGGGCTTCCATCATAATTTTGTTCACCCCTTGTTCCTTTAGCATTCCTTAGCCCAATAACTCAACTATCCAATAATTGCAGTCCAGTCCCCTAAGTTTAATTAATCTCTTTTAGCCACAAAATTAATTCATAATTAATTATTGACTAATATTAATTCTTTAATATACTATTCTCATAATATATTAATAAATCATATTTAAACCTCTCTCTCCTTAATTCACCCTACATATTGCTATGGTGAAGGCAACCCAAAAGGACCATGCTCATAATCGGGTCAAGTACATACCAAAATAGTTATGGACTTAGACACTAATCCAACAGTCTCCCACTTGGATAAGTCTAATAACTATTTTCCGTATGACTTCAGAACCTGATCAGCAATCGTAGCTTTCAAAAGCCGCTGTCAACTCTGATCTTATCAGATAGCGTGTCCTCTAGATAAGGGATTATATATTCCTCCATTCTCAAGATATCGTATAGACAAAAGACATGAATTTCAATCATTCTCTCTATATTGTTTCCCGACTTCCGATTTATTACGACTGATAACAGACTACAATTGAACACATCAACTTAGTCCCGGCTTGGCCAAGCGCTTAGGTGTCATCACTAAATCATCGAGAGGCCCACATATATCGCTTTTATCCCACTTTGGGTAAAAGGAATGGATAAACTTCGACTCAAATGCTCGCTTGCATTTACTGATCGAATCACACACAACAATAAGTTTTATAACACCAAGTTACTGGTGCGTTTACTTATTATCAATTTGCAACCGACCAACAAATACCAACTCACATGTCTCGATTTCAAGAATATACAATATTATCGTCTCACTAATCACTTGTGATAAATCCATGAAGTGATCCAAGTGAGCGTGGGTTTAATCCAATACTCTAATCTTATCAAAGCACTCATGAACTCTGCAGCAAACTTGTGCTATGTCTAAACACTTCAGACAATCTACAGACAGATTCATGACATTCTTTATTCATACCTACTCCCAACGTACGATCGACTGTGGATGTTTGAATAACCTAGTTATTCTGGAAGTCAAAACATGCAAACTGAAACATAATAATAATACTTAATGCTATATGGCCCCAAACTTGTGAGAGTAAATAAAACACTTCTATTTAACCACCATATTGATTACTCATTATTATCATTTAATGTTTCGGATAGTCAACTCATTACTTGAATTACAACAACAATTGTCCCATGCTCTAAGCATGCACACCTTGTTTCCTATGGTCCATGCTTTGTGAAATAGATCAACTGAAAACTTTTCCAATGATGGTCATTTCACAATTCCTTAATCCTAATTGTTAGTGTAAGAACACAAGGTTCTTGCCACTACTAGAATATGCTAGATTCTAACATTTTATGCAACGATCCTTTTGCAAAATCATAGCACAAAAGTCACCAAGACTTGGCCAATGAAATTACAAAGTACTCTATCGGAAATTGTTACAAGACAACTCTTTAGACGTGAAGTCTCACATTCAAAGTGCATTCCTTTGAACATCCTTCTTGCATAAAAGTTTCTAATCTAGGCATAAACTCTCAATATCCAACTCCCAATATGGAAACATTCCCACATTTGCCATATGACAACTCATTCTTAATAGAATCTTATCTATTCATAATAATGTCGATATGGTCCATCCAATACCATACTTCCAACTACTCACAAGCGACCAATCCACAGCGAACTTTGGATCGTCCTTTGATAGTTGTTTAATAATTTTAGTCAAAACCAATTCTAGCCCTTTTTCCCTCTTAATGCGCTAGACATTTGGAAAATTTTAGAATGGTAAAATATTATAGGATTTGCAATCGATCCTATACCCGAAGCGTATAGGACACGATGCATAATGTCTTACATAAAGATATGATACTTTACCAATCTTTTGCCATAATATTTTATGTGTCATGTTCTCACAATTCGAACTATGAAGAGGGATGCCGTAATCATAATCGAAATTTGAGAACACACAATGTATCCTTTGACTGAAAATATTAAAATTTCTCAATCTAAGCTTTAGATATTGAAAAGAAGTATAATATTCTCTCCCTTAATTATAGTAAAAACAATTTTTCAACCCATGCAACTTTGCAAATTGAATCTTTGTTTTTCTATAATTAATATTGCTAAATTGCAATACTCGCCATAATAATCATACAAACATAACACTTATGCTCCCACTATCATGATGATTATTATCATATAAGCATAACACTTATGCTCCCACTAGCTTTGACATGTATTCAGAAAACAAATGAACTTTCAGAAAACAATGCCTATTGAATTTCTGAAATTCTTATTTCTAATACCAGATGCTTCGATAAGCCTTTATCTAGGCTTCTTAACCTTATACACCTTTGTCTTAGATGGCTCATATGTGTGTTTAAACAATTCAGAACTTATGTTACTAAGTTCCAAATGTTGAAACTAATTGCCAAATCTCATAATTCGAACTATGGAAAGGGATGTCGTAACCATAATCGAATTTTGAGAATACAATTTTCACAATCGCTATCTTCTTAAAATCTCTTTTAGTGAAAGCATTTCCTCACAGTCATTTTCATGAAGGAGGGAATCTTATGACACTTAGATTTTATGGTGTATGAATTCCTATCCATGTGAATTTGCCAAAACCAAGGTTTGCGACAAATCCAAACTCATATGGACTGAACTTTCTTAATCTTGATTTCTTGCCTTATGGTAACACGAGTGCCCACCATGTCTTCCAAGTAGTTTAGTAACTTGTCCTTACATATCAATGTACTTTCCATCGACTAAGGCTCTAGTATGCATTCAAATGAGAACTCATAGAACTCACATATGTAATTAACTCAATTGGAATGGCACAAAAACAAAATAATGTCAGCATGATAGGTTGCAAACCTTAAGTCGTGTGCTAGTGATGATCGATAAGGTATATTCTTGATTTGTTCTTGAAACCTTTCAAGAACATTATGAATCCCACTGACTCCTTGACATATAAGATTCTCTTGTCAAGAAAAATTTCTTGACAAAGCAAATATTCAAGAGTTAGTGTAGTTCTTATCAAGACAAAACACTTCACAAATTGGTCCTAGTTGGTCTTTGTCTTATCCAAGACATCACAACTTACCAATTTCTAATGTGCAAGAATAAGAAAAGTTTTCCAAATTCCACATTTGATGAGTGTTATAAACCTACTTAAGACTTGTCACTCAATGTCACAATCTTGGAGTATGACTCTAAGACTTGATATTGGAACGAAGTATAATTGACTCTTTGATTTAACCATTTCTATAATTCTCGATTCCTCTTCTTAGACATGCAAATGTACTAAGACTCACTTAGAGGATCAATTGAGATATGGTTCTTAATCATTAAGACTTCATCATAAAACACAATAAAAGGTACTCTCCCTTCTTCTTAGAATGGAGAAACTTTTATCTTTCTGCCTTCTTGATTCTTCTTATTCGTTCTGCTATTGATTGAAACTATTTCAGTTAACTCAGAATTATACTCAATCTTATAAGTATAACCATATTTACTAAACTTTAGTAAATCATGACGAATATCTTTGTCACTCTTGTGGTAGACTTGATCAACGTACGACCTAGTGTACTCGATCTCCTAGTCCTTCAATTGACACTTTGTCAAAGAATTAGTCTAAATTTCCCAAATGTGAAAGTTTTTCATTCATCATACAATACACGTTGCATGATTCCAAGTTTCTGTCCAATTGAAACTTGGGTGATGAGAAACTCTCCCTATTTGGTAAACTTTTGATATGTCCACAAATAACATAATTAAGAATCAAATCAATTGTTGCTAATAATAGAAACATTCAAACATCAATTTTTTCATACCTGCCATTGCAAGGATAAATAAATAAGATAAAGTCAAAATTCATTTTATTGCGGAAAAAATTTGTCCTTACAATGCAATTCAATTGAAAAACTATGTTATTACATATTTCTTAACAATCTATTCTAACTCCAAGTAGTATCTCAAGAATCCATTCTTCAAGTAATGCGATCGAAATCCATTTCTTCACGATTAGATTCAGCTCACTTCTTCCCTTAAACTTCCTCTCTTTTCTTCGATCCTACAAAACATCAAAATGAAATCTTATCACATCATGTATTAAGAATCTAGAATAGGAACTTAAAACAGTTAGATAATGGATTTTACCTGAAGTAGAGCTAAACGTCTTGACTCTCCCATCTCTTAGATCTCTCAGGTAGTTAGGGAAACTTCGTCTCCAATGCCCTTTCTCTTGGCAATAAAAGCAAATGGACTCCTTTGGCACAGCACATCAGACAATCACAGACTTAGTTCTTTCTGGACTTCCAATGTTGCCAGTGTCCATTGAAGTTTGGGAGTTTGATTCACCAGACAAATTTACTTGACCTGCACGCCAAATCATTGCTGATTCAGCAGCTATAAGCAAATAGGTGAGATCAATTAGGGTCATGTCGTGGTCCATCATACAGTACTCTCTAACGAACTCACTATATGATTCAGGAAGTGACTGAAGAACCCAGTCAACAGCCAACTCACTTGAAATCTCGACACCCAACATGTTTAACCTATCAATGTGTGACTTCATCTCTAAGACGTGCGCACACACAGGTTTCCCATCTTCGTGTTTACTTGCCAAAAGGGCTTGAGTGAGCTTGAACTTTTCAAGCCTTTGAACTTGTGGGTCAGGGAGAATGATTGGAGGAGGTGGAGGAAGTGAAGCATGACTCTCATTTCCTTGATCGTATCTCGGAACGTCATCTTCATTTGGAAAGCTTGTTCCAAAGGATTTGGGAAGACCATTGTAAGATGTAGACATCTACAAAACGGGAGAAAATTCAAGTTAAGTTGATTAGAACTCTTGATGCAACACCCAAATGAAACATCAAGCTAGGATCCAACACAATACTCTACAACCTAGAAGAGGGATGCCGTAATCTAGTTGCAGAATATTTGAAGGTAGGTAAATTACGATTTACCAATTTCCACCATGAAAAACAAAAAGGAAGATTAAGTTTTAAATGAATTGAAACTCCTAGATCTTTTGAGATTCATTGAACTTTTCAATGGCATGTTTAATCTCGATTATGCCCTACTATTTGTGACTGGGATGCCGAGGATCACAAATAAGGTGTGAATAACCATACGAATCACGTGGTGCACCCAATGCTACAATCACCTAATCAATGTGCCGGTTAGCCACACACGCTCCATTGATCTATGACAAACATCGAGTCACCCTTCGCTACCAATGTCATCCCTAAATTAATGTGCCGGTTAACCACACACGCTCCACTAACGTTTGGCAGGGGTACGAAGTGTAATTCTATGGATTAGCATACAATTTCACATTTTTCCTAAAGTAACTATGATTTGGGAATTTGAAAAAGCATTTAGTTACTTTGTACTTCATTATACTTATAATGGAAGGTTTCTGTCCTATCCTACCCGTTCGGCTAACGACCCTCCACTAGTCAAGAGTGCGGTGGGTAAGAGTGGATACCCATTCAATCGTCATTTTATAGGCAATTTCCTTAAAACCCCTTATAGACCAGCTTCATGAATGAGGCCTACTAACGGTAAGACTGACTGATTACTCATACATATACAATATTAGACTTTTAATGTTATATATAGTATAGGATGTATTTTACACTTTTAAAATACTAGGTGGTTTAATTTAGTAAATTTTACTTTTAATTTAATTAAATGTAAACCAAAACTTTATGGATTTATTAAATCACTATTAATTATACATGTTAATTAATTAATAAAACCATAAGGGTGAGATTTGAACTTTTTCAAATTACTAGGGTTTTAGAATTTAACATTTCAAAATTAAACTTTTAATCAACTTTTAAATCCCAAAACTTGAGGGCAAGTTTTGAGACTTTTCAAAACATAAGGGATCAAATAACAAATAACATAAATTAAACAATTAATTTCATAATTATCTATATTTGACCTAATCTTATTTTAGTCATTAGATAATTACCAAATAACTTTAAATAATCCATATTTATCACATAAACAACCAATATTTAAAAGATTTGAAATTATCTATTGTTTTGGCATGGATAAACACTTAATTAAGATAAAATTTGGATTTTAACTTCATAAAACAAATTAAGCATCAAGTCCAAGTCAAAATAGCAACCAAAACCCGAAAATTCCTCTGCCTGACGAACTGACTCGCCGAGTCAGACCTGGACTCGCCGAGTAGGGGTCAACTCGCCGAGTCCAGGAATTGACTCGCCGAGTTGAGTCGGGCAGGGGCCAAAAAACTCGATTTTCATCAAATAAAGCAGTTAAGCATCACATACAACTGAAACCAATCAAGGCTCTGATACCACTGATGGGTTTTAGGCATAGAACAATCCTATGTGCTCATACAAACCCTAATGCTTGGATCTAGGTTTCTCTATTGTACATGCTTTGAATTGAAGACTAATAAACTTAGATCTAACATATTATAAACTGAATTAGGGTTTAGAGAATTACCTTTGATTGTTATATAGCAATAGCAATCATTTCCTTGCTTGGATTGGCCTTAGAAAGCTTAGTGCCTCAAGTGCTGCACCTCTAATGGAGTCACAAACACCATATGCAACTTGGATGAAGAGGAGAAGAAGAGAGGCTGCCCAAAAACGACTAGAAACCCTAGAGAATCAGTTCCACCCATTTTTGGGGCCTAAGGGGTCCTTTATATACTTGTGTGGGCTGCTAGGGTTTCAGTCAAAACCCTAATGGACAACTTAAACTCTAATCAGCCCATGGAACCTTTTAGATAAGGCCATGGACGAAAATATGATGGGCTTCCATCATAATTTCGTTCACCCCTTGTTCCTTTAGCATTCCTTAGCCCAATAACTCAACTATCCAATAATTGCAGTCCAGTCCCCTAAGTTTAATTAATCTCTTTTAGCCACAAAATTAATTCATAATTAATTATTGACTAATATTAATTAAACAATATGATTTCTCCTTTAATATATTATTCTCATAATATATTAATAAATCATATTTAAACCTCTCTCTCCTTAATTCACCCTACATATTGCTATGGTGAAGGCAACCCAAAAGGACCATGCTCATAATCGGGTCAAGTACATACCAAAATAGTTATGGACTTAGACACTAATCCAACAATTTATACTTGGAATATGGGTCGGATAACACATGGGCCGTAAATGAGTTTACGGCCGTAAACTAGACCATTAATTCATAAATATTACAGAAAAATACAATTGCACAGAAAAGTAAAGTATAAACCATATTTTGACCTAACAATCTCCCCCTTGGTTTATAGCTTTCTTTTCTTAATTGACCCAACAAGCTCCCCCTAAAAAGTAGTTGGCTCTTCTTGTCAATCTTCAATGAGAGCTTGGCTTCAGCTTTAACCCTCGATTTCTTCACAGCATCAGGATGAACATATGAATCTTCAATGAATGACTTCATCTTGAGCACTTGAGGTTTTCTTCAGAATTTGGCATTGAACGCACATTGGTTGAGGAGGCTTGACGTACTGATTCTTGAAAGATGGCGCTTTCAGCTTCAGAGAGAACAAATCTTCTGGATCACTTCAGCAGGTACAACGATAGCAGCAGACTGATTAAGGAGGCTTCAATGCAATCCATCACATAATCTTCAATTGCAGCTTCACCTTTCTTCTGGGGTTGAAGGATTGAATGTTGAAAGAATAATCTTCATTTCTTGCTCCTTCGAATGCGAATTCTTCGATGCTCACGGACGAGGCTTTGGCTCAGAAATCTTCAACACAAACTCCATGAGTCTTATCTATACCTGAAATCACTATTCAAGACATAAACAAAACTAAAAGAAAAATTAGCACACAAATTAAAATAGAAACAAAAATATTTTTGGATTTTTGATTTTTCTGAACAAGAAATAAAACAGAAATAACACTCTTTTTGGATTTTTAATTTTTTTGATTTTTCTTTGATTTTTGAATTTTTTTTATTTTCATTATTTTTAATTTTTTTAATTCTCCCCTAATACTTAAATTAGAAGAAACTATGACAAATTTAACAAAAATAAAAATGATATCTAACTTTAAGAGTGAGTTGGGATCAAAGTTTTTAGACAACCTTTATCCACTTGTCGGTACCTTTCATATTCACATCTTTGTTTGGTCGATCGTCAGTATTGTTGTCCACTTAAACACGAAAAATTGTGACAAATTTAGGACATACTATTTTCTACAAGACAAGGTGAACTTAAGTTTCTAAAAATCATATCTGATCCTAATTCCTTAGATACTATATCTTAAGGACCATTCATCTGACGACGACCAGAGATATTGTTGTCCACCTAAATTGAGCAGCGAGATCTATAGACAATCTTTGTGTGTTCAATTTTAATTGTACTGGAACATGTTTCCCACTTCCTGATATGCCCCAGCCATCAAGAACTTCCAGAGTACTCCTTACACCGGGTGAGCAGACAGCCATTCAGAGAGAGAAGAGATTCAGAATTCTATTGCTAACTACTTCAGAGGGGTTGAGAAGAAGAAGGTTGCATATGTTGTGTACCGGGTCGGATTAGAAGTCACGCAAAGGAGACAACATATGACTAACAGACGGAAAGAAAGAAAATGATATTCTACAGACCTAATTTATCGGAATTTACCAGTCGCCCCATCCAACTGGAATTAAAGACAGAATCCGCACATCGAGGAAAAGTTAAACCACGGGTCCAAGTACGGGTTCAATTAATGTGACGAGTAGATTCCCATATATATCTCCCTGCTCAACCTATCCGAGTGTCGTATTGTCAGGCTGAATGGATCTAACTAGGTCAAGATTTGTCAAGTCTATAAATTTCCTAAGTTCAACTCTCCCTAGTCAAGTCCATTAATTTTTTGTGCCTACCGACGCATCAAACCAGAGCATAGACCCTTCAACTTCGGGTACGTTACGCAGACTCAGGTTGCCTATTATCACTAGATAATATCACTTCCCAAAACATCTCCTGCAAGCACACTTCATAACCAACATATTTTTGATTTTCTGATTTTTTGTTTATGTTTTTGGATTTTTTAAAGTTTTTTAATTTTTTGTTTTGTTTTTATTTCTCCCCCTAAATTTGTGCATAGGAGAGAAACGAAAGTAAATGCGCAAATTTAAACTATCCTAAAACAAAAATTCTTCTTTAAAACGAATCAGCTTAAGAAAAACTCAGGAGTATAGAAAAGAAAACGCAAACCGTAATTCACCGATTGAATCTGCATTCAGAAGGTCTGAGAACAGCACGCATAATCTCAGAACAGATACGAAAATTCTTCATGTCATTAAGCACTAACCCCGTGAGTGATCACTTCTTTTCTTCCCTTCCCGCAGAGGACACATTCTCCTAAACAATGTTCTGAGTGTTGTACAGTTAAGAGATGTCTCCTATCATGTGCCTGGAACAGCCACTACCAACAAACCGAAGTATGATGATATGCCTCCATGGCTGCTCCGACACAGAGCGGGATCAATTGGTCTTTGGAACCCAGTCCATTTGGAAACTGGGTCGACCTTTGTCATCAACGCATGATACCCTCTCCCATGACATATCCTGCTTGTCACAAACAGAAGATGATGAAATATTAGAGCCATTAGACGATTTGGGAGTTTTCACCTTTGGTAACCATTGGTAGTTGGTTTTAACCCATTTCTTTTTTGATCCGATGGGTGCCTCGACACTTGATTTGGAACTTGAAGCCGGCTGCCGAGATGACTTTGACCTAACCGGTCTTTGTTTCACTAGAGCATCTCTTGGATTGGACTTCTTGGCTGGCATTCCCTTCTTGCCCTTGGGATTTAGATTCTTGGCCTTGTGGGATTGATTCTTAGCCTTCCGCGCCTTTCAGTCAACATTGTCTGAACGTGAACTGGAAGGATTTCTTTTGAAGTATCTCCCACTTGGCGCGTTTTGCCATCCTTGTGCATAGTAGGGAACATACGCGCGATTAGGACAATTTCTGGCAATGTGTCCAGGTGTTCCACAGTGAAAACATGTATTTTTCTTCACTGGGGAGTTGTCTCTTCCTGCCCCTGGTGGCGTATCCTTGCCTTGTCTCTTACTATTCCCAGATGCACGCTTGTAATAGGCACTCTGTTTCGCTGGAATTGGTGGCCTGTATTTACCAACGGCAGGTTGATTAGAAGCAACAGATTCAGAGTTCAAGGAGATGTTGGTTTGCTCAATGGTTTTCTCCTTGTTCTCATCTTCTGCTACTTTTCCTGCACATGAAGTAGCAACATTAGTATCTTCAATATTAATAACTCCTCCTGACACAAATCCAGCTCATTTTCCATATTGAAGATGTGCCTCCCTGTCAATTTCTTTCTTTGTCATGGGGATGGATGTGTAGTTATGATTGAAAGGAGGAGGAACACTATCATACCCTAGACCCTTGCTTTGATTTTCTTTGAATTTTAACTGGGTTTCATATAAGGACTCAACTGTCTGACTTGACGCAGTATAATTTTTGAAACTGACATCTATTTTTCCACACTTAATTTTTAAAGCGTCAAGTTCTTCAGTTACAACAGCAAGTTGTCTCTTAACATAATCATAATTTTCACACTTGCTGCTATACTCTTCCTGAAGTTTCTTAAAGTCCTTGGTTTTAGCTTCTAATTCAGCCTTCAGGGGTTTCTGTCTTTTCCTGAGTTGATATCCTTCATATCTCAGGTCCTCAAATTCTCTTTTAAATACATCAATTTGTTCCCGAAGAAATTTAATCGTGGCTTCACAAGCTGGAGAACATGTAACTTCAGTGACCGGAATACTTTCAGAACTCATTGTTTCTCTACACTTCAAAGTATCAAGTTCTTGAATTATATCAGTAAGACTAAGATGATTGAGATCTTTTGTCTTCTTGATGATTGCCACGTTCATATCCCACGATTTCGGAAGTGAATTCAATAGCTTTTTGTTTATCTCAGATTTGGACAAGAAGATCCCAACTATATTCATCTCAGTAGTGAGTGTAGTAAATCGCTGCAACTGAGTTTCGAGCGTTTCTCCAGGGATATAATCAAAAATGTTGAAATTTTGTCTTAACATATCCTGACGACTCTCTTTCATGTTTTTAACTCCCTCGTAGACCTTAAAATCGATTAAAAAACACAACTAGAAGCTAAAATAAAACTTAAAAGTTAAAATTAAAATTTAAAAAAAATCAAACTGAAAAGTCAAACATGAAAAAGTCAACCTTGAAAAAGTCAAACTTGAAAAAATCAAACTTGAAAGTCAAACCGAAAGTTAAATTTGAAATTTTAAAAAAATTAAACGAAAAAGTCAAAGTTTAAAGTCAAAAGTCAAACTTGAAAGTCAAAGTCAAAAGTCAAAAATAAAAACAAAAATTAAAATATAATTTATTTATTAATTTTAATTTAATTTATTTATTATTATTATTTTTAATTTTATTATTATTTTGGATGAAAAAGAAATTTAAAATTAAAAGGAATTGAGTTTTGGGTTAAAAATGTAGAAAATGTGAAATTGGAACCGAAAATGACGGGTTATATTTTAAACTTCAGAGGAAAGGAACAAGTAATCGGCTAGAGGAGTTGGTTAAGGCGCTATTGTTGAACTGGAGGTCTCGGGTTCGAAACCCGGTACCTGCACCTTCGCGTCCTAATTTTTTTAATAAAGTGCGCTGCTGAATGAGATTCTGCTAAGCCGAGCTGTATACTCCCAACCGAGCCGCAAACTCCGGGCCGCAAGCTCGGAAACCCTAGCTGCAAACACGAACTCCGCCGCCGGCCGTGAACTGTTTCCGGCAGTAAGCTCCGGCCGAAAACCCTTCAACGATTACGTGAAAAATAGCGATTTTTCGACTTTGAAGCTCCAAAACTCGATCAAAAACCCTTTTTATGAAAAAAACGAAGAACAAACCCCCCTTATTTTTGCGAGATCTATCCAAAAACGCGAAAATATTTCGAAAATAAGATCAAATAATGCTCCAAAATAGGGTTTACGGCCCAAGAATATAGACTTCACGGTTGATGAATTTGACTGGTTTGCGGCCATGAACTCAGTGTTTACGGCCGTAAGCTTGGACCGAGAACACAAAATCTTCGATTTTTGGATGAAACAATAAATCCTTTTGACTGATACAACCAGGCTCTGATACCAAATGTAAGTCCCTAATTTGTCTTTGTATTAGTCAGATCCGTTTGATGGTGCGGAATCCCAATCAAACGGATGATGTCAGATTAAATAGAAGAGAAGGAGAAGAAGAATAATATGAATCTTCAATGTATTGATATGAATTAAGTTCCTTACACAAGAGATTCACACACATACGCTCCTTATTCTCTCTGGCCGTAAACTCCTTAGGGTTCATCAATCTCTACTCCTCACCCTAACACCTATATTTATACTTGGAATATGGGCCGGATAACACATGGGCCATAAATGAGTTTACGGCCGTAAGGTGTTTACAGCCGTAAACTAGACCATAAATTCATAAATATTACAGAAAAATACAATTGCCCAGAAAAGTAAAGTATAAACCATATTTTGACCCAACAAGATATGAGACCCTTGGACTTGTTTATAGTACAAAAATGCAAACTTGATGTCTTCTTTGGCACCATGCATGAGTTAAGACCTTTGGAAAGGTCTTAATGAGGTAGATTAAGTTGTTGGGACCTTATATAGCATGCAAAGGCATAAAGTTGCCAACTTTATGCCTTAGGACCATTAAATAGGCTAAGATCCGAAATTTGAGTGAAGAGCCTACATGCATTAAGCACTTAATGGATTTTGTGCATGAACCGTTTATACGATGGGCGTACTTTTTTGTACGTTGCGCGTACATCCCCTTAGCCCAATATGCTAAGCGTACAGAAGAGGTATGTTGGGCGTACGCTCTCAAGAAGCTTTGGGCCTTGGTAGATTTCGGACCTTTGGGCCCTAATGATTTTGGTCCTGGACTTGTTGGTGTTTGGGCCTAAAATTTTCTTTGGGCCAATGTTGGTAAGTTTGGGCCTATTGGGCCATGTAGCCCAATATAGAATTGGAATTTGATGCTAGGACCATTAGGAAGGAGTAACTTTTGAGCCATTTTGGAGGGACTTGGACTCAGGATTTTGGGATCTTTTATTAGGATGAATTATAATCCTAATTAGGGTTATTTTTATGTTTGTTTAGTGTGAGCGTTTGAGCTGGTAGTTGAGCAACTATTGTTTTCAGCAGACTGAGGTGAGTCTTCTCACTATATGAATGTTGAAGGCACCAATGTCATCCCATTACCTGATATGAGGTTTCAATAGTTGAATATGCAATGCTTTTGTTGTTGGTATGTATTGACTTATGTGAAGACCATGGGGGGAGCCCATGGCACTTAGTAAGACCATGAAGGGGAGCCCATGGCCCTTGGATGTAAGACCATGGGGGTAGCCCATGGCATCCCAGTTAAAGACCATGGAGGGAGTCAATGGGAAATTTATATGTATATGTACATGACATTATGTCGTTATATGTTTTGTGTATTTTGGGAAACTCACTAAGTGTGTGCTTACAACTTTGTTGGGTGTTTCAAGTACTTATGGTTCCAAGGGCAAGGGCCCGACTTGATGGCGCAACACGCACTCTCCAGTTTTCTGCACTTGTTGTTTTAGATACTCTGATCTTTTGGAAAATAAAATTATGTAATGGGATTTTGGAAAAAAAATATGGTTGAATTTCTAATTATTGAATGAAAAATTTTACCTGAATTTTTGGGCTGTTACAAGTTGGTATCAGAGCCTTGGTTTGAGGGATTCAGGCACACTCTTGAGCGTGTCGAAACTCGAACTGAGGAAATGGTAAATCTTTTTCAAAAGAAACCAAAAGTTAAAGTTTTTCCTGAAAAGGGGGAGAGTGTAGTGCGCGTAATCGGACAAACTCTAGTAAGTGTTCCCAATATATTAGCCATGCTACAGTTATATTTGGAAATTGATGTTGAATTTATTATTTGGTAAGTGTATGCTTTCAAAGTTGTATATGTCTAGGATTGCATAGCCCTAGAATGATGGATTCTTCCTTACCCCTGTTCCTTGTTTGGTTGTGGTTTAGGGTAGATGCTTTATTTGACAATCTATGTGATTCTATTTGTGTATAACTTAGATGCATAGGGCAACCTACTATGATTGGTTTAGGTTTATGAGGATTGAGAAATCCTAGAATAGTCTAGGATCTGATTTTATGTTGTATATTTTGGGTATGTTATTGTGGTTGGGTGAATTAGAGGTATCAGGTATGGCCTTGGGGAAGGTACAGGTAGGTGTGGAAGGTAGTATTAGGCTCGTACTACTGAAAGCACATGACATGTACCCGAAAAAAGGACATACCGGGAAGCTCAAAGGAGTCCAGTGAGGAGGAATCCCTTTGAACTTCCTTATCAATTGCTATTTGTGTTGTATTTTTTTGTAGAGGATGGTGATGATTACGCGAGGAGGTTCGGGTTCAAGATCAGGATTAGGTTTAGGCTTTGGTGCGGAGCCCATTGATGAAAGGTTGCACGATCTTATCGTGGCTGAGGTTACTCGTGGCATCCTGGAGGCTACCCCAATGATCTTTGGTACTGGCAAGGAGGGGATCATGGATATTATAGAGGAACGACTCAGGTCCTTTCGAGCCAAGATTGTTGCGGGTCAGGTTGGGACTCGAACTCGCTCATTTCAAGAGTTCACGACGTACGGTGCGCCTGAGTTCTTTGGGGTTATGGACCCCATCACTAGTCGTCGTTGGGTTGCAGACATGGAGAATGCCCAACACTCGATCTTTTTCCCCGAGGCGATGAAGGCGGGATTTGCGTCCTATATGCTGAGGGATTGGGCGCAAAATTGGTGGGAGGAGGTTACCTGCAAGGTGGGATCAATGGGTGTGGCTGAGATGACTTGGAGTTTGCACCAACCATTAAGGTGCAACATCTGGTGAGGGAGTTTCAGGATCTTTAGCAGACGACAGAGGTGGTGGCGGAGATCACTGGCAAGTTTAGACAGAGGGCATTATTGGTTTCGTAGTATACTACATATGAGGAGATGAAGAAGACAAGGTATCACTCCATGCTGAGGGATGATAGCTGCAAGTTTGTAAGCTTTTCTGGGTGCAAAACCTTGAATGACATGGTGGAGAAGGCCCGGGAACGGGAAATTGCATTGGAGTTCCGGACGAAGTGGAAGCCGGAGCAGGTTCAGGCAGCAGTGGGTCAGGCTAAGAAGCCTAAGACCTTCGATCATCCTAGTAGGGGCCAGCCGGGCTGGGGCCGCTGTGCCAAGTGCGGCAAGCCGCACAGTGGAGCCTGTCGGGCAACAGGCTCGACATGTTATGCCTGTGGCGAGCCGGACAACGTGAGTAGGGATTGCCCCAAGAAGGGCTTGATTTGTTTTCACTGCAACCATACTGGTCATAAAAGGCCGATTGTACGAGGTTGATTGGAGGAGCTGTGGTGACGCCTGCGCCCGCTATAATAAGGATTATTGATGGCCGCCCGGTCAAGGCGTAGGCTCATGCGGTGTAGAGCCGTACATTTTAGCTGACCACATAGGAGGCCCGAGCAGTGCCATACGTTATGACTGGTATGTGATCTATTTCTATCTTATTGGTTTTATTATTATGCTCATGTTGTTATAATCTTGTATAAGGACCTTTTTGGTTAATGGATTGTTGGCTCATGTTCTTTTTTATTCGGGGGCTACCCGATCATTTGTATCTCTTGCGCTCAGCAAGAAGTTTCGAGATGCTCTAAGGACTTTGGATTCCCTGATCTAGGTGGAGATTGCGGATGACCGCACCATGAGCGCTGCGTGGGTATTTCGGAGGAATGTTCTAAATATGTTAGATGAGAGGTTTCCTATATATTTGGTTACGATTCCTTTGAAAGGATTGAAAGTAATCATCGGTATGGATTGGTTGGGGCCCAATGGGGTTGTGTTAATTGTGAGCGGCAACTAGTGAGAGTTCTAACCCTAAGTGGGAGAGAACTAGTTATCCATGGAGAGAGAGCCTCGCATGGGCCAACCTTATGTTCGGCTGCGAGGGCTAAGAGACTTCTTCAACAGGGTTGTTGTGGGTTTCTGGCTTATGTTTTAGATACGAGGGCGGAACCCACGTCAGAGATGAGCAGGGTACCTATTGTGGGAGATTTTCCCGATGTTTTTCCAGAGGAGTTACCTGGGGTACCTCCTGAGAGGCAGGCAGAGTTCCAGATTGGTTTGATTTCTGGTGCGACTCCGATAGCCAAGGTGTCGTATCGTCAAGCTCCTCCTGAGATGCAGGAGTTGTCTACGCCGGTTCAGGAGCTGCTATACAAGGGATTTATTCGTCCAAGTAGTTCCCCGTGGGGAGCGCCGATCCTGTTCATGAAGAAGCAGGATGGGACATACAGGATATGTATTGATTATCGGGAGCTGGACAAGTTGACGGTGAAGAATCGTTATCTGCTTCCAAGGATTGGTGGCTTATTTGATCAGTTTCAGGGTGTATCTAGGTTTTCCAAGATTGATCTTCGGTCAGGGTATCATCAGATGAGGATCAGGGATGAGGATATACCGAAGACGGCTTTCAGAACTCGTTATGGTCATTACGAGTTTGTAGTGATGCCATTTGGGCTCATCAATGCTCTAACAACGTTCATGGATCTCATGAACCGGGTTTTCAGGCCAATGCTGGATCAGTCTGTGATCGTTTTCATTGATGATATCTTGGTCTATTCTAAGACCAAGGAACAACATGATCAACATTTGAGGGAGCTTTTGGAGACCTTGAGGAGGGAGAGGCTATATGTCAAATTCTCCAAATACGAGTTTTGGTTGTGTGAGGCGCAGTTTCTAGGTCACATCATCAACCAAGAGGGTATCTTGGTGGATCCGGCCAAGATTGAGGCGATAATGCGTTGGGAGGTTCCGAAGAACGCATCCGAGATCTGAAGTTTCTTGGGTCTAGTGGGGTACTATCGGAGATTTATTCAGGATTTCTCCAAGATTGCAGTACCTTTGACCCTCTTGACCAAGAAGAGAGTGACCTTTCGGTAGGTTCCATATCTACAAATGACATTTAAGACCTTGAGACAGAAATAATGTGAGGCCCCGATTTTGGCGCTACTCAAGAGATTGGATGATCTTGTAGTGTATTATCATGCTTCTATTTCGAATTTGGGAGTTTTTCTGATGCAGAGGGGGCATGTGATTGCATACGTCTCAAGGAAACTGAAGCCTCATGAGGCGAATTACCCCACTCATGGCTTGGAATTGGGGGTGGTGGTGTTTTCCCTCAAGATTTGGAGGCATTATTTATATGGAGTTCTATGCCCCATCTTCACCGATCACAAGAGTTTGAAGTACTTGATGGATCAGCTAAATCTGAATTTGTGACAGAGGAGATGGTTAGATGTGGTGAAAGATTATGACTATGAGATTTTGTATCATCCTGAGAAGGCCAATGTGGTGGCCGTTGCTTTGAGCCGTAAAAAAACAAGTGCTCCGATCCGAGATGTTTGCTTGAGGATGACAATTATCTCACCTTTGATGGATATGATCAAGGGGGCACATGTGGAGGGATTAAAAAAGGAGAATTGGAAGACTGAGCGGATTCGGGGGCAGATTCAGGTGTTTGTTCGAGACAGCTGGGGGTTATTGACTTAGTGTGGCAGGGTTTAGGTTCCGACATTTAGGGGAGTGAGACAAAATATTTTGGAGGAGGCGCATAAGTTAAAGTTTTCAATCCATCCAGGGGCAACGGATATGTATCGAAACTTGAGAATGAGCTACTGGTGGCCCTGCATGAAGCGGGAAGTAGCATGGTTTGTTGAGCGGTGTTTGATCTGCAGGAAGGTCAAAACCGAGCATTAGTGTAACACCCCAAATTTCAAGAGAAAAAGTTTCATTTTTAATTTAAAGATTCATAAAACATATCACTAAAAATGCCATCAATGTTATCTTATATCATGAAAACCGTAAGTCAACCATCTCAAAAACATAGCATAGGAAAATAATGTTAGAGTACAAATCCCAAGAATCTCATGTGTGGAAAATCGTGTGTGTGATGCGCTGTTATCGTGTCGGATCCTTTCCTTTTGAAGAAGAAGGACCTGAAACAAAAAATGAAAACTATAAGCACAAAACTTAGTGAGTTCCCCCACCATACCACATACCATACAATAAACATACTGTCTAACATGTCCGGGTATTGGACTACCCTTTCGGTCTCTTTGAACGGGTAACTATTGGATTTGGTGTCTAAGTTCATAACTATAATTGGTATGTACTTGACCCGAGAGTAGAATGGTCCATTTGGGTTGCATTTCACCAAAACAATTTGTAAGGATGGACTTTTGGAGAAGAGGTTATTTATGATTTATTAATATATTATAAGTTCTAATATGAAATTATATTATTTAATTAGTATTGGTCAGGAATTAATTTGGAATTAATTCAGTGATCAAAATAGACTAATTAAATGTATGGGGATTGATTTGGTAAATCAATCATTCTTATGGTGTGGGCTTATGGTTATTTAGGATAGGCTAAACCAATATGGTAGTCCATGGAGGTTTAACCCATGGATCCTAAGTAATATGAAAAGTCATGTCCATTAAGGTTTACATGGATGTATCCCTAGACTTTGCCACACTATATAAGAAGCCCCTAAGCTCCTAAAATCGGCACTAGTGGTTCAAGGAGTTCATAAGAGCCGATTTTTGTGCAAGTAACTCTCTCTCAAGTTATTTATTGTTGGTGGTGTTTTGTGAAGCATTTGAGGCATCACATATGGGGTGCTAGGCTCTTAAAGGTCTAAGTTAACAAGCTACAAGAAAAGGTAAGTTATCTAATTAGTTTTTGTTATTCAAGCACTTATGATTTGTATGCTAGTTAGGACAATGCTTTGGAAAATCAAATTGCATATATAATTAGATAAAACATAAATCCAAAGCATTTAGGGTTGTATGTGCACCATAGGGTTGTTAGAGTGCTCAAAACCCATCAGTGGTATCAGAGTCTAGGATTGTTTTCTATTATACTTGATGTTTATTGGTTTTCAAAGTTGAAAAATCGATTTTCTACATTCTGACTGGTGAACTCGATGAGTCCACTCAGAAACTAACCAACTAGACGAGTCCAGTTCATGCACTCACCGAGTTGGTGCTCATGTGTGCATAATTTTGAGTTTTTGGCCATAATTGGATTAAGATCATTACCCCAAATTGTTTTTTGAACCGTAAAATCTATTTTTGATATGGTAATGATCATGCTTGTCCAATTAAAAGATAATTGTCATAATTTCATGATTTGTATTAGTTTACATGATTAGGCTAATTTCTTGAAGTTTGTTTATATGAATTATCTTGTTCTTATGAGTTTAATTAGATCATGTCTAAATTATGTGATTATTGTGTTAATATCTAAATGCCTTTAATGGACTCCATAACTTGTCCTCAAGTTATGGAAAATGAAAATTCTTTTCTTTAAAAAGTCATTAAACTCATAAGTTATGGAAATGAAAAGTTTTGAAGAGTTTCAAAACATGCCCTCAAGTTTTGGAATTTGTAAAATCACACTTATGAACAGTTTAATTCCAAACCCTAGAATTTTAAAGGTTTAAAATTGAACCCTTATACTATTATAATATTAAAAGTTTAATAATTATATATATATGTATAAGACAAGTCAGTTTTACCGTTAGTAGGCCTCATTCACGAAGCTGGTCTATAAGGGGGGTATAAGGTTACTGCCTATAAAATGGTGGTTTAATGGGTTTCCACTCTCACCAACAACTTCATTGATTGGTGGAGGGTCGTTAGCCGAACGGGTAGGTTAGGACATTAATTCTCGTTAAAAGTATAATGAAAATTATAAAGTAACTAATGTTTTATTAAATTCTCAATCTTAGTTACTTTAGGAAAAATGTGAAATTGATGCTAATCCATAAATTTGCACTTTGCACCTTGCTAAGTCGTTAATGGAGCGTGTGTGGTTAACTGGCACATTAACTTGGACTAGTATGGGTGGAAAAGGTAGCTTGATGTTTATCATAGATCAATGGAATGTGTGTGGTTAACCGACACATTGATTAGGTGATAAATGACATCGAGTGTACCAAGCACATTTGCATGGTTATTCACACCTTGTTTGTGATCCTCGGTATCCCATTCACAAACCTGAAGGGCATAATCGAGATTTAAACATGCCATTGAAAAGTTCTATGAATCTCAAAGGAATCTAGGAATTTCATTCCAATTAAAACTTAATACTCAATTTCGAGTTTCATGGTGGAAATTGGTAAATCGTCATTTACCTACCTTCAAATATTTTACATTTGGATTACGACATCCCTCTTCCAAATTGTAAAATATTGTGTCGGGTCCTAGCCTTAATATTTCATTTTGAGTGTTATATAAAGGATTATTATCTAATCTAAACTTTGTCTTTCTTTTTTAGATGTCTTCCAACATTGCTTATGGCTTAAACCCTACTGGCTCATTCTCTCTCATGAACTTGTGTGAGAGAGTCATATTTGATGGTACCAACTTCAATGACTGGATTAGGAACATCGGGATGGTCACTCGTTCAAGGTTGTAAAATTCGTTACTTGGTACCTGTTCGGCCGACTACCGAGTAGCGAGTACTCGGGAGTAATTGGGGAGTGCTCGGATTCGGTAATTCATGTATAAATATTTTTAGGGAAATTCTATATGTCAAAATCATAAGTTAAAATCAAAAGTTTAAATCAAAAGTTGATTGAAATACGAAACAAAATTAGATATATGTGAATACACAAAAACAGAAAAACGCATAATGGTCTCACTTCGTGAATAATTGTTGAAAATTAGTAACAATCACATGTGTGTGTTAAATAATAAACTATTAAGTATATTAAACATATTAATAACCAATTTGACTGGGTTTTACAATACCGCTCAGTTTAGTAAGGCCGGACGGAGTTGACCGCGGGGAAACCGCGAGATCGGTTCCCGCATGTATACACACCGCACCGTGGGTGCGGGAAAGGAGTCGCGGGAAGAGGGTGGGGGGAGAGAGTCCTGCTCTCTCTCTCTCTCTCTTCTAACCATTGGCTGTGCGATTTTTTTTTCCTTTTTTTTCTTTTTTTATTCCAAACGGCTATATAGCCGTTACATATATATATATATATATATATATATATATATATATATATATATATATATATATATATTCTTTCCCTTTTCTTAACCTATAAATACTCAAACATTTTATCATTTTTTTTATCCATAACCTATATTTCTCTCTAAAAAACATTATTCAAAATGTCATCATCTTCATCATCCGATTCGACGACTGTAGAGGAGGCTAAGTTTATCGGTTCCGTCATGGCGAAAACGGTTGCCTACTATCAAAACCAACTAGGTGAAACATCACGTGCGCGGCCTAACCTAAGAAAGCCGCCGTTAAGTAGAAATCACAAAGCCGGACACGATCTCCTTATAGAAGATTATTTTGTAGATGACGCCGTCTACGCTGTAAAGTTTCGACGTCGGTTCCGGATGAGGAAGGAACTATTCTTACGTATTGTTGGCTCTTTGGAAGGCCGCTTTCCATATTTCTAATGGAAAATGGATGCAAGGGGAAAAAAGGTTTCTCTCCCATTCAAAAATGCACAAGTTCAATTAGTCAGCTAGCATACGACATGGGTGCAGACAAATGGGACGAGTATTTTAGGATGTCAGAGCGTACCGTGTGGGAGTCTGTGTACAAGTTCTGCAAAGTGATCGGTTTGGTTTATGGGAAACGATATTTGCACAAACCAACTATCCATGACATTAACCAATTGTATACGGTGCATGAAGGCAAACATAGATTTCCTGGAATGCTAGGTAGTATCGATTGCATACATTAGAGTTGGTCATTATGCCCCAACGCATGGCGTGGTCAGTACATGAGAGGCGACCACAAAGAGATGACGATCATTCTAGAGGCTATCCCATCACATGATCTTTGGATATGGCATGCATTCTTTGGTCCAACTGGTGCAAACAATGACATCAATGTGCTAGACCAGTCGTCAGTATTCAACGATATCTACCTTGGAAAGTCACACAATGTACCTTTTCAAGCAAATGGGGTAGCATATAAGTGTGGATACTATCTTACTGACGGTATATATCCTCCCTTGTTTGTTTTTGTGAAACCGTTTACATGTCCTAACGACCCGAAAAGGAAAAAGTTTAAAGAGGCGCAAGAGTCAGCTAGGAAGGATGTGGAGCGAGCATTTGGTGTACTTAGGAGACGTTGGCAAGTACTAACGGTCGGGGCAAGGTCATATGAGGTGAAAAGGTTACAACACATAATGTATGCATGTATCATATTGCATAATATGATTCTTGAAGACGAATGAAGAGCGATATGCCGATACAACGAAAATGAAGTTTTGCCAAATGTCGAAGGAGTAGCCGTTGCTACACAAGAGTATAGGGTGAATAGAAGAGAAGTACACAATCGTGACATTCATCAGGCCCTTCATGCTGATTTGGTGGAGCACATTTATAGGGCTCATATTCAGCCCCCGTACGAGTTATCTCACGATGATTTGTTTGACGAACCAGACGAGGATTCTGATATGTTCATCGAGAGTGTAGATTCCGACGATGAAAGTGACGCTGGGGAGAATGATGCAGACGATCAAGGCGATGACAAAGACGATGATTCCGTGTGACGTATCTAGGTTTAAATAAAATTAGGATATTAATTAATAATTTTTACTATGTTGTAGGTTGTTTGATTTTTTTTTTTGCGTTTTTTTTTTTATTTTTCTACTTATTTAAATATTAGGGTTAATGTAATTTTTATTTTACTTAATGAAATGCTTTTTATTTTTAATTAAATTTTATGTTTGATATTAATTTAAAAATTGTAAATACAAAAAATATTTTATTTAATATAAAAAAAGTGAGGGAAGGGCTTCCCACCCATTCTTTGGCTTTTAGGTGAGGGAAAGGAGAGTGAGGAAAATAGGAGTATGGCCCACCAAAAGTGAGGGAAGCTTCCCTCCCACACCCTCCGGTCTAAGGGGCCGGTTGGGGAGTACTCGGGATTCTGCAACTCACCTTGGCAACGTGGCAAGTAGCGAGTACTCAGAGGAGTAATCGGACAACTCGACGACTTTTACAAGACCTGAGAAGGATGCCACAGATGAGTAATGGAGCTTAGGGAAATGGATGAGTCGTCTGCTACTCCAGAGGAGATCGCTGAGTTTAGGACTCATGAGAAGGATGTCACTAAGGTGTCTTGTATCATGTTGGCCACCCTGACAGCTGAACTCCAAAAGTCCTATGAGGACTTCTACCTTTTTGAGATGCACCAAGACCTGAATGAAAGATACCATCAAAGTGCTCGTCAATAGAGGTATGAAATCATCGTCTCCATGATAACAACTAAAATGAAGGATTGTGAACCCATATCGACCCACTTACAGAAAATGAAAAGGTTTGTGGACCGCTTGCTTAAGCTGAATGTGAATTTTGATGAGGAGTTGGCCATAGGTATCATTCTACACCCTTACCTCTATGTTATGATCAGTTCCGCATGACCTATCATATGAACAAGGAGGAGGCCACACTTAGCAAGATTCAAGGCCTTTTGAGGACTGCTGAAAGTAGTCTTAAAGGTAAATGTGTTTCTACTCCTACAACTACAACCCCTGTCTTGGCAATTGGAAATGGGAAAGGGAAGAAGAGGAAGGCTCCCTCTAAGAGCCGTAAGAGAATGTCTCTTGATGGATCCTCTTCAAGTGGGACCAAGGCTGGTTCTGCTGCTCCCTCTACCATTCCTAAGATAGCAGAGTGTTTCTATTGTCATGAGAAAGGTCACTAGAAGCGAAGCTACCCCAAATACTTGCAGGATGTTAAAGATGGGAAGGTTAAGGCTACCCATGCAGGTATTTATACTATTCTATCTAATAACTCATCATATTCTTTTTCTTGGGTCCTTGATATAGGTTGTGGGTTTCACATTGTTCTGATTTGCAGGGACTAAGAAGAAGTAAGGATGTGGAGGATGGGAAGATGAACTTAATCATGAGGAATATGAAGGTTTCACCTATCACCAAGATTGGAGTTTATTCTTTATTTCTTAGTAGTGAGTTAGAATTAGATTTGAATAATTGAGTCTACTCGTTTGAAATGGCGAGAAATATTATTCCCTTTCATGGTTTGTACAAACAAGGTTTTATTTTTTCATTTGATAATAAAATTGGTGTTATTAATGCTTTTTATAATGGTGTTTTTTATTTTAAAGCATTGCCTCGTAATGGTGTATATGAAACTGTGATGGTTGTAGACAACTTAGGAAATAATGTGTTGCACATTGATTCTTCCAATGATTTTGGATAAGGCATGCTTGTGGCATTGTCGTCTTGGACATGTCTGCAAGAAGCGCATAGGCCAAATCCAAAAGGCTGGAGTCTTGGAGTCATTCGACTTAAGGTCGGATGACACTTGCAAATCTTGTTTACATGGAAAGATGAACAAGTCACCCTTCATGGGTACTTGTGAAAGGGTTGAAGGTTTGTTGGATCTCATACAGACCGATGTGTGTGGACCCTTCAGAACCGACACAAAGGATGCTAACCGCTTCTATGTGACTTTTATTGATGATTACAGCAGATATGGCTATATGTAATTAATCAAACATAAGTCAGAAACCTTTGATAAATTCAAAGAGTTTAAACAAGAAGTGGAGAATTAGCTAGGCAGGAAGATAAAGATGCTCCGATCCGATCGGGGTGGTGAGTATCTTAGCATCGAGTTCCCGGGCTACCTCAAGGAATGTGGGATTGTTTCACAATTAAGGCCACCTAGGACACCACAACTTAATGGTGTGGCTGAGAGGTGCAATCGAACCTTGTTGGAAATGGTTCGTTCCATGATGATTTGAGTTATGTTGCCAATCTCATTCTAGGGGTATGCCTTAGAGACTGCCACCCATATCCTTAATCTAGTCCCAACTAAGAAGGTTGCCAAAAGACCTGACGAGATGTAGACATGGAAGGTTCCCTCGTTATCACACATCAAGGTTTGGGGTTGCGAGGCTTTTGTGAGACGCGAGACTCACGACCAGCTCGAACCTTGTAGTGAGCAGTGTATTTTCATCAGCTACCCACAGAAATCCTTTGGTTATCTCTTCTACAGAACGAGTGACAATGTTGTCTTCGTTGTGAGGAGAGGAGTCTTTTGCGAGAGAGAACTCATAGGCCAAGGAGACAATGGGAGGCAAATTGACCTTGAAGAGAATCAAGAGTCAAGCGGTGAAGGAACGTCAAACACTAGCAATCAACATGAGGAGGAAACACCTGTTGAGCCGATTGACGAGTCCGTACCTCTGAGGCGTTCTAGTAGAGTTAGTGTTCCACCTGTGTTGTATGGTTTCCATATAACATTTGAGGGTGATACATTTATCAGTGATAACACACTAATAAGTCTGGATGAACCTAACAACTACAAGGAAGCCATGGCAGGCCCCGAGTCTGCTAAATGGAAAGAGGCTATGGACAACGAGATTCAGTCCATGTATGACAATCAAGTTTGGAACTTGGTTGACAATGTATCGGGTCGTAAGACAGTCGGGTGCAAATGGATCTTTAAGAAGAAGATCGACATGGATGGGAAAGTGCACACATATAATGCACGACTGGTTGCGAAGGGATTTACTCAAACTCCGGGAGTTGACTATGATGAGACCTTCTCACCAATGGCGAAGATTAAATCTATTAGGGTTATGCTAGCCATAGCTGCATTTCATGATTATGAAATATGGCAAATGGATGTCAAAACCGTTTTCCTTAATGGAAAGTTGGCTGAGGATGTTTACATGAGTCAGTTAGAGGGTTTTGTCAATGCAAAGTATCCTAATAGAGTGTGTAAGCTTGAGAAATCCATTTATGGATTAAAAAAAGCATCTCACAGATGGAATCTTTGTTTCAATGAGAAAGTCAAAGAGTTTGGATTTTTGAGAAGCGAGGATGAGTATTGTGTATATGTCAAGGATAGTAGGAGTACAGTTAGCTTTCTGGTGTTGTATGTGGATGACATACTACTCATAGGAAATGACATCCCAACCTTATAGGAGGTTAAGTCATGGCTTGGGAAGTGTTTCGCTTTGAAGGACCTTAGAGAACCTGTCTATATTATGGGGATAAGGATATTGAGAAACAGGAGTAAAAGACTGATTGGACTTAGTTAAAGTACCTACATGGAAATGGTGTTGAAAAGGTTCAACATTATGGATCCCAAGATAGGTGACTTACCCATCCAAGGCAATTCCAAGCTGAGTAAAACTCAAAGTCTGAGTATAGAGGCTGAGATATCTGAGATGAGTCGAGTACCATATGCTTCCACGGTTGGTTCAATCATGTATGCTATGAATTGTACTCGTCCTGATGTGGCCTTTGCTTTGAGCATAGTCAGCAGAATCAAGGGAATCCTAGTAAGTCTCACTGGACTGCGGTAAAGAACGTTCTCAAGTACCTGCGGAGGACTAAGGACTGGGTCCTTACCCTCGGTGGGAGTGATGACTTGAGAGTAACAGGGTATAGTGACACCAGCTTTCAGACCGACAGAGATAATTTCCGCTCTGAGTCGGGCTGGGTATTTACCCTGAATGGAGGAGCAATAAATTGGAAAAGTTCCAAGCATGAGACAACAGCTGTTTCAACGTACGAATCAGAGTACATATCAGCAAGCAAGGCGGCGAAGGAGGCAATATGGCTGAAGAACTTCACCGGAGACCTTGGAGTTGTACCAACTATAAAGGAGCCTATGGAGATTTTCTGTGACAACGAGAGTGCAGTTGCCTTAGCCAATGAACCAAGGGATCATGGAAGATCTAGGCACATCGATAGAAAATATCACTTCATAAGACATCAAATAGAAGAAGGACTCCTTGTAGCAAAGAGGGTATCGTCATAGGAGAACCCAACAGATCCCCTCAAGAAGGGACTGACTAGGGTCAAACACTTACAATATGCGAGGCGCATCGGGCTGAAGGACGTTATTAGTTTTAATGATTAGATAGAATTTTAGAAACTTGTAATAGTTGAAATGTATTGACATTTTATGATTAAATAAAAGGTGTTTTTATTTATAAGTAATGTTACTATCTTGTGTCAAGCATTTACTATTGTTTCGTTTTGCATGTTTTGACTTCCAGAATAATTGTATTATTCAAACTATCTACAATCGATCATACTTTGGAAGTAGATATTGAGGCAAGACTGTCATGAATTTGGCTTGTAGATTGTCTGAAGTGTATTAGACTTAGCAAAGTTTGCTACAACATTCATGAGTGCTCATAAGGTCTGAGTCTTGGATTAAACCCATGCTCACTTGTATCACTTTATGGAATTTATCTCGAGTGATCGTGAGACGATAATATCATATAAGTCTTCAAACCAAGATATATGAGTTGTTGACTATGAGTTGGTTGTACATTGATAGTGCAAAACCGCATTAGTAACTTGATGTTATAAAACACACTATTATGTATGATTTAATGAGTAGTTAGTACAAGCATCTACTGTCGAAGTTTATATGTACCTTTTAGTCCTTGGAGGATTAAAAGCGATATCTTGGGCCCCTCTATGATTTTGTTTTGTCTTACATGCCGAGCTTGCTCAGAACTCAATTGATGTGTTCGATTAAGTTCTATGTCAAACAATCCGGAAATCAAGAAACAAACTGTTGGACAATAAGTATGACATTGTTCCATGTATTTGTCTGGACGATATCTTGAAGAACAGAGGATTATATGATCCCTTATCTAAATGGCATGTCAGAGTTTGACGGAGGCTTTTAAGAGCTACGATTGCTATTCGGTGTTTTAAGTCGTACTTGCAGTTATAGTTATTAGACTTATCCAAGTGGGAGACTGTTGGATTTGGTGTCTAATCCCATAACTATAATTGGTATGTACTTGACCCGAGTGTAGCATGGTCCATTTGGGTTGCATTTCACCAAAACAGTTTGTAAGGATGGAGTTTTGGAGAAGAGGTTATTTATGATTTATTAATATATTATAAGTTCTAATATGAAATCATATAATTTAGTTAGTATTGGTCAGGAATTAATTTGGAATTAATTCAGTGATCAAAAGAGACTAATTAAATGTACGAGGATTAATTTGGTAAATCAATCATTCTTATGGTGTGGGCTTATGGTTATTTAGGATGAGCTAAACCAATATGGTAGTCCAAGGATACTCCATGGAGGTTTACCCATGGATCCTAAGTAATATGAAAAATCATGTCCATTAGGGTTTACATGGGTGTAACCCTAAGCTTTACCACACTATATAAGAAGCCCCTAAGCTCCTAAAATCGGCACTAGTGGTTCAAGGAGTTCATAAGACCCAATTTTTGTGCAAGTAACTCTCTCTTAAGTCCTCCATTGTTGGTGGTCTTTTATGAAGCATTTGAGACATCACATTTGGGGTGCTAGGCTCCTAAAGTTCCAAGTTAAAAAGCTACAAGAAAAGGTAAGTCATCTAACTAGTTTTTGTTATTCAAGTACCTATGATTTGTATGCTAGTTAGGACAATGCTTTGGAATATCAAATTGCATGTATAATTGGAGAAAACATATATCCAAAGCATTTAGGGTTGTATGGGCACCATAAGGTTGTTAGAGTTCTCAAAACCCATCAGTAACTGCCTAGCATATCAAGGTGCTGGCTTACCCCTTCGGTCTCTTTCGACCGGTAACTTACCTAGCATATCAGGGTGATGGCCTACCCCTTCGGTCCTTTCGACCGGTACTGGGGAGTATTTCACCCCTACTTCTACCATATAACATCCTAGCACATAAACCCATAAGTCATATACTGCCTAGCTTATCAGGATGCTAGCATACCCCTTCGGTCTTTTCAACCAGTATTGGGGCCTATCCTACCCCTCCTACCACTATCACATAATATTATATCATACTAGCACATAAAGCATAACAAATAGTGGCATGGCAAATAATTATCACAAAGACAATCATCTCTACTATAACTCTTACTAATGGGCCGACATTGGTGCCTTCGACCCACTTCTACTGGAAGGTAACTCACCTCAAATGTCGTGTGGTAGCTGAACTGCCCTTGGCTCTGGAATCAACTCCTCTCGAACTCCTACATATAAAAATCTCCTTTAATTACTCTTTCATACCCATAACCCTATTAAGGTTCAACTCTGGTCAAAGTCAACATCTTGGTTGACTCAACTCGCCGAGTTGGTCCATCAACTCGTCGAGTTCCATGATCCATAACACCTTGGAATTCTCGATACAACTCGTTGAGTTCTTTCATGAACTCGTCAAGTTCCTCCTCATAACAGAGTCAGGACATTTCACTCACAAGTCGCCAAGTTCCTCCTTGAACTCGTCGAGTTCCTCAATCTTCAAAACCCAAAACCATGGCCAACTCGCTGATTCATCTCCTAGATTCGACGAGTTTGCTCAGTAACAAAAAACGTTGGGGGACCATGATCCAACTTGCCGAGTTGGATGAAAAACTCATCGAGTCCTCCTTAGTCTAAATCCATCCAGTCACTTTCGATCGAGTTCAATGCTTCCAAACCATAGATCTGGTCCCCTAGGACTAAGTTACCATGTAAAGTTGCTAACTTTACGTTCATGCATGGTGTCATGAAGCTAGAACACCAAAACTAAGATATATAAGAAGTTTAGGGCATGGGGAAGGTCCAAGGTTGGATAAAGCAGGCAACTTTAAGCCTCAGAAGCTCATAAGTGCCTAGATCTGAAGTTACAACTTCATGATACACTCAAATCCCGAAAATGACTCCAATATGGCCAAAAAGTGACAACATACTACCCTAAATGAAGATCTAAGTAATAGAAATCCAAGTTATCAACTTTATACCTCAAATGAGTCAGAAATGCAGCTCAAACTCTCGATCTACTATCTTCCTCTTAGACCCCCAATCTGCTGCTTCCTTCTCAAGCTTCAAAATCACAAAGAACACACAACAATGGATCAGAAACACTTAAAAGTGGATTAGGGTTTTGTGGCTATGGTTTAGGGTGATGGAGGCTATAAATGAGGCCAACCTTTGGAGGTTAAGGTGTTTAAATAGGGTGCAAAACCCTGAAAATTAGGGTTTCACTCTAGCAGCCCTACTCGTCGAGTTGAGGCTCTCAACTCGTCGAGTAGACATCAAGTCCCGCGTCCAAATTCCATTCCTACTCGACGAGTTTGGGGCCTCCAACTCGGTGAGTCCCTTTGAAAAGATGAATAATTTGATTTAAAAATACATACCAGGATCCGGGCGTTACAAATAGAGGCCTCACGACAATGTTCAGCCGTTACCCATTCCCATATGGAAATGGGAGGAGATTACCATGGACTTTATCACGAAGTTACCTAAGACGGTGCGGGGTGTTGATTCCATTTGGGTTATTGTGGACGGGTTGACCAAGAGTGCTCATTTTATTCCGATTTCCGAGAGTATCTCCGCCAAGAAATTAGCGGATGTTTATGTGCTGGAGGTGGTGGTCACGCACAGAGTGCCGGTATCTGTGGTCTCGGACCACGATGTTCGATTCACATCCAGATTCTATAGGAAGTTTCATGAGGAGTTGGGTACTCAGCTGCTTTTCAGCACAAGTTACCACCCTCAGACTGATGGGCAGAGCGAGCCGACGATCCAGACACTTGTATGCTTCGGGTATGTGTTTTAGACTTTGGAGGGAGTTGGGATACTTACCTCCCACTAGCAGAGTTATCTTACAACAACATTTATCATGCTAGTATTGACCGACCCCGTTCGAGATGTTGTATGGTTAGAGGTGTAGGAATCCGGTTTGTTGGGGGAGGTTGGCCATCGAATCATGGGAAGCATCGACAGGCTGCGCAAAGCCATCAAAAAAGATATGTTGACCATCACTGATCGGATCTGGAGTTGATGGTGGAGGATTTTGTGCTGCTAAAGGCGTCACCCTAGAAGGGTGTCATCCACTTCCAGAAGAGGGGAAAGTTTGGACCCCAATTTATTGTTCCATTCAGGATCTATGCCCGATTTGGCAAGGTTGTGTATCGATTGGATCTCCCAGATGAGATGAGTCAGATCCATAACACATTAATGTGTCTCAGCTTCGAAAGTGTGTATCAGATGAGACTGCATTCATTTCATTGGATGATATTCAGGTGGATGAGAGCTTGAACTATGTTGAGAAGCCCATTGTAGTTCTGGATAGATAAACTAAAGCTCTTTGAAACAAGGTGGTGAAGTTAGTAAAGGTACAGTGACAGCACCGAAAGCGCTCCTAATGGACTTGGGAGCCGGAGGATGAGATGCGAGAGCATTACCCGGATCTATTTGTGACATCGGAACTCGAGGATGAAGTCTAGTTCAAGTGGGGGAGAGTTGTAACACTCCAATCCATGTATTCCTTTATTTACCCTCAAAGTACTTCATTTTGGCAAAAAAATTTCCTTCAGTACGTTGGGCGTACATTTGGATATGCTTAGCGTACGCGTGTTCGAGCATCGGGTGGCTGAGGCTCTTACGTTGGGCATACAAGCATGTACGCGATGCGTACGTGGCAGATGAATAAAACCCTAATTTCTTGACTTGCACCCTATTTAAGCAACCTTATATCATTTGGACCAAACCCTAATCAGCCACCATAGCCTCATTTCGTCCTTAAACCCTATATTTGAAAGAAAGTGTGAGATTTGAGCTCAAAGGTGTGTTTGGTGGTCATTGTAGAGGGTGTACAACAAGAAGAAGGTGGTGTTCAAGTCTTGATCAAGGAAGGAGCCTTTGGATCCTGCATCTAGTGCATCTTGGAGAGCTTTTGAAGGTAAAAAGCTTGCATATTGTCTATTCTCCTTGCTTGTTGAGTTAGGGTTTTCTAGAGTCCACTTTGGAGCCCATAAATCATCTTTTGAGAGTTTAGGAAACTCCATAGGTAATGAAGGTTAGATCTGAGACCCTTGGACTTATTTATAGTATAAAAATGCAAACTTGATGTCTTCTTTGGATCCATGCATGAGTTAAGACCTTTCGAAAGGTCTTAATGAGGTAGATTGAGTAGTTGGGACCTTATATAGCATGCAAAGGCATAAAGTTGCCAGGTTTATTCCTTAGGACCATTAAATTGACCAAGATTTGGAATTTGAGTGATGAGCCTGCATGTATTAAGCACTTAATGGATTTTGTGAATGAACGGTTTGTACGCTAGGCCTACTATGTTGTAAGTTGTGCGTACAACCCCTTAGCCCAGTACGCTAAGCGTACATAAGAGGTACGCTGGGCGAACGCTCTCAGGAAGCTTTGGGCCATGGCAGATTTCAGAACTTTAGGCCCTAATGGTTTTGGGCCTGGACTTGCTGGTGTTTGGGCCTAAAATTATCTTTAGGCCAATGTTGGAATGTTTGGGCCTGTTGGGCCATGTCGCCCAATATAGAATTGGACTTTGATGCTAGGCCCATTAGGAAGGAGTAGCTTTTGGGCCATTTTGGAAGGACTTGGACTTAGGATTCTAGGCTCTTTGATTAGGATGAACTATAATCCTAATTATGGTTATTTGTATGTTTGTTCAGTGTGAGTGTTTGAGCTGGTAGTCGAGCAACTATTGTTTTCAGCAGACTGAGGTGAATCTTCTCACTATACGAATGGGTCGAAGGCACCAATGTTGGCCCATTACCTAATATGAGGTGTCAATAATTGAATATATAATGGTTTTGTTGTTGGTTTCTATTGACTTATGTGAAGACCATGGGGGGAGCCCATGACACTTGGTAAGACCATGAAGGGGAGACCATGGCCCTTGGATGTAAGACCATGGGGGTTGCCCATGGCGTCCCAGTTGAAGACCATGGAGGGAGTCCATGGAAAATTTATATGTATATGTACATGAAATTATGTGGTTATATGTTTTGTGTATTTTAGGAAACTCACTAAGCGTGTGCTTACAATTTTGTTGGGTGCTTTAGGTACTTCTGGTTCCAAGGGCAAGGGCCTGGCTTGATGACGCAACGTTCACTCTCTAGTATTTCTGCACTTGTTGTTTTAAATACTCCGATCTTTTGGAAAATAAAATTATATAATGGGATTTTGGAAAAACAAATATGGTTGAATTTCTAATTATTGAATGAAAAATCTTACCTGAAATTTTAGGCTGTTACACAACTAATAAGTAGTAAGTAATTACCAAAAACTTTATGTTTCGGGTTTTCCAGTTCTAAACCCACTTTACCCACTTTGATGTTTCCGGATTTTCCGTTTCTAGACTCACTCTACCCGGAATTGAACCATAACCAATTCATATATATACCGGTTCAGTTATCAATTCTACAAAATCTCGTTAACCGATTACGGGTTTTTCGGGTCCGGCTCCATCCGGTCCGGATTTAGACTCACTTTCATCCCTTGTCATGTGTTATAGTTTGCTTGATGTCAAAGTTCCATTAATGATTTCTTAATCTCCAAATGACATACTTTCCTAATTTATTGGATAGAGGATTGTATAAACCTTAGAACCGATCCAGTAAAACCACGATTGAGGGAGGATGAAAAAGGTGATATTTGTTTTTTCTTACTTGTTAATCAATACATAATACATAGTATCTGTTATTACAGAAGTATACAATCAACAAAGTAATTAAAATATAAGGAATTGAATTCAGATATATTTCATATACAAGAATCAAATTTACAGAAAACATACTTGTTTGATGATTACACATAAATATAACCACGAAATTATAGACATTGAGGCCTGCTTTTGCAGTGTCCTAAGACAGAAATTTCCCTGGAATGGGTCTGTCTTGAGGATACAACAATCCAATTCAAGAACAGATCTTGAATCTGTCGAAATTCACCGTGATCCCTTTGGAAAGATAAACGATTTTGAGAGAAAGATTGTGTGTATCAGTAGCCTTCAAATTCTATCCATATTCCTTCATTTATAGGCTTCTAATGGTGGTTGTAAACCACCAACTGAAATTAACTGCCAAAAACTGTCTGCAGTTAATCCCTTATTTAATAGAATTTGTTTTGCACTGAATTAATAAAAAGATTAATTAAGGACTAATTAATTTTAGATTATATATTAAAAAATATTATTTAGTCAAGAAGAGCCCAAGAGCCCCAAGGCCCAAGGCCCTATCTTTGACCATTAATATTTAATAATCCAAGCCTACTACTAGCCCAATTTGACTAGTCCAACACCAGAACCCAAACCCAATTTGCTTAACCCATTACTTGGTCCATTTAAATAAATGAGTGGGACAAGCCTTATAAGGTGGGAAAAGGTTTCCTCTTCCACCAATGTGGGATAAGTCCCATATTGTAATTTTATAGAGAAAAGTTCCAACAATACCCCACATTTTCTATTTAAACTCCAAGAATACCCCACATTTGAATAGAAAATAAGTAAACTTTGATATTCTAATAAAGGAAGTAAGATATGACATGCATCTGAATAGGTGTTGGAAAACTTGAACCTTTCATAGTGAGTACTACTTGGATCTACTTTGTGGGTAGTGAACTAGAGTCTTGAACTAACCACTTTTTATAGTAGAATTAGAAACAAGAAGTATCACACATATCATATCTAAGCATGGTTCATTTCTTACCGTTGTGTTCTTTTCGGTTGTGAACAATCCTTTCTTCATGAGACTTTTAAAGATCTTAGCCATATCAGCTCCCAAAGATGCGACCTCACATCCATCTCACATAGGTAATGCTAATCTGGAACAATCCGTACCATTCCACTATAAAAGCTATCAACATTATTAAGAATAAAAAATTCATCCCTATATCATCAATGAAAAACACAAAATAGATATCATAGGAGTGAGCATAGCTTGGTGTTGGTGGTTCTTTGAGTCTTCCCCAACTAGTTGTCCTATTGAACCTAGACCATGGGATCTCCAATGTTGCTAGGTTAGGTTTCCGCTAGGTGGTGACTCATTGTGTTGGCTTTAAGGCCATTCCCCTCGATGTGAAGAGAACTTGCTCTCTACTAAGGCCTTTTGTCAAGGGATTTCCAAGAGTATTCACAGTTTGCTTAGATGATTTCCAAGAGATAGCAGCTCCACCAAGAGTGAACACATATCCACTTGTGGATTTTGCCTCTGAAGTATTGGAAATCCAATTTGCATCACAATACCCTTCAAGAACAGGAGGATATTTTGTGTAATGCAGTCCATAATTCATTGTATGCTTTAAATATCTAAGCACTCTCACTAATGCATACTAATGATCTTTTCCAGGATTGTGGGAGTAATGACTCGATCTACTTACACTATAAGCCAAGTCCGGTCTAGTACAATTCATAATATACATTAAGCTACCAAGAACTTGAGTATATTCTAACTGAGCTACACTATCACCTTTATTCTTCTTAAGATGACTTGAAGGATCAAAAGGGGTGACTACCGGCTTGTCATCATAGTGTCCAAAATTTTTAAGTACACTTTCAATATAATGGGACTGAGTTAGAGTATAACCATCTGATCTTCTTTAAAATCTTACACCAAGGATCACATCTACTACTCCAAAGTCCTTCATGGAAAAGGAGGAGTGTAGCATTTTCTTGGTTTGATTGATCACATCCAAATTAGTACCCATTATAAGCATATCCTCCACATACAAGCATATGATGACACAAGCATTTTGTGTTGTTTGACATAAACACATTTATCACATTCATTAATTCTAAATCCATTAGAGAGTAATGTGTTGTCAAACTTCTCATGCCATTGCTTTGGAGCCTGTTTTAGTCCATAAAGTGATCTAACTAACTTACAAACTTTGTTTTCTTGACCCTTAACCATAAACCCTTCAGGTTGGTTCATATATATCTCTTCATCTAGTTCACCATACAAGAAGGCAGTTTTCACATCCATTTGGTGTATTTCCAAATTGTGAATGGCTGCAATTGCTACTAATGTGCGAATTGATGTAATTCTTGTAACAGGTGAATAGGTGTCAAAGAAGTCTTGAACCTCTTTTTGACGATACCCTTTAGCTACTAAACGAGATTTGTACTTCTCAATGGTACCATCAGGTCTAAACTTCTTCTTGAATATCCATTTGCGCCCAATTGGTTTTTGCCCAGGTGGCAAATCTACCAATTTCCAAGTGTTATTCTGCACAATGGAATCAATCTCACTTTTGATTGCCTCTTTCCAAAAGGGAGCTTCAGACGAATCCATAGCATCCTTGTAGGTTTATGGTTCCTTATTCACTACATAGGTCATGTAATCAGGTCCAAAATCTTTGGCTATTTTGCCCCGTTTGCTTCTTCTGGGTTCTAAGTTCTCTTCTTGAACCTTATAAGAGCTCTCTTCATTTGATTGTTAACTTTTTTCTGGAATGATATCATTTAGTCCATCATCCAGAGGTCTTTTCCTAGAGCAGGTAACCTCTTTCTCTTTATCCTTAAAAGGAAAAATATTTTCAAAGAATGCAGCCTCTGTTGATTCCATGATGGTTTGGTTATGGATATCATCAATATGTGATTTAAACACAAGAAACCTATAGGCTGCACTATTCATGGCAGGGCCAAGATAGATGCAATCTATGGTTTTTGGTCCAAGTTTAGTCCTCTTAGGAAGAGGTACTTGTACCTTAGCAAGGGAACCCCACACTTTCATCCTTTTATAAGAGGGTAACCTCCATTTCCACAGATGATAGGGTGATTTATCACTCTTTTTATGAGGAATTCTATTAAGTATTGAATTTGCTGCAAGACATGCTTCTCCCCACAGATTATATGGTGCTCCAAAAGTAATTAACATTGAATTAATCATGTTTTTCAATGTTCTATTCTATCTTTCTGCCACTCCATTTTGTTGAGGAGTATATAGAGCAGTTGTTTGATGTATAATACCATTCAAAGAACAAAATTCAGCAAAAGTCTTTGGATTCATATTCTCCTCCTCGATCAGACCTTAAAATTTTGATCTTTTTTCAAGTTGATTTTCAACTTCAGCCTTGTAATTCTTAAAATAATTCAAGGCTTCATCTTTGGTATTTAACAAATAAATACAACAATACTTGCTGCAATCATCAATAAAGGATATATAATAATTCTTTCCTCCTCTTGTAGGTGTTGCTCTAAAATCACATAAATCAGAGTGGATTAAGCCAAGTATTTCAATAGATTTTTCAACTGATTTATGAGGATGTTGTGAAAATTTTGATTCTACACATACCTCACATTTTAAGTTTTTATCTAATGAACATTTTGGTAACATGCCAAGTTTTGCCATTCTTTGAATAGAACGAAAATTGACATGTCCCAAAAGAGAATGCCACAAAATTGAAGGATCATGCATATACATAGAAGAGGGGCTAGTAGTGCCCATTATTGCATTAACATTAACATTGGTTACATCATTGTTTGGTGTTTCAACACCATAGTACACACGTAAGACACTGACTTTGAAGAGACCCTCACTAAGGTATCCCTTTCCAACATACACCCCACCCTTGGTGAAAACAAACTTATCAGACTCAAATATAAGTTTGAAACCTTTGTTACTAAGAATAAGACCAGAGATCAAATTCTTAGTAATTTTAGGCACATGCAAAACATCACTTAAAATGAGTTCTTTTTCAAAAGTCGGTTGCTGTTGGGTTTTGAGCATTCTAACACTCCTAAGTGTACATGCAACCCTAAATACCTTGGATCTATGTTTTCTCTATTATACAAAAAAATATGAACATCCAAGGTATTATCCTAATCTAGCATACAAAACAATGAATATAACAAGATAGAATACATACCTCTTTGATGTAGAATGTCTTCATGAAGCTTGAGTGCCGAGTGCCTCAAGTGTGACACCTCAAATGGTTCAACAACACCAAATACACTTGGAATAACCTGATAGAATTCTACACTTCATGAAAATCGGCTAGCCCTTTTATTACACACACTAGTGGCCGATTTTGGTGAATAATATGATGCTTATATAGTGTGTTACAATTAGGGTTACACCATGTAAACTCTAATTGTCATGACCTTTCATTTCCATGACCCATGGGTTATGTAACCTGCATGGAGCATCCATGGAGCATCCTATGGGTTTAACCCTACTTGATTATCCATGGAGCTTTGGCCCACTATATAAGTTATGGATGATTTGCACAATCAACCCATATATTTAATTAGTCTTCTTTTGATCACATAATTAATTCTAAATTAATTCTTGATCAATACTAATTAAATATTATTATTCTTATTATTAATATACTAAAACTTCTAATATATGAATAACCATAAGTGTCTTATTTCTCTCATTTAGTCTATCCAAGTGCATGATGCCATGCAACCCAAATAGACCATGCCGGGTCGGGTCAAGTCTTACCAATTATAGTTATGGACTTAGACATTAATCCAACAATCTCCCACTTGGATAAGTCTAAAACTATTATTGCGTATGACTTCAAGAACCGACTGGCAATCGTAGCTCTCAAAAGCTTCTGTCGAACTCTGACCTTGTAGATGAAATCTGACCTTTGTCAATGACTTGTCCATTAGATAAGGGATCATATATTCCTCCATTCTAGATATCATATGGACTGAGACATGGATTATAATCATTCTCTCTGTCCATTTGTTGTTTCCCGATTTCTGATTTATGACGATTCACTAATTGAACAAATCAAATCAGTCCTGGCCCGTCCGAGCACTTCCATTTGTCATCATCAAATCATCAAGGGGACCACATATATCGCTTTTATCCCGAAGGTAAAAGGAATGGATAAACTTCGACTCATATGACTTGTTCTACTACTTGTCGAATCATACACAAAGACACGTTTTATAACACCGAGTTACCGAATGCGTTTTCGTGCAATCAATGTACAACCAAATCATAGTAACAACTCATATCTCTAGGTTTGAAGAATATACGATATTATCGTCTCATGATCACTTGTGATAAAATCCATGAAGTGATTCCAATGAGCGTAGGTTGAATCCAATACTCAGAACTTATGAGCACTCATGAGTGTTGTAGCCCTTTGTCCAAAATCTTAGACCTCTACAAGCCAAACCCATGACAGTCTTGATTCATATCTACTTCCAACATATGACCGATTGTGGATGGTTTGAATAACTTAGTCATTCCGGAAGAATAACCTAGTTTATTCTGGAAGTCAAACATGCAAAATGAAACACAATAATAATAGAATGTAATATGGTCTCAGAACTTATGAATATAAATAAAACACCTTTTATTTATCACCATATGATTACACATTATTCATTGTATACTGTTTCAGCTATCAACTTAATTCTTGAATTAAAACAATAGTTGTCCCATGCTCCAAGCATGTACACTATGTTTTCTAAACACTAGTCATGCCACACACCAAGTATTCATACTATGTTTGTCTATGATCTTTACTTTATGAAATAGATCAACTGAACCTAACTCCAATGATTCTCATTTCACAGTCCCAAATCTTTAATACAAATGCAAGAATTCCAAATTCATGCCATTTACTGAAATCTGTTAGATTCTAAACTTATATGCATTGATCCTCTTGTAATGATTATGCACAAAGTCAGAAAGACTTGACAACATACATTACAAAGCATTCCAAAGGAGATAAACTCCTTGGAAATATCCTTCTTGCATTAAGTTTCCTAATCTTACACAGATTGAATAATTTCTAACTTTGAAACATTTCCAGATTCCATTTTGACTATCACTTCTGAACAACAGTTGCCTCCTTACAGAATATGTCAATATGTTCCTTCCAGAATTATCACTATACTTCCAACTGTCCTTGAGCACCCAATCTTTGGTAAACCTTAGATTGTCCTCGACAATTGATTATTCCTTTTAGTCATATCCAGTTCTAAACCGTTTCCCTTCTTAATGCCCCAGGCATTTGGAAAATTTTAGAAATGATGAATATAGCACATGTAATCGATCCTATATCCGAAGCATATGGGACACGATTCATGATGTTTCACATAACGACTAAACCAGTCTTTTGCTATAACATTTCCATTTCTATTTGCCAAGTTCTCATAATTCAGATTATGAAAAGGGATGCCGTAATCATAATCAAATTTTAGAACGCAAATAATGGAACCATATACAAAATTTTCTTATGTTGAGCCATTCCAACATGAAATTCACATATATATATATATATATATATATATATATATATATATATATATATATATATATATATATATATATATATATATATCCTTGACTAAATACGATTAAAACCTCAATCTAAGCTTATCGATTTGAGATGAAGTATAATTTCCTCTCCCTTAATTATAGCAAAACAACTTTTTCCCAATTGAAACCTTTTGTTTTCTATAATTAACATTTCTAACTAGCAATACTTATCATAATTATCATGCTCCCACTAACATGATTATTATTAGCATAACACTTATGCTTCTACTAGATTTGACATGTACTCAGAAATTAGCTGACTTTCTTACCAAAGTTCAGATTTTTGATACAAGATTGTTTTGATTAAACTTTATCAAAATCATACACCTCTTTTAGATAGCTCACAGTTGTGTCTAAATAATTTTAGAACTATGAAAAGGGATGTCGTAATCATAGTCTCAATTGTTTAGACCATTTTGCCACTTCTCACAAGTCCTAAGTAACTAAGATTGCCACTTCATGGATTAGCACCTTATTCACATTTTCCTAAGTAACTAAGATTGGGTATTTATAAAAGGTTTAGTTACTTAGTATTTATCATTAATACTTTTAATGAAGGGAGAATTATAGTCCTTGTCCTACCCGTTCGGCTAACGACCCTCCACCAGTCAAGGAAGCGGTGGGTGAGAGTGGACACCCATTAAACTGCCATTTTATAGGCAGTAACCTTATACCCCCTTATAGACCGGCTTCGTGGATGAGGCCTACTAACGGTAAGACTGACTTTACTCTTATACATATATATAAATATTATTAACTTATAATATTATAAAGTATAAGGGTTGAATTTTAAATTTTAAAATTCTAAGGGCTAACTTGGAATTAAAGTATTCATAAGAGAAAACTTTTCAAATTCCAAAACTTGAGGGCAAGTTTTGAAACTATTCAAAACTAATTAATTCCATAACTTATGTGTTTAAAGTAGTTTTAATTAAAAAACTCTACAAGTTCCATAACTTGAGAACAGGTTATGGAAGACTTTAAACTAATAAAAGAATTAACTTAACTTTATTTTATAACTTATGGAATTAACTAAGGTTACACATTTTATTAGTTAATGAAGTGACTCTTGAACTTCCATAACTTGAGGACAAGTTATGGAGTCATAAAACAATTCAATGAGACAAGACTCTTCATTTTGTAACCTTTGCCAAGTTTTATGAGTTTTATGAACCTTAAATGTGACTTTTCATATAACTTGAGGACAAGTTACAAAAACACATTTTAGGATCAACTCTTAGATTAAAATGGATTGAAAACAACAATTTCACATAACTTCCTATTAATCTAAGCAACTCATAAGAACAAGATAATTCAAATCAAACTTTTTCATGTAATTAGTCTAAACCTTAAACTAATACAAAACATGAATCTATTGACAATAATCTTTGAAATTGGATTAGCATGAACATTACCACATTAAAAACAAGTTTATAAGTCCAAAAACATCTTAGGGTAATGTTCCAAGTCCAATTCCAGCCAAAAAACTCGAAAATATGTTGTCTGGGGCTCCAACTCGTCTAGTGCACGAACTAGCTCGGCGAGTTGGATGCATTTTGCCTTGGACTCGGCGAGTCTGCTGGGCAGACAACATCAAAACTCAATTTTTCAGCTACTTTTGCAAGTATAACAAGAAAACAACCCTAGGCTCTGATACCACTGTTGGGTTTTGAGCATTCTAACACTCCTAAGTGTACATGCAACCCTAAATACCTTGGATCTATGTTTTCTCTATTATACATACAAATATGAACATCCAAGGTATTATCCTAATCTAGTATACAAAACAATGAATATAACAAGATAGAATACATACCTCTTTGATGTAGAATGTCTTCATGAAGCTTGAGTGCCTAGTGCCTCAAGTGTGACACCTCAAATGGTTCACACAACACCAAATACACTTGGAATAACTTGAGAGAATTCTACACTTCATGAAAATCGGCTAGCCCTTTTATTACACACACTAGTGGCCGGTTTGGTGAATAATATGATGCTTATATAGTGTGTTACAATTAGGGTTACACCATGTAAACCCTAATTGTCAAGACCTTTCATTTCCATGACCCATGGGTTATGTAACCTCCATGGAGCATCCTATGGGTTTAACCCTACTTGATTATCCATGGAGCTTTGGCCCACTATATATGTTATGGATGATTTGCACAATCAACCCATATATTTAATTAGTCTTCATTTAATCACATAATTAATTCTAAATTAATTCTTGATCAATACTAATTAAATATTATTATTCTTATTATTAATATACTAAAACTTATAATATATTAATAACCATAAGTGTCTTATTTCTCTCATTTAGTCTATCCAAGTGCGTGATGCCATGCAACCCAAATGGACCATGCCGGTTCGGGTCAAGTCTTACCAATTATAGTTATGGACTTAGACATTAATCCAACAATCTCCCACTTGGATAAGTCTAAAACTATTATTGCGTATGACTTCAAGAACCGACTGGCAATCGTAGCTCTCAAAAGCTTCTGTCGAACTCTGACCTTGTAGATGAACTCTGACCTTTGTCAATGACTTGTCCATTAGATAAGGGATCATATATTCCTCCATTCTAGATATCATATGGACTGAGACATGGATTATAATCATTCTCTCTGTCCATTTGTTGTTTCCCGATTTCCGATTTATGACGACTGACTAATTGAACAAATCAAATCAGTCCTGGCCCGGCCGAGCACTTCCATTTGTCATCATCAAATTATCGAGGGGCCCACAGATATCGCTTTTATCCCAAAGGTAAAAGGAATGGATAAACTTCGACTCATATGGCTTGTTCTACTACATGTTGAATCATACACAAAGACACTTTTTATAACACCGAGTTACCGAATGCGTTTTCGTGCAATCAATGTACAACCAACTCATAGTAACAACTCATATCTCTAGGTTTGAAGAATATAAGATATTATCGTCTCATGATCACTTGTGATAAAATCCATGAAGTGATTCCAATGAGCGTAGGTTGAATCCAATACTCAGAACTTATGAGCACTCATGAGTGTTGTAGCCCTTTGTCCAAAATCTTAGACCTCTACAAGCCAAACCCATGACAGTCTTGATTCATATCTACTTCCAACATATGACCGATTGTGGATGGTTTGAATAACTTAGTCATTCCGGAAGAATAACCTAGTTTATTCTGGAAGTCAAACATGCAAAATGAAACACAATAATAATAGAATGTAATATGGTCTCAGAACTTATGAATATAAATAAAACACCTTTTATTTATCACCATATGATTACACATTATTCATTGTATACTGTTTCAGCTATCAACTTAATTCTTGAATTAAAACAATAGTTGTCCCATGCTCCAAGCATGTACACTATGTTTTCTAAACACTAGTCATGCCACACACCAAGTATTCATACTATGTTTGTCTATGATCTTTACTTTATGAAATAGATCAACTGAACCTAACTCCAATGATTCTCATTTCACAGTCCCAAATCTTTAATACAAATGCAAGAATTCCAAATTCATGCCATTTACTGAAATCTGTTAGATTCTAAACTTATATGCATTGATCCTCTTGTAATGATTATGCACAAAGTCAGAAAGACTTGACAACATACATTACAGAGCATTCCAAAGGAGATAAACTCCTTGGAAATATCCTTCTTGCATTAAGTTTCCTAATCTTACACAGATTGAATAATTTCTAACTTTGAAACATTTCCAGATTCCATTTTGACTATCACTTCTGAACAACAGTTGCCTCCTTACAGAATATGTCAATATGTTCCTTCCAGAATTATCACTATACTTCCAACTGTCCTTGAGTACCCAATCTTTGGTAAACCTTAGATTGTCCTCGACAATTGATTATTCCTTTTAGTCATATCCAGTTCTAAACCGTTTCCCTTCTTAATGCCCCAGGCATTTGGAAAATTTTAGAAATGATGAATATAGCACATGTAATCGATCCTATATCCGAAGCATATGGGACACGATTCATGATGTTTCACATAACGACTAAACCAGTCTTTTGCTATAACATTTCCATTTCTATTTGCCAAGTTCTCATAATTCAGATTATAAAAGGGATGCCGTAATCATAATCGAATTTTAGAACGCAAATAATGGAACCATATACAAAATTTTCTTATGTTGAACCATTCCAACATGAAATTCATATATATATATATATATATATCCTTGACTAAATACGATTAAACCTCAATCTAAGCTTATAGATTTGAGATGAAGTATAATATCCTCTCCCTTAATTATAGCAAAACAACTTTTTCCCAATTGAAACCTTTTGTTTTCTATAATTAACATTGCTAACTAGCAATACTTATCATAATTATCATGCTCCCACTAACATGATGATTATTAGCATAACACTTATGCTTCTACTAGCTTTGACATGTACTTAGAAATTAGCTGACTTTCTTACCAAAGTTCAGATTTCTGATACTAGATTGTTTTGATATACCTTTATCAAAATCATACACCTCTTTTAGATAGCTCACAGGTGTGTCTAAATAATTTTAGAACTATGAAAAGGGATGCCGTAATCATAGTCTCAATTGTTTAGACCATTTTTCCACTTCTCACAAGTCCATGTTAGTGTGCCGGTTAACCACACAGCTCTACTAACGACTTTGAGAATGCAAATATCATAATTGCTATCTACTTCAAATCTACTTGGTGGAAGTGTTTCCTCACCATCATTTTCATGAATCGGAGAGAAACCTTATGACCCTTAGATTTAATGGTGTATGTGTTCTTATCCATGTGAATTGCCAAAACCATAGTCACGTGACAAGGATAATGACAAATCCACGCTCATATGGACTGAACTCAATCTTCATTTCTTGCCACCTGGCAGCTCAAGGGCCTGCCATTGCTTCCAAGTTGTTGTGCAACCAATTGAGAACTCTAAGAACTCATATGCAAAGCCAACTTTAATTGGAATGGGCACAGAATATGTCAATACGATAGGTTATGAACCTCAAGTCGTGTGCTAGTGAAGAACTTCGGGTTTTATTCTTGATTAGTTCTTGAGACTTTCAAGACCTTTAATACTCCCACTATCCTCTTGACCTATAAGACTCCCTTGTCAAACATCCAAGAGATAGTGCGGATTCTAATCAAGACAAACACTTCACACAATTGGCCTTAGTTGGTCTTTGTTTGATCCAAAACATCACAACTTACCAATTTCAAATGTACAAGAGTAGAAAACTTTTACTCTTACATTTGACAAGTGTTTTAAACCTTCTTTAAGACATGTCACTCAAGTTACAATCTTGGAGTATGACTCTAAGACTTGTATTGGAATGAAGTATGACTCATCTTCTTGATTTAACCATTTCAACAATTCAAGTTCCTCTTCTTAGTCATAAGAATGCACTAAGATTTCCTTAGAGAACTAATTGTGCTATGGTTTCTTAATCATTAGGATGATTACAAAAAAATTGATACTAAAGTACTCTCCCATCTTTTCAGATTTGAGAAACTTTTATCCTTCTGCCTAAGTTGATTCTTCTTATTCGCTCTGCCATACATTGGAACCTTTTCCAATGTTTCAGAATTATACTTAAACTATTAAGTATAACCATATTTACTGAACTTAAGTAAATCATGACGAATAGTCTTATCGATCTTTTGTGGTGGACTTAATCAGTGCTCAAGAATGTGTACTCGATCCCTTAGTCCTTTACACGACTCACACATCCATGTGAACAAGTAATTAGTCTTAATTCTCCAATACTTGAGGGTTCTCATTCATCATGCTATACAACTTGCATGATTCCAAGTTTCGGTCCAATTGAAACTTGGGTGATGAGAATCTTTCCTTATTTGGTAAATTTAGACATTACCACAAATGAAAGAATCAGTTTCATATTTCCAATATTGCTATAAACATACAAACATCAAGTTTTCATGAATACCATTGTAAGGAGATAAAAATAAAGTAAAACAAACTTTTATTTATTTTAAAATGTGGAAAAACTATTTCCTTACAATGTAACTTGAAATGAAAACTATGTTATTACTTTTTTCCTAGCAATCTATCATAACTCCTAAGAGTAGCTCAAGAATCCAATCTTCAATCAAGCGATAGAAATCCATCTTCGCGATAAGATTCAACATACTCTTTCTTTAAGTTTCCTTCACTTTTCCTTTGATTCTTAAACATCAACATGTGACCCTGTCACATCTTGTAATAAGAATCTTAGAATAGAAACTTAACCGAATTAGATAGTGGACCTTACCTAAAATAGAGTCAAACTTATTGACTTTACTAGCCTTATGATCTTTCAGGTAAAATTGACAGCTTCGCAACCAATGCCTTTTCCTTTTGGCAATAGGACCATATGGACCCTTAGGTAATAGCACATGGGACTATCTCAGACTTAGCCTTTCTCTTTACCATTTGGTCAACCGAGTTGACTATGGCCGATCCCTATCCATTGGGAAGAGAATGCTTTTCTGGATTTCCTGTGTCACTATTGTCCCTGTCCATAAAGTTAGGGGAAGTTGATCTCCTAATCAAATTTGCTTTACCAGTACACTAAATCATTTCTGATTTAGCAGCACTAAGCAAATAGATAAGATCATTAAGGGTCTTGTCATAGTCTGTTTCATAGGAGTCCCAAAGGGACTCACTATGTGACTTAGAAAGTGATTGAACCACCAACTTTCTCAAGACTTTGACATCCAACTCTCCCGGCTTGTCAATATGTGACTTCATCTCATAGATGTGATCACACCTAGACCTTGCCTTGCCAATGGGGCTTGAGTGACCTTAAACTTTTCAAGAACTTGTGGGTTAAGGAGAATAATTGGAGGAGGTGAAAGAAGTATGATTTCCATGGGACATCATCTTCATTTAGGAAAACTTGTTTCAAGAGATTTGGGAAGATCATAGATGTCTAAACCATACATCTTTTGGGAGATATTCAAGATAGTTGATTTAAAGTCCTTAATATGACACCCAATATGAAATATTAAGGCTAGGACCCAACACAATACTTTTATAACTTGGAAGAGGGATGCCGTAATCCAAGCTATAAAATATTTGAAGGTAGGTGAATGATGATTCAATAATTTCCACCAAGATAAACGAAATGTATTATTAGGTTTTAACTGGATTTGAAACTCCTAGATCTTTTGAGATTCATTGAACTTTTCAATGGCATGTTTCAATCTCGAGTGTGACCTTCAGGTTTTGTGACTGGGATGCCGAGGATCACAAAAAAAGGTATGAAGCAACCATGCAAATTACTTGGTACCCTTAAGTGTTTACCCCTCAAACGATGTGCCGGTTAACCACACACGCTCCATCGATACTATGATAAACATTAAGTTACCCTTTTCCTACCTTGTTAAATACGAGTTAGTGTGCCGGTTAACCACACACGCTCCACTAACCGACTTAAACAAAGTGCAATGTGTAATTTCATGGATTAGCACCTTATTCACATTTTCCTAAGTAACTAAGATTGGGTATTTATAAAAGGTTTAGTTACTTAGTATTTATCATTAATACTTTTAATGAAGGGAGAATTATAGTCCTTGTCCTACCCGTTCGGCTAACGACCCTCCACCAGTCAAGGAAGCGGTGGGTGAGAGTGGACACCCATTAAACTGCCATTTTATAGGCAGTAACCTTATACCCCCTTATAGACCGGCTTCGTGGATGAGGCCTACTAACGGTAAGACTGACTTTACTCTTATACATATATATAAATATTATTAACTTATAATATTATAAAGTATAAGGGTTGAATTTTAAATTTTAAAATTCTAAGGGCTAACTTGGAATTAAAGTATTCATAAGAGAAAACTTTTCAAATTCCAAAACTTGAGGGCAAGTTTTGAAACTATTCAAAACTAATTAATTCCATAACTTATGTGTTTAAAGTAGTTTTAATTAAAAAACTCTACAAGTTCCATAACTTGAGAACAGGTTATGGAAGACTTTAAACTAATAAAAGAATTAACTTAACTTTATTTTATAACTTATGGAATTAACTAAGGTTACACATTTTATTAGTTAATGAAGTGACTCTTGAACTTCCATAACTTGAGGACAAGTTATGGAGTCATAAAACAATTCAATGAGACAAGACTCTTCATTTTGTAACCTTTGCCAAGTTTTATGAGTTTTATGAACCTTAAATGTGACTTTTCATATAACTTGAGGACAAGTTACAAAAACACATTTTAGGATCAACTCTTAGATTAAAATGGATTGAAAACAACAATTTCACATAACTTCCTATTAATCTAAGCAACTCATAAGAACAAGATAATTCAAATCAAACTTTTTCATGTAATTAGTCTAAACCTTAAACTAATACAAAACATGAATCTATTGACAATAATCTTTGAAATTGGATTAGCATGAACATTACCACATTAAAAACAAGTTTATAAGTCCAAAAACATCTTAGGGTAATGTTCCAAGTCCAATTCCAGCCAAAAAACTCAAAAATATGTTGTCTGGGGCTCCAACTCGTCTAGTGCACGAACCAGCTCGGCGAGTTGGATGCATTTTGCCTTGGACTCGGCGAGTCTGCTGGGCAGACAACATCAAAACTCAATTTTTCAGCTACTTTTGCAAGTATAACAAGAAAACAACCCTAGGCTCTGATACCACTGTTGGGTTTTGAGCATTCTAACACTCCTAAGTGTACATGCAACCCTAAATACCTTGGATCTATGTTTTCTCTATTATACATACAAATATGAACATCCAAGGTATTATCCTAATCTAGCATACAAAACAATGAATATAACAAGATAGAATACATACCTCTTTGATGTAGAATGTCTTCATGAAGCTTGAGTGCCTAGTGCCTCAAGTGTGACACCTCAAATGGTTCACACAACACCAAATACACTTGGAATAACTTGAGAGAATTCTACACTTCATGAAAATCGGCTAGCCCTTTTATTACACACACTAGTGGCCGGTTTGGTGAATAATATGATGCTTATATAGTGTGTTACAATTAGGGTTACACCATGTAAACCCTAATTGTCATGACCTTTCATTTCCATGACCCATGGGTTATGTAACCTCCATGGTGCATCCTATGGGTTTAACCCTACTTGATTATCCATGGAGCTTTGGCCCACTATATATGTTATGGATGATTTGCACAATCAACCCATATATTTAATTAGTCTTCATTTAATCACATAATTAATTCTAAATTAATTCTTGATCAATACTAATTAAATATTATTATTCTTATTATTAATATACTAAAACTTATAATATATTAATAACCATAAGTGTCTTATTTCTCTCATTTAGTCTATCCAAGTGCGTGATGCCATGCAACCCAAATGGACCATGCCGGTTCGGGTCAAGTCTTACCAATTATAGTTATGGACTTAGACATTAATCCAACAATCTCCCACTTGGATAAGTCTAAAACTATTATTGTATATGACTTCAAGAACCGACTGGCAATCGTAGCTCTCAAAAGCTTCTGTCGCACTCTGACCCTGTAGATGAACTCTGACCTTTGTCAATGACTTGTCCATTAGATAAGGGATCATATATTCCTCCATTCTAGATATCATATGGACTGAGACATGGATTATAATCATTCTCTCTGTCCATTTGTTGTTTCCCGATTTCCGATTTATGACGACTGACTAATTGAACAAATCAAATCAGTCCTGGCCCGGCCGAGCACTTCCATTTGTCATCATCAAATCATCGAGGGGCCCACAGATATCGCTTTTATCCCGAAGGTAAAAGGAATGGATAAACTTCGACTCATATGACTTGTTCTACTACTTGTCGAATCATACACAAAGACACGTTTTATAACACCGAGTTACCGAATGCGTTTTCGTGCAATCAATGTACAACCAACTCATAGTAACCACTCATATCTCTAGGTTTGAAGAATATAAGATATTATCGTCTCATGATCACTCGTGATAAAATCCATGAAGTGATTCCAATGAGCGCAGGTTGAATCCAATACTCAGAACTTATGAGCACTCATGAGTGTTGTAGCCCTATGTCCAACATCTTAGACCTCTACAAGCCCAACCCATGACAGTCTTGATTCATATCTACTTCCAACATATGACCGACTGTGGATGGTTTGAATAACTTAGTCATTCCGGAAGAATAACCTAGTTTATTCTGGAAGTCAAACATGCAAAATGAAACACAATAATAATATAATGTAATATGGTCTCAGAACATATGAATATAAATAAAACACCTTTTATTTATCACCATATGATTACACTTTATTCATTGTATACTGTTTCAGCTATCAACTTAATTCTTGAATTAAAACAATAGTTGTCCCATGCTCCAAGCATGTACACTATGTTTTCTAAACACTAGTCATGCCACACACCAAGTATGCATACTATGTTTGTCTATGATCTTTACTTTATGAAATAGATCAACTGAACCTAACTCCAATGATTCTCATTTCACAGTCCCAAATCTTTAATACGAATGCAAGAATTCCAAATTCATGCCATTTACTGAAATCTGTTAGATTCTAAACTTATATGCATTGATCCTCTTGTAATGATTATGCACAAAGTCAGAAAGACTTGACAACATACATTACAGAGCATTCCAAAGGAGATAAACTCCTTGGAAATATCCTTCTTGCATTAAGTTTCCTAATCTTACACAGATTGAATAATTTCTAACTTTGAAACATTTCCAGATTCCATTTTGACTATCACTTCTGAACAACAGTTGCCTCCTTACAGAATATGTCAATATGTTCCTTCCAGAATTATCACTATACTTCCAACTGTCCTTGAGCACCCAATCTTTAGTAAACCTTAGATTGTCCTCGACAATTGATTATTCCTTTTAGTCATATCCAGTTCTAAACCGTTTCCCTTCTTAATGCCCCAGGCATTTGGAAAATTTTAGAAATGATGAATATAGCACATGTAATCGATCCTATATCCGAAGCATATGGGACACGATTCATGATGTTTCACATAACGACTAAACCAGTCTTTTGCTATAACATTTCCATTTCTATTTGCCAAGTTCTCATAATTCAGATTATGAAAAGGGATGCCGTAATCATAATCGAATTTTAGAACGCAAATAATGGAACCATATACAAAATTTTCTTATGTTGAGCCATTCCAACATGAAATTCATATATATATATATATATATATATATATATATATATATATATATATATATATATATATCCTTGACTAAATACGATTAAAACCTCAATCTAAGCTTATCGATTTGAGATGAAGTATAATTTCCTCTCCCTTAATTATAGCAAAACAACTTTTTCCCAATTGAAACCTTTTGTTTTCTATAATTAACATTTCTAACTAGCAATACTTATCATAATTATCATGCTCCCACTAACATGATTATTATTAGCATAACACTTATGCTTCTACTAGATTTGACATGTACTCAGAAATTAGCTGACTTTCTTACCAAAGTTCAGATTTCTGATACAAGATTGTTTTGATTAAACTTTATCAAAATCATACACCTCTTTTAGATAGCTCACAGGTGTGTCTAAATAATTTTAGAACTATGAAAAGGGATGTCGTAATCATAGTCTCAATTGTTTAGACCATTTTGCCACTTCTCACAAGTCCTAAGTAACTAAGATTGCCACTTCATGGATTAGCACCTTATTCACATTTTCCTAAGTAACTAAGATTGGGTATTTATAAAAGGTTTAGTTACTTAGTATTTATCATTAATACTTTTAATGAAGGGAGAATTATAGTCCTTGTCATACCCGTTTGGCTAACGACCCTCCACCAGTCAAGGAAGCGGTGGGTGAGAGTGGACACTCATTAAACTGCCATTTTATAGGCAGTAACCTTATACCCCCTTATAGACCGGCTTCATGAATGAGGCCTACTAACGGTAAGACTGACTTTACTCTTATACATATATATATAAATATTATTAACTTATAATATTATAAAGTATAAGGGTTGAATTTTAAATTTTAAAATTCTAAGGGCTAACTTGGAATTAAAGTATTCATAAGAGAAAACTTTTCAAATTCCAAAACTTGAGGGCAAGTTTTGAAACTATTCAAAACTAATTAATTCCATAACTTATGTGTTTAAAGTAGTTTTAATTAAACAACTCTACAAGTTCCATAACTTGAGAACAGGTTATGGAAGACTTTAAACTAATAAAAGAATTAACTGAACTTTATTTTATAACTTATGGAATTAACTAAGGTTACACATTTTATTACTTAATGAAGTGACTCTTGAACTTCCATAACTTGAGGACAAGTTATGGAGTCATAAAAGAATTCAATGAGACAAGACTCTTCATTTTGTAACCTTTGCCAAGTTTCATGAGTTTTATGAACCTTAAATGTGACTTTTCATATAACTTGAGGACAAGTTACAAAAACACATTTTAGGATCAACTTTTAGATTAAAATGGATTGAAAACAACAATTTCACATAACTTCCTATTAATCTAAGCAACTCATAAGAACAAGATAATTCAAATCAAACTTTTTTCATGTAATTAGTCTAAACCTTAAACTAATACAAAACATGAATCTATTGACAATAATCTTTGAAATTGGATTAGCATGAACATTACCACATTAAAAACAAGTTTATAAGTCCAAAAACATCTTAGGGTAATGTTCCTAGTCCAATTCCAGCCAAAAAACTCGAAAATATGTTGTCTGGGGCTCCAACTCGTCTAGTGCACGAACCAGCTCGGCGAGTTGGATGCATTTTGCCTTGGACTCGGCGAGTCTGCTGGGCAGACAACATCAAAACTCAATTTTTCAGCTACTTTTGCAAGTATAACAAGAAAACAAGCCTAGGCTCTGATACCACTGTTGGGTTTTGAGCATTCTAACACTCCTAAGTGTACATGCAACCCTAAATACCTTGGATCTATGTTTTCTCTATTATACATACAAATATGAACATCCAAGATATTATCCTAATCTAGCATACAAAACAATGAATATAACAAGATAGAATACATACCTCTTTGATGTAGAATGTCTTCATGAAGCTTGAGTGCCTAGTGCCTCAAGTGTGACACCTCAAATGGTTCACACAACACCAAATACACTTGGAATAACTTGAGAGAATTCTACACTTCATGAAAATCGGCTTGCCCTTTTATTACACACACTAGTGGCCGGTTTGGTGAATAATATGATGCTTATATAGTGTGTTACAATTAGGGTTACACCATGTAAACCCTAATTGTCATGACCTTTCATTTCCATGACCCATGGGTTATGTAACCTCCATGGTGCATCCTATGGGTTTAACCCTACTTGATTATCCATGGAGCTTTGGCCCACTATATATGTTATGGATGATTTGCACAATCAACCCATATATTTAATTAGTCTTCATTTAATCACATAATTAATTCTAAATTAATTCTTGATCAATACTAATTAAATATTATTATTCTTATTATTAATATACTAAAACTTATAATATATTAATAACCATAAGTGTCTTATTTCTCTCATTTAGTCTATCCAAGTGCGTGATGCCATGCAACCCATATGGACCATGCCGGTTCGGGTCAAGTCTTACCAATTATAGTTATAGACTTAGACATTAATCCAACAATCTCCCACTTGGATAAGTCTAAAACTATTATTGCGTATAACTTCAAGAACCGACTGGCAATCGTAGCTCTCAAAAGCTTCTGTCGAACTCTGACCTTGTAGATGAACTCTGACCTTTGTCAATGACTTGTCCATTAGATAAGGGATCATATATTCCTCTATTCTAGATATCATATGGACTGAGACATGGATTATAATCATTCTCTCTGTCCATTTGTTGTTTCCCGATTTCCGATTTATGACGACTGACTAATTGAACAAATCAAATCAGTCCTGGCCCGGCCGAGCACTTCCATTTGTCATCATCAAATTATCGAGGGGCCCACAGATATCGCTTTTATCCCGAAGGTAAAAGGAATGGATAAACTTCGACTCATATGGCTTGTTCTACTACATGTTGAATCATACACAAAGACACTTTTTATAACACCGAGTTACCGAATGCCTTTTCGTGCAATCAATGTACAACCAACTCATAGTAACAACTCATATCTCTAGGTTTGAAGAATATAAGATATTATCGTCTCATGATCACTTGTGATAAAATCCATGAAGTGATTCCAATGAGCGTAGGTTGAATCCAATACTCAGAACTTATGAGCACTCATGAGTGTTGTAGCCCTTTGTCCAAAATCTTAGACCTCTACAAGCCAAACCCATGACAGTCTTGATTCATATCTACTTCCAACATATGATCGATTGTGGATGGTTTGAATAACTTAGTCATTCCGGAAGAATAACCTAGTTTATTCTGGAAGTCAAACATGCAAAATGAAACACAATAATAATAGAATGTAATATGGTCTCAGAACTTATGAATATAAATAAAACACCTTTTATTTATCACCATATGATTACACATTATTCATTGTATACTGTTTCAGCTATCAACTTAATTCTTGAATTAAAACAATAGTTGTCCCATGCTCCAAGCATGTACACTATGTTTTCTAAACACTAGTCATGCCACACACTAAGTATTCATACTATGTTTGTCTATGATCTTTACTTTATGAAATAGATCAACTGAACCTAACTCCAATGATTCTCATTTCACAGTCCCAAATCTTTAATACAAATGCAAGAATTCCAAATTCATGCCATTTACTGAAATCTGTTAGATTCTAAACTTATATGCATTGATCCTCTTGTAATGATTATGCACAAAGTCAGAAAGACTTGACAACATACATTACAGAGCATTCCAAAGGAGATAAACTCCTTGGAAATATCCTTCTTGCATTAAGTTTCCTAATCTTACACAGATTGAATAATTTCTAACTTTGAAACATTTCCAGATTCCATTTTGACTATCACTTCTGAACAACAGTTGCCTCCTTACAGAATATGTCAATATGTTCCTTCCAAAATTATCACTATACTTCCAACTGTCCTTGAGCACCCAATCTTTGGTAAACCTTAGATTGTCCTCGACAATTGATTATTCCTTTTAGTCATATCCAGTTCTAAACCGTTTCCCTTCTTAATGCCCCAGGCATTTGGAAAATTTTAGAAATGATGAATATAGCACATGTAATCGATCCTATATCCGAAGCATATGGGACACGATTCATGATGTTTCACATAACGACTAAACCAGTCTTTTGCTATAACATTTCCATTTCTATTTGCCAAGTTCTCATAATTCAGATTATGAAAAGGGATGCCGTAATCATAATCGAATTTTAGAACGCAAATAATGGAACCATATACAAAATTTTCTTATGTTGAGCCATTCCAACATGAAATTCATATATATATATATATATATATATATATATATATATATATATATATATATATATATATATATATCCTTGACTAAATACGATTAAAACCTCAATCTAAGCTTATCGATTTGAGATGAAGTATAATTTCCTCTCCCTTAATTATAGCAAAACAACTTTTTCCCAATTGAAACCTTTTGTTTTCTATAATTAACATTTCTAACTAGCAATACTTATCATAATTATCATGCTCCCACTAACATGATTATTATTAGCATAACACTTATGCTTCTACTAGATTTGACATGTACTCAGAAATTAGCTGACTTTCTTACCAAAGTTCAGATTTCTGATACAAGATTGTTTTGATTAAACTTTATCAAAATCATACACCTCTTTTAGATAGCTCACAGGTGTGTCTAAATAATTTTAGAACTATGAAAAGGGATGTCGTAATCATAGTCTCAATTGTTTAGACCATTTTGCCACTTCTCACAAGTCCTAAGTAACTAAGATTGCCACTTCATGGATTAGCACCTTATTCACATTTTCCTAAGTAACTAAGATTGGGTATTTATAAAAGGTTTAGTTACTTAGTATTTATCATTAATACTTTTAATGAAGGGAGAATTATAGTCCTTGTCATACCCGTTTGGCTAACGACCCTCCACCAGTCAAGGAAGCGGTGGGTGAGAGTGGACACTCATTAAACTGCCATTTTATAGGCAGTAACCTTATACCCCCTTATAGACCGGCTTCATGAATGAGGCCTACTAACGGTAAGACTGACTTTACTCTTATACATATATATAAATATTATTAACTTATAATATTATAAAGTATAAGGGTTGAATTTTAAATTTTAAAATTCTAAGGGCTAACTTGGAATTAAAGTATTCATAAGAGAAAACTTTTCAAATTCCAAAACTTGAGGGCAAGTTTTGAAACTATTCAAAACTAATTAATTCCATAACTTATGTGTTTAAAGTAGTTTTAATTAAAAAACTCTACAAGTTCCATAACTTGAGAACAGGTTATGGAAGACTTTAAACTAATAAAAGAATTAACTGAGCTTTATTTTATAACTTATGGAATTAACTAAGGTTACACATTTTATTACTTAATGAAGTGACTCTTGAACTTCCATAACTTGAGGACAAGTTATGGAGTCATAAAAGAATTCAATGAGACAAGACTCTTCATTTTGTAACCTTTGCCAAGTTTCATGAGTTTTATGAACCTTAAATGTGACTTTTCATATAACTTGAGGACAAGTTACAAAAACACATTTTAGGATCAACTCTTAGATTAAAATGGATTGAAAACAACAATTTCACATAACTTCCTATTAATCTAAGCAACTCATAAGAACAAGATAATTCAAATCAAACTTTTTTCATGTAATTAGTCTAAACCTTAAACTAATACAAAACATGAATCTATTGACAATAATCTTTGAAATTGGATTAGCATGAACATTACCACATTAAAAACAAGTTTATAAGTCCAAAAACATCTTAGGGTAATGTTCCTAGTCCAATTCCAGCCAAAAAACTCGAAAATATGTTGTCTGGGGCTCCAACTCGTCTAGTGCACGAACCAGCTCGGCGAGTTGGATGCATTTTGCCTTGGACTCGGCGAGTCTGCTGGGCAGACAACATCAAAACTCAATTTTCAGCTACTTTTGCAAGTATAACAAGAAAACAACCCTAGGCTCTGATACCACTGTTGGGTTTTGAGCATTCTAACACTCCTAAGTGTACATGCAACCCTAAATACCTTGGATCTATGTTTTCTCTATTATACATACAAATATGAACATCCAAGGTATTATCCTAATCTAGCATACAAAACAATGAATATAACAAGATAGAATACATACCTCTTTGATGTAGAATGTCTTCATGAAGCTTGAGTGCCTAGTGCCTCAAGTGTGACACCTCAAATGGTTCACACAACACCAAATACACTTGGAATAACTTGAGAGAATTCTACACTTCATGAAAATCGGCTAGCCCTTTTATTACACACACTAGTGGCCGGTTTGGTGAATAATATGATGCTTATATAGTGTGTTACAATTAGGGTTACACCATGTAAACCCTAATTGTCATGACCTTTCATTTCCATGACCCATGGGTTATGTAACCTCCATGGAGCATCCTATGGGTTTAACCCTACTTGATTATCCATGGAGCTTTGGCCCACTATATATGTTATGGATGATTTGCACAATCAACCCATATATTTAATTAGTCTTCATTTAATCACATAATTAATTCTAAATTAATTCTTGATCAATACTAATTAAATATTATTATTCTTATTATTAATATACTAAAACTTATAATATATTAATAACCATAAGTGTCTTATTTCTCTCATTTAGTCTATCCAAGTGCGTGATGCCATGCAACCCAAATGGACCATGCCGGTTCGTGTCAAGTCTTACCAATTATAGTTATAGACTTAGACATTAATCCAACAATCTCCCACTTGGATAAGTCTAAAACTATTATTGCGTATGACTTCAAGAACCGACTGGCAATCGTAGCTCTCAAAAGCTTCTGTCGAACTCCGACCTTGTAGATGAACTCTGACCTTTGTCAATGACTTGTCCATTAGATAAGGGATCATATATTCCTCCATTCTAGATATCATATGGACTGAGACATGGATTATAATCATTCTCTCTGTCCATTTGTTGTTTCCCGATTTCCGATTTATGACGACTGACTAATTGAACAAATCAAATCAGTCCTGGCCCGGCCGAGCACTTCCATTTGTCATCATCAAATTATCGAGGGGCCCACAGATATCGCTTTTATCCCGAAGGTAAAAGGAATGGATAAACTTCGACTCATATGGCTTGTTCTACTACATGTTGAATCATACACAAAGACACTTTTTATAACACCGAGTTACCGAATGCCTTTTCGTGCAATCAATGTACAACCAACTCATAGTAACAACTCATATCTCTAGGTTTGAAGAATATAAGATATTATCGTCTCATGATCACTTGTGATAAAATCCATGAAGTGATTCCAATGAGCGTAGGTTGAATCCAATACTCAGAACTTATGAGCACTCATGAGTGTTGTAGCCCTTTGTCCAAAATCTTAGACCTCTACAAGCCAAACCCATGACAGTCTTGATTCATATCTACTTCCAACATATGATCGATTGTGGATGGTTTGAATAACTTAGTCATTCCGGAAGAATAACCTAGTTTATTCTGGAAGTCAAACATGCAAAATGAAACACAATAATAATAGAATGTAATATGGTCTCAGAACTTATGAATATAAATAAAACACCTTTTATTTATCACCATATGATTACACATTATTCATTGTATACTGTTTCAGCTATCAACTTAATTCTTGAATTAAAACAATAGTTGTCCCATGCTCCAAGCATGTACACTATGTTTTCTAAACACTAGTCATGCCACACACCAAGTATTCATACTATGTTTGTCTATGATCTTTACTTTATGAAATAGATCAACTGAACCTAACTCCAATGATTCTCATTTCACAGTCCCAAATCTTTAATACAAATGCAAGAATTCCAAATTCATGCCATTTACTGAAATCTGTTAGATTCTAAACTTATATGCATTGATCCTCTTGTAATGATTATGCACAAAGTCAGAAAGACTTGACAACATACATTACAGAGCATTCCAAAGGAGATAAACTCCTTGGAAATATCCTTCTTGCATTAAGTTTCCTAATCTTACACAGATTGAATAATTTCTAACTTTGAAACATTTCCAGATTCCATTTTGACTATCACTTCTGAACAACAGTTGCCTCCTTACAGAATATGTCAATATGTTCCTTCCAGAATTATCACTATACTTCCAACTGTCCTTGAGCACCCAATCTTTGGTAAACCTTAGATTGTCCTCGACAATTGATTATTCCTTTTAGTCATATCCAGTTCTAAACCGTTTCCCTTCTTAATGCCCCAGGCATTTGGAAAATTTTAGAAATGATGAATATAGCACATGTAATCGATCCTATATCCGAAGCATATGGGACACGATTCATGATGTTTCACATAACGACTAAACCAGTCTTTTGCTATAACATTTCCATTTCTATTTGCCAAGTTCTCATAATTCAGATTATGAAAAGGGATGCCGTAATCATAATCGAATTTTAGAACGCAAATAATGGAACCATATACAAAATTTTCTTATGTTGAGCCATTCCAACATGAAATTCATATATATATATATATATATATATATTTATATATATATATATATATATATATATATATATATATATCCTTGACTAAATACGATTAAAACCTCAATCTAAGCTTATAGATTTGAGATGAAGTATAATTTCCTCTCCCTTAATTATAGCAAAACAACTTTTTCCCAATTGAAACCTTTTGTTTTCTATAATTAACATTGCTAACTAGCAATACTTATCATAATTATCATGCTCACACTAACATGATGATTATTAGCATAACACTTATGCTTCTACTAGCTTTGACATGTACTTAGAAATTAGCTGACTTTCTTACCAAAGTTCAGATTTCTGATACTAGATTGTTTTGATAAAACTTTATCAAAATCATACACCTCTTTTAGATAGCTCACAGGTGTGTCTAAATAATTTTAGAACTATGAAAGGGGACGCCGTAATCATAGTCTCAATTGTTTAGACCATTTTTCCACTTCTCACAAGTCCATGTTAGTGTGCTGGTTAACCACACAGCTCTACTAACGACTTTGAGAATGCAAATATCATAATTGCTATCTACTTCAAATCTACTTGGTGGAAGTGTTTCCTCACCATCATTTTCATGAATCGGAGAGAAACCTTATGACCCTTAGATTTAATGGTGTATGTGTTCTTATCCATGTGAATTGCCAAAACCATAGTCACGTGACAAGGATAATGACAAATCCACGCTCATATGGACTGAACTCAATCTTAATTTCTTGCCACCTGGCAGCTCAAGGGCCTGCCATTGCTTCCAAGTTGTTGTGCAACCAATTGAGAACTATAAGAACTCATATGCAAAGCCAACTTTAATTGGAATGGGCACATAATATGTCAATACGATAGGTTATGAACCTCAAGTCGTGTGCTAGTGAAGAACTTCGGGTTTTATTCTTGATTAGTTCTTGAGACTTTCAAGACCTTTAATACTCCCACTATCCTCTTGACCTATAAGACTCCCTTGTCAAACATCCAAGAGATAGTGCGGATTCTAATCAAGACAAACACTTCACACAATTGGCCTTAGTTGGTCTTTGTTTGATCCAAAACATCACAACTTACCAATTTCAAATGTACAAGAGTAGAAAACTTTTACTCTTACATTTGACAAGTGTTTTAAACCTTCTTTAAGACATGTCACTCAAGTTACAATCTTGGAGTATGACTCTAAGACTTGTATTGGAACGAAGTATGACTCATCTTCTTGATTTAACCATTTCAACAATTCAAGTTCCTCTTCTTAGTCATAAGAATGCACTAAGATTTCCTTAGAGAACTAATTGTGCTATGGTTTCTTAATCATTAGGATGATTACAAAAAAACTGATACTAAAGTACTCTCCCATCTTTTCAGAATTGAGAAACTTTTATCCTTCTGCCTAAGTTGATTCTTCTTATTCGCTCTGCCATACATTGGAACCTTTTCCAATGTTTCAGAATTATACTTAAACTATTAAGTATAACCATATTTACTGAACTTAAGTAAATCATGACGAATAGTCTTATCGATCTTTTGTGGTGGACTTAATCAGTGCTCAAGAATGTGTACTCGATCCCTTAGTCCTTTACACGACTCACACATCCATGTGAACAAGTAATTAGTCTTAATTCTCCAATACTTGAGGGTTCTCATTCATCATGCTATACAACTTGCATGATTCCAAGTTTCGGTCCAATTGAAACTTGGGTGATGAGAATCTTTCCTTATTTGGTAAATTTAGACATTACCACAAATGAAAGAATCAGTTTCATATTTCCAATATTGCTATAAACATACAAACATCAAGTTTTCATGAATACCATTGTAAGGAGATAAAAATAAAGTAAAACAAACTTTTATTTATTTTAAAATGTGGAAAAACTATTTCCTTACAATGTAACTTGAAATGAAAACTATGTTATTACTTTTTTCCTAGCAATCTATCATAACTCCTAAGAGTAGCTCAAGAATCCAATCTTCAATCAAGCGATAGAAATCCATCTTCGCGATAAGATTCAACATACTCTTTCTTTAAGTTTCCTTCACTTTTCCTTTGATTCTTAAACATCAACATGTGACCCTGTCACATCTTGTAATAAGAATCTTAGAATAGAAACTTAACCGAATTAGATAGTGGACCTTACCTAAAATAGAGTCAAACTTATTGACTTTACTAGCCTTATGATCTTTCAGGTAAAATTGACAGCTTCGCAACCAATGCCTTTTCCTTTTGGCAATAGGACCATATGGACCCTTAGGTAATAGCACATGGGACTATCTCAGACTTAGCCTTTCTCTTTACCATTTGGTCAACCGAGTTGACTATGGCCGATCCCTATCCATTGGGAAGAGAATGCTTTTCTGGATTTCCTGTGTCACTATTGTCCCTGTCCATAAAGTTAGGGGAAGTTGATCTCCTAATCAAATTTGCTTTACCAGTACACTAAATCATTTCTGATTTAGCAGCACTAAGCAAATAGATAAGATCATTAAGGGTCTTGTCATAGTCTGTTTCATAGGAGTCCCAAAGGGACTCACTATGTGACTTAGAAAGTGATTGAACCACCAACTTTCTCAAGACTTTGACATCCAACTCTCCCGGCTTGTCAATATGTGACTTCATCTCATAGATGTGATCACACCTAGACCTTGCCTTGCCAATGGGGCTTGAGTGACCTTAAACTTTTCAAGAACTTGTGGGTTAAGGAGAATAATTGGAGGAGGTGAAAGAAGTATGATTTCCATGGGACATCATCTTCATTTAGGAAAACTTGTTTCAAGAGATTTGGGAAGATCATAGATGTCTAAACCATACATCTTTTGGGAGATATTCAAGATAGTTGATTTAAAGTCCTTAATATGACACCCAATATGAAATATTAAGGCTAGGACCCAACACAATACTTTTATAACTTGGAAGAGGGATGCCGTAATCCAAGCTATAAAATATTTGAAGGTAGGTGAATGATGATTCAATAATTTCCACCAAGATAAACGAAATGTATTATTAGGTTTTAACTGGATTTGAAACTCCTAGATCTTTTGAGATTCATTGAACTTTTCAATGGCATGTTTCAATCTCGAGTGTGACCTTCAGGTTTTGTGACTGGGATGCCGAGGATCACAAAAAAAGGTATGAAGCAACCATGCAAATTACTTGGTACCCTTAAGTGTTTACCCCTCAAACGATGTGCCGGTTAACCACACACGCTCCATCGATACTATGATAAACATTAAGTTACCCTTTTCCTACCTTGTTAAATACGAGTTAGTGTGCCGGTTAACCACACACGCTCCACTAACCGACTTAAACAAAGTGCAATGTGTAATTTCATGGATTAGCACCTTATTCACATTTTCCTAAGTAACTAAGATTGGGTATTTATAAAAGGTTTAGTTACTTAGTATTTATCATTAATACTTTTAATGAAGGGAGAATTATAGTCCTTGTCCTACCCGTTCGGCTAACGACCCTCCACCAGTCAAGGAAGCGGTGGGTGAGAGTGGACACCCATTAAACTGCCATTTTATAGGCAGTAACCTTATACCCCCTTATAGACCGGCTTCGTGGATGAGGCCTACTAACGGTAAGACTGACTTTACTCTTATACATATATATAAATATTATTAACTTATAATATTATAAAGTATAAGGGTTGAATTTTAAATTTTAAAATTCTAAGGGCTAACTTGGAATTAAAGTATTCATAAGAGAAAACTTTTCAAATTCCAAAACTTGAGGGCAAGTTTTGAAACTATTCAAAACTAATTAATTCCATAACTTATGTGTTTAAAGTAGTTTTAATTAAAAAACTCTACAAGTTCCATAACTTGAGAACAGGTTATGGAAGACTTCAAACTAATAAAAGAATTAACTTAACTTTATTTTATAACTTATGGAATTAACTAAGGTTACACATTTTATTACTTAATGAAGTGACTCTTGAACTTCCATAACTTGAGGACAAGTTATGGAGTCATAAAAGAATTCAATGAGACAAGACTCTTCATTTTGTAACCTTTGCCAAGTTTCATGAGTTTTATGAACCTTAAATGTGACTTTTCATATAACTTGAGGACAAGTTACAAAAACACATTTTAGGATCAACTCTTAGATTAAAATGGATTGAAAACAACAATTTCACATAACTTCCTATTAATCTAAGCAACTCATAAGAACAAGATAATTCAAATCAAACTTTTTCATGTAATTAGTCTAAACCTTAAACTAATACAAAACATGAATCTATTGACAATAATCTTTGAAATTGGATTAGCATGAACATTACCACATTAAAAACAAGTTTATAAGTCCAAAAACATCTTAGGGTAATGTTCCAAGTCCAATTCCAGCCAAAAAACTCGAAAATATGTTGTCTGGGGCTCCAACTCGTCTAGTGCACGAACCAGCTCGGCGAGTTGGATGCATTTTGCCTTGGACTCGGCGAGTCTGCTGGGCAGACAACATCAAAACTCAAATTTTCAGCTACTTTTGCAAGTATAACAAGAAAACAAGCCTAGGCTCTGATACCACTGTTAGGTTTTGAGCATTCTAACACTCCTAAGTGTACATGCAACCCTAAATACCTTGGATCTATGTTTTCTCTATTATACATACAAATATGAACATCCAAGGTATTATCCTAATCTAGCATACAAAACAATGAATATAACAAGATAGAATACATACCTCTTTGATGTAGAATGTATTCATGAAGCTTGAGTGCCTAGTGCCTCAAGTGTGACACCTCAAATGGTTCACACAACACCAAATACACTTGGAATAACTTGAGAGAATTCTACACTTCATGAAAATCGGCTAGCCCTTTTATTACACACACTAGTGGCCGGTTTGGTGAATAATATGATGCTTATATAGTGTGTTACAATTAGGGTTACACCATGTAAACCCTAATTGTCATGACCTTTCATTTCCATGACCCATGGGTTATGTAACCTCCATGGAGCATCCTATGGGTTTAACCCTACTTGATTATCCATGGAGCTTTGGCCCACTATATATGTTATGGATGATTTGCACAATCAACCCATATATTTAATTAGTCTTCATTTAATCACATAATTAATTCTAAATTAATTCTTGATCAATACTAATTAAATATTATTATTCTTATTATTAATATACTAAAACTTATAATATATTAATAACCATAAGTGTCTTATTTCTCTCATTTAGTCTATCCAAGTGCGTGATGCCATGCAACCCAAATGGACCATGCCGGTTCGGGTCAAGTCTTACCAATTATAGTTATAGACTTAGACATTAATCCAACAATCTCCCACTTGGATAAGTCTAAAACTATTATTGCGTATGACTTCAAGAACCGACTGGCAATCGTAGCTCTCAAAAGCTTCTGTCGAACTCTGACCTTGTAGATGAACTCTGACCTTTGTCAATGACTTGTCCATTAGATAAGGGATCATATATTCCTCCATTCTAGATATCATATGGACTGAGACATGGATTATAATCATTCTCTCTGTCCATTTGTTGTTTCCCAATTTCCGATTTATGACGACTGACTAATTGAACAAATCAAATCAGTCCTGGCCCGGCCGAGCACTTCCATTTGTCATCATCAAATCATCGAGGGGCCCACAGATATCGCTTTTATCCCGAAGGTAAAAGGAATGGATAAACTTCGACTCATTTGGCTTGTTCTACTACTTGTTGAATCATACACAAAGACACGTTTTATAACACCGAGTTACCGAATGCGTTTTCGTGCAATCAATGTACAACCAACTCATAGTAACAACTCATATCTCTAGGTTTGAAGAATATAAGATATTATCGTCTCATGATCACTCGTGATAAAATCCATGAAGTGATTCCAATGAGCGCAGGTTGAATCCAATACTCAGAACTTATGAGCACTCATGAGTGTTGTAGCCCTATGTCCAACATCTTAGACCTCTACAAGCCCAACCCATGACACTCTTGATTCATATCTACTTCCAACATATGACCGACTGTGGATGGTTTGAATAACTTAGTCATTCCGGAAGAATAACCTAGTTTATTCTGGAAGTCAAACATGCAAAATGAAACACAATAATAATATAATGTAATATGGTCTCAGAACATATGAATATAAATAAAACACCTTTTATTTATCACCATATGATTACACATTATTCATTGTATACTGTTTCAGCTATCAACTTAATTCTTGAATTAAAACAATAGTTGTCCCATGCTCCAAGCATGTACACTATGTTTTCTAAACACTAGTCATGCCACACACCAAGTATGCATACTATGTTTGTCTATGATCTTTACTTTATGAAATAGATCAACTGAACCTAACTCCAATGATTCTCATTTCACAGTCCCAAATCTTTAATACGAATGCAAGAATTCCAAATTCATGCCATTTACTGAAATCTGTTAGATTCTAAACTTATATGCATTGATCCTCTTGTAATGATTATGCACAAAGTCAGAAAGACTTGACAACATACATTACAGAGCATTCCAAAGGAGATAAACTCCTTGGAAATATCCTTCTTGCATTAAGTTTCCTAATCTTACACAGATTGAATAATTTCTAACTTTGAAGCATTTCCAGATTCCATTTTGACTATCACTTCTGAACACCACAAAATCATCAAGAAAGAAATAAATGATTAATAATGAACCTAAAATGCCCCACACTAACCCATTTTAGATGGTATAAAGATGTTTTCTTGGCAAAAATCATGCTTCCAAATGATGCTAATAATTCATTCTGGAAAGAAAAATTTATCAGCGGTTTGCCCCCTCTTTTCGCCGAAAGAATTAGAAATAGAATTTCATCACGTCATGGAGGAACAATTCCTTATGATCAATATACGTATGGTGATATCATATCAGAATGCACAAGTGAAGGCTTGTCATTATGTAATGATCTAAATCTTAAAGCCCAACTTAAGAAACAGGGGCTTAGAAGTAGAAAAGAATTGGGTCAATTTTGTGATCAATTTGCTTTTGATATACCAAAAAGACCAGCCCTCACAAAAAATAAAAAGATAAACACAGAAAACACTAGAATGTACAAAAGGAAAAAGAGGAAAAGGTTTAAAGGAGAACCTAATAAATTTGAAAGAAGAAAATCTAAAAAAGTATTTAAGGATATAGTTTGTAACAATTGTGGTAAAAAAGGCCACTACGCGAATAACTGTTGGGCTAAAAGAAAGAATGATTATAAGAAAAAGAGTCAAGAACTACAAATTGATGAAGATATCAAAAGAAAAGTATGTGAGCTAGTAGAAAACAATGACGATGAATCCTCGACAGATTACCCAGATAGTGAGAGTCTTGATATCATCTCAGAAAGTTCAGATAGTAATACTGATAATAGTGTTGAGTCGTGTTTTGTATAATATGTTGCGTCTATTGGGCTCGTTAGCTAGTCCATTTTTGTATCTCCGGTATGGGCCTGTCCATCCGTGAGTTTAGTAGGGTTGAATATAAATATAGGTGCTTGCATGCATCTTAGGTTAACGAGAGAATAGAACGATCAGAGCATTATTCAGAAGTTTATTATTATCGTTCTTGTAACCTTAAATCCTCTACAGCGGAAGTTCTTAGTCGAGCTCTGCTGAGGATTGTTTGATCTAATCATTCGACATATTTTGATCCACTCTTGTCTTATTTATTGTTTTGTGTTCATCGCAATACCTGTTACAAAGATCTAATCGATCTTCATGTTTTTTATTATAGCTTATCAATTGGTATCAGAGTAGGAGTCTGTGTAATTCATACACATCTTTTCTGTGAAAAAGGTTGCGATTAGGGTTATTCCGCATTAACTAATATTTATTGAGCCGTCATCCCATAATTGATGTAACTCAGCATTTATTCGTTTTTCCCTAATTTAATATATTACAAGTCTGATCTTTTAAACAGGTTATTCGATCTAGCATGGACGAGTCACAATCAAATCCCATTAACATCTCAAACAGCATTGGATCAACGACGAAGATTCCCATCCTTTACACCCAGGATTACGAAGTCTGGGCACATCACTTTGAAGATTATGTCATTGGATCCGAGGACAACGGATATCTTATTTGGGAAGCAATCGTGTCTGGACCATTCGTTCATTCAGCAACATCAAGAATCATTAAAACTCAGAAAGAGTATAATGAACTGTTGAAAGATGTAAAAGATATTTCCGAAAAAGATAAATTTCAGTGCAATATTAAAGCATTGAGACTAATCAGATTCGGTCTTCAATTTGATACTTTCAGGCTAGTGAGTTCGTGCAACACTGCTAAAGAAATATGGGATAGGCTGCGAGAGTTATATTCCACAGATGAAGATCTCGAGCATTCCATTCAAACCTTACTTTTGTCCGAGTTTGGTGAATTCAAGCAGAGTCCTGAAGAAACTGTAACTCAGACGTTCGATCGCTTCAATCATCTTCTTAGTAAGATGATTAAACATGATATTGAAAGGAAGTTGATTGAACAAAAGGTTACGTTTTTAAACGGTCTTAGATCTGAGCGGAGAGCGGTTGTGTCCACTGTTAAAGCACATGAGCAATTCAAATCTTACTCATTGGAAAAGCTGGTAGGGATTTTGAAATCCCAAGAAAAGATTGTCTTGCAGGAGAAAAATGTAGTTTCAAGCTTGGGATCATTGGCCCTTCTGTCCAAAAGTAAAGGTGTGATGGAAGATGAAGACCTTAACTTAAAGGACTATGACCTTACCTCTGAAGACTATGCAATGATGGTGTCAAACCCGAAGAGGTTCATCAAGAAAAGGTTTCCTACCAATAAGAACCGAAATTGGCAGGGAAGTTATAGTTCTGAAAAGGTCAGGGAATAACCGAAGGCAGAAGAACTAAAGAAGGAACCGAAAGCTGAAGGAGATTCAGGTGTGAACTGCTACTATTGTGGAGGAAAGAACCACTATGCCAAAGATTGTGTCCTCAAGAAAATAGCAGAAAAGGATGAGGAGAAAGATGAAGAAGCCGTGTTAATGAAAAAGCTGGAAGAGATCAAGAAAAAGAAAGTTGTCACTAACCCTTCAATGAATGCTTTAATTGTGCAGGGTTCGCTAGCAGATGATTAGTTCGGTGGCGTGGAGGTCTGGTCAACCGACTCTGAGGATGATGAAGTAAGGAAGCCATCTCATGGAAAGGTTTATGTTGCGAAAGATGAAGGAAGCGGTGGAAAGTGCTTGATGGTGTCAGATGTATCTCAAATAAGAGGATACAACACAGACGGTGGGAATGAAGACACAAAGGAGCGAGAGGACTTGTGCTTCACAACAAAACCTCTTAGCGTGCAGTTTAACGAGCTTGATGAATTAATCAAGAAGGTACAATCCATTTTTGTTTCATTCAAAGTCCCACAAAGTTCATATGAAAAAGAATTAAAAAATGTAAATTTAAGAATCTCGCATCTAGACAACAGTTTAACTCAAACACGGGTCACCAATTCTAACCTAACTGACCAAATAAGCAGGGTGTCTTCAAAGAGTGAGGAACGGAGAATGTGGATCGAGCTGAAGGAGTCAGAGTTAATTAAATCCAAGGACGAAAACATTTATTTACAAAGAGACAATTTGAAACTTTTAAAACAGAGAAATGTCTTTTGTTTAATTGCTAAGCGTCTTTACACTAATATCACTCAACTTCATTTGAACTGTGAAATAGGGCAGAAAATTCATCGCATGTTTTTGCCCTTCCTTGAGTTTAAGGAGGATGAAATCGACGCTGAAGCATATAATTGTGAAAGTGTAGTTTCGTCTGAGGATGTAAATCTGACATATATGTATGGTCTAGACAAAATCGAATCTTTCATAAAGTCCAAGGACCATAAGTACATGCTGAAAAATCTTTTGGATGAAAATGATAAACTAAAACTAAGGACCGAAACCATACAAAAGTTTGACTCATTGAGTGCCAACTTGAGCTCAGAAAATAAAATTGATGTTGAAAATACATCTGAGCTTAATGAGGACGATGATATGAGTGAAATTTCTGTAGAGGACGAAGTTGACTGTTCTGAGTTTGTCAAGAGCGAACCTGAAAACCACAAAAATCTTATTTTAGAAAATTCTGTAGAGTTTGCTCGTCTGTCCCAAAAAAAGTCCTCGATCCTTGAAGAAAAGGTTTTCGTATACCAAAAGGTAAGAACGACTCCAAATCTGGTGTATAAGGTCACAGGTGTAACCGAACATCAGACAGCCGAACTCACAGCCATTATAAATGAAGATAATGCTGATGGGTGTGATGAGTTCTTCTGGTCTGCCCCCATCGACAATGTTGATGAAACCATTGGTATGTCGGAACGGACATCGTGGAAAACCAAAAGCAGATATGTGCCAGAGCCTTTAAACAAGCCTGATAACTTTGACATGCCAAGTACTACTGGTACAAAAGACGTTCCTGAAGAGAAAGGAGTTCCTGCAGAAAAAGTCACTCCTTCAAGCGAAACATCATCAGTTCAGAGTGAACCGGTAGACAAGAAGCAAAAGCAAAAAGCCAACATCCATCGACAACCGAAGCAAGTAAAGAATCAGAAGCAGCAAAGGAATCAGAGATACAAGAAAAATCTCTCTGATCGAAAACATTTTTGGTGATCTCAAAACGCCCATTTCTCTTATCATGACAGAAATTCAAAGTCAGAGAAAAGTACTGTTAGATCGCAAGAAAGTAATAACAACCGAAGGGAGAGGTTCGGTTCTGAGGGTCATAACAACCGAAAGGATACGTTCGGTTTTGAAAATTATGATAACCGAAGGCAAAGGTTCGGTTCAGAAAACACAAGCTACCGAAAGCATAAGTTCGGTTCTGAGAGCAAAAGCAACCAAAGTTCTAGGTTCGGTACCACTAATGATCAAAAACAAAAGGGTCATTTAGAACCTCAAGTCAAGAAAACATCTCAGTATAAATTCTCTCGTTCTACTTCTTCTAATTCCTCTCAACCACATTCTAAATTAAATTCTGTTTGCACTCAAAAACCTAAATCTTCAACAGATCTGAAAGGAAAATCGAAGGTTTCTTCAGTCGAAACAAATCAAAATCATCCCAAAGTCCAAATACCTAAACCAAAATCCGAACCGAAAGCAACAAATCCCAATAAAATTAAGGTTTTCACCATTAAAAAGAAAGATGAAACAACGTTAATAAATAGATCATATCTTGTTGACATCACTCTTACTATTCCTGTTCCTGTGAAAGGCTCACGTGGACCCAAGAAACTTTGGGTTCCTAAATCTGCTTAATTTTTGCAGGTTATCAGTGACGAGCAGTTTGACGAAGAATGGTATATTGACAGTGGCTGCTCGCGTCACATGACAGGAAGGAAGGAAGAGCTGAGGGAATTTCGGTCTCTTTCAAACGGTGGAAATGTCAAGTTCGGGAACAACTCATTCGGCACAATAAAAGGCTATGGAATGATAACAAATGGTGATTTTACGATTAGGAAGGTCGCATATGTTGAAGGAGTACAGCATAATCTCATCAGTGTATCTCATCTTGTTGGAGGTACCGGTCTCAAGGTCTCATTCGATGATGAGGGTTCAGAAATAATTGAAAAGAAAACGAAAAGAGTAATTCTCAAATCGGAGCGCAAAGGCGAAATGTTTCCCCTGAACCTCAAACCCATCAAAGGGAATCCAGCTATCTGCTTGTTATCCAAAGCACAATCTGACGAAAGCTGGCTGTGGCACCGAAGGCTCTCTCATCTCAACTTTAAGGATATCAACAAACTTGTCACTAGAGGTCACGTTCGAGGTCTTTCATTGCGCAAATACAATCGAGAACATTTATGTGCTGCATGTGAAATGGGGAAGCAGAGTCGTCAAAGTCACCCATCAATTGTAAACACTAAAGTTATTGAACCGCTAGAGTTAATTCACGTTGATTTGTGTGGTCCATCATCTATCGAAAGCAATGGCGGTTGCAAGTATATTCTTGTCATTGTTGATGAATTTTCGCGTTTTACATGGGTGTTCTTTCTGAAGCAGAAATCTAAAGCAACTCTCAAGCTAAAGATGTTTATCAAGCAGGTTGAAGTACAGCTGAAGAAAGTCGTTCGCAACATCAGGAGCGACAATGATCTGGAGTTGAAAAATAAAGAATTCGAAGAATTCTTGGCCGAAAAAGGAACCATTCACAACTTCTCAGCTCCCTACACCCCTCAACAAAACGGGATTGTCGAAAGACGAAACCGATCTTTGTGTGAGGCGGCCCGAACCATGCTAAGTTTTGCTTCTTTGCCTTTATATTTTTGGGCTGATGCTATTGATGCAGCATGTTTTACGCAGAACAGGTCATATCTCAATAAGCGATTCACTCTCAATCCTTATGAGATCATCAACAACAGGAAGCCAAATGTCAAATTTTTCCATGTATTCGGCTCACGATGTTTCATCTTCAATTCTAAAGAACATCGTAACAAGTTCGATGTCAAAGCCGATGAAGGGATATTTCTGGGCTATTCTCTCACTTCTAAAGCCTACAGGGTATTAAACAAGCGCTTGAGGAAAATAGAAGAAACTTATTATGTGACTTTTGATGATAGCTATGTCAAAAAGCAAAAGGCCAACGAAGACACAGTTGGAGAAATCTTTTCTCAAACAGGCCAAGTCACAACCTCGATCGCAAACCTATTTGTGAAGTTTGTCGAGTTATTCGATGAACCAGAGAGAGCTACTCTCTCGGAAGCTGGTGCAGCAGACAACAAAGTAGATCATCTGAAGCAACTCATCGAAGATGCTGCCAAGCAAATGAATGAAGGAGGATCAAGTTCTAACGAACCTCCACAACACGATGCTTCAGTTGAGGGGGAGGACCCATCTTCGTCATCACAGCCGAGCTCACATGTTGAGGGGGAGAACAGTTCTCAAGCTGCTCCCGAACGCACAACAGTATCCGAAAGTGCTACAACACCCGAAGGTGCGTCAACACCTGAAAGCTCGACACCACCCGAAACCCCTGTAGCTCCGGAAACTCAAGACACACCTGAAACCTTATCTGTCGAGGAGGAGAATGCCGATATGCTTTATGACGATGACAGTCAATCTGAACTAGAAGAGATGGTAAACGCTGAATTGGATCCATCTTATGATCCAAATTACCCTCCTCTTGTCAAATTGACCAGAGATCATCCTGTTTCCCAGGTTGTCGGTAATGTCTCTGAAAAGGTCCTGACTCGATCACAACTAAAGGCAAAACAAACTTCCTTATTTTCAAAAGTAGAATTCTCTATGTTTAACTCCTTCGTCTCAAAAGTTGAACCAAAGACAGTTAACACTGCTCTTGATCACTCCGATTGGGTTCAAGCTATGCAAGACGAACTGAATGAATTCGAAAGGAATAAAGTTTGGCGACTCATTCCAACTCCTCAAGATGCCTCAGTTGTTGGTCTCAAATGGGTCTTCAGAAATAAGATGGACAAGGAAGGCAACGTGATACGAAACAAAGCCCGTCTGGTGGTGAAAGGATACTGTCAGGAGGAAGGAATCGACTATGAAGAAACTTTTGCTCCTGTAGCTAGGCTGGAATCCGTTAGAATATTTCTTGCCTATGCTGCACACAAAAACTTTGAGGTCTACCAAATGGATGTCAAGTGCGCATTTCTAAATGGAGAACTTGAAGAAACGGTGTACGTGGAGCAACCTCCTGGATTCGTCAATGAAAGGTACCCCAATCACTGTTACATTTTGGACAAAGCCGTATATGGACTGAAACAAGCTCCGAGGGCCTGGTGTGAAATGCTAACCAAGTTTTTAAAGATGTCCAAATTCAAACAAGGTTCGGTTGACCCAACCTTCTTTCGTAAGAAGGAAGGTAACCACCTTATGATTGTTCAAATTTATGTCGATGATATCATCTTTGGCTCAACGAATCCTAGATTAACGGCTAAATTCAGAAAGCTGATGGAGACTAAATTTGAAATGAGCTCAATGGGTCCAATTAACTTTTTCCTTGCTTTATATATTAGACAGGGACCCGAAGGCATCTTTATTAATCAGGAAGCTTACACGAAGACTCTCCTGGCAAAATTTGGCATGATGGGAGATTCAAATGTTAAAGTTCCAATGGCGTTCGGCACCAAGCTCACTCCATCATTGGATAAGCCGGCAGTTGATATTACGCTATATCGCCAGATGATCGGTTCTCTGATGTATCTTACTGCTAGCACGCCTGATATAATGTTCTCTGTTTGTTACTGTGCTAGATTTCAGGTGAATCCACGTGAACCTCATATGCTTGCAGTGAAGAACATACTCCGTTATCTCAAGCAAACTACCTCTTTAGGCCTATGGTATCCATCCAACTCAGGCTTCTTCGTTCAAGCCTACTCAGATGCAGACCTTGGAGGTTGTGGACTAGACAGGAAAAGCACCACGGGAGGCTGCCAATTCCCTGACGGGAAGTTAGTTAGCTGGCAATCAAAGAAACAGACTTGTGTGTGTTTGTCTACAGCTGAAGCAGAATACATTGCAGCTGCCTCCTGTACTTCTCAAGTGATAAGGATCCAAAGTCAACTCCGGGACTATGGACTCAATATGAAAAAGATCCCACTATATTGTGACTCTGAGAGTGCAATTAGGATCTGTCATAACCCAGTACAACACTCCAAGACTAAGCACATAGCACTGAGGTATCACTTCATTAAGGATCATGTGGAAGATGGGAACGTCGAAATTCATTTTGTTCGAACCACTGATCAACTAGCTAACATCTTCACCAAAGCTCTTCCTGAAGCGTCGTTCAACAAAATTCTACAAGGGCTAGGTATGATGGAATCGGAGTTAGTACCAAAAATTACCTCTCAAACTCAAAAGTAAGAGGCGAAATAGACCGAACGTTCGGGTTCGGGTCTTGTACTAATGTACCGAAATGAACCGAACGCTCGGGTTCGGTTGAATAATCTGCTTTTCGCTCATCAATCAAAGGTAGTTTCCTTGGTTGTAGATCTTATGTATAATTGTTCCCAATGCATTTATCTAAAGTTATTCTCTTTTTAAAACCCATTCTCTTTGGCAACCGAAATATACCGAACGTTCGGGTTCGGTTCCAAAATTTTTCTCACCCGAAATAGACCGAACGCTCGGGTTCGGTTCCAAAGTTTTTCACAACCGAAATAAACCGAACGCTCGCGTTCGGTTCCAAATTTTTTTTCTCTATATTTTTTTTCTTTTGTCTTATTTTTTATTTCATCTTATTTTTTATTATTATCAAAAATTCCAATTTTTTTTTTATAAATTCAAAAATTCCAAAAATATTTCGTTCTTTATTTTCTTTTTTGGCTTTAATTTTTTTTTTGTGTGTGTTCGTTTATGGGGAAATTGTTGAATTAGCTAAGTGTCCCTAGAAGCATGCTGCTGTATGTGTCCAAAGCCTCACCTGATTCTGAATAATAACCTTAATGACTTGGTATACACAAACCTTGTCTTCCCAATTGGGCTATCATATTTATTCTAATCATGAGCTACCTAACTCTCTTCTCACATGAGATAAGAGTTTTCTGTTTGGTCTTATTTTTCACAGTAGAGGTACTTTCATTTCTTTACACCATCTATGTTGCATTTCTCCATCACATTCGCTTCACAAACGTAACCCCTAAGACTCTCAGAAATTACCACTGAGGTTTATGGTTACACAATTACTGTGTTCATGATCTTAGTTTCGTGCCACTACGATCTAAGTGAAACCCAAAATTCAATGCCCAATACGAATTGACGGTGAACAATTAATTTGCTCTAGTTTTCACTAATGCATTGACGGACGTATCTCCATGAAATCTCAAAATTTTCTTTTGTATGATTCCTATGAAATTGTTAACACCAATAACATTTCTTCCCTTGGGATCTAGTTTTAAATTTTTGTTGAGATTTTATATACATATTTCCTAGCTAAATTAAATTATCTCCAACCTACTTGTTCAATAGACTACACCGGTCTCACAAGTACTTCGTTCGCTTTCTATCTTATATCAAGATTAGGAAGTTTGAATCGAAGCGAAAGCCACCCTAATAAGCCTAGTTAAAAGAAGCCTTTCAACTTAATAAGTGTTTGATCGTTATTCAACGGGAAACCACACAAACACTTTAAGGTCTCTCTTGACTTTGAAGGAAGAGATTCGTGCCCGGGATCAATTGTTTCGTGTCTTTATTGACATCACATATTTTCCAAAAAATATTGCTTTATTTCTTTTCTTTTACACCCTAAGCACGAAAATCTTTGATTTTCCTAAATTCATGTTCTATTAATTACAAGGCATTTGACTTGGATTGGCGGTTGATTAAAGGCTGTGGTTGATTTTAATCCACTTGGGAGCATTTTTCAAAAGATGCCGCTAGAATTTAAAGGGATAAAATGATGACATGCTGACTCAGGCGGGAGTCTAATCGATTTTGATTTCAAACGACGCTAAAAGGGAAAGCGTGCGAATCGGAACCGTTTCATCTCCAAACGGCGCAAGAGGGGCGCGTGTGAATCTGAACCGTCTCGTCTCCAAACGGCGCTTGATGGGAAGGCGTGTTATTAGGGACCTGACATTCTCTCTCATGCGTGATCATCGACAACCCCAACTGTCATGCATCAGTCAGCTCCGAAAAAAAACCCTTCGTTTTTCAATATAAGATTTGGGAAGATCTTTCTCTCTCCTTAAACCCCAGTATAAAAGGCGACATATTCCTTCGTTTACTTCTTTACTGCAATTAAAATTCCCAGAGAGCAAAAATTCCTTAATCCTTCCCTGTTCATCATCTTCTCCACTTACTTCAAGCAATGGCAGATTCATCTTCCGTTCACGCAACATCCCACATTTTGCCCATTCGCCCACAACAAAGCCTAATCATCGATTTAACCCCTCATGCTTACGACGCCTTCATGTTCCCCATCATCGAGTGTCTGAAGTTTTCTCCAATCGCTCCTGCACTTACCAGAGCTGAGATCGTTCCGATGGAGTTCCTGTCGCAGATCTTTGCAACTGCTCACTACGACAAAGTCGTTGACAAAATCTTCTTTGATGTCTTTGAGCACAAGGCGTCTATTTCAAAGCAAAGGTTTTGCTCGCTGTTAGGGTTTGAACCTGATTCTTCGAGGGTTAACCCTGAAACGATTCCAATGGGTCACTTGTTCAACATGTTCTATAACATGGGTTATACGGAGGTGCTTTCTACGGTCACGAAATTCAAGAAGTCATGCCTACCTCCACAGTGGAATGGGCTGTTCACTGTATTGTTCAAGGGATTATCTGAACGAAGTGCCGGGTCTGATAGAGCCAGCCGTTTATTTCTCTCCATAATGTATGGTATCTACAATGGCATCAACATGGACTATGGGTCTGTTCTGTGGCAACAACTCATTCAGAGTCTCTCCTCTACCTCCAGACATTCAGAAATTCCGTATGCTAGGTTCTGGACTCTTATCACGAAATGGGTGATGGACAAGTACCACGTCCCCATTGTCGCTGGTGCTCCAATGTCTTCGATTGGTACCTTCCATACCACGAAGATCATTGTGTCGGACGCTTCAAAGTTTCCATTCAATGGGTCTATTCCAGAAACCATGTATGGGGATGTTCCTGCTGACAGCCGGATTATCCAGACGTACAAAGGGTTCAAGCGTTCTGGTCCGAGGGATCTTTCTCCAGAGATGTTGAAGTCAATACATGACGCCGACAAGCCTGCTCCAAGAGGCAAAAAGGCTGATAAGGGGAAACAGGTGGCAAAAGGAGCGAAAGGCCCGTCTCCAAAGAAGAAGAAACCCACCAGAGCTGCTCAATCTCCACATCAAAAGAGGAGAAAAACCCAACTGCGACGAAAGCTGATTATCGCTTCCTCCTCAAGCGAGTCTGAGGATGAGAGTTTAGATTCTGATGACTCTCCACGTGGCAACACTCCACCCAGATCTCCTACCCCAGAAGTTCATGCATCTACTTCTCCAATTTCCTCTCCACCTAAAACCATTCCTATTTCTATTCCCCTCATAACTTCCACTACTTCAATACCACCCACTTCCATCCCAATACCAACACCAATATTCACCGACGCAACCACAACATCCACTGCAGATGTTAGAGCCAACGTATCTGATACGGGGGTTCATACTGATGCACCCGAAACCACTACAGCACCCGAACCTACACCAACACCCGAAAAAACCCAACCCGAACCTACCCATACTACTACACCACCAGCTTCACCACCACCATCTTCTCCTGGTCATGCTTCAGAGGGAGAAGAACCATTCCTTGGCGGGGAGGATATGATGTTTGACTCGGTCTACTATAGTCCGTTTCAAGTACAGAGTGATGACGATGACGATGCTCCTGTCACAAAAAGACATCTCAAGGAGCTCCATGACAAGATTGACTTGCTCATCGCCTCCTCTTCCTCTTCTCAGTCATCCCTATCTGAAAATGCAGTTCAGAAGATTGTTGACGCCTTCTCTAAAGCTCAGCAAGATTCCATTGCTTCTGCAACCTCCGCCATAGATGCCTCAACAAAAGCCTGTCAGGCTGCGACCGAAAAAGTCGATAAACTATTTTCTGATGCCTCTTCCCTGTTAAAGTCTTTAAAGGAGAGTGCAAATGCTACCAAGACTACGTTGGAACCTATTGTTCACCAGCTGGCAACGTCAGTCTCCACTGAGTTGAAGTCCTTCGCTTCTTTTCTTCAAATGCTTTCAGACGACAACTCAGCCTTTCGCACAACCATTGACGAGCGTCTCTCGAAGCTAAAAGAAGATTTGGCTGCCGAGAACTCTCTTATGGATGTTCTTGCCAGGAAGACCACTGCTCTGAAGGTCAAGAGCGTTCAACCCTCCAACTCTCAACAGGAGATTGACTCTCTTCGGTCCGAAAGGGAGGTGATAAAGTCGTGTGTTTCGGATGTCCACTCTGCCATCTCCAACATCCTCGAAGCACATGATCCTATTCTTAACTATACTGTGAGGCGTGACCTTGCAGAGAAGCTCACTCCCGCCCTTGCCCTGCTCAGCAAACTCGAAGGGCTACTTGATTTCGTGTCCATTCCGAAACAAGGGGGAGAGAATGAATCAATGTCTCAACCACCTCCTACCTCAAAGGCAACTCACACAACCGAACCTCCTTCAGTAGGCCAAGCCTCCGGTTCTGGTGTGAAAGACAAAGGCAAAAAGATTGCTGAGGAGGATGAAGATGAAGATAAAGAAACAATCGCCGACTTGTTGAAGCGTAAAAGTCGACGCAATGAGGCTGATATCAGTGCTCGTGTGGCAAGAGAGGCTGAAGAAGCCGAACGAAAACAGAAGGAAGCCCACGACCTTCTTGAGAGTAGGAAAACTCTTTTTCTTGCCTGGACTCTCGAGAGGATGATAAAAGAAGCCATTGACACACCGAGTATCTTGTGGCTGGAACCCGTAATCTCTCTTGATTGTTCCAACACTGTCGACTCACAGTTCGACATGCCACTGACCCGAAAGGCGTTTACCTTTCATGCCTTCTCCAACGTTGCAGAGTTCCCTCATCCTCATCCACAGGTTGATCGGGACTTAATCAATTTTTATCTGAAGGCTGCTCAACCTCAGTATCAAACTTGGAGCGCTTAGAAAATTGTCAACGTTCGGGTCTTGAAGCCGTATAGTGAAGGGAACTTCATCAACATTCGGTTCAAGGTACTTCGGGGATCTGCTAAAACCGAACATGCTATTTCCCTTGCAGATCTTCCCAACCTTAATCCCCATGATTGGATTATCTTGCACAACATCCTACTCACCAACGAAGCTTAATACGGTCCGATCATCGACCATTTCAAGAGGATGCTCGTGTGCTACATCATGGAAGTTGCACTGATGGATCAGGAGATTGCAAGCGTATTTAAGAAGAAACCAACAATATCTCCTGTTGGCTCTGCCAGTGATCTCAACCAAATGCAGATGGGTAAAATTGACTCGAGAAGGAATTCGGTCATGTTCACCAGGAACGAAGGACATAAATGTCTTTTCGCCTTGGCTGACAAACACCTCTACACCACTGCTTGTTTAGAGCACGTTTTGGGGATCATCCACAGATGCAAGCAGAACACAACGGATGATGTCAAGTACTTCGATGACATGATTCAATGGTACATTCGGTTCAGACAGACTATTCTCGCTCTTATCACACGTCTGTTTGATACTGTAAAGAAGGCTCCCGCTGCTGGCCCGAAGAAGAAGTAGTCTCGCTCCAATTTGACGCAAAGGGGGAGATTGTTGAGTCGTGTTTTGTACAATATGTTGCGTCTATTAGGCTCGTTAGCTAGTCCATTTTTGTATCTCCGGTATGGGCCTATCCATCCGTGAGTTTAGTAGGGTTGAATATAAATATAGGTGCTTGAATGCATCTTAGGTTAACGAGAGAATAGAACGAACAGAGCATTATTCAGAAGTTTATTATTATCGTTCTTGTAACCCTAAATCCTCTACAGCGGAAGTTCTTAGTCGAGCTCTGCTGAGGATTGTTTGATCTAATCATTCGACATATTTTGATCCACTCTTGTCTTACTTATAGTTTTGTGTTCATCGCAATACCTGTTACAAAGATCTAATCGAGCTTCACGTTTGTTATTATAACTTATCAAATAGTTCTGAGTGTATAGAATGTAGTAATAAGATTGATTATTACAAATCCATTCTAGATATGAATGGTTTGAGCATAAATGTAATAACTAGTGAACAAAAATTCATTCTAGATCGAATTGAGCAAATAGAAGAACCTCAGAAAAAACGAAATGCTCTAAAAAGACTTATTGAATATGAAAAATCAGGAGAAAATAAAAATGAAAAAATAGAAGAAAATGAAAAAATAGAACGATTTTCATACTCTCTAGATGAAGTGTTAAACATATTTCATACTCAACCTACCAAGGAGCCAACTATTAACGATTTAAAATACGAAATAAATATATTAAAAGAAGAAATGGCAGGAATCAAAACCAGATTTAGTAAGATGGAAAAGGGAAAAGAAATTATTAGCATAAGAACTTCTAAAGAGAAAATTTTAGAAAAAGAAATAGAAAACAAAACCGAACTCGATAACTTCCTTCTTCAAGAAATAAACTATCAAAAATGGTATATTAAAATTAATTTAGTTATAAATGAGGAATATAGTTTAGAAGTAATTGCATTAGTAGATAGTGGCGCTGATATGAATTGTATAAAAGAAGGATTAGTTCCAACTAAATATTTTGATAAACTTAGATATAAAAACAATATCACCGCATCTAATGGAACGAAAATGATATTATCCTATAAATTAAAAAATGCCTTTGTTTGTAATAATGGGATATGTCTAAAAAATGATTTTATTGTGATGAAAGGACTATCACAAGACTTAATCCTAGGAAATCCATTTTTACACCAAATTAGACCTATGGAAAGAATAGATTCCCATGGAATACTTACAACTTTACAAGGAAAGAAAATTTTATTTAAATTTATTACAAAACCTAGAAGTAGCAAAATAAATGAATTAAAAAGGGAACTCGTTTTCAAAGAAAATCAAATAAATTTCATTAAGGAAGAAATAAAGGTTTGCAACCTACAAACAAGTTTAGAGAATCCTTTAATAAAAGGAAAAATAAAAGCTTTAGAAAACCGAATGAGAGAAGAAATTTGTAGTGAAATTCCTTCAGCTTTTTGGGAAAGGAGAAAACATGTAGTTCGTCTACCTTATAAAAATTATTTTAATGAAAAAGATATTCCCACAAAGGCTCGCCCTATACAAATGAACAAAGAAATGGTTTATCTCTGTAAAAGAGAAATTCAAGGATTATTAGAAAAAGATTTAATAAGAAAAAGTAAATCTCCATGGAGTTGTTCAACATTTTATGTGAATAAAAATTCCGAAAAAGAGAGAGGGGTCCCGAGACTAGTAATAAACTATAAACCTCTCAATAAAGTTCTAAAATGGATTCGTTATCCAATTCCTAATAAAAAATGACCTTCTAAGCCGTCTAGATGAGGCTTCTATTTTGGGAAATTCGATCCTAATGCATTTTTGGTATCAAAGCTTCTTCTTCATAAGTTAAGTCTAATGGGCTAGGCCTTGGATAATAGTATCTTCCTCCAGTTAACTGTATTTGAGGTCTTGTGTTTTGTATTTTGTTAATATGTGTATTAGACATAAATTGTTCTTCTAATTTTTCTATATCTGATTCATCACAATCACTATAGTTTTCATTTACTACTTGTAATTTCCCTATTTTCGTATTTTTCTTATTTCCCTTTTGTTTGTTTCTTGTAGTTGCTTTACTTTGCTAGTTAAAATGTTTAAAATATTCAATCATAACAATAATAATAATAATAATAATAGGCTAATAAAAATAAATGCGGAATTAGAAAATGATGAGAAAATGAAAAGAATACATGCATGGAGTATGCCACCCATGGCAATAGAAAAAGTATATAAAATACCAATAATGGATTTCAGATCAAAAAAGATAATTAATTTGGTAGAAAGAACAATACCTGTTCGTGAGGGATACGAACAAATTGAATTATTTATTCCTTCTGTCTATAGATTTAAAGATATGTATCAATTTTTACATATAGGATTAGTTCAAGTTAGTTTAAAGCCTTTGACTAGAGAAGGTTTAAATGCTTGTTTGATGGTAGCCTTAAGAGATTGTAGGCATTTACACTTTGGAGACTCACTACTAGGACTTGTAGAAACAAGTCTTTGCAATGGTCCAGTTTATTTTAATTGCTTCCCAAATTTCCCTGTTTCATTAACAGATCCTCATATATTAAAAACTTTAACCTTGAATATACAAACTAAAGGCTATAATATGATACAAAATAGTGAGCATGTTGCCATTAGTTATAGAGTTTATTACAAAGTTATGAATACGTTAAACCCAAAAAATAGTTATCAAAGTATAAAAGGTAGAACAACATTAATAGAGATGGATTCAAATAAATCTAATATGATGACACCAAGGGCAATCTCTTGGGAAAATATCCAGTTGCCAGAAAACTGGATTCTAGCAGAAGCAACTCCACCACAACCTGTAGAAAATAGACAACTAGATCAAATATTACAAACTCCAGAAGGAGATGTAGAAATTGTCTTTGCAAATAGTGGTAGAAAAACTCAGTTTAAAGTCACTGAATATGACAAAAAATCGGTTTCATTTTTACAAAGGTCTTCATCATGTACTAATATACCTTACAAAAGAAATAAGGAAGAAAACATTATAGATGATAATATACAATTCAGAGGCCTAAAAGACTCTAATCAAAGTATTCCACATAGTATATATGAAGAAAAATCGGAGGGAGGATCCCCGACAACCACAGATATGAATTATGTCGTACAATAAAATAGAGATACATAAAGAATTCATGCAAGAAAAATATATTAACTTTAGAACTTGGTTTTTTAACAAGTTTAATAAAGAAGAAATACTAAAAATAAAAGATGAATTTTATGAATATATTGAAGAAGAAAAACAAATCATACCATTTGCTATATGGTATATAAAACACAAAACAAAACATAGTATAAATCCGATAATAGATTATATAGAAACTTGGGAAACCATAGAAGGTAAAAAAATAAGATCTGTGCATCCACCCCCACAACCAATCAAATTAGAAGGTTTTGAGGCATCCCCCTTTGCTAAAACCTTAGATGAAAAAAGAGAAATTTGTTCAAATGATATAAATAAAATCTTTAAGCAAAATAATCATACTAATCTAAGTATTCAAACTCTAGGGAAGCACCTAGAAAGAATAGAACAAAAACTAGATGACCAAACTACTCCAGAAAATGTAGAATACAAAAGTCCTACCACTTATGTACCAATAATTAAACCAACAATTCAGTTTAAACCTGGAGAATATAGTCTAGGGAAAAAGAATAGTGAAGACTTTTTAGATATACTTACTGAAAAGTTTAAAAATATGGAAATAGGGAAATTACAAGTAGTAAATGAAAACTATAGTAATTGTGATGAATCAAATATAGAAAAATTAGAAGAACAATTTATGTCTAATACACAGATTAACAAAATACAAAACTGATGAGTTATAAAATAACGCTTTGATCGATTAGATCTTTGTAACAGGTAAGTAATGAATGTAAAGATAGTAAAAAACGAAACACATGTATGAATCAGAATGTGTCGAATGATTAGATTACTCGATCCTCAGCAGAGCTCGACTAAGAACTTCCACTGTAGAGGATTCTAGGGTTACAAAATAAGAACGATGAATATGCTGAACAATACTTCTCTTATCGTTTCTAATCATTATTTTCTAGGATGCATGCAAGCATCTATTTATACTAAACCCTACAAAAATCACGGATGGACAGGCCCATACTGGAGATAAACATGGACTAGCTAACGAGCCCAATAGACGCAACACTATACTGGACCTAACAATCTCCCCCTTTGCGTCAATTTGGAGCGAGACTATCGTTTCTTTTTGCTTGGACCAGCAACGGGAACCTTCTTTATTGTATCAAACAGACGTGAGATAAGTGCAAGGATTGTCTGTCTGCAGCGAATGTACCATTGAATCATGTCATCAAAGTACTTTATATCATCCACTGTGTTCTGCTTGCATCGATGGATAATCCCTAAAATGTGTTCCAAATAGGCAGTGGTGTAGAGATGTTTATCTGCCAAGGCGAAAAGACATTTCTGTCCTTCGTTCCTGGTAAACATGACGGAGTTTCTCTTTGGGTCAATCTTCCCCATCTGCATCATGTTGAGATCACTGGCAGAGCCAACAGGAGATATGGTAGGCTTTTTCTTGAATACGCTCGCTACCTCCTGATCCATCAGGGCAACTTCCATGACATAGCATACAAGCATCCTCTTAAAGTGGTCGATGATCGGACCATATTCTGCTTCGTAAGAAGGATGTTGTGCAAGATAATCCAGTCATGGGGATTAAGGTTGGGAAGATCTGCAAGTGAGATGGCATGTTCGGTCTTGGCAGATCCTCGTAGTATCTTGAACCGAACGTTGGTGAAGTTGCCTTCCCTGAATGGCTTTAGGACCCGAACATTGACGATTTTCTGAGCGCTCCAAGTTTGGTATTGTGGTTGAGCTTCCCTCAGATAAAATTCGACTAAGTCCCGATCAACCTGTGGATGAGGATGAGGGATCTCACCAATGTTGTCAAAGGCATGAAAAACAAATGCCTTTCGGGTCAGTGGCATATCGAACTGAGAGTCGACAGTGTTAGAACGATCTAAAGAGATCACAGGTTCTAGCCACAAGATACTTGGTGTTTCGATGGCTTCTTTAATCAGCTTCTCAAGAGTCCATGGAGGAAAAAGAGTTTTCCTGCTCTCGAGAAGGTCGTGGGCTTCTTTCTGTCTTCTTTCGGCTTCTTCAGTCTCTCTAGCCACACGAGCGCTGATGTCAGCCTCTTTATCTCGACCTTGTCGCTTCAGAAGGTCGGCAATTGTCTCCTTATCATCTTCATCGCTCTCCTCAGCAATCTTCTTGCCCTTGTCTTTTAAACCGGAACCAGATGCTTGGCCTACTGGAGGAGGTTCGGTTGTGTGAGTTGGTGTTGAAGTAGGAGGCGGTTAAGACATATTCACTTCCCCCCCCTTGTTTCGGAATGGACACGAAATCATGGTGCCCTTCAAGTTTGCTTAGGAGAGAGAGGGCGGGACCAAGCTTCTCTGTAAGGGTACGCCTTACAGAATAATTGAGGATCGGGTCATGTGCTTCAAGGATGTTTGAGATAGCTGAGTGGACATCCGAAACACATGATTTAACCACCTCTCTTTCAGATCAAAGAGAGTCAATCTCCTGTTGAGAGTTGGAGAGTTGAGTACTCTTGACCTTCAGAGCGGTAGTCTTCCTTGCGAGAGCATCCATGAGAGAGTTCTCAGCAGCTAAGTCTTCTTGAAGATTGGAGAGACGCTCCTCAATGGTTGTTCTGAAAGCTGAGTTGTCGTCAAAAATTGTTTGACGAAGTGAAGCGAACGACTTCAGCTCTGATGCGACTGAGTTAGCCAGCTGGTTGACAATGGGTTCCAGCTTTGTCGCGGTGGCTTCAGCATTTTCCTGTAAAGATTTCAACAAGGAAGAAGCATCAGTGAATAGTTTATCGACTTTTTCGGTCGCCGCCTCACAAGCTTTGGTTGAGGTGTCAATGGCTGCAGTGGCAGAATCAAGGGAAACTTGATGAGCTTTGGAAAAAGCATCAACAATTTTCTGAATGGTAGCTTCAGATATGGAGGACTGAGATGTAGAAGATGAGGCGATGAGCGAATCGATTTTATCATGTAGCTCCTTGAGATGCCTCTTTGTGACAGGAGCATCGTCATCATCATCACTTTGAACCTGAAACGGACTGTAATAGACCGAATCAAAGGTCATGTCCTCCCTGCCAAGGAGTGGTTCTTCACCCTCTGATGCATGAGTAGGAGAAGATGGGGGTGGTGAAGCTTGAGGCTCGGTAGTAGTAGTAGGTTCGGGTTGGGTGGTGTGTTCGGTTGTTGGTGTGGGTTCGGGTGCTGAGGTGGATTTAGGTGCATCAGTATGAACCCCCGTATCAGATACGTTGGTTCTTATGTCTGCAGTAGTGGTGGTTGTTGCTTCGATAAATATAGGTGGTGGTACTGGGATGGAGGTGGATGGTATTTGAGTGGTGGAGGTTATGGGGGGAATGAAAATAGGAATTGTAACTGGTGGAGAAGAAATCGGAGAAGTAGAAATATGAATCTCTGGTGTAGGCGAACGCGGTGGAGTGTTACCACGTTGAGATCCATCAGAATCAGAACCCTCTTCCTCAGATTCGCTTGAGGACGAAGCGATGATTAGCTTTCGCCTTGGTTGGGTTTTTCGCTTCTTTATTGGAGGGGATTGGGCGGCTTTGGTGGGTTTCCTCTTCTTGGGAGATGGGCCTTTCGCTCCCTTTGCAACCTGCTTTCCCTTATCAGCCTTCTTTCCTCTGGGGACAGGCTTGTCAGCATCATGAATCGATTTGAGCATCTCTGGAGTAAGGTCTCTCGGACCAGAAAGTCGGAACTCCTTGTACGTTTGTATGATCCGGCTGTCGGCAGGAACATCACCATACATTGTTTCAGGGATAGAACCGTTGAAGGGAAATTTGGATGCGTCAGAGACAATGATCTTCGTGGTATGGAAAGTACCAATCGAAGACATTGGAGCACCAGCGACAATGGGGACGTGGTACTTGTCCATCACCCATTTAGTGACAAGTGTCCAGAACCGGGCATATGAAATCTCTGAATGTTGAGAAGTGGAAGAAAGACTCTGAATGAGTTGTTGCCATAGGACGGACTCATAGTCTATGTTGATACCATTGTAGATCTCGTACATGATGGATAGGAACAGACGACTTGCCCCATCGGATCCAACACTTCTTTCAGACAAGCCCTTGAAAAGCATAGTAAACATCCCATTCCACTGAGGGGGCAGGCACGATTTCTTGAATTTCGTGACCGTTGTGAGCACCTCAGTGTATCCCATGTTTAGAACATGTTGAACAGATGACCCATCGGAATGGTTTCAGGATTAACCCTCGACGAATCAAGTTCAAACCCTAACAGCGTACAAAACCTCTGCTTGGAAATCGACGCCTTGTGCTTGAAGACATCGAAGAAAATCCTGTCAACGACCTTGTCTTAGTGAGCTGTGGCAAAAATCTGTGACAGGAACTCCATGGGAACAACTTCAGCCCTAGTAAGAGCAGAAGCGATTGGTGAGTATTTCAGGCATTCGATGATGGGAAACATGAAAGCGTCGTATGCCTGAGGAGTAAGATCAATGATCAAACTCTGCTGGGGACGAATAGGCAAGATGTGAGAAGTTGCGTGAACTGATGAAGAATCCGCCATTGTTGTGATGAAGATGGGAGAGATGATGAACAGTAGAGGTTGGAGGATTTTCTTGCTCTCTGGAAATATAGGTGCAGTAAAGAGGTAAACGGTGGTTTACATTGCCTTTTATACTGTGGGTAAAGGAGAGAGAAGAATCTTTCCCAAATCTTCGATTGAAAAACGAAGAGTTTTTCGAAGGCGATTGACGCGTGACAGTTGGTGTTGCCGATGATTACGCAGGAGAGAGAGTGCCAGTCCCTAATTACACGCCTTCCCATCAGGCACCGTTTGGAGATGAAACGGTTCCAATTCGCACGCTTTGCCTTCTTGCGCCGTTTGAAATCAAATCGATTGGACTCCCGCTTGAGTCATCACTTTTTTCATCTTATCCCTTTAGAGTTTAACGGCATCTTTAAAATAAAATCGCCCACGTGGATCAATATCAACCACAACCTTTTTATAACAACCAATCCAATTAAAATGTCTTGAAATTAATGAAACCAGAATGTTGGAAAATCAAAAAGATTTTCATGCTGAGTGTGTAAAAGAAAAAGAAATAAAGCAACACTTTTGAGGGATTAGGTGATGTCAATAAAGACACGAAACAATTGATCCCGGGCACAAATCTCTTCCTTCAAAGTCAAGAGAGACCTTAAAGTGTTTGTGTGGTTTCCCGTTGAATAACGATCAGACACTTATTAAGAAGTGTTGAAAGGCTTCTTTTAATTAGGCTTATGAGGGTGGCTTTCGCTTCGATTCATAATTCCTGATTTTGATATAAGATAGAAATCGAACGAAGTACTTGTGAGACCAATGTAGTCTGTTGAACAAGTAGGTTGGAGATAATTTAAATGGCAAGGTAAACTAATGTATGCAAAATCTCAAAAATATAAAACTGGATCCCAAGGGAAGAAATGTTATTGGATTTAATAATTTCATAGGAATCACTCAAAAGAAAAATAGAGATTTCATGTTGTACCCCCATGGATAAATCCATCAATTCATTAGTGAAAGCTAGAACAAGTTTATTGTTCACCGTCAATGCATAGTAGGTATTGAATTGTGGGTTTCACTTAGCACGTAGTGACACGAAGCTAAGATCATGAACACAGAAACTGTGCAACCATAAACCTCAGTGGTAATGTCTGAGAGTTTCAAGGGTTACGTTTGTGAAGCGAATGAGATGGAGAAAATGTAAAGTAGATGGTGTAAAGAAACCAAAGTACCTCTGCTGTGAAAAATAAGGACTAAGCAGAAAACTCTTATCTCATGTGAGAAGAGAGTTAGGTAGCTCATGATTAGAATAAATATGAGAGCCTAATTGGGAAGACAAGGTTTGTTTGTACCAAGTCAATAAGGCTTTTATTCTGAATCAGGTGAGGCTTTGGACACATACAACAACATGCTTCTAGGGACACTTAGTTAGTGAAATGATTTACCCACAAAGAGATATACAAAAAGATAAGAGTTAAAATTAAAAAAAATATATTTTGGAGATTTTGAATTAAAAAAAATAAAAATAAAAAAATATTTTTGGAATTTTTTATAAAAAGGAAAATAAGACATAAAAAAATGAATACTAAAAAAAATGTTGGAACCGAACCCGAGCGTTCGGTTTATTTTGGTTGAGAAAATTTTGGAACCGAACCCGAGCGTTCGGTCTATTTCGGGTGAGAAAATTTTTGGAACCGAACCCGAACGTTCGGTCTATTTCGGGTGAGAAAAATTTTGGAACCGAACCCGAACGTTCGGTCTATTTCGGTTGCCAAAAAAAATAAGTTTGAAAAAGAAGAGAACTTTGACAATAAGATAAATGAATTTGGAAAAATAATACAAAAGATTTACAACCAAAGAAACTACCTTTAAGTGATAACCGAAGATCAGATGATACAACCGAACCCGAGCATTCGGTTAATTTCGGTACACTAGAACAAGACCCGAACCCGAGCGTTCGGTTCATTTCGGCATAAATGAGACCGGAACCCGAACGTTCGGTCTATTTCGCTTCTTACTTTTGATCTGGAGAGGTAATTTTTGGTACTGACTCTGATTCCATCATTCCTAGCCCTTGTAGAATTTTGTTGAAAGAAGCTTCAGGAAGAGCTTTGGTGAAGATGTCAGCCAGTTGATCTGTGGTTCGAACAAAATGAATTTCGACGTTCCCATCTTCCACATGATCCTTAATGAAGTGATACCTTAGTGCTATGTGCTTAGTCTTGGAGTGTTGCACTGGGTTATGACAGATCCTAATTGCACTCTCGGAGTCTCAATATAGTGGGATCTTTTTCATATTCAGTCCATAGTCCCGGAGCTGGCTTTGGATCCAAATCACTTGAGATGTACAGGAGGTAGCTGCGATGTATTCTGCTTCAGCTGTAGACAGAGATACACAAGTCTGTTTCTTTGATTGCCAGCTAACCAACTTCCCGTCAAGGAATTGGCAGCCTCCAGTGGTGCTCTTCCTGTCTAGTCCACAACCTCCAAGGTCTGCATTTGAGTAGGCTTGAACGAAGAAACCTAAGTTTGATGGATACCATAGGCCGAGACAGGTAGTTCGTTTTAGATACCGGAGTACATTCTTCACTACAAGCATATGAGGTTCATGAGGATTCGCCTGAAATCTAGCACAGTAACAAACAGAAAACATTATATCAGGCCTGCTAGCAGTAAGGTACATTAAAGAACTGATCATATGGCGATATAACGTAATACCGACTGTTGGTTTATCCAAGGATGGAGCGAGCTTGGTGCCGAACGCCATTGGAACTTTAACCTTAGAGTCTCCTATCATTTCGAATTTAGCAAGGAGAGTCTTGGTATATGCTTCCTGGTTAATAAAGATGCCTTCGGGTCCCTGTCTAATATTTAAACCAAGGAAAAAATTAATCGGACCCATTGAGCTCATTTCAATTTTAGTCTCCATCAGCTTTCTGAATTCAGCTGTTAAGCTAGGATTCGTTGAGCCAAAGATGATATCATCGACATAGATTTGAACAATCATAAGGTTGTTACCTTCCTTCTTACAAAAGAAGGTTGGGTCAACCGAACCTTGTTTGAATTTGGACATCTTTAAAAACTTGATTAGCGTTTCATACCAGGCCCTAGGTGCTTGTTTCAGCCCATAAACCGCTTTGTCCAGAATATAGCAGTGATTGGGGAACTTTTCATTGATGAATCCCGGAGGTTGCTCTACGTACACCGTTTCTTCAAGTTCTCCATTTAGAAATACGCACTTTACGTCCATTTTGTAGACCTCAAAGTTCTTGTGTGCAACATAGGCAAGGAATATTTGAACAGACTCTAGCCTAGCTACAGGAGCAAAAGTTTCCTCATAATCGATTCCTTCCTCCTGGCAGTATCCTTTCACCACTAGACGAGCTTTGTTTCTTATCACATTGCCTTCCTTGTCCATTTTATTTCTGAAGACCCATTTGAGACCAACAACCGAGGCATCTTTAGTAGTTGGAATGAGGCGCCAAACCTTATTTCTTTCGAACTCATTAAGTTCGTCTTGCATAGCTTGAACCCAGTCAGAGTGATCAAGAGCAGTGTTTACTGTTTTTGGTTCAATTTTTGAGACGAAAGAGTTAAACATGCAGAACTCTACTTTTGAGAATAGAGATGATTGCTTTGCCTTCAGTTGAGATCGGGTCAAGACCTTTTCAGAGACATTTCCCATAACCTGTGAAACAGGATGATCTCTGGTCCATTTGACAAGAGGAGGATAATTTGGATCATAGGATGGATCCAATTCAGCATTTACCATTTCTTCTAATTCAGATTGACTATCATCGTCATAAAACATATCGGCATTCTCCCCCTCGACTGATGAGCTTTCAGGTGTATCTTGACAATCCGGTGCTACAGGACTTTCTGGTGCATTTGAGCTTTCGGGAGCTACAGTACCTTCGGGTGCAGTAGAGCTTTCGAGTGCAGCTGGAGAAGAGTTCTCCCCCTCAACTTGTGAACTCGGCTGTTTTGAAGAAGATGGATTCTCCCCCTCAACTGAAGCACTGTGCTGAGGAGGTTCATTTGGAACTGATACTTCTTCATCCATTCGTTTGGCAGCGTCTTTGACGATTTGCTTCAGATGGTCAACTTTGTTGTCTGCTGCATTGGCTTCTGAGAGAGTAGCCTTCTCCGGTTCATCGAATAACTGCACAAACTACTCAAATAAATTTGCAATCGAGGCCGTGACTTGGCCTGTTTGAGAGAAAATTTCTCCAACTGTTTCTTCAGTGGCCTTAAGCTTCTTGACGTAGCTGTCATCGAAAGTCACATAATACGTTTCTTCAATCTTCCTCGAACGCTTGTTTAAAACCCTGTATGCTTTTGAAGTAAGAGAGTATCCCAGAAAAACCCCTTCATCAGCTTTAACGTCGAACTTGTTACGATGTTCTTTAGAGTTGAAGATAAAGCATCGTGAGCCGAATACATGGAAGAATTTAACGTTTGGCTTCCTGTTGTTGATAATCTCATAAGGAGTAAGAGTGAAACGCTTATTGAGATAGGACCTGTTCTGCGTAAAACATGTTGCAGCAATAGCATCAGCCCAGAAATGTAGAGGTAGAGAAGCGAAACTTAACATGGTTCGAGCCGCCTCACACAAAGATCGGTTTCGTCTTTCGACAATTCCGTTTTGTTGAGGGGTGTAGGGGGATGAGAAGTTGTGACTGGTTCCTTTTTCTGCCAAAAAGTCTTCAAATTCTTTATTTTTGAACTCCAGCCCATTGTCGCTTCTGATGTTGCGAACGACTTTCCTCAGTTGCACTTCAATCTGCTTGATAAACATCTTTATCTTGAGAGTTGCCTCAGATTTGTGCTTCAGAAAGAACACCCATGTAAAACGTGAAAAGTCATCGATAATAACAAGAATATACTTGCTACTGCCAATGCTTTCGATAGATGATGGACCACACAAGTCAATGTGAATTAACTCAAGCTGTTCAACGACTTTAGTGTTTATAATTGATGGGTGACTTTGACAACTCTGCTTCCCCATTTCACACGCAGCACACAAATGTTCTCGATCAAACTTGAGCAATGGAAGACCCCGAACATGACCTCCTGTGACAAGTTTTATGATATCCTTGAAGTTGAGATGGGAGAGCCTTCGGTGCCACAGCCAGCTTTCGTCAGAATGTGCTTTGGATAACAGACAGATAGCTGGATTTCCTTTGATAGGTTTGAGATTAAGAGGAAACATTTCGCCTTTGCGCTCTGATTTGAGAATCACTCGTTTTGTTTTCTTCTCTATTATTTCCGAACCCTCATCGTCAAATGAAACTTTAAGACCGGTACCTCCAACAAGCTGAGATACACTGATGAGGTTGTGTTGTAGTCCTTCAACGTATGCAACCTTTCTAATCGTGAATTCTCCATTTGTTATCATCCCATAACCTTTTATCATGCCATATGAGTTGTTCCCGAACTTGACATTCCCGCCGTTTGGAAGAGATCAAAATTCCCTCAGCTCTTCCTTCCTTCCTGTCATGTAACGTGAGCAACCACTGTGAATATACTATTCTTCGTCGAACTGCTCGTCACTGATAACCTGCAAAAATCAAGCAGATTTAGGAACCCAAAGTTTCTTGGGTCCACGTGAGCCTTTCACAGGAACGGGAATAGTAAGAGAAATGTCAACAAGATATGTTCTTTTTATTAAAGTTGTTTCATCTTTCTTCTTAATAGTGAAAACTTTAATTTTGTTAGGATTTGTTACAGTCGGTTTGGATTCAGGTTCAGGCGTTTGGGCCTTGGAATTGTTTTGATCATTCTTGACTGAGGAAACCTTCGTTTTTCCTTTCAAATCTGTTGAATATTTTGGATTTTGAGTTTGAACAGAATTGGATTTAGAATGGGGTTGAAAAGAATTAGAATGAGAGAATTTAGACTGAGATGTTTTCTTGACTTGAGGTTCTAAATGACCCTTTAGGTTTTGGTCATTAGTGGGACCGAACCTTGAACCTCGATAGCTTTTACTCTCGGAGCCGAACCTATGCTTTCGGTAGCTGGTGTTCTCTGAACCGAACCTTTCCCTTTGGTTATTATTACTTTCTTGCGGCCTGACAGTACTTTTCTCTGACTTTGAGTCTTTGTCATGATAAGAGAAATGGGCGTTTTGAGATCGCCAAAACTGTTTTCGCTCTGAGAGATTCTTTTTGTATCTCAGATTCCTTTGCTGATTTTGATCCTTCACTTGCTTTGACTGTCGGTGGATGTTGGCTTTTTGCTTTTGCTTCCTGTGAGCCGGTTCACTTTTAACAGATGATGTTTCGTTTGTAGGAGTGACCTCTTCTACAGGAACTTCTTTTGTACCACTAGCACTTGGCACATCGAAGTTATTAGGCTTGTCTAGTGGCTCTGGCACATATCTGCCTTTGGTTTTCCAGGACGTTCGCTCTGACAGACCAACGGTTTCGTCAGCATTATCTATAGGAGCATACCAGAAAAACTCATCACAGCCATCTGCATTATCTTCGTTTACTATGGCGGTGAGTTCGGCTGTCTGATGTTCGGTTACTCCTGTGACCTTATACACCTGATTTTGTGTTGTTCTCACCTTTTGGTACACAACGGCCTTTTCTTCAAGAATCGGGGACTTATTTTGGGACAAATGAGCAAACTCTACAGAATTTTCAGAAATAAGATTTTTGTGGTTTTCGGGTTCGCTCTTGACAAACTCAGAACAGTCAACTTCATCCTCTACAGAAATTACGCTCATATCATCATCCTCATTAAGCTCAGACGCGTTTTCAACATCAATTTTATTTTCTGAGCTCAAGTTGGCATTCAATGAGTCAAATTTTTGTATGGTTTCGGTCCTTAGTTTCAGTTTATCGTTTTCATCCAAAAGGTTTTTCAGCATGTCCTTATGGTCCTTGGACTTTATAAGAGATTCGATTTTGTCCAGACCATACATATAAGTCAGATTCACATCATCAGACGAAACTACACTTTCGCAATTATATGTTTCAGCATCGATTTCATCCTCCTTAAACTCAAGGAAGGGCAAAATCATGCGATGAATTTTCTGCCCTATTTCACAGTTCAGATGAAGTTGAGTGATGTTAGCATAAAGACGTTTAGCAATTAAGCAAAAAACATTTCTCTGTTTCAGAAGTTTTAATTTGTCTCTTTGTAAATAAATGTTTTCGTCCTTAGATTTAATCAGCTCCGACTCCTTCAGCTCTATCCACATCCTCCGTTCCTCACTTTTGGATAACACCCTGCTTATTTGGTCAGTTAGGTTAGAATTGGTGACCCGTGTTTGAGTTAAACTGCTATCTAGATTTGAGATTCTTGAATTTAAGTTTTTTAATTCTTTTTCATATGATTTTTGTGAGACTTTGAATGAAACAAAAACGAATTGTACCTTCTTGATCAATTCATCAAGCTCATTGATCTGCACACTGAGAGGTTTTGCTGTGAAGCATAAGTCCTCTCGCTCCTTGGTGTGCTCTTTCCCACCGTCTGTATTGTATCCCCTCATTTGAGATACATCTGTCACCATCAAACACTTCCCACTGCTTTCATCACCTCTTGCAACAAACGCCTTTCCATGAGATGGCTTCCTGACTTCATCATCCTCTGAGTCGGTTGACCAGACCTGCACGCCACCGAACTCATCATCCGCTGTCGAACCCTGCACAATTAAAGCATTCATCGAAGGGTTAGTAGCATCTTTCTTTCTCTTGATCTCTTCCATCTTTTTCATCAACACAGCCTCTTCATCTTTTTCCTCATCCTTCTCTGTCAATTTCTTTAGGACACAATCTTTGGCATAGTGGTTCTTTCCTCCACAGTAGTAGCAGTTCACACCAGAATCTCCCTCAACCTTCGCTTCCTTCTTTGATTCTTCAGTCTTCGGTTCCTCTCTGACCTTTTCAGAACTATAGCTTCCCTTCCAATTTCGGTTCTTGTTGGTAGGGAACCTTTTCTTGATAAACCTCTTTGGATTCGACACCATTATTGCATAATCCTCAGAAGTAATATCATAATCTTCTAGATTCAAATATTCATCATCAATCGCATTTTTACCTTTAGACAGGAGGGCCAAGGACCCCAAACTTGAGACCACATTCTTCTCTTGCATGACAATCTTTTCTTGGGATTTCAGAATCCCCACCAGCTTTGCCAATGAATAAGATTTAAATTTCTTACGAACTTTAACAGTGGACACAACTGCTCTCCACTCGGATCTAAGGCCATTCAAAAAGGTTACTTTTTGTTCAGTCAGCTTCCTTTCTATATCGTGTTTGATGATCTTGCTAAGAAGATGATTGAAGCGATCAAACGTCTGAGTAACAGTTTCATCAGAATTCTGTTTAAATTCACCAAACTCAGACAAAAGCAAGGTCTGAATAGAATGCTCCAAATCTTCATCTGTGGAATATAGCTCTCGCAGCCTATCCCAGATTTCTTTAGCGGTGTTGCATGAACTCACCAGCCTGAATGTATCTGATTGAAGAGCGAATCGAATCAGTCTCAATGCTTTAATGTTGCACTGAAACTTTTCCTTTTCGTCTTGAGCAACATCCTTTATGTCCTTTAACAAATCATTATACTCTTTCTGAGTTTTAATGATTTTTGATGTTCCTGAGTGAGCAAATGGTCCAGATACGATTGCTTCCCAAATAAGGTATCCATTGTCTTCAGATCCGATGACATAATCTTCAAAATGATGCGCCCAGACTTCATAATCCTGGGTGTAAAGAATAGGAATCTTCGTCGTTGATCCAATGCTATTTGAGATGTTGATGGGATTAGATTGTGACTCGTCCATGCTTGATCGTTTAACCTGTTTGAAAGATCAGACTTGTAATATGTAATATTAGGGCAAAACAAATAAATGCTGAGTTACGTCAATTATGGAATGACGGCTCAATAAATATTATTTAATGCGGAATAACCCTAATCGCAAACTCTATCACAAAAAAGATGTGTATGAATTACACAGCCTCCCGCTCTGATACCAATTGATGAGTTATAAAATAACTCTTTGATCGATTAGATCTTTGTAACAGGTAAGTAATGAACGTAAAGATAGTAAAAAACGAAACACAAGTATGAACCAGAATGTGTCGAATGATTAGATTACTCGATCCTCAGCAGAGCTCGACTAAGAACTTCCACTGTAGAGGATTCTAGGGTTACAAAATAAGAACGATGAATATGCTAAACAATACTTCTCTTATCGTTTCTAATCATTATTTTCTAGGATGCATGCAAGCATCTATTTATACTAAACCCTACAAAAATCACGGGTGGACAGGCCCATACCGGAGATAAACATGGACTAGCTAACGAGCCCAATAGACGCAACACTATACTGAACCTAACAAAAAACACAAGACCTCAAATACAGTTAACTGGAGAAGATACTATTATCCAAGGCCTAGCCCATTAGACTTAACTTATGAAGAAGAAGCTTTGACAGCTCAAGTAAGCTATAATCCCAAAGAAATATATGAATGGAATATAGATGGAATGACAGAATACCAAGTCTTAAATTATATGAATAAAGTGCTATTATATGCTACTGCTTCAAAATTAATAGGTAATAAAGATGAAACTTGTGCAAAAATGATAGCATCAGGTTTTATAGGAAGTCTAAAAGGATGGTGGGATAATATCCTTACCACCTCTCAATAAAATGAAATATTGTATGCTAAAAAAATAGTTATAAAACAAGAAGGCACACATTCAATCCAGGTACAAGAAGATGATGCTGTTTATTGTCTAATAAATGCAATAGTAAAACATTTTATAGGAACACCACAAAATCATCAAAAAAGAAATAAAGGATTAATAATGAACCTAAAATTCCCCACACTAACCCATTTTAGATGGTATAAAGATGTTTTCTTGGCAAAAATCATGCTTCGAAATGATGCTAATAATTCATTCTGGAAAGAAAAATTTATCAGCGGTTTGCCCCCTCTTTTCGCCGAAAGAATTAGAAATATAATTTCATCACGTCATGGAGGAACAATTCCTTATGATCAATATACGTATGGTGATATCATATCAGAATGCACAAGTGAAGGCTTGTCATTATGTAATGATCTATATCTTAAAGCCCAACTCAAGAAACAGGGGCTTAGAAGTAGAAAAGAATTGGGTCAACTTTGTGATCAATTTGCTTTTGATATACCAAAAAGACCAGCCCTCACAAAAAATAAAAAGATAAACACAGAAAACACTAGAATGTACAAAAGGAAAAAGAGGAAAAGGTTTAAAGGAGAACCTAATAAATTTGAAAGAAGAAAATCTAAAAAAGTATTTAAGGATATAGTTTGTAACAATTGTGGTAAAAAAGGCCACTACGCGAATAACTGTTGGTCTAAAAGAAAGAATGATTATAAGAAAAAGATTCAAGAACTACAAATTGATGAAGATATCAAAAGAAAAGTATGTGAGCTAATAGAAAACAGTGACGATGAATCCTCGACAGATTACCCAGATAGTGAGAGTCTTGATATCATCTCAGAAAGTTCAGATAGTAATACTGATAATAGTTCTGAGTGTATAGAATGTAGTAATAAGATTGATTATTACAAATCGATTCTAGATATGAATGGTTTGAGCATAAATGTAATAACTAGTGAACAAAAATTCATTCTAGATCTAATTGAGCAAATAGAAGAACCTCAGAAAAAACGAAATGCTCTAAAAAGACTTATTGAATATGAAAAATCAGGAGAAAATAAAAATGAAAAAATAGAAGAAAATGAAAAAATAGAACGATTTTCATACTCTCTAGATGAAGTGTTAAACAGATTTCATACTCAACCTACCAAGGAGCCAACTATTAATGATTTAAAATACGAAATAAATATATTAAAAGAAGAAATGGCAGGAATCAAAACCAGACTTAGTAATATGGAAAAGGGAAAAGAAATTATTAGCATAGGAACTTCTAAAGATAGAATTTTAGAAAAAGAAATAGAAAACGAAACCGAACTCGATAACTTCCTTCTTCAAGAAATAAACTATCAAAAATGGTATATTAAAATTAATTTAGTTATAAATGAGGAATATAGTTTAGAAGTAATTGCATTAGTAGATAGTGGCGCTGATATGAATTGTATAAAAGAAGGATTAGTTCCAACTAAATATTTTGATAAACTTAGATATAAAAACAATATCACCGCAGCTAATGGAACGAAAATGATATTATCCTATAAATTAAAAAATGCCTTTGTTTGTAATAATGGGATATGTCTAAAAAACGATTTTATTGTGATGAAAGGAATATCACAAGACTTAATCCTAGGAAATCCATTTTTACACCAAATTAAACCTATGGAAAGAATAGGTTCCGATGGAATACTTACAACTTTACAAGGAAAGAAAATTTTATTTAAATTTATTACAAAACCTAGAAGTAGAAAAATAAATGAATTAAAAAGGGAACTCGTTTTCAAAGAAAATCAAATAAATTTCATTAAGGAAGAAATAAAGGTTTCCAACCTACAAACAAGTTTAGAGAATCCTTTAATAAAAGGAAAAATAAAAGCTTTAGAAAACCGAATGAGAGAAGAAATTTGTAGTGAAATTCCTTCAGCTTTTTGGGAAAGGAAAAAACATGTAGTTCGTCTACCTTATGAAAATGAATTTAATGAAAAAGATATTCCCACAAAGGCCCGCCCTATACAAATGAACAAAGAAATGGTTGATCTCTGTAAAAGAGAAATTCAAGGATTATTAGAGAAAGATTTAATAAGAAAAAGTAAATCTCCATGGAGTTGTTCAGCATTTTATGTGAATAAAAATTCCGAAAAAGAGAGAGGGGTGTCGAGACTAGTAATAAACTATAAACCTCTCAATAAAGTTCTAAAATGGATTCGTTATCCAATTCCTAATAAACAGGACCTTCTAAGCCGTCTAGATGAGGCTTCTATTTTCTCAAAGTTCGACCTTAAATCAGGATATTGGCAAATCCAAATTCATGAAGAAGATAGATACAAGACCGCTTTAGTTGTACCATTTGGTCAATATGAATGGAATGTTATGCCATCTAGACTAAAAAATGCCCCATCAGAATTTCAAAATATTATGAATGATATATTCCGTGTTTACTCTTATTTCATGATTGTTTATATTGATGATATTTTGATTTTTTCAAAAAATATTGATCAACATTTTAAACATTTGAATATTTTCTTCCAAACTGCCAAACATAATGGGTTAGTTATTTCAGAGAAGAAAATGACAATTTTCCAGACAAAAGTTCGTTTCCTTGGTCATGAGATTGAAAAAGGAAAATATCTTCCAATTGATAGGTCTATAAACTTTGTAGATAATTTTCCTGATGAAATTAAAGATAAAACTCAATTACAAAGATTTCTAGGAAGTCTAAATTATATTTCTGACTTTTATAAAGATCTTGCTATAGATAGCGCTCCACTTGATGATCGTTTAAAGAAAAACCCTTCTCCTTGGGGACAAGATCATACTAAAGCGGTATCATTGAATTAGACATAGTGGACGATATCATTGAATTAGAAGAAACTGACTTAAGGTGTCACGATGAGCCTTATAAACGATCATCAAGTGGAGCGCTATCTATAGCAAGATCTTTATAAAAGTCAGAAATATAATTTAGACTTCCTAGAAATCTTTGTAATTGAGTTTTATCTTTAATTTCATCAGGAAAATTATCTGCAAAGTTTATAGAACTATCAATTGGAAGATATTTTCCTTTTCTACAAGATGCATGCCATTAAAACACCTTACATCAACCGAATCCCAATACCATAGACTTTCAGAGACACTTGGGGTTACTATTCTAGCCTACTACACACATGGCTCTGATACCAAAATGCATTATGATCGAATTTCCCAAAATAGAAAACCTGCTAAATAAAAGTGTTGTTTTTTTATGTGTATATATATATATATATATATATATATATATATATATATATATATATATATATATATATATATGATTAAATTCAATGTAGACAGATGATTTAAATAACTAATACTTTATTAAAACAACATAAACATAGTACATAAACGATTACAAAATTCAAAGAAAAGAAAACTTACAATTTGGATCCATGAGTATGAGATCCTTACACACTTCTACGATATTGAAAACTTCTACAACTTCAGACACTTCAAACACACAGACAATACAAAGGGAATTTAAAGAGAGTTATGAAAATTTTCGGATGCCTTCTTCAAATGACCAAGGCTCTATTTATAGGCAGTCTTCGGACTTGAAACCCGGACTTCAGCATCAATTTTGTCTTGGAAAATGGTTTTGTTTTCTTTTAATAGAAAAATCATTTAGTTTTATTATCTCAGTCAGATTCTCTAAAAAATGACTGCAGAGATTCCACTTAATTTGCAAAGCTTCCATCTTCTTTGGTTAGATCCGATTGTTTTATTGGATTTGTCTTTTTTTTCGTTCTACTTGTTAGATGAACCTTCTTTGGAGTGAATACTTGCAGCTTCATTGATTAGTTGATCATCTTGTTCTTCTAAACTAATACCATCCATATCTTCATTATCGAAATATCCTCGTGAGGACATGTTGTCATCATCTTCCAACGAGAAATTTGTTAACATTTTTTCTCGTTTTTGGATTAGTTTATTTAGTTCATCATGGGAAATAATTGGATTTTCTATTAATATTTTTTTTCCGTATAACGGACCGTAGCAACTCATCTTCATTATTAGCCTGGGTATCCACCTCAGGAGACTTTAATTTTTGATTATTGTCATGCTCTGCTAGAGCATCCATAACTTAACCAATGATATCTTTAGGGTCGTATTTTTGGTTGGCATCATTCTTCCCCTTCCCATACCTCTGTATGACGCCCTTCCGCGAGTGCTTCTTGCTCCTCGCATGACTGGGATCCCTGTAAAAATTCACGGGTTAAATAATCGGGTAGAGAATTTGATTCTCCTTTTATATATTCAATCTTAAAATCAAATACTGATAAAATTGCTTGCCAACGAGCAAAGACTTGTTTGGAGACAAGGTTTTTAACATCTTTATCTATAATTTCTTTTGCCGATTTGCAATCAATTCTTAATAGGAATTCTTGATTTAGTAAATCCTCTTGAACTTTAGAAATACATTTGATAATAGAGAGCATTTCTGTTTTAATAGTTGAATAATTTTTTTGCGTATCATTCCACTTCCCAGAAGTAAATCTGACTAATTCTTCTTTATTTTTGTGAGGATTTATTTGTTTTAGAATGCCTCCATATCCGATATTAGAAGCATCTGTTTCTACTATCATTTTCCAATTTTCATTTGCTAACGAAAGGCGTGCGATCTTTTTTACTTTAAGCTTAATTAGTTTTACCGCTTTAGTTTGATCTTGTCCCCAAGGAAGAGGGTTTTTCTTTAAACGATCATCAAGTGGAGCGCTATCTATAGCAAGATCTTTATAAAAGTCAGAAATATAATTTAGACTTCCTAGAAATCTCTGTAATTGAGTTTTATCTTTAATTTCATCAGGAAAATTATCTGCAAAGTTTATAGACCTATCAAATGCAAGATATTTTCCTTTTTTACGAGATGCATGTCATTAAAACACCTTACATCAACCGAATCCCAATACCATAGACTTTCAGAGACACTTGGGGTTACTGTTCTAGCCTACTACACACATTGCTCTGATACCAAAATGCATTAGGATCGAATTTCCCAAAATAGAAAACCTGCTAAACAAAAGTGTTGTTTTTTTTTATGTGTGTGTGTGTATATATATATATATATATATATATATATATATACATGATTAAATTCAATGTAGACAGATCATTTAAATAACTAATACTTTATTAACACAACATAAACATAGTACATAAACGATTACAAAATTCAAAGAAAAGAAAACTTACAATTTGGATCCATGAGTATGAGATCCTTACACACTTCTACGATATTGAAAACTTCTACAACTTCAGACACTTCAAACACACAGACAATACAAAGGGAATTTAAAGAGAGATATGAAAATTTTCGGATGCCTTCTTCAAATGAGCATGGCTCTATTTATAGCCAGTCTTCGGACTTGAAACCCGGACTTCAGCATCAATTTTGTCTTGGAAAATGGTTTTGTTTTCTTTTAATAGAAAAATCATTTGGTTTTATTATCTCAGTCAGATTCTCTGAAAAATGACTGTAGAGATTCCACTTAATTTGCAGAGATTCCATCTTCTTTGGCTGGATCCGATTGTTTTATTGGTTTTGTCTTTTTTCGTTCTTCTTGTTAGATGCACCTTCTTTGGAGTGAATACTTCCAGCTTCATTCATTAGTTGATCATCTTGTCCTTCTAAACTAATACCATCTATATCTTCATTATCGACAAATCCTTGTGAGGACATGTTGTCATCATCTTCCAATGAGAAATCTGTTAACATTTTTTTCTCGTTTTCGGATTAGTTTATTTAGTTCATCATGGGAAATAATTGGATTTTCTCTTAATATTTTTTTCCGTATAATGGACCGTAGCAACTCATCTTTATTATTAGCCTGGGTATCCACCTCAGGAGACTTTAATTTTTGATTATTGTCATGCTCTGCTAGAGCATCCATAACTTCACGAATGATATCTTTAGGGGCAAATTTTTGGTTGGAATCATTCTTCCCCTTCCCATACGTCTGTATGAGGCCCTTCCGCGAGTGCTTCTTGCTCCTCGCATGACTGGGATCCCTGTAAAAATTCACGGGTTAAATAATCGGGTAGAGAATTTGATTCTCCTTTTATATATTCAGTCTTAAAATCAAATACTTATAAAATTGCTTGCCAACGAGCAAAGACTTGTTTGGAGACAAGGTTTTAAACATCTTTATCTATAATTTCTTTTGCCGATTTGCAATCAATTCTTAATAGGAATTCTTGATTTAGTAAATCCTCTTGAAATTTAGAAATACATTTGATAATAGAGAGCATTTCTGTTTTAATAGTTGTATAATTTTTTTGTGTATCATTCCACTTTCCAGAAGTAAATCTGACTGATTCTTCTTTATTTTTGTGAGGATTTATTTGTTTTAGAGTGCCTCCATATCCGATATTAGAAGCATATGTTTCTACTATCTTTTTCCAATTTTCATTTGCTAAAGAAAGGCATGGGATCTTTTTTACTTTAAGCTTAATTAGTTTTACCGCTTTAGTATGATCTTGTCCCCAAGGAGGAGGGTTTTTCTTTAAACGATCATCAAGTGGAGCGCTATCTATAGCAAGATCTTTATGAAAGTCAGAAATATAATTTAGACTTCCTAGAAATCTCTGTAATTGAGTTTTATCTTTAATTTCATCAGGAAAATTATCTGCAAAGTTTATAGACCTATCAATTGGAAGATATTTTCCTTTTCTACGAGATGCATGTCATTAAAACACCTTACATCAACCGAATCCCAATACCATAGACTTTCAGAGACACTTGGGGTTACTATTCTAGCCTACTACACACATTGCACTGATACCAAAATGCATTAGGATCGAATTTCCCAAAATAAAAAACCTGCTAAACAAAAGTGTTGTTTTTTTTGTGTGTGTGTATATATATATATATATATATATATATATATATATATATATATATATATATATATATATATACATGATTAAATTCAATGTAGACAGATGATTTAAATAACTAATACTTTATTAACACAACATAAACATAGTACATAAACGATTAAAAAATTCAAAGAAAAAAAAACTTACAATTTGGATCCATGAGTATGAGATCCTTACACACTTCTACGATATTGAAAACTTCTACAACTTCAGACACTTCAAACACACAGACAATACAAAGGGAATTTAAAGAGAGTTATGAAAATTTTCGGATGCCTTCTTCAAATGAGCAAGGCTCTATTTATAGGCAGTCTTCGGACTTGAAACCCGGACTTCAGCATCAATTTTGTCTTGGAAAATGGTTTTGTTTTCTTTTAATAGAAAAATCATTTAGTTATATTATCTCAGTCAGATTCTCTAAAAAATGACTGCAGAGATTCCACTTAATTTGCAAAGCTTCCATCTTCTTTGGTTAGATCCGATTGTTTTATTGGATTTGTCTTTTTTTTTTCGTTCTACTTGTTAGATGAACCTTCTTTGGAGTGAATACTTGCAGCTTCATTGATTAGTTGATCATCTTGTTCTTCTAAACTAATACCATCCATATCTTCATTATCGAAATATCCTCGTGAGGACATGTTGTCATCATCTTCCAACGAGAAATTTGTTAACATTTTTGCTCGTTTTTGGATTAGTTTATTTAGTTCATCATGGGAAATAATTGGATTTTCTATTAATATTTTTTTTCCGTATAACGGACCGTAGCAACTCATCTTCATTATTAGCCTGGGTATCCACCTCAGGAGACTTTAATTTTTGATTATTGTCATGCTCTGCTAGAGCATCCATAACTTAACCAATGATATCTTTAGGGTCGTATTTTTGGTTGGAATCATTCTTCCCCTTCCCATACCTCTGTATGACGCCCTTCCGCGAGTGCTTCTTGCTCCTCGCATGACTGGGATCCCTGTAAAAATTCACGGGTTAAATAATCGGGTAGAGAATTTGATTCTCCTTTTATATATTCAATCTTAAAATCAAATACTGATAAAATTGCTTGCCAACGAGCAAAGACTTGTTTGGAGACAAGGTTTTTAACATCTTTATCTATAATTTCTTTTGCCGATTTGCAATCAATTCTTAATAGGAATTCTTGATTTAGTAAATCCTCTTGAACTTTAGAAATACATTTGATAATAGAGAGCATTTCTGTTTTAATAGTTGAATAATTTTTTTGCGTATCATTCCACTTCCCAGAAGTAAATCTGACTAATTCTTCTTTATTTTTGTGAGGATTTATTTGTTTTAGAATGCCTCCATATCCGATATTAGAAGCATCTGTTTCTACTATCATTTTCCAATTTTCATTTGCTAACGAAAGGCGTGCGATCTTTTTTACTTTAAGCTTAATTAGTTTTACCGCTTTAGTTTGATCTTGTCCCCAAGGAAGAGGGTTTTTCTTTAAACGATCATCAAGTGGAGCGCTATCTATAGCAAGATCTTTATAAAAGTCAGAAATATAATTTAGACTTCCTAGAAATCTCTGTAATTGAGTTTTATCTTTAATTTCATCAGGAAAATTATCTGCAAAGTTTATAGACCTATCAAATGCAAGATATTTTCCTTTTTTACGAGATGCATGTCATTAAAACACCTTACATCAACCGAATCCCAATACCATAGACTTTCAGAGACACTTGGGGTTACTGTTCTAGCCTACTACACACATTGCTCTGATACCAAAATGCATTAGGATCGAATTTCCCAAAATAGAAAACCTGCTAAACAAAAGTGTTGTTTTTTTTTATGTGTGTGTGTGTATATATATATATATATATATATATATATATATATATATATATATACATGATTAAATTCAATGTAGACAGATCATTTAAATAACTAATACTTTATTAACACAACATAAACATAGTACATAAACGATTACAAAATTCAAAGAAAAGAAAACTTACAATTTGGATCCATGAGTATGAGATCCTTACACACTTCTACGATATTGAAAACTTCTACAACTTCAGACACTTCAAACACACAGACAATACAAAGGGAATTTAAAGAGAGATATGAAAATTTTCGGATGCCTTCTTCAAATGAGCATGGCTCTATTTATAGCCAGTCTTCGGACTTGAAACCCGGACTTCAGCATCAATTTTGTCTTGGAAAATGGTTTTGTTTTCTTTTAATAGAAAAATCATTTGGTTTTATTATCTCAGTCAGATTCTCTGAAAAATGACTGTAGAGATTCCACTTAATTTGCAGAGATTCCATCTTCTTTGGCTGGATCCGATTGTTTTATTGGTTTTGTCTTTTTTCGTTCTTCTTGTTAGATGCACCTTCTTTGGAGTGAATACTTCCAGCTTCATTCATTAGTTGATCATCTTGTCCTTCTAAACTAATACCATCTATATCTTCATTATCGACAAATCCTTGTGAGGACATGTTGTCATCATCTTCCAATGAGAAATCTGTTAACATTTTTTTCTCGTTTTCGGATTAGTTTATTTAGTTCATCATGGGAAATAATTGGATTTTCTCTTAATATTTTTTTCCGTATAATGGACCGTAGCAACTCATCTTTATTATTAGCCTGGGTATCCACCTCAGGAGACTTTAATTTTTGATTATTGTCATGCTCTGCTAGAGCATCCATAACTTCACGAATGATATCTTTAGGGGCAAATTTTTGGTTGGAATCATTCTTCCCCTTCCCATACGTCTGTATGAGGCCCTTCCGCGAGTGCTTCTTGCTCCTCGCATGACTGGGATCCCTGTAAAAATTCACGGGTTAAATAATCGGGTAGAGAATTTGATTCTCCTTTTATATATTCAGTCTTAAAATCAAATACTTATAAAATTGCTTGCCAACGAGCAAAGACTTGTTTGGAGACAAGGTTTTAAACATCTTTATCTATAATTTCTTTTGCCGATTTGCAATCAATTCTTAATAGGAATTCTTGATTTAGTAAATCCTCTTGAAATTTAGAAATACATTTGATAATAGAGAGCATTTCTGTTTTAATAGTTGTATAATTTTTTTGTGTATCATTCCACTTTCCAGAAGTAAATCTGACTGATTCTTCTTTATTTTTGTGAGGATTTATTTGTTTTAGAGTGCCTCCATATCCGATATTAGAAGCATATGTTTCTACTATCTTTTTCCAATTTTCATTTGCTAAAGAAAGGCATGGGATCTTTTTTACTTTAAGCTTAATTAGTTTTACCGCTTTAGTATGATCTTGTCCCCAAGGAGGAGGGTTTTTCTTTAAACGATCATCAAGTGGAGCGCTATCTATAGCAAGATATTTATGAAAGTCAGAAATATAATTTAGACTTCCTAGAAATCTCTGTAATTGAGTTTTATCTTTAATTTCATCAGGAAAATTATCTGCAAAGTTTATAGACCTATCAATTGGAAGATATTTTCCTTTTCTACGAGATGCATGTCATTAAAACACCTTACATCAACCGAATCCCAATACCATAGACTTTCAGAGACACTTGGGGTTACTATTCTAGCCTACTACACACATTGCACTGATACCAAAATGCATTAGGATCGAATTTCCCAAAATAAAAAACCTGCTAAACAAAAGTGTTGTTTTTTTTTTGTGTGTATATATATATATATATATATATATATATATATATATATATATATATATATATATATATACATGATTAAATTCAATGTAGACAGATGATTTAAATAACTAATACTTTATTAACACAACATAAACATAGTACATAAACGATTAAAAAATTCAAAGAAAAAAAAACTTACAATTTGGATCCATGAGTATGAGATCCTTACACACTTCTACGATATTGAAAACTTCTACAACTTCAGACACTTCAAACACACAGACAATACAAAGGGAATTTAAAGAGAGTTATGAAAATTTTCGGATGCCTTCTTCAAATGAGCAAGGCTCTATTTATAGGCAGTCTTCGGACTTGAAACCCGGACTTCAGCATCAATTTTGTCTTGGAAAATGGTTTTGTTTTCTTTTAATAGAAAAATCATTTAGTTATATTATCTCAGTCAGATTCTCTAAAAAATGACTGCAGAGATTCCACTTAATTTGCAAAGCTTCCATCTTCTTTGGTTAGATCCGATTGTTTTATTGGATTTGTCTTTTTTTTTCGTTCTACTTGTTAGATGAACCTTCTTTGGAGTGAATACTTGCAGCTTCATTGATTAGTTGATCATCTTGTTCTTCTAAACTAATACCATCCATATCTTCATTATCGAAATATCCTCGTGAGGACATGTTGTCATCATCTTCCAACGAGAAATTTGTTAACATTTTTGCTCGTTTTTGGATTAGTTTATTTAGTTCATCATGGGAAATAATTGGATTTTCTATTAATATTTTTTTTCCGTATAACGGACCGTAGCAACTCATCTTCATTATTAGCCTGGGTATCCACCTCAGGAGACTTTAATTTTTGATTATTGTCATGCTCTGCTAGAGCATCCATAACTTAACCAATGATATCTTTAGGGTCGTATTTTTGGTTGGAATCATTCTTCCCCTTCCCATACCTCTGTATGACGCCCTTCCGCGAGTGCTTCTTGCTCCTCGCATGACTGGGATCCCTGTAAAAATTCACGGGTTAAATAATCGGGTAGAGAATTTGATTCTCCTTTTATATATTCAATCTTAAAATCAAATACTGATAAAATTGCTTGCCAACGAGCAAAGACTTGTTTGGAGACAAGGTTTTTAACATCTTTATCTATAATTTCTTTTGCCGATTTGCAATCAATTCTTAATAGGAATTCTTGATTTAGTAAATCCTCTTGAACTTTAGAAATACATTTGATAATAGAGAGCATTTCTGTTTTAATAGTTGAATAATTTTTTTGCGTATCATTCCACTTCCCAGAAGTAAATCTGACTAATTCTTCTTTATTTTTGTGAGGATTTATTTGTTTTAGAATGCCTCCATATCCGATATTAGAAGCATCTGTTTCTACTATCATTTTCCAATTTTCATTTGCTAACGAAAGGCGTGCGATCTTTTTTACTTTAAGCTTAATTAGTTTTACCGCTTTAGTTTGATCTTGTCCCCAAGGAAGAGGGTTTTTCTTTAAACGATCATCAAGTGGAGCGCTATCTATAGCAAGATCTTTATAAAAGTCAGAAATATAATTTAGACTTCCTAGAAATCTCTGTAATTGAGTTTTATCTTTAATTTCATCAGGAAAATTATCTGCAAAGTTTATAGACCTATCAAATGGAAGATATTTTCCTTTTCTACGAGATGCATGTCATTAAAACACCTTACATTAACCGAATCCCAATACCATAGACTTTCAGAGACACTTGGGGTTACTGTTCTAGCCTACTACACACATTGCTCTGATACCAAAATGCATTAGGATCGAATTTCCCAAAATAGAAAACCTGCTAAACAAAAGTGTTGTTTTTTTTTTTTATGTGTGTGTATATATATATATATATATATATATATATATATATATATATATATATATATATATATATATACATGGTTAAATTCAATGTAGACAGATCATTTAAATAACTAATACTTTATTAACACAACATAAACATAGTACATAAACGATTACAAAATTCAAAGAAAAGAAAACTTACAATTTGGATCCATGAGTATGAGATCCTTACACACTTCTACGATATTGAAAACTTCTACAACTTCAGACACTTCAAACACACAGACAATACAAAGGGAATTTAAAGAGAGATATGAAAATTTTCGGATGCCTTCTTCAAATGAGCATGGCTCTATTTATAGCCAGTCTTCGGACTTGAAACCCGGACTTCAGCATCAATTTTGTCTTGGAAAATGGTTTTGTTTTCTTTTAATAGAAAAATCATTTGGTTTTATTATCTCAGTCAGATTCTCTGAAAAATGACTGTAGAGATTCCACTTAATTTGCAGAGATTCCATCTTCTTTGGCTGGATCCGATTGTTTTATTGGTTTTGTCTTTTTTCGTTCTTCTTGTTAGATGCACCTTCTTTGGAGTGAATACTTCCAGCTTCATTCATTAGTTGATCATCTTGTCCTTCTAAACTAATACCATCTATATCTTCATTATCGACATATCCTTGTGAGGACATGTTGACATCATCTTCCAATGAGAAATCTGTTAACATTTTATTCTCGTTTTCGGATTAGTTTATTTAGTTCATCATGGGAAATAATTGGATTTTCTCTTAATATTTTTTTCCGTATAATGGACCGTAGCAACTCATCTTCATTATTAGCCTGGGTATCCACCTCAGGAGACTTTAATTTTTGATTATTGTCATGCTCTGCTAGAGCATCCATAACTTCACTAATGATATCTTTAGGGGCAAATTTTTGGTTGGAATCATTCTTCCCCTTCCCATACGTCTGTATGAGGCCCTTCCGCGAGAGCTTCTTGCTCCTCGCATGACGGGATCCCTGTAAAAATTCACGGGTTAAATAATCGAGTAGAGAATTTGATTCTCCTTTTATATATTCAATCTTAAAATCAAATACTGATACAATTGCTTGCCAAGGAGCAAAAACTTGTTTGGAGACAAGGTTTTTAACGTCTTTATCTATAATTTCTTTGCTGATTTGCAATCAATTCTTAATAGGAATTCTTGATTTAGTAAATCCTCTTGAAATTTAGAAATACATTTGATAATAGAGAGCATTTCTGTTTTAATAGTTGAATAATTTTTTTGCGTATCATTCCACTTCCCAGAAGTAAATCTGACTAATTCTTCTTTATTTTTGTGAGGATTTATTTGTTTTAGAATGCCTCCATATCCAATATTAGAAGCATCTCTTTCTACTATCTTTTTCCAATTTTCATTTGCTAAAGAAAGGCATGGGATCTTTTTTACTTTAAGCTTAATTAGTTTTACCGCTTTAGTATGATCTTGTCCCCAAGGAGGAGGGTTTTTCTTTAAACGATCATCAAGTGGAGCGCTATCTATAGCAAGATCTTTATAAAAGTCAGAAATATAATTTAGACTTCCTAGAAATCTTTGTAATTAAGTTTTATCTTTAATTTCACCAGGAAAATTATCTGCAAAGTTTATAGACCTATCAATTGGAAGATATTTTCCTTGTCTACGAGATGTAAGTCATTAAAACACCTTACATCAACCGAATCCCAATACCATAGACTTTCAGAGACACTTGGGGTTACTATTCTAGCCTACTACACACATGGCTCTAATACCAAAATGCATTAGGATCAAATTTCCCAAAATAGAAAACCTGCTAAACAAAAGTGTTGTTTTTTTATGTGTATATATATATATATATATATATATATATATATATATATATATATATATATATATATATATATGATTTAATTCAATGTAGACAGATGATTTAAATAACTAATACTTTTTTAACACAACATAAACATAGTAGATAAACGATTACAAAATTCAAAGAAAGAAAACTTACAATTTGGATCCATGAGTAAGAGATCCTTACACACTTCTACGATATTGAAAACATCTACAACTTCAGACACTTCAAACACACAGACAATACAAAGGGAATTTAAAGAGAGATATGAAAATTTTCGGTTGCCTTCTTCAAATGAGCAAGGCTCTATTTATAGGCAGTCTTCAGACTTGAAACCCGGACTTCAGCATCAATTTTGACTTGGAAAATGGTTTTGTTTTCTTTTAATAGAAAAATCATTGGTTATATTAACTCGTTCAGATTCTATGAAAAATGACTGCAGAGATTCCACTTAATTTGCAGAGATTCCATCTTCTTTGGCTGGATCCGATTGTTTTATTGGTTTTGTCCTTTTTCGTTCTTCTTGTTAGATGCACCTTCTTTGGAGTGAATACTTGCAGCTTCGTTCATTAGTTGATCATCATGTTCTTCTAAACTAATACCATCCATATCTTCATTATCGAAATATCCTTGTGGGGACATGTTGTCATCATCTTCCAACGAGAAATCTGTTAACATTTTTTCTCGTTTTTGGATTAGTTTATTTAGTTCATCATGGGAAATAATTGGATTTTCTCTTAATATTTTTTTCCGTATAATGGACTGTAGCAACTCATCTTTATTATTAGCCTGGGTATCCACCTCAGGAGACTTTAATTTTTGATTATTGTCTTGCTCTGCTAGAGCATCCATAACTTCACCAATGATATCTTTAGGGTCGAATTTTTGGTTGGAATCATTCTTCCCCTTCCCATACGTCTGTATGAGGCCCTTCCGCGAGTGCTTCTTGCTCCTCGCATGACTGGGATCCCTGTAAAAATTCACGGGTTAAATAATCGGGTAGAGAATTTGATTCTCCTTTTATATATTCAATCTTAAAATCAAATACTGATAAAATTGCTTGTCAACGAGCAAAGACTTGTTTGGAGAAAAGGTTTTTAACATCTTTATCTATAATTTCTTTTGCCGATTTGCAATCAATTCTTAATAGGAATTCTTGATTTAGTAAATCGTCTTGAAATTTAGAAATACATTTGATAATAGAGCATTTCTGTTTTAATAATTGAATAATTTTTTTGCGTATCATTCCACTTCCCAGAAGTAAATCTGACTAATTCTTCTTTATTTTTGTGAGGATTTATTTGTTTTAGAATGCCTCCATATCCGATATTAGAAGCATCTGTTTCTACTATCTTTTTCCAATTTTCATTTGCTAAAGAAAGGCATGGGATCTTTTTTACTTTAAGCTTAATTAGTTTTACCGCTTTAATATGATCTTGTCCCCAAGGAGGAGGGTTTTTCTTTAAACGATCATCAAGTGGAGCGCTATCTATAGCATGATCTTTATAAAAGTCAGAAATATAATTTAGACTTCCTAGAAATCTTTGTAATTGGGTTTTATCTTTAATTTCATCAGGAAAATTATCTGCAAAGTTTATAGACCTATCAATTGGAAGATATTTTCCTTTTCTACGAGATGCATGTCATTAAAACACCTTACATCAACCGAATCCCAATACCATAGACTTTCAGAGACACTTAGGGTTACTATTCTAGCCTTCTACACACATGGCTCTGATACCAAAATGCATTACGATCGAATTTCCCAAAATAGAAAACCGACTAAACAAAAGTGTTGTTTTTTTTATATGTATATATGTATATATATATATATATATATATATATATATATATATATATATATATATTTATATATGATTTAATTCAATGTAGACAGATGATTTAAATAACTAATACTTTATTAACACAACATAAACATAGTACATAAACGATTACAAAATTCAATGAAAAGAAAACTTCCAATTTGGATTCATGAGTATGAGATCCTTACACACTTCTACGATATTGTAAACTTCTACAACTTCAGACACTTCAAACACACAGACAATACAAAGGGAATTTAAAGAGAGATATGAAAATTTTCGGTTGCCTTCTTCAAATGAGCAAGGCTCTATTTATAGGCAGTCATCGGACTTGAAACCCGGACTTCAGCATCAATTTTGTCTTGGAAAATGGTTTTGTTTTCTTTTCATAGAAAAATCATTGGTTTTAGTATCTTAGTCAGATTCTCTGAAAAATGACTGCAGAGATTCCACTTAATTTGTAGAGATTCCATCTTCTTTGGCTGGATCCGATTGTTTTATTGGTTTTTTCTTTTTTCGTTCTTCTTGTTAGATGCACGTTCTTTGGAGTGAATACTTGCAGCTTCATTCACTAGTTGATCATCTTGTTCTTCTAAACTAATACCATCCATATCTTCATTATCGAAATATGCTTGTTAGGACATGTTGTCATCATCTTCCAACGAGAAATCTGTTAACATTTTTTCTCGTTTTTGGATTAGTTTATTTAGTTCATCATGGGAAATAATTGGATTTTCTCTTAATATTTTTTTTCCGTATAATGGACCGTAGCAACTCATCTTCACTATTAGCCTGGGTATCCACCTCAGGAGACTTTAATTTTTGATTATTGTCATGATTTGATAGAGCATCCATAACTTCACCAATGATATCTTTAGGGTCGAATTTTTGGTTGGAATCATTCTTCCCCTTCCCATACCTCTGTATGAGGCCCTTCCGCGATTGCTTCTTGCTCCTCGCATGACTGGGATCCCTGTAAAAATTCACGTGTTAAATAATCAGGTAGAGAATTTGATTCTCTTTTTATATATTCAATCTTAAAATCAAATACTGATAAAAATGCTTGCCAACGAGCAAAGACTTGTTTGGAGACAAGGTTTTTAACATCTTTATCTATAATTTCTTTTGCCGATTTGCAATCAATTCTTAATAGGAATTCTTGATTTAGTAAATCCTCTTGAACTTTAGAAATACATTTGATAATAGAGAGCATTTCTGTTTTAATAGTTGAATAATTTTTTTGCGTATCATTCCACTTCCCAGAAGTAAATCTGACTAATTCTTCTTTATTTTTGTGAGGATTTATTTGTTTTAGAATGCCTCCATATCCGATATTAGAAGCATCTGTTTCTACTATCTTTTTCCAATTTTCATTTGCTAAAGAAAGGCGTGCGATCTTTTTTACTTTAAGCTTAATTAGTTTTATCGCTTTAGTTTGATCTTGTCCCCAAGGAAGAAGGTTTTTCTTTAAACGATCATCAAGTGGAGCGCTATCTATAGCAAGATCTTTATAAAAGTCAGAAATATAATTTAGACTTCCTAGAAATCTCTGTAATTGAGTTTTATCTTTAATTTCATCAGGAAAATTATCTGCAAAGTTTATAGACCTATCAAATGGAAGATATTTTCCTTTTCTACGAGATGCATGTCATTAAAACACCTTACATCAACCGAATCCCAATACCATAGACTTTCAGAGACACTTGGGGTTACTGTTCTAGCCTACTACACACATTGCTCTGATACCAAAATGCATTAGGATCGAATTTCCAAAAATAGAAAACCTGCTAAACAAAAGTGTTGTTTTTTTTTATGTGTGTGTGTATATATATATATATATATATATATATATATATATATATATATATATATATATACATGATTAAATTCAATGTAGACAGATGATTTAAATAACTAATACTTTATTAACACAACATAAACATAGTACATAAACGATTACAAAATTCAAAGAAAAAGAAAACTTACAATTTGGATCCATGAGTATGAGATCCTTACACACTTCTACGATATTGAAAACTTCTACAACTTCAGACACTTCAAACACACAGACAATACAAAGGGAATTTAAAGAGAGATATGAAAATTTTCGGATGCCTTCTTCAAATGAGCAAGGCTCTATTTATAGGCAGTCTTCGGACTTGAAACCCGGACTTCAGTATCAATTTTGTCTTGGAAAATGGTTTTATTTTCTTTTAATAGAAAAATCATTTGGTTTTATTATCTCAGTCAGATTCTCTGAAAAATGACTGCAGAGATTCCACTTAATTTGCAGAGATTCCATCTTCTTTGGCTGGATCCGATTGTTTTATTGGTTTTGTCTTTTTTCGTTCTTCTTGTTAGATGCACCTTCTTTGGAGTGAATACTTCCAGCTTCATTCATTAGTTGATCATCTTGTCCTTCTAAACTAATACCATCTATATCTTCATTATCGACATATCCTTGTGAGGACATGTTGTCATCATCTTCCAATGAGAAATTTGTTAACATTTTTTTCTCGTTTTCGGATTAGTTTATTTAGTTCATCATGGGAAATAATTGGATTTTCTCTTAATATTTTTTTCCGTATAATGGACCGTAGCAACTCATCTTCATTATTAGCCTGGGTATCCACCTCAGGAGACTTTAATTTTTGATTATTGTCATGCTCTGCTAGAGCATCCATAACTTCACCAATGATATCTTTAGGGTCGAATTTTTGGTTGGAATCATTCTTCCCCTTCCCATACGTCTGTATGAGGCCCTTCCGCGAGTGCTTCTTGCTCCTCGCATGACTGGGATCCCTGTAAAAATTCACGGGTTAAATAATCGGGTAGAGAATTTGATTCTCCTTTTATATATTCAATCTTAAAATCAAATACTGATAAAATTGCTTGCCAACGAGCAAAGACTTGTTTGGAGACAAGGTTTTTAACATCTTTATCTATAATTTCTTTTGCCGATTTGCAATCAATTCTTAATAGGAATTCTTGATTTAGTAATTCCTCTTGAAATTTAGAAATACATTTGATAATAGAGAGCATTTCTGTTTTAATAGTTGAATAATTTTTTTGCGAATCATTCCACTTCCCAGAAGTAAATCTGACTAATTCTTCTTTATTTTTGTGAGGATTTATTTGTTTTAGAATGCCTCCATATCCGATATTAGAAGCATCTGTTTCTACTATCTTTTTCTAATTTTCATTTGCTAAAGAAAGGCATGGGATTTTTTTTACTTTAAGCTTAATTAGTTTTACCGCTTTAATATGATCTTGTCCCCAAGGAGGAGGGTTTTTCTTTAAACGATCATCAAGTGGAGCGCTATCTATAGCATGATCTTTATAAAAGTCAGAAATATAATTTAGACTTCCTAGAAATCTTTGTAATTGGGTTGTATCTTTAATTTCAACAGGAAAATTATCTGCAAAGTTTATAGACCTATCAATTGGAAGATATTTTCCTTTTCTACGAGATGCATGTCATTAAAACACCTTACATCAACCGAATCCCAATACCATAGACTTTCAGAGATACTTGGGGTTACTATTCTAGCCTACTACACACATGGCTCTGATACCAAAATGCATTAGGATCGAATTTCCCAAAATAGAAAACCTACTAAACAAAAGTGTTGTTTTTTTTTATGTGTATATATATATATATATATATATATATATATATATATATATATATATATGATTTAATTCAATGTAGACAGATGATTTAAATAACTAATACTTTATTAACACAACATAAACATAGTACATAAACGATTACAAAATTCAAAGAAAAGAAAACTTACAATTTGGATCCATGAGTATGAGATCCTTACACACTTCTACGATATTGTAAACTTCTACAACTTCAGACACTTCAAACACAGACAATACAAAGAGAATTTAAAGAGAGATATGAAAATTTTCGGTTGCCTTCTTCAAATGAGCAAGGCTCTATTTATAGGCAGTCATCGGACTTGAAACCCGGACTTCAGCATCAATTTTATCTTGGAAAATGGTTTTGTTTTCTTTTAATAGAAAAATCATTGGTTTTAGTATCTTAGTCAGATTCTCTGATAAATGAATGCAGAGATTCCACTTAATTTGTAGAGATTCCATCTTCTTTGGCTGGATCCGATTGTTTTATTGGTTTTTTCTTTTTTCGTTCTTCTTGTTAGATGCACCTTCTTTGGAGTGAATACTTGCAGCTTCATTCATTAGTTGATCATCTTGTTCTTCTAAACTAATACCATCCATATCTTCATTATCGAAATATCCTTGTTAGGACATGTTGTCATCATCTTCCAACGAGAAATCTGTTAACATTTTTTCTCGTTTTTGGATTAGTTTATTTAGTTCATCATGGGAAATAATTGGATTTTCTCTTAATATTTTTTTTCCGTATAATGGACCGTAGCAACTCATCTTCACTATTAGCCTGGGTATCCACCTCAGGAGACTTTAATTTTTGATTATTGTCATGCTCTGCTAGAGCATGCATAACTTCACCAATGATATCTTTAGGGTCGAATTTTTGGTTGGAATCATTCTTCCCCTTCCCATACGTCTGTATGAGGCCCTTCCGCGAGTGCTTCTTGCTCCTCGCATGACTGGGATCCCTGTAAAAATTCACGGGTTAAATAATCGGGTAGAGAATTTGATTCTCCTTTTATATATTCAATCTTAAAATCAAATACTGATAAAATTGCTTGCCAACGAGCAAAGACTTGTTTGGAGACAAGGTTTTTAACATCTTTATCTATAATTTCTTTTGCCGATTTGCAATCAATTCTTAATAGGAATTCTTGATTTAGTAAATCCTCTTGAAATTTAGAAATACATTTGATAATAGAGAGCATTTCTGTTTTAATAGTTGAATAATTTTTTTGCGTATCATTCCACTTCCCAGAAGTAAATCTGACTAATTCTTCTTTATTTTTGTGAGGATTTATTTGTTTTAGAATGCCTCCATATCCGATATTAGAAGCATCTGTTTCTACTATCTTTTTCCAATTTTCATTTGCTAAAGAAAGGCATGGGATCTTTTTTACTTTAAGCTTAATTAATTTTACCGCGTTAGTATGATCTTGTCCCCAAGGAGGAGGGTTTTTCTTTAAACGATCATCAAGTGGAGCGCTATCTGTAACGCCCGTACATCAGGGCTAGTCAATTTAGAGACGATAGACGTCAAAAATGACTTTTTGATAGAAGATTATGTAGAAGGATTAGTCTTAACCAAGTTGTAGTATATGTCACAAGGTTTCCGTGCATATAAAGAACGCCAAAATCCGAGTTATAACGAAGAAGTTATGATCTGTCGAAGTTTCGCGACAGAACCGGCACGACACAGCGCGACGTAAAAAGTGAATTTAAGTTGGACCGATATTTAGCCTTAGCGATCTAAACGAGAATCGAAGATCTTGTTGTTAGTAGCGAAACGACGAAAAGTTAGGCGAGAACGGACGTCAAACGAAGAAGTTATGAATTTATAACAAAGTTTTTCTGTCGCGGCCTATTAAAAATAAATAATAAAAATAAATTCGAGATTAGCCGACGGAGTCTAAATGAAAGTTGTAGAGCGTAGTCTCACCTTCGCGTGGATATAAAGAACGTCGAAAACGGAGTTCGTATGAAGAAGATATGAGTTTCCGAAGTTTATTAAATAAATTTTATTTATTTTTAATCTTTTAATCCGACATTATCCGAAGACGAGTCATCGGTCCGATCCGACGTACGCCCCGCGTACTCCGAAGAGTGTCGACACTTCGGATGACGCATGCAATGACGACTTCGGAGGCCAGTACGCCCCGCGTACTCCGAGGCTCCAGCCTCCTATAAATAGGATGCGAGGGCAGCCGGCTATTTTGCTAATTTCCTCTCTTCTCTCTCCCGTTTTGCATCGTTTTGCATGCCAGAAATACCCCGAAGCCCCGATATTATTCTCGAGCCCCGAGGCAAGTCCCGAGATCCCGAAGACCCCGAGAAGTGCGGTTCCCGAGTCGAAGCTCTGCCCGCGAGAAGTTCGATTTTGTAGAGATCTTCCAGATCTGCTGAGGATTTCTACTTCTGCAAGTCGTAGTGCTGTCCGATCATCTTCTGATCAAGTGAGTGTATACTACCTTTCATAAACACGATAATAATACAAGTATGGTTTGAGTGTATTAAGTATATTGTTGTTTATATGTGTGGGTGTGTAGTTACTTTCTTCTAACACATAAATATGAAGTATTTGCTATGAAATACGTGCTATGTGTTTATATGTTATTTGTCTATTTGAGATGGGCATGGAAATTGGAGTTTTATACAATTGTTAATTGATTTAAACTGTGTAAGTATTTATATCTACAAAATTGTTGGGTAGAACATAGATAGATGGAAATTGTTGGTGACTATGGAGTTAGCGCCTATTGTATAAACCTTGGCGACGATGTGACTTCGTGCCTATTTGATGAACCTTGGCGACTATGGAGTTAGCGCACGTTGAGTAAACTTTGGCGACTATGGAGTTAGCGCTTGTTGAGTAAACCTTGGCGACTATGGAGTTAGCGCTTGTTAAGTGAACCTTGGTGACTATGGAGTTAGCACCAGATAACTATGGATTTAGTACTTGATAATTAAGCTTTGGCAGTAATGGAATTCATGCCAAATTTCTTACGAATGAATGAATGAAGGATAGTTGGTTCTTAGGGTAAAACCTTAAGAAGATAATGGGGATGGGTAATTGGGTTGATTGTTTGCTGATTAAATATAATGATTATATTATTGTGGGATGAAAACCCTATATGCTCACCAGGCTCCCAAGCCCGACCCACTCAGTTTTCTTTTCATTACAGGTAATGGCACAAGGGTATAAGTTGGTGGACTTGACGAGAGATTTTGGGATTATAGATCAGTAGTTATAAATAACTAATGTAAGATCTATTTTATATTGTTTATGCTTTTAGTCTGTAACGAACATGACATCCCGAGGTTTTATTATTTAATGAAAATACATTCTTTTCGAGAAATGTTTTGATAAATGGTTATCATATTTTATTTTGGGAACAAATTCCGCAACCGTTTTCTTTAAACGATCACTCTGATTTATAAAACAAAGCATAAACAAATCGGTCTTTTCTGGCCGTGAAATTGGGGATGTCACACTACCTATAGCAAGATCTTTATAGAAGTCAGAAATATAATTTAGACTTCCTAGAAATCTTTGTAATTGAGTTTTATCTTTAATTTCATCAGGAAATTTATCTGCAAAGTTTATAGACCTATCAATTGGAAAATATTTTCCTTTTCTACGAGATGCATGTCATTAAAACACCTCACATCAACCGAATCCCAATACCATAGACTTTCAGAGACACTTGGGGTTACTATTCTAGCCTACTACACACATGGCTCTGATACCAAAATGCATTAGGATCGAATTTCCCAAAATAGAAAACCTACTAAACAAAAGTGTTGTTTTTTTATGTATATATATATATATATATATATATATATATATATATATATATATATATATATATATATGATTTAATTCAATGTAGACAGATGATTTAAATAACTAATACTTTATTAACACAACATAAACATAGTACATAAACGATTACAAAATTCAAACAAAAATAAAACTTACAATTTGGATCCATGAGTATGAGATCCTTACACACTTCTACGATATTGAAAACTTCTACAACTTCAGACACTTCAAACACACATACAATACAAAGGGAATTTAAAGAGAGATATGAAAAATTTTCGGATGCCTTCTTCAAATGAGCAAGGCTCTATTTATAGGCAGTCTTCGGACATGAAACCCGGACTTCAGCATCAATTTTGTATTGGAAAACGGTTTTGTTTTCTTTTAATAGAAAAACCATTTGGTTTTATTATCTCAGTCAGATTCTCTGAAAAATGACTGCAGAGATTCCACTTAATTTGCAGAGATTCCGTCTTCTTTGGCTGGATCCGATTGTTTTATTGGTTTTGACTTTTTTCGTTCTTCTTGTTAGATGCACCTTCTTTGGAGTGAATACTTGTAGCTTCATTCATTAGTTGATCATCTTGTTCTTCTAAACTAATACCATCCATATATTCATTATCGACATATCCTTGTGAGGACATGTTGTCATCATCTTCCAACGAGAAATTTGTTAACATTTTTTCTCGTTTTTGGATTAGTTTATTTAGTTCATCATGGGAAATAATTGGATTTTCTCTTAATTTTTTTTTTCCGTATAATGGACTGTAGCAACTCATCTTCATTATTAGCCTGGGTATCCACCTCAGGAGACTTTAATTTTTGATTATTGTCATGATCTGATAGAGCAACCATAACTTCACCAATGATATCTTTAGAGTTGAATTTTTGGTTGGAATCATTCTTCCCCTACCCATACGTCTGTATGAGGCCCTTCCGCGAGTGCTTCTTGCTCCTCGCATGACTGGGATCCCTGTAAAAATTCACGTGTTAAATAATCAGGTAGAGAATTTGATTCTCTTATTATATATTCAATCTTAAAATCAAATACTGATAAAATTGCTTGCCAACGAGCAAAGACTTGTTTGGAGACAAGGTTTTTAACATCTTTATCTAGAATTTCTTTTGCCAATTTGCAATCAATTCTTAATAGGAGTTCTTGATTTAGTAAATCCTCTTGAAATTTAGAAATACATTTGATAATAGAGAGCATTTCTGTTTTAATAGTTGAATAATTTTTTTGCGTATCATTCCACTTCCCAGAACTAAATCTGACTAATTCTTCTTTATTTTTGTGAGGATTTATTTGTTTTAGAATGCCTCCATATCCGATATTAGAAGCATCCGTTTCTACTATCTTTTTCCAATTTTCATTTGCTAAAGAAAGGCATGGGATCTTTTTTACTTTAAGCTTAATTAGTTTTACCGCTTTAGTATGATCTTGTCCCCAAGGAGGAGGGTTTTTCTTTAAACGATCATCAAGTGGAGCGCTATCTATAGCAAGATCTTTATAAAAGTCAGAAATATAATTTAGACTTCCTATAAATCTTTGTAATTGAGTTTTATCTTTAATTTCATCAGGAAAATTATCTGCAAAGTTTATAGACCTATCAATTGGAAGATATTTTCCTTTTCTACGAGATGCATGTCATTAAAACACCTTACATCAACCGAATCCCAATACCATAGACTTTCAGAGACACTTGGGGTTACTATTCTAGCCTACTACACACATGGCTCTGATACCAAAATGCATTAGGATCGAATTTCCCAAAATAGAAAACCTGCTAAACAAAAGTGTTGGTTTTTTTAATGTGTATATATATATGATTTAATTCAATGTAGACAGATGATTTAAATAACTAATACTTTATTAACACAACATAAACATAGTACACAGACGATTACAAAATTCTAACAAAAATAAAACTTACAATTTGGATCCATGAGTATGAGATCCTTACACACTTCTACGATATTGAAAACTTCTACAACTTCAGACACTTCAAACACACAGACAATACAAAGGGAATTTAAAGAGAGATATGAAAATTTTCGGATGCCTTCTTCAAATGAGCAAGGCTCTATTTATAGGCGGTCTTCGGAATTGAAACCCGGACTTCAGCATCAATTTTGTCTTGGAAAATGGTTTTGTTTTCTTTTAATAGAAAAATCATTTGGTTTTATTATCTCAGTCAGATTCTCTGAAAAATGACTGCAGAGATTCCACTTAATTTGTAGAGATTCCGTCTTCTTTGGCTGGATCCGATTGTTTTATTGATTTTGTCTTTTTTCGTTCTTCTTGTTAGATGCAGCTTCTTTGGAGTGAATACTTGCAGCTTCATTCATTAGTTGATCATCTTGTTCTTCTAAACTAATACCATCCATATATTCATTATCGACATATCCTTGTGAGGACATGTTGTCATCATCTTGCAACGAGAAATCTGTTAACACTTTTTCCTCGTTTTTGGATTAGTTTATTTAATTCATCAGGGGAAATAATTGGATTTTCTCTTAATATTTTTTCCGTATAATGGACCGTAGCAACTCATCTTCATTATTAGCCTGGGTATCCACCTCAAGAGACTTTAATTTTTTATTATTGTCATGCTCTGCTAGAGCATCCATAACTTCACCAATGATATCTTTAGGGTCGAATTTTTGGTTGGAATCATTCTTCCCCTTCCCATACCTCTGTATGAGGCTCTTCCGCGAGTGCTTCTTGCTCCTCGCACGACTGGGATCCTGTAAAAACTCACGGGTTAAATAATCGGGTAGAGAATTTGATTCTCCTTTTATATATTCAATCTTAAAATCCAATACTGATAAAATTGCTTGCCAACGAGCAAAGACTTGTTCGGAGACAAGGTTTTTAACATCTTTATCTATAATTTCTTTTGCCAATTTGCAATCAATTCTTAATAGGAGTTCTTGATTTAGTAAATCCTCTTGAAATTTAGAAATACATTTGATAATAGAGAGCATTTCTGTTTTAATAGTTGAATAATTTTTTTGCGTATCATTCCACTTCCCAGAAGTAAATCTGACTAATTCTTCTTTATTTTTGTGAGGATTTATTTGTTTTAGAATGCCTCCATATCTGATATTAGAAGCATCTGTTTCTACTATCTTTTTCCAATTTTCATTTGCTAAAGAAAGGCATGGGATCTTTTTTACTTTAAGCTTAATTAGTTTTACCGCTTTAGTATGATCTTGTCCCCAAGGAGGAGGGTTTTTCTTTAAACGATCATCAAGTGGAGCGCTATCTATAGCAAGATCTTTATAAAAGTCAGAAATATAATTTAGACTTCCTAGAAATCTTTGTAATTGAGTTTTATCTTTAATTTCATCAGGAAAATTATCTGCAAAGTTTATAGACCTATCAATTGGAAGATATTTTCCTTTTCTATGAGATGCATGTCATTAAAACACCTTACATCAACCGAATCCCAATACCATAGACTTTCAGAGACACTTGGGGTTACTATTCTAGCCTACTACACACATGGCTCTGATACCAAAATGCATTAGGATCGAATTTCCCAAAATAGAAAACCTGCTAAACAAAAGTGTTGTTTTTTTTAATGTCTATATATATATGATTTAATTCAATGTAGACAGATGATTTAAATAACTAATACTTTATTAACACAACATAAACATAGTATATAGACGATTACAAAATTCTAACAAAAATAAAACTTACAATTTGGATCCATGAGTATGAGATCCTTACACACTTCTACGATATTGAAAACTTCTACAACTTCAGACACTTCAAACACACAGACAATACAAAGGGAATTTAAAGAGAGATATGAAAATTTTCGGATGCCTTCTTCAAATGAGCAAGGCTCTATTTATAGGCGGTCTTCGGAATTGAAACCCGGACTTCAGCATCAATTTTGTCTTGGAAAATGGTTTTGTTTTCTTTTAATAGAAAAATCATTTGGTTTTATTATCTCAGTCAGATTCTCTGAAAAATGACTGCAGAGATTCCACTTAATTTGCAGAGATTCCGTCTTCTTTGGCTGGATCCGATTGTTTGATTGGTTTTGTCTTTTTTCGTTCTTCTTGTTAGATGCACCTTCTTTGGAGTGAATACTTGCAGCTTCATTCATTAGTTGATCATCTTGTTCTTCTAAACTAATACCATCCATATATTCATTATCGACATATGCTTGTGAGGACATGTTGTCATCATCTTCCAACGAGAAATCTGTTAACAGTTTTTTCTCGTTTTTGGATTAGTTTATTTAATTCATCAGGGGAAATAATTGGATTTTCTCTTAATATTTTTTTCCGTATAATGGACCGTAGCAACTCATCTTCGTTATTAGCCTGGGTATCCACCTCTAGAGACTTTAATTTTTTATTATTGTCATGCTCTGCTAGAGCATCCATAACTTCACCAATGATATCTTTAGGGTCGAATTTTTGGTTGGAATCATTCTTCCCCTTCCCATACCTCTGTATGAGGCTCTTCCGCGAGTGCTTCTTGCTCCTCGCATGACTGGGATCCCTGTAAAAACTCACGGGTTAAATAATCGGGTAGAGAATTTGATTCTCCTTTTATATATTCAATCTTAAAATCAAATACTGATAAAATTGCTTGCCAACGAGCAAAGACTTGTTTGGAGACAAGGTTTTTAAAATCTTTATCTATAATTTCTTTTGCCGATTTGCAATCAATTCTTAATAGGAGTTCTTGATTTAGTAAATCATCTTGAAATTAAGAAATACATTTGATAGTAGAGAGCATTTCTGTTTTAATAGTTGAATAATTTTTTTGCGTATCATTCCACTTCCCAGAAGTAAATCTGACTAATTCTTCTTTATTTTTGTGAGGATTTATTTGTTTTAGAATGCCTCCATATCCGATATTAGAAGCATCTGTTTCTACTATCTTTTTCCAATTTTCATTTGCTAAAGAAAGGCATGGGATCTTTTTTACTTTAAGCTTAATTAGTTTTACCGCTTTAGTATGATCTTGTCCCCAAGGAGAAGGGTTTTTCTTTAAACGATCATCAAGTGGAGCGCTATCTATAGCAAGATCTTTATAAAAGTCAGAAATATAATTTAGACTTCCTATAAATCTTTGTAATTGAGTTTTATCTTTAATTTCATCAGGACAATTTTCTGCAAAGTTTATAGACCTATCAATTGGAAGATATTTTCCTTTTCTACGAGATGCATGTCATTAAAACACCTTACATCGACCGAATCCCAATACCATAGACTTTCAGAGACACTTGGGGTTACTATTCTAGCCTACTACACACATGGCTCTGATACCAAAATGCATTAGGATCGAATTTCCCAAAATAGAAAACCTGCTAAACAAAAGTGTTGTTTTTTTTAATGTGTATATATATATGATTTAATTCAATGTAGACAGATGATTTAAATAACTAATACTTTATTAACACAACATAAACATAGTATATAGACGATTACAAAATTCTAACAAAAATAAAACTTACAATTTGGATCCATGAGTATGAGATCCTTACACACTTCTACGATATTGAAAACTTCTACAACTTCAGACACTTCAAACACACAGACAATACAAAGGGAATTTAAAGAGAGATATGAAAATTTTCGGATGCCTTCTTCAAATGAGCAAGGCTCTATTTATAGGCGGTCTTCGGAATTGAAACCCGGACTTCAGCATCAATTTTGTCTTGGAAAATGGTTTTGTTTTCTTTTAATAGAAAAATCATTTGGTTTTATTATCTCAGTCAGATTCTCTGAAAAATGACTGCAGAGATTCCACTTAATTTGCAGAGATTCCATCTTCTTTGGCTGGAACCGATTGTTTTATTGGTTTTGTCTTTTTTCGTTCTTCTTGTTAGATGCACCTTCTTTGGAGTGAATACTTGCAGCTTCATTCAATAGTTGATCATCTTGTTCTTCTAAACTAATACCATCCATATCTTCATTATCGACATATCCTTGTGAGGACATGTTGTCATCATCTTCCAACGAGAAATCTGGTAACATTTTTTCTCGTTTTTGGATTAGTTTATTTAGTTCATCAGGGGAAATAATTGGATTTTCTCTTAATATTTTTTTTTCCGTATAATGGACCGTAGCAACTCATCTTCATTATTAGCCTGGGTATCCACCTCAGTAGACTTTAATTTTTGATTATTGTCATGCTCTGTTAGAGCATCCATAACTTCACCAATGATATCTTTATGGTCGAATTTTTGGTTGGAATCATTCTTCCCCTTCCCATACCTCTGTATGAGGCCCTTCCGCGAGTGCTTCTTGCTCCTCGCATGACTGGGATCCCTGTAAAAATTGACGCGTTAAATAACCGGGTAGAGAATTTGATTCTCCTTTTATATATTCAATCTTAAAATCAAATACTGATAAAATTGCTTACCAACGAGCAAAGACTTGTTTGGAGACAAGGTTTTTAACATCTTTATCTATAATTTCTTTTGCCGATTTGCAATCAATTCTTAATAGGAATTCTTGATTTAGTAAATCCTCTTGAAATTTATAAATACATTTGATAATAGAGAGCATTTCTATTTTAATAGTTGAATAATTTTTTTGCGTATCATTCCACTTCCCAGAAGTAAATCTGACTAATTCTTCTTTATTTTTGTGAGGATTTATTTGTTTTAGAATGCCTCCATATCCGATATTAGAAGCATCTGTTTCTACTATATTTTCCCAATTTTCATTTGCTAAAGAAAGGCATGGGATCTTTTTTACTTTAAGCTAAATTAATTTTACCGCTTTAGTATGATCTTGTACCCAAGGAGGACGGTTTTTCTTTAAATGATCATCAAGTGGAGCGCTATCTATAGCAAGATCTTTAGAAAAGTCAGAAATATAATTTAGACTTCCTATAAATCTTTGTAATTGAGTTTTATCTTTAATTTCATCACGAAAATTATCTGCAAAGTTTATAGACCTATCAATTGGAAGATATTTTCCTTTTCTACGAGATGCATGTCATTAAAACACCTTACATCAACCGAATCCCAATACCATAGACTTTCAGAGACACTTGGGGTTACTATTCTAGCCTACTACACACATGGCTCTGATACCAAAATGCATTAGGATCGAATTTCCCAAAATAGAAAACCTGCTAAATAAAAGTGTCGTTTTTTTTAATGTGTATATATATATATATATATATATATATATATATATATATATATATATATATATATATATATATGATTTAATTCAATGTAGACAGATGATTTAAATAACTAATACTTTATTAACACAACATAAAAATAGTACATAAACGATTACAAAATTCAAACAAAAAGAAAACTTACAATTTGGATCCATAAGTATGAGATCCTTACACACTTCTACGATATTGAAAACTTCTACAACTTCAGACACTTCAAACACACAGACAATACAAAGGGAAGTTAAAGAGAGATATGAAAATTTTCGGTTGCCTTCTTCAAATGAGCAAGTCTCTATTTATAGGCAGTCTTTGGACTTGAAACCCAGACTTCAGCATCAATTTTCTCTTGGAAAATGGTTTTGTTTTCTTTTAATAGAAAAAACATTGGTTTTATTATCTCGGTCAGATTCTCTGAAAAATGACTGCAGAGATTCCACTTAATTTGCAAAGATTCCATCTTCTTTCGCTGGATCCGATTGTTTTATTGGTTTTGTCTTTTTTCGTTCTTCTTGTTAGATGCACCTTCTTTAGAGTGAATACTTGCAGCTTCATTCATTCGTTGATCATCTTGTTCTTCTAAACAAATACCATCCATATCTTCATTATCGAAATATCGTTGTGGGGACATGTTGTCATCATCTTCCAACAAGAAATTTGTTAACATTTTTTCTCGTTTTTGGATTAGTTTACTTAGTTCATCATGGGAAATAATTGGATTTTCTCTTAATATTTTTTTTCCGTATAATGGACCGTAGCAACTCATCATCATTATTAGCCTGGGTATCCACCTCAGGAGACTTTAATTTTTGATTATTGTCATGCTCTGCTAGAGCATCCATAACTTCACCAACGATATCTTTAGGGTCGAATTTTTGGTTGGAATCATTCTTCCCCTTCCCATACCTCTGTATGAGGCCCTTCCGTGAGTGCTTCTTGCTCCTCGCATGACTGGGATCCCTGTAAAAATTCACGGGTTAAATAATCGGGTAGAGATTTTGATTCTCCTTTTATATATTCAATCTTAAAATCAAATACTGATAAAATTGCTTGCCAACGAGCAAAGACTTGTTTGGAGACAAGTTTTTTAACATCTTTATCTATAATTTCTTTTGCCGATTTGCAATCAATTCTTAATAGGAATTCTTGATTTAGTAAATCCTCTCGAAATTTAGAAATACATTTGATAATAGAGAGCATTTCTGTTTTAATAGTTGAATAATTTTTTTGCGTATCATTCCACTTCCCAGAAGTAAATCTGACTAATTCTTCTTTATTTTTGTGTGGATTTATTTGTTTTAGAATGCCTCCAAACCCGATATTAGAAGCATCAGTTTCTACTATCTTTTTCCAATTTTCATTTGCTAAAGAAAGGCATGGGATCATTTTTACTTTAAGCTTAATTAGTTTTACCGTTTTAGTATGATCTTGTCCCCAAGGAGGAGGGTTTTTCTTTAAACGATCATCAAGTGGAGCGCTATCTATACCAAGATCTTTATAAAAGTAAGAAATATAATTTAGACTTCCTAGAAATCTTTGTAATTGAGTTTTATCTTTAATTTCATCAGGAATATTATCTGCAAAGCTTATAGACCTATCAATTGGAAGATATTTTCCTTTTCTACGAGATGCATGTCATTAAAACACCTTACATCAACCGAATCCCAATACCATAGACTTTCAGAGACACTTAGGGTTACTATTCTAGCCTACTACACACATGGCTCTGATACCAAAATGAATTAAGATCGAATTTCCCAAAATAGAAAACCTGGTAAATAAAAGTGTCGTTTTTTTTAATGTGTATATATATATATATATATATATATATATATATATATATATATATATATATATATGATTTAATTCAATGTAGACAGATGATTTAAATAACTAATACTTTATTAACACAATATAAACATAGTACATAAACGATTACAAAATTCAAACAAAAAGAAAACTTACAATTTGGATCCATGAGTATGAGATCCTTACACACTTCTACGTTATTGAAAACTTCTACAACTTCAGACACTTCAAACACACAGACAATACAAAGGGAATTTAAAGAGAGATATGAAAATTTTTGGATGCCTTCTTCAAATGAGCAAGGCTCTATTTATATGCAGTCTTCAGACTTGAAACCCGGACTTCAGCATCAATTTTGTCTTGGAAAATGGTTTTGTTTTCTTTTAATAGAAAAATCATTTGGTTTTATTATCTCGGTCAGATTCTCTGAAAAATGACTGCAGAGATTCCACTTATTTTGCAGAGATTCCATCTTCTTTGGGTTGATCCGATTGTTTTATTGGTTTTGTCTTTTTTCGTTCTTCATGTTAGATGCACTTTCTTTGGAGTGAATACTTGCACCTGCATTCATTAGTTGATCATCTTGTTCTTCTAAACTAATACCATCCATATCTTCATTATCGACATATCCTTGTGAGGACATGTTGTCATCATCTTCCAACGAGAAATCTGTTAACATTTTTTCTCGTTTTTGGATTAGTTTATTTAGTTCATCATGGGAAATAATTGGATTTTCTCTTAATATTTTTTTCCGTATAATGGACCGTAGCAACTCATCTTCTTTATTAGCCTGGGTATCCACCTCAGGAGACTTTAATTTTTGATTATTGTCATGCTCTGCTAGAGCATCCATAACTTCACCAACGATATCTTTAGGGTCGAATTTTTGGTTGGAATCATTCTTCCCCTTCCCATACCTCTGTATGAGGCCCTTCCGCGAGTGCTTCTTGCTCCTCGCATGACTGGGATCCCTGTAAAAATTCACGGGTTAAATAATCGGGTTGAGAATTTGATTCTCCATTTATATATTCAATCTTAAAATCAAATACTGATAAAATTGCTTGCCAACGAGCAAAGACTTGTTTGGAGACAAGTTTTTTAACATCTTTATCTATAATTTCTTTTGCCGATTTGCAATCAATTCTTAATAGGAATTCTTGATTTAGTAAATCCTCTTGAAATTTAGAAATACATTTGATAATAGAGAGCATTTCTGTTTTAATAGTTGAATAATTTTTTTACGTATCATTCCACTTCCTAGAAGTAAATCTGACTAATTCTTCTTTATTTTTGTGTGGATTTATTTGTTTTAGAATGCCTCCAAACCCGATATTAGAAGCATCTGTTTCTACTATCTTTTTCCAATTTTCATTTGCTAAAGAAAGGCATGGGATCATTTTTACTTTAAGCTTAATTAGTTTTACCGCTTTAGTATGATCTTGTCCCCAAGGAGGAGGGTTTTTCTTTAAACGATCATCAAGTGGAGCGCTATCTATAGCAAGATCTTTATAAAAGTCAGAAATATAATTTAGACTTCCTAGAAATCTTTGTAATTGACTTTTATCTTTAATTTCATCAGGAAAATTATCTGCAAAGCTTATAGACCTATCAATTGGAAGATATTTTCCTTTTCTACGAGATGCATGTCATTAAAACACCTTACATCAACCGAATCCCAATACCATAGACTTTCAGAGACACTTGGGGTTACTATTCTAGCCTACTACACACATGGCTCTGATACCAAAATGAATTAAGATCGAATTTCCCAAAATAGAAAACCTGCTAAAAAAAAGTGTCGTTTTTTTTAATGTGTATATATATATATATATATATATATATATATATATATATATATATATATATATATGATTTAATTCAATGTAGACAGATGATTTAAATAACTAATACTTTATTAACACAATATAAACATAGTACATAAACGATTACAAAATTCAAACAAAAAGAAAGCTTACAATTTGGATCCATGAGTATGAGATCCTTACACACTTCTACGATATTGAAAACTTCTACCACTTCAGACACTTCAAACACACAGACAATACAAAGGGAATTTAAAGAGAGATATGAAAATTTTCGGATGCCTTCTTCAAATGAGCAAGGCTCTATTTATATGCAGTCTTCAGACTTGAAACCCGGACTTCAGCATCAATTTTGTCTTGGAAAATGGTTTTGTTTTCTTTTAATAGAAAAATCATTTGGTTTTATTATCTCGGTCAGATTCTCTGAAAAATGACTGCAGAGATTCCACTTATTTTGCAGAGATTCCATCTTCTTTGGGTTGATCCGATTGTTTTATTGGTTTTGTCTTTTTTCGTTCTTCATGTTAGATGCACTTTCTTTGGAGTGAATACTTGCACCTGCATTCATTAGTTGATCATCTTGTTCTTCTAAACTAATACCATCCATATCTTCATTATCGACATATCCTTGTGAGGACATGTTGTCATCATCTTCCAACGAGAAATCTGTTAACATTTTTTCTCGTTTTTGGATTAGTTTATTTAGTTCATCATGGGAAATAATTGGATTTTCTCTTAATATTTTTTTCCGTATAATGGACCGTAGGAACTCATCTTCATTATTAGCCTGGGTATCCACCTCAGGAGACTTTAATTTTTGATTATTGTCATGCTCTGCTAGAGCATCCATAACTTCACCAATGATATCTTTAGGGTCGAATTTTTGGTTGGAATCATTCTTCCCCTTCCCATACCTCTGTATGAGGCCCTTCCGCGAGTGCTTCTTGCTCCTCGCATAACTGGGATCCCTGTAAAAATTCACGGGTTAAATAATCGGGTACAGAATTTGATTCTCCTTTTATATATTCAATCTTAAAATCGAATGCTGATAAAATTGCTTGCCAACGAGCAAAGACTTGTTTGGACACAAGATTTTGAACATCTTTATCTATAATTTCTTTTGCCGATTTGCAATCAATTCTTAATAGGAATTCTTGATTTAGTAAATCCTCTTGAAATTTAGAAATACATTTGATAATAGAGAGCATTTCTGTTTTAATAGTTGAATAATTTTTTTGCGTATCATTCCACTTCCCAGAAGTAAATCTGACTAATTCTTCTTTATTTTTGTGAGGATTTATTTGTTTTAGAATGCCTCCATATCCGATATTAGAAGCATCTGTTTCTACTATCTTTTTCCAATTTTCATTTGCTAAAGAAAGGCATGGGATCTTTTTTACTTTAAGCTTAATTAGTTTTACCGCTTTAGTATGATCTTGTCCCCAAGGAGGAGGGTTTTTCTTTAAACGATCATCAAGTGGATCGCTATCTATAGCAAGATCTTTATAAAAGTCAGAAATATAATTTAGACTTCCTAGAAATCTTTGTAATTGAGTTTTATCTTTAATTTCATCAGGAAAATTATCTGCAAAGTTTATAGACCTATCAATTGGACGATATTTTCCTTTTCTACGAGATGCATGTCATTAAAACACCTTACATCAACCGAATCCCAATACCATAGACTTTCAGAGACACTTGGGGTTACTATTCTAGCCTACTACACACATGGCTCTGATACCAAAATGCATTAGGATCGAATTTCCCAAAATAGAAAACCTGCAAAATAAAAGTGTTTTTTTTAATGTGTGTATATATATATATATATATATATATATATATATATATATATATATATATATATATGATTTAATTCAATGTAGACAGATGATTTAGATAACTAATACTTTATTAACACAACATAAACATAGTACATAAACGATTACAAAATTCAAACAAAAAGAAAACTTACAATTTGGATCCATGAGTATGAGATCCTTACACACTTCTACGATATTGAAAACTTATACAACTTCAGACACTTCAAACACACAGACAATACAAAGGGAATTTAAAGAGAGATATGAAAATTTTCGGATGCCTTCTTCAAATGAGCAAGGCTCTATTTATAGGCAGTCTTCGGACTTGAAACCCGGACTTCAGCATCAATTTTGTCTTGGAAAATGGTTTTGTTTTCTTTTAATAGAAAAATCATTTGGTTTTATTATCTCAGTCAGATTCTCTGAAAAATGACTGCAGAGATTCCACTTAATTTGCAGAGATTCCATCTTCTTTGGCTGGATCCGATTGTTTTATTGGTTTTGTCTTTTTTTCGTTCTTCTTGTTAGATGCACCTTCTTTGGAGTGAATACTTGTAGCTTCATTCATTAGTTGATCATCTTGTTCTTCTAAACTAATACCATCCATATCTTCATTATCGAAATATCCTTGTGAGGAAATGTTGTCATCATCTTCCAACGAGAAATCTGTTAGCATTTTTTCTCGTTTTTGGATTAGTTTATTTAGTTCATCATGGGAAATAATTGGATTTTCTTTAATATTTTTTTTCCGTATAATGGACCGTAGCAACTCATCTTCATTATTAGCCTGGGTATCCACCTCAGGAGACTTTAATTTTTGATTATTGTCATGCTCTGCTAGAGCATCCATAACTTCACCAGTCATATCTTTAGGGTCGAATTTTTGCCACCATTTAACCCAATAAGTTCTTCTCAAGGAAGGTATATTAGCATAGTTTTGTCCAACATGTAATCTCCAGGCCCATATCCATGGCACCTTATATTTTGATACAAATAAAAGCAAGGCTTTATTTAACATTAAAGACATATCTTTTTCCTTTATTTAGGGTTGAATATTACAAAATATTTCAAATGCCCTTTTTAGTTCTTTTGGGAAAATTTCTTGTAGAGGACACTGTCCTCCCATGTTGATAAGAACCAATTTGGAAAATCTGTATGAATATCAAAGTCTTTAACAAACGTAAAGAACTAACTATGGCTTCTAGTTAAATTTTGATAATAAAAAGCATATTTCCATGCTTTAATGTAATCCTAATATGTAATACTACATTGATTTTGGCTATTTTCGCTTGTTACAATCCTTAATTGATTTGGACTTGTACCCTATTCATTTATGGGCATGATTTTTTCTATTTTTGCCTTGCTGCTGGCAATTGTTTCCTGACCCTTGTCAACAATTTTTATTTTATGATCAAAGATCATGGATCCTGTTATTTTCAAATTTGTTCTTAACAATCTCTAGTTTTCCTTCCTTCCAAAGGGAAGTAACAATAGGGCTCAATTATTTGTGACACAATTTGTAAGGCTCATCGTGACACCTTAAGTCAGTTTCTTCTAATTCAATGATATCATCCACTATGTTAAATTTTTTATTCATAAATTCATTTTGTTCTTCGGATAAGAGAACGTCCCTTACCGTTTTTGAAGAACCCTCTGAGTTCTCTTCAATTCTTGGAAAATTTGTATTATTGAAGGTTGGAATCATTCTTCCCCTTCCCATACCTTTGTATGAGGCCCTTCCGCGAGTGCTTCTTGCTCCTCGCATGACTGGGATCCCTGTAAAAATTCACGGGTTAAATAATCGGGTAGAGAATTTGATTCTCCTTTTATATATTCAATCTTAAAATCAAATACTGATAAAATTGCTTGCCAACGAGCAAAGACTTGTTTGGAGACAAGGTTTTTAACATCTTTATCTATAATTTCTTTTGCCGATTTGCAATCAATTCTTAATAGGAATTCTTGATTTAGTAAATCCTCTTGAAATTTAGAAATACATTTGATAATAGAGAGCATTTCTTTTTTAATAGTTGAATAATTGTTTTGCGTATCATTCCACTTCCCAGAAGTAAATCTGACTAATTCTTCTTTATTTTTGTGAGGATTTATTTGTTTTAGAATGCCTCCATATCCGATATTAGAAGCATCTGTTTCTACTATCTTTTTCCAATTTTCATTTGCTAAAGAAAGGCATGGGATCTTTTTTACTTTAAGCTTAATTAGTTTTACCGCTTTAGTATGATCTTGTCCCCAAGGAGGAGGGGTTTTCTTTAAACGATCATAAAGTGGAGCGCTATCTATAGCAAGATCGTTATAAAAGTCAGAAATATAATTTAGACTTCCTAGAAATCACTATAATTGAGTTTTATCTTTAATTTCATCAGGAAAATTATCTGCAAAGTTTATAGACCTATCAATTGGAAGATATTTTCCTTTTTCAATCTCATGACCAAGGAAACAAACTTTTGTCTGGAAAATTCTCATTTTCTTCTCTGAAATAACTAACCCATTATGTTTGGCAGTTTGGAAGAAAATATTCAAACGTTTAAAATGTTGATCAATATTTTTTGAAAAAATCAAAATATCATCAATATAAACAATCATGAAATCAGAGTAAACATAGAATATATCATTCATAATATTTTGAAATTCTGAAGGGACATTTTTTAGTCCAAATGGCATAACATTCCATTCATATTGACCAAATGGGACAACAAAAGCGGTCTTGTATCTATCTTCTTCATGAATTTGGATTTGCCAATATCCTGATTTAAGGTCGAACTTTGAGAAAATAGAAGCCTCCTCTAGACGACTTAGAAGGTCCTTTTTATTAGGAATTGGATAACGAATCCATATTATAAGTTTATTGAGAGGTTTATAGTTTATTACTAGATTGAATTAAATCATATATATATATATATATATATATATATATATATACACATAATATTATTTAGTCAAGAAGAGCCCAAGAGCCCCAAGGCCCAAGGCCCTATCTTTGAACATTAATATTTAATAATCCAAGCCTACTACTAGCCCAATTTGACTAGTCTAACACCAGAACCCAAACCCAATTTGCTTAACCCATTACTTGGTCCATTTAAATAAATGAGTGGGACAAGCCTTATAAGGTGGGAAAAGGTTTCCTCTTCCACCAATGTGGGATAAGTCCTATATTGTAATTTTATAGAGCAAAGCTCCAACAATACCCCGCATTTTCTATTCAAACTCCAAGAATACCCCACATTTGAATAGAAAATAAGTGAACTTTGATATTCAAATAAAGGAAGTAAGATATGACATGCATCAGAATAGGTGTTGGAAAACTTGAACCTTTCATAGTGAGTACTACTTGGATCTACTTTGTGGGTAGTGAACTAGAGTCTTGTACTAACCACTTTTTATAGTAGAATTAGAAACAAGAAGTATCACACATATCATATCTAAGCATGGTTCATTTCTTACCGTTGTGTTCTTTTCGTTCGTGAACAATCCTTTCTTCATGAGACTTTTAGAGATCTTAGCCATATCAGCTCCCAAAGATGCGACCTCACATCCATCTCACATAGGTAAAGCTAATCTGGAACAATCCGTACCATTCCACTATAAAAGCTATCAGCATTATTAAGAATAAAAAATTCATCCCTATATCATCAACGAAAAACACAAAATAGATATCATAGGAGTGAGCATAGCTTGGTGTTGGTGGTTCTTTGAGTCTTCCCCCAACTAGTTGTCCTATTGAACCTAGACCATGGGATCTCCAATGTTGCTAGGTTAGGTTTCCGCTAGGTGGTGACTCATTGTGTTGGCTTTAAGGCCATTCCCCTCGATGTGAAGAGAACTTGCTCTCTACTAAGGCCTTTTGTCAAGAGATCAGCTATATTTTCCTTTGACTTTATGTAACTAATGGAAATGATTCCATTTTTCAGCAAGTCTCTTGTTGTAATATGTATGTGCCTAATGTGTCTCGACTTGCCATTGTATATATGACTTTGTGCTCTAGTAAGAGCATCCATACTATCACAATGTATGGCAATGACAGTAACAGGTTGAGGCCACAGAAGAATACCCTCTAGGAAGCTTTTAAGCCATTCAGCTTCTTCAGCAGTTTTGTCTAAAGCAATAAACTCTGCTTCCATTGTAGAACGAGTATTCACAGTTTGCTTAGATGATTTCCAAGAGATAGCAGCTCCACCAAGAGTGAACACATATCCACTTGTGGATTTTGCCTCTGAAGTATTGGAAATCCAATTTGCATCACAATACCCTTCAAGAACAGGAGGATATTTCGTGTAATGCAGTCCATAATTCATTGTATGCTTTAAATATCTAAGCACTCTCACTAATGCATACTAATGATCTTTTCCAGGATGGTGGGAGTAATGACTCGATCTACTTACACTATAAGCCAAGTCCGGTCTAGTACAATTCATAATATTCATTAAGCTACCAAGAACTTGAGTATATTCTAACTGAGCTACACTATCACCTTTATTCTTCTTAAGATGACTTGAAGGATCAAAAGGGGTGACTACCGGCTTGTCATCATAGTGTCCAAACTTTTTAAGTACACTTTCAATATAATGGGACTGAGTTAGAGTATAACCATCTGATCTTCTTTGAACTCTTACACCAAGGATCACATCTACTACTCCAAAGTCCTTCATGGAAAAGGAGGAGTGTAGCATTTTCTTGGTTTGATTGATCACATCCAAATTAGTACCCATTATAAGCATATCCTCCACATACAAGCATATGATGACACAAGCATTTTGTGTTGTTTGACATAAACACATTTATCACATTCATTAATTCTAAATCCATTAGAGAGTAATGTGTTGTCAAACTTCTCATGCCATTGCTTTGGAGCCTGTTTTAGTCCATAAAGTGATCTAACTAACTTACAAACTTTGTTTTCTTGACCCTTAACCATAAACCCTTCAGGTTGGTTCATATATATCTCTTCATCTAGTTCACCATACAAGAAGGCAGTTTTCACATCCATTTGGTGTATTTCCAAATTGTGAATGGCTGTAATTGCTACTAATGTGCGAATTGATGTAATTCTTGTAACAGGTGAATAGGTGTCAAAGAAGTCTTGAACCTCTTTTTGAAGATACCCTTTAGCTACTAAATGAGCTTTGTACTTCTCAATGGTACCATCAGGTCTAAACTTCTTCTTGAATATCCATTTGCGCCCAATTGGTTTTTGCCCAGGTGGCAAATCTACCAATTTCCAAGTGTTATTCTGCACAATGGAATCAATCTCACTTTTGATTGCCTCTTTCCAAAAGGGAGCTTCAGACGAATCCATAGCATCCTTGTAGGTTTGTGGTTCCTTATTCACTACATAGGTCATGTAATCAGGTCCAAAATATTTGGCTATTTTGCCCCGTTTGCTTCTTCTGGGCTCTAAGTTCTCTTCTTGAACCTTATAAGAGCTCTCTTCATTTGATTGTAAACTTTTTTCTGGAATGATATCATTTAGTCCATCATCCAGAGGTCTTTTCCTAGAGCAGGTAACCTCTTTCTCTTTATCCTTAAAAGGAAAAATATTTTCAAAGAATTCAGCCTCTGTTGATTCCATGATGGTTTGGTTATGGATATCATCAATATGTGATTTAAACACAAGAAACCTATAGCCTGCACTATTCATGGCAGGGCCAAGATAGATGCAATCTATGGTTTTTGGTCCAAGTTTAGTCCTCTTAGGAAGAGGTACTTGTACCTTAGCAAGGCAACCCCACACTTTCATCCTTTTATAAGAGGGTAACCTCCCTTTCCACAGATGATAGGGTGATTTATCACTCTTTTTATGAGGAATTCTATTAAGTATTGAATTTGCTGCAAGACATGCTTCTCCCCACAGATTATATGGTGCTCCAAAATTAATTAACATTGAATTAATCATGTTTTTCAATGTTCTATTCTTTCTTTCTGCCACTCCATTTTGTTGAGGAGTATATAGAGCAGTTGTTTGATGTATAATACCATTTAAAGAACAAAATTCAGCAAAGTCTTTGGATTCATATTCTCCTCCTCGATCAGACCTTAAAATTTTGATCTTTTTTCAAGTTGATTTTCAACTTCAGCCTTGTAATTCTTAAAATAATTCAAGGCTTCATCTTTGGTATTTAACAAATAAATACAACAATACTTGCTGCAATCATCAATAAAGGATATATAATAATTCTTTCCTCCTCTTGTAGGTGTTTCTCTAAAATCACATAAATCAGAGTGGATTAAGCCAAGTATTTCAATAGATTTTTCAACTGATTTATGAGGATGTTGTGAAAATTTTGATTCTACACAGACCTCACATTTTAAGTTTTTATCTAATGAACATTTTGGTAACATGCCAAGTTTTGCCATTCTTTGAATAGAACGAAAATTGACATGTCCCAAAAGAGAATGCCACAAAATTGAAGGATCATGCATATACATAGAAGAGAACTAGTAGTGCCCATTATTGCATTAACATTAGCATTGGTTACATCATTGTTTGGTGTTTCAACACCATAGTACACACGTAAGACACTGACTTTGAAGAGACCCTCACTAAGGTATCCCTTTCCAACATACACCCCACCCTTGGTGAAAACAAACTTATCAGACTCAAATACAAGTTTGAAACCTTTGTTACTAAGAATAAGACCAGAGATCAAATTCTTAGTAATTTCAGGAACATGCAAAACATCACTTAAAATGAGTTCTTTTTCAGAAGTCGGTTGCTGTTGGGTTTTGAGCATTCAAACACTCCTAAGTGTACATGCAACCCTAAATACCTTGGATCTATGTTTTCTCTATTATACAAACAAATATGAACATCCAAGGTATTATCCTAATCTAGCATACAAAACAATGAATATAACAAGATAGAATACATACCTCTTTGATGTAGAATGTCTTCATGAAGCTTGAGTGCCGAGTGCCTCAAGTGTGCCACCTCAAATGGTTCACACAACACCAAATACACTTGTAATAACTTGAGAGAATTCTACACTTCATGAAAATCAGCTAGCCCTTTTATTACACACACTAGTGGCCGATTTTGGTGAATAATATGATGCTTATATAGTGTGTTACAATAGGGTTACACCATGTAAACCCTAATTGTCATGACCTTTCATTTCCATAACCCATGGGTTATGTAACATCCATGGAGCATCCTATGGGTTTAACCCTACTTGATTATCCATGGAGCTTTGGCCCACTATATAAGTTATGGATGATTTGCACAATCAACCCATATATTTAATTAGTCTTCTTTTGATCATATAATTAATTCTAAATTAATTCTTGATCAATACTAATTAAATATTATTATTCTTATTATTAATATACTAAAACTTATAATATATTAATAACCATAAGTGTCTTATTTCTCTCATTTAGTCTATCCAAGTGCATGATGTCATGCAACCCAAATGGACCATGTCGGGTCGGGTCAAGTCTAACCAATTATAGTTATGGACTTAGACATTAATCCAACAATCTCCCACTTGGATAAGTCTAAAACTATTATTGCGTATGACTTCAAGAACCGACTGACAATCGTAGCTCGCAAAAGCTTCTGTCGAACTCTGACCTTGTAGATGAACTTTGACCTTTGTCAATGACTCGTCCATTAGATAAGGGATCATATATTCCTCCATTCTGGATATCATATGGACTGCGACATGGATTATAATCATTCTCTCTGTCCATTTGTTGTTTCCCGATTTCCGATTTATGACGATTGACTAATTGAACAAATCAAATTAGTCCTGGCCCGGCCGAGCACTTCCATTTGTCATCATCAAATCATCGAGGGGCCCACAGATATCGCTTTTATCCCGAAGGTAAAAGGAATGGATAAACTTCGACTCATATGGCTTGTTCTACTACCTGTTGAATCATACACAAAGACACGTTTTATAACACCGAGTTACCGAATGCGTTTTCGTGCAATCAATGTACAACCAACTCATAGTAACAACTCATATCTCTAGGTTTGAAGAATATAAGATATTATCATCTCATGATCACTCGTGATAAAATCCATGAAGTGATTCCAATGAGCGCGGGTTGAATCCAATACTCAGAACTTATGAGCACTCATGAGTGTTGTAGCCCTTTGTCCAACATCTTAGACCTCTACAAGCCCAACCCATAATAGTCTTGATTCATATCTACTTCCAACATATGACCGACTATGGATGGTTTGAATAACTTAGTCATTCCGGAAGAATAACCTAGTTTATTCTGGAAGTCAAACATGCAAAATGAAACACAATAATAATAGAATCTAATATGGTCTCAGAACTTATGAATATAAATAAAACACCTTTTATTTATCACCATATGATTACACATTATTCATTGTATACTGTTTCAGCTATCAACTTAATTCTTGAATTAAAACAATAGTTGTCCCATGCTCCAAGCATGTACACTATGTTTTCTAAACACTAGTCATGCCACACACCAAGTATGCATACTATGTTTGTCTATGATCATTACTTTATGAAATAGATCAACTGAACCTAACTCTAATGATTCTCATTTCACAGTCCCAAATCTTTACTACAAATGCAAGAATTCCAACTTCATGCCATTTACTGAAATCTGTTAGATTCTAAACTTATATGCATTGATCCTCTTGTAATGATTATGCACAAAGTCAGAAAGACTTGACAACATACATTACAGAGCATTCCAAAGGAGATCAACTCCTTGGAAATACCCTTCTTGCATTAAGTTTCCTAATCTTACACAGATTGAATAATTTCTAACTTTGAAACATTTCCAGATTCCATTTTGACTATCACTTCTGAACAACAGTTGCCTCCTTACAGAATATGTCAATATGTTCCTTCCAGAATTTTCACTATTCTTCCAACTGTCCTTGAGCACCCAATCTTTGGTAAACCTTAGATTGTTCTCGACAATTGATTATTCCTTTTAGTCATATCCAGTTCGAAACCGTTTCCCTTCTTAATGCCCCAGGCATTTGGAAAATTTTAGAAAGGATGAATATAGCACATGTAATCGATCCTATATCCAAAGCATATGGGACACGATTCATGATGTTTCACATAACAACTAAACCAGTCTTTTGCTATAACATTTCCATTTCTATTTGCCAAGTTCTCATAATTCAGATTATGAAAAGGGATGTCGTAATCATAATCGAATTTTAGAACGCAAATAATGGAACCATATACAAAATTTTCTTATGTTGAGCCATTCCAACATGAAATTCACATATATATATATATATATATATATATATATATATATATATATATATATATATATATATATATATATATATCCTTGACTAAATACGATTAAAACCTCAATCTAAGCTTATAGATTTGAGATGAAGTATAATTTCCTCTCCCTAAATTATAGCAAAACAACCTTTTCCCAATTGAAACCTTTTGTTTTCCATAATTAACATTGCTAACTAGCAATACTTATCATAATTATCATGCTCCCACTAACATGATGATTATTAGCATAACACTTATGCTTCCACTAGCTTTGACATGTACTCAGAAATTAGCTGACTTTCTTACCAAAGTTCAGATATCTGATACTAGATTGTTTTGATAAAACTTTATCAAAATCATACACATCTTTTAGATAGCTCACAGGTGTGTCTAAATAATTTTAGAACTATGAAAAGGGATGTCGTAATCATAGTCTCAATTGTTTAGACCATTTTGCCACTTCTCACAAGTCCATGTTAGTGTGTCGGTTAACCACACAGCTCTACTAACGACTTTGAGAATGCAAATATCATAATTGCTATCTACTTCAAATCTACTTGGTGGAAGTGTTTCCTCACCATCATTTTCATGAATCGGAGAGAAACCTTATGACCCTTAGATTTAATGGTGTATGTGTTCTTATCCATGTGAATTGCCAAAACCATAGTCACGTGACAAGGATAATGACAAATCCAAGCTCATATGGACCGAACTCAATCTTAATTTCTGGCCACCTGGCAGCTCAAGGGCCTGCCATTGCTTCCAAGTTGTTGTGCAACCAATTGAGAACTCTAAGAACTCATATGCAAAGCCAACTTTAATTGGAATGGGCACAGAATATGTCAATACGATAGGTTGTGAACCTCAAGTCGTGTGCTAGTGAAGAACTTCGGGTTTTATTCTTGATTAGTTCTTGAGACTTTCAAGACCTTTAATACTCCCACTATCCTCTTGACCTATAAGACTCCCTTGTCAAACATCCAAGAGATAGTGCGGATTCTAATCAAGACAAACACTTCACATAATTGGCCTTAGTTGGTCTTTGTTTTATCCAAAACATCACAACTTACCAATTTCAAATGTACAAGAGTAGAAAAATTTTACTCTTACATTTGACTAGTGTTTTAAACCTTCTTTAAGACATGTCACTCAAGTTACAATCTTGGAGTATGACTCTAAGACTTGTATTGGAACGAAGTATGACTCATCTTCTTGATTTAACAATTTCAACAATTCAAGTTCCTCTTCTTAGTCATAAGAATGCACTAAGATTTCCTTAGAGAACTAATTGTGCTATGGTTTCTTAATCATTAGGATGATTACAAAAAAACTGATACTAAAGTACTCTCCCATCTTTTCAGATTTGAGAAACTTTTATCCTTCTGCCTAAGTTGATTCTTCTTATTCTCTCTGCCATACATTGGAACCTTTTCCAATGTTTCAGAATTATACTTAAACTATTAAGTATAACCATATTTATTGAACTTAAGTAAATCATGACGAATAGTCTTATCGATCTTTTGTGGTGGACTTAATCAGTGCTCAAGAATGTGTACTCGATTTCTTAGTCCTTTACACGACTCACGCATCCATGTGAACAAGTATTTAGTCTTAATTCTCCAATACTTGAGGGTTCTCATTCATCATGCTATACAACTTGCATGATTCCAAGTTTCGGTCCAATTGAAACTTGGGTGATGAGAATCTTTCCTTATTTGGTAAATTTAGACATTACCACAAATGAAAGAATCAATTTCATATTTCCAATATTGCTATAAACATACAAACATCAAGTTTTCATGAATACCATTGTAAGGAGATAAAAATAAAGTAAAACAAACTTTTATTTATTTTAAAATGCGGAAAAAACTTTTTCCTTACAATGTAACTTGAAATGAAAACCATGTTATTACTTGTTTCCTAGCAATCTATCATAACTCCTAAGAGTAGCTCAAGAATCCACTCTTCAATCAAGCGATAGAAATCCATCTTCGCGATCAGATTGAACATACTCTTTCTTTAAGTTTCCTTCACTTTTCCTTTGATTCTTAAACATCAACATGTGACCCAGTCACATCTTGTAATAAGAATCTTAGAATAGAAACTTAACTGAATTAGATAGTAGACCTTACCTAAAATAGAGTCAAACTTATTGACTTTACTAGCCTTATGATCTTTCAGGTAAAATTGACAGCATCGCAACCAATGCCCTTTCCTTTTGGCAATAGGACCATATGGACCCTTAGGTAATAGTACATAGGACTATCTCAGACTTAGCCTTTCTCTTTACCATTTGGTCAACCGAGTTGACTATGGCCGATCCCTTTCCATTGGGAAGAGAATGCTTTTCTGGATTTCCTGTGTCACTATTGTCCCTGTCGATAAAGTTTTGGGAAGTTGATCTCCTAATCAAATTTGCTTTACTAGTACACTAAATCATTTCTGATTTAGCAGCACCAAGCAAATAGATAAGATCATTAAGGGTCTTGTCATAGTCTGTTTCATAGGAGTCCCAAAGGGACTCACTATGTGACTTAGAAAGTGATTGAACCACCAACTTTCTCAAGACTTTGACATCCAACTCTCCCGGCTTGTCAATATGTGACTTCATCTCATAGATGTGATCACACCTAGACCTTGCCTTGCCAATAGGGCTTGAGTGACCTTAAACTTTTCAAGAACTTGTGGGTTAGGGAGAATAATTAGAGGAGGTGAAAGAAGTATGATTTCCATGGGACATCATCTTCATTTAGGAAAACTTGTTTCAAGAGATTTGGGAAGATCATAGATGTCTAAACCAGACATCTTTTGGGAGATATTCAAGATAGTTGATTTAAAGTCCTTAATATGACACCCAATATGAAATATTAAGGCTAGGACCCAACACAATACTTTTATAACTTGGAAGAGGGATGCCGTAATCCAAGCTATAAAATATTTGAAGGTACGTGAATGATGATTCACTAATTTCCACCAAGATAAACAAAATGTATTATTAGGTTTTAATTAGATTTGAAACTCCTAGATCTTTTGAGATTCATTGAACTTTTCAATGACATGTTTCAATCTCGAGTGTGCCCATCAGGTTTTGTGACTGGGATGCCGTGGATCACAAAACAAGGTATGAAACAACCATGCAAATTAGTTGGTACCCTTAAGTGTTTACCCCTCAATCGATGTGCCGGTTAACCACACACGCTCCATCGATACTATGATAAACATTAAGTTACCCTTTGCCTACCTTTTTAAATACGAGTTAGTGTGCCGGTTAACCACACACGCTCCACTAACCGACTTAAACAAAGTGCAATGTGTAATTTCATGGATTAGCAACTTATTCACATTTTCCTAAGTAACTAAGATTGGGTATTTATAAAAGGTTTAGTTACTTAGTATTTATCATTAATACTTTTAATGAAGGGAGAATTATAGTCCTTGTCCTACCCGTTCGGCTAACGACCCTCCACCAGTCAAGGAAGCGGTGGGTGAGACTGGACACCCATTAAACTGCCATTTTATAGGCAGTAACCTTATACCCCTTTATAGACCGGCTTCGTGAATGAGGCCTACTAACAGTAAGACTGACTTTACTCTTATATATATATATATATATATATATATATATATATATATATATATATATATATATATATATATATATATATATTTTATTAACTTATAATATTATAAAGTATAAGGGTTGAATTTTAAATTTTAAAATTCTAAGGGCTAACTTGGAATTAAAGTATTCATAAGAGAAAACTTTTCAAATTCCAAAACTTGAGGGCAAGTTTTGAAACTATTCAAAACTAATTAATTCCATAACTTATGTGTTTAAAGTAGTTTTAATTAAAAAACTCTTCAAGTTCCATAGCTTGAGAACAAGTTATGGAAGACTTTAAACTAATAAAAGAATTAACTTCTTTTTATTTTATAACTTATGGAATTAACTAAGGTTACAGATTTTATTACTTAATGAAGTGACTCTTGAACTTCCATAACTTGAGGACAAGTTATGGAGTCATAAAACAATTCAATGAGACAAGACTCTTCATTTTGTAACCTTTGCCAAGTTTTATGAGTTTTATGAACCTTAAATGTGACTTTTCATATAACTTGAGGACAAGTTACAAAAACACATTTTAGGATCAACTCTTAGATTAAAATGGATTGAAAACAACAATTTCACATAACTTCCTATTAATCTAAGCAACTCATAAGAGCAAGATAATTCAAATCAAACTTTTTTCATGTAATTAGTCTAAACCTTAAACTAATACAAAACATGAATCTATTGACAATAATCTTTGAAATTGGATTAGCATGAACATTACCACATTAAAAACAAGTTTATAAGTCCAAAAACATCTTAGGGTAATGTTCCTAGTCCAATTCCAGCCAAAAAACTCGAAAATATGTTGTCTCGGGCTCCAACTCATCTAGTGCACGAACCAGCTCGGCGAGTTGGATGCATTTTGCCTTGGACTCGGCGAGTCTGCTGGGCAGACAACATCAAAACTCGATTTTTCAGCTACTTTTGCAAGTATAACAAGAAAACAAGCCTAGGCTCTGATACCACTGTTGGGTTTTGAGCATTCTAACACTCCTAAGTGTACATGCAACCCTAAATACCTTGGATCTATGTTTTCTCTATTATACATACAAATATAAACATCCAAGGTATTATCCTAATCTAGCATACAAAACAATGAATATAACAAGATAGAATACATACCTCTTTGATGTAGAATGTCTTCATGAAGCTTGAGTGCCTAGTGCCTCAAGTGTGACACCTCAAATGGTTCACACAACAACAAATACACTTGGAATAACTTGATAGAATTCTACACTTCATGAAAATCGGCTAGCCCTTTTATTACACACACTAGTGGCCGATTTTGGTGAATAATATGATGCTTATATAGTGTGTTACAATTAGGGTTACACCATGTAAACCCTAATTGTCATGACCTTTCATTTCCATGACCCATGGGTTATGTAACCTCCATGGAGCATCCTATGGGTTTAACCCTACTTGATTATCCATGGAGCTTTGGCCCACTATATAAGTTATGCATGATTTGCACAATCAACCCATATATTTAATTAGTCTTCTTTTGATCACATAATTAATTCTAAATTAATTCTTGATCAATACTAATTAAATATTATTATTCTTATTATTAATATACTAAAACTTATAATATATTAATAACCATAAGTGTCTTATTTCTCTCATTTAGTCTATCCAAGTGCATGATGCCATGCAACCCAAGTGGACCATGCCGGGTCGGGTCAAGTCTTACCAATTATAGTTATGGACTTAGACATTAATCCAACAATCTCCCACTTGGATAAGTCTAAAACTATTATTGCGTATGACTTCAAGAACCGACTGGCAATCGTAGCTCTCAAAAGCTTCTGTCGAACTCTGACCTTGTAGATGAACTCTGACCTTTGTCAATGACTCGTCCATTAGATAAGGGATCATATATTCCTCCATTCTAGATATCATATGGACTGCGACATGGATTATAATCATTCTCTCTGTCCATTTGTTGTTTCCCGATTTCCGATTTATGACGATTGACTAATTGAACAAATCAAATCAGTCTTGGCCCGGCCGAGCACTTCCATTTGTCATCATCAAATCATCGAGGGGCCCACAGATATCGCTTTTTTCCCGAAGGTAAAAGGAATGGATAAACTTCGACTCATATGGCTTGTTCTACTACTTGTTGAATCATACACAAAGACACGTTTTATAACACCGAGTTACCGAATGCGTTTTCGTGCAATCAATGTACAACCAACTCATAGTAACAACTCATATCTCTAGGTTTGAAGAATATCAGATATTATCATCTCATGATCACTCGTGATAAAATCCATGAAGTGATTCCAATGAGCGCGGGTTGAATCCAATACTCAGAACTTATGAGCACTCATGAGTGTTGTAGCCCTTTGTCCAACATCTTAGACCTCTACAAGCCCAACCCATGACAGTCTTGATTCATATCTACTTCCAACATATGACCGACTGTGGATGGTTTGAATAACTTAGTCATTCCGGAAGAATAACCTAGTTTATTCTGGAAGTCAAACATGCAAAATGAAACACAATAAGAATAGAATCTAATATGGTCTCAGAACTTATGAATATAAATTAAAACACCTTTTATTTATCACCATATGATTACACATTATTCATTGTATACTGTTTCAGCTATCAACTTAATTCTTGAATTAAAACAATAGTTGTCCCATGCTCCAAGCATGTACACTATGTTTTCTAAACACTAGTCATGCCACACACCAAGTATGCATACTATGTTTTTCTATGATCTTTACTTTATGAAATAGATCAATTGAACCTAACTCCAATGATTCTCATTTCACAGTCCCAAATCTTTACTGCAAATGATGGAATTTTGATCCATTCTTCACTCTTTGATTTCTGTCTTAGAATGTTGTTACAGAAGTATACCATCAACAAAGTAATTGAAATAAAACGAACTGAATTCAGATATATTGAATATACAAGAATCAAATTTACAGAAAACATACTTGTTTGATGATTACACAGAAATATAAACATGAAATTATAGAGATTGAGGCCTGCTTTTGCAGTGTCCTAAGACAGAAATTTCCCTGGAATGGGTCTGTCTTGAGGATACAACAATCCAATTCTAGAACAGATCTTGAATCTGTCGAAATTCACCATGATCCCTTTGGAAAGATAAATGATTTTTGGGAGAAAGATTGTGTGTATGGTTAGCCTTCAAATTCTGTCCAGATTCCTTCATTTATAGGCTTCTAATGGTGGTTGTAAACCACCAACCAAAATTAACTGCCAAAAACTATCTGCAGTTAATCCCTTATTTAACAGAATTTGTATTGCACTGAATTAATAAAAAGATTAATTAATGACTAATTAATTTTGGATTATATATTAAAAAATATTATTTAGTCAACTTTTTCGTGATAACATCAAAAAATTTCAACTTTGTCGGATTTTAAACTTCATCGTTTATATCATTTTTTTCGTGGGGGAGCATAGTATTTGTTTATCCATTCAAGATTATTCTCATGACCATTTGAAGGTTTTATAATCACGTTTTTTTATTATAAATACTGGAGAATTTGATATGGCCATTCGAAATTGGATTTATGACTTTTCAAATTTGAAGATTTTTGATGAAGCTTGTGGTAGCAATATGAAGGTATCTTTTACAATAGAAGTTCTTAATCGAGCTCTTCTAAAGCTTTTACAGAGAAGTAGCCTTTACAGTAGAAGTTCTTCATCGATCTCTTCTAAGGCATTGATATATGTTCGACTTCTAGTATTTTCTCGATCAAGTGACGTTACGAATCTTAAAATTTGGGTTGTTACATAATTTTTTGGTGGCTTATATCATTACCTTATTTGAAGACCATTGTGACTTGGAGGGGGAGTTCTTCAAACACAAGAAGTGATTTTGTTTCTTAATTATGAAAATGGGTTTTTTATGGCGGGTTTAGCTTTCTTGAAGATCTTTAGGATTACATTAGAAAATGAAGTTTAAAAAAAACATTACTTCAGTGCTTGGTTTATATAACCTAGAACCCATTTTTGAAGACTACTGAAGAATCAAGATTCGTGGATCACTTTCGATATTCCTCGTCGCGAGATCTTTTCTTATTTGCTAGATGCTTGTTTTGGGAGTTGAAGCCTTGTCATCCATTCCATACTTCGAGGGGAAGAATGTAAGGTTCAAAGTACTCCATGGATTATGACAATAGGCCCCATTGATGAAGTGTAGGTTAAAAGCCCAATACTTGTCTTATTCCCTATATGTTGTCGTGTATTATTCATAAGTAGGGTTAAGAGTGAGGCAAAATTGTAAGTCCCAAAACTATGGATCTAATACAATATCAAATAATCTATTTAGTGAATGCAGAATGTAAACCAAATAGAGATTCAAGAACACATGAAAATATCAACTGCACACGATTATATTGATTAAATCGTCTGGTACAACTGAGAACACTTTCACAGTCGAATATTACAATGAATGAACTCATCAACCTAAAACTCTAAACGGCAGCAACTATATATACGACCAAAATACAAGGCCTACTAAAAGCCCAAGCCCATCCCACTAAACCTACTCATACCGAAATCAAGATGGATTTCGGTCCACTTAACCGAAAACACTACAACCCCATTTAAATAATATAAAACTAGAATAAACCATATAAATATGTCCCAACAATCTCCCCTTGGTTTATTGCTAGTTTTCTTCAATGTTTCTTTGCAAGATGAACATCTGATCAAACCATTGTAGCAGCCCACAACTTCGTCTCAAAAATTTTGGGCTATGAACATCTTTTGTAACTTGGGTTGGTCTAGAGGTTGTAGTTTGTATAAGGTCATCAATCAGTACTCCCCCTAAATATTTGTGTTTGTCCTTCCTTGGAAATAGGTAGGAATCTGATTCTTCTTTCTCACTCTCAGATGGTGGTTCTGTGGTTACAAGAACTGTTTGGGGAGGAATCCTCGTAGCTCGATGTAGTTCTTCTATGTGAGCATCCATCTCATCGGGTGTTGGTACATCTGCCTTCTTGAATAAATTACTTTCTCTTTTAGTCTTAGTCGGTGTAATCATCACTTAATTGAATAGCTCTGTCATTGGATGAAATGAAGGAATGTCTTCATCAACGTCATCTGAAATATCTCCCGTCTTTGTAAACTTTCCAAATTTTGACCGCTCCTCTGTTCCTTCAAATGAATTTCTTCATCTAACACAATACACCTTGAAAAGCAACTGTGACATCCCCAAAATCTCGGCCAGAAAAGACCGATTTTCATTTATGCTTTTAAATATTTTCAGAGTAAATCCTTTTGATTTGAAAGAGTTGCGGAATTTGTGCCCAAAAACAAAACATGATAAAACATTGTTTACCGAAGCATTTCATAAAAGAAATGTATTTTCATTATAATCAAAACTCGGGGTGTCATGTTCCGATTCAGACCAATAAGCATAAACGAATACATTACAAGTCATATAACAAATATAAACATATGCAGACTTGTAAACAAAACAACTTGATGGTTCATCCATCTCATGCCCTTCCGCCACTACCTGTAATACAATTTAAAACTGAGTGGGTCAGGCTTGGGAGCCTGGTGAGCATATAGGGTTTTCAACCCACAATAAATATCATATTTAATTTTCACCAACCAACAATAACCCAATTACCCATTCCCGTTATTCTCACTTTAATGTCCCTAAAACAACTAACATAAGGGACCTAGTCTAAGAATATTTCATCGGGGCGACAACACATGCTTCGGGGGTACCTCAGCAATATAAGTCAAATAAGGCAACCATGAGGGGGATGGAGTACAGCGAATGAACACCCAAGTTCATTAACACCTACAGGTGGCGAACCTGCTAATGTTTCCACAAGACTGTCTAGAATAGCCAGTGGTCGTCATCTAAACTCCGCTAGATGACTCAATCAAACAACAACGAGGCCTCTCATCTGTTTATTACACACCAACTGTCTACCCATGTTCTACCCAACATATTAGTAGATAAAAATATACATTTGTATACATAGTTTAAAGAAAACCTGTATAGCATGCTTTAATCAACACATATATCACATAACAGATGAGGCACACACACATAACACATATCTCATAAAGAAATAAGCAGATCTATAAGATAGAAGAGAGTGAATACTCATTCACACATAACACAACCAAATATATACACATAGCACGTATTTTTATATAAAATACTTCGTATTATTGTATTAGAAGAAATAACTACACACTCACTTGATCAGAAGATGATCGGACAGCACTACGGCTTATAGAAGTAGTAATCCACAGCAGATCTGGAAGATCTTCTCAAAAATCGAACTTCTCGCGGGCAGAGCTTCGACTCGGGAACCGCACTTTTCGGGATCTTCGGGATCTCGGGACTTGCCTCGGGGCTAGAGTATGATACCGGGACTTCGGGGTAGCTTCGGGGGTTTTTGCACAGAGCTTCGACACGAAAACGAGAGGGAATTGGCAAAAATACCCGGAACCCTCGCATCCTATTTATAGGAGGCTGGAGCCTCGGAGTACGCGGGGCGTACTGCGTTACGCGGGGCGTACTGCCCAAAACGTCATTGCTTACGTATCCGAAGTGCTCGAGTGCGAGTGTCGACATCCCTCGGAGTACGCGGGGCGTACTCGAGTACGCGGGGCGTACCTCGGATCAGATCGGTGACTCCTTCGGATAATGCTTCCGAATTTTGAATTAAAAATAAATACAAAATGATTAATAAACTTCGGAAATTCATAACTTCATCATACGAACTCCGTTTTCGACGTTCTTTATATCCACGGAAAGGTGAGACCATGCTCTACGACTTTCGTTTAGACTCCGTCGGCTAATTTTGACTTTATTTTTATTAATTATTTTTAATAGGCCGGGACAGAAACTTTCGTTATAAATTCATAACTTCTTCGTTTGACGTCCGTTCTCGCCTAACTTTTTATCGTTTCAATACCAACAATGAGATCTTCGATTCTCATTTAGATTGCTTCGGCTAACAACCGCTCGATCTCAAATCGAGTAAAACAGGCTGTATATCGCTAAGCCGGAACTTCGATAAATCATAACTTCCTCATACGAAGTCAGATTTGGGCGTTCTATATATATTCGGAAACCTCGTTTCAACTACTACAACATTAACCAAATATATTAAGTTTATTTTACACTTAAATTTTGACGCTTATTTTTATTCTTAATTAATCAAACCACATAATTAAGCAATTAAGCACAAAACACACAATACTCAAATAATACAATCTTATTATTTCAAAACGGGTTACAGAGGTTAACCTAGACTATTACATTGCTACAAATGGCAAGCCCGAAACACAGGCGTTACAATTCTCTCCACCTTAGAATGATTCCGTCCCCGGAATCACACATCAACAAACAAATGCGGATAGCGACTCAACATGTCACTCTCCGTCTCCCAGGTGAGATTCGGCCCATTCGTGTGTTTCCATCGGACAAGCACTAACCCAACCATTTTGCGTCGCAACTTCTTAGTCTTTCGGTCAACAATTGCCTCTGGTTCTTCAATCAACCTTTTGTTCTCATCAATTCTCAATTCAGAAATTGGAATTATATCGGGAACTTCTCCCGTGAACTTCCTCAAATAACACACATGAAAGGTGTTGTGAATTCCATTCAGCTCTTCGGGTAATTCGAGCTTGTAAGCTTGGTTCCCAATCCTCTGAAGGACTTTAAACGGTCCAATAAACCTTGGACTCAACTTTCCCCTTTTTCCAAATCTTATAAGTCCCTTCCACGGCGAGACTTTAAGCAAAACCGAATCTCCAACCTCAAAAGTCATCGGTCTTCGCTTCTTGTCAGCATAGCTCTTTTGACGATCTTGAGCTGCTAACATTCTTTCCCTAATTATTTTCAACTTTTCAGCAGTTTGATGAACCAACTCCGGTCCCATAAACTGCTTTTCCCCAGCCTCAAGCCAACAAGACGGCGTACGACACTTCTGTCCATACAAAGCTTGGTACGGTGCCATCTTAATGCTCGAGTGAAAACTATTATTATAGGAAAATTCTACCAACGGTAAATGTTCATCCCAATTACCTAGGAATTCCAAGGTACATGCTCTCAGCATATCTTCAAGTGTTTGTATTGTTCTTTCACTCTGACCATCAGTCTGCGGATGGTAAGCTGTGCTTAAACATAACTTGGTACCCATTTCCTCTTGTAGACTTTTCCAAAACCTTGAGGTGAAACGGCTATCACGATCCGATACAATCGTTAACGGAACACCGTGAAGCCTCACAATTTCCTTCACGTAAGAATTCGCAAGCTTCTCCATAGACCATTTCTCCCTGGCCGCTATGAAATGTGCACTCTTAGTGAATCGATCAACGACCACCCAAATCATGTCGTGACCATTCTTTGTTCTGGGCAGTTTAGTGACAAAATCCATAGCAATGTCTTCCCACTTACCCATAGGCACAGGCAATGGTTCTAAACTCCCGTAAGGTTTCTGATGTTGTGTCTTGACTCTCGCACAAGTCACACACTCGGCCACATACTTTGCAACATCAAGCTTCATCGTCGGCCACCAGTAGTAGGGTTTCAGGTCCCTATACATTTTAGTGCTACCCGGATGAATCGAGTACATGGTCTTGTGAGCTTCTTCCATCAGAAGATCCCTAATTCCTCCTGACTTAGGTACCCAAATACGATCTTGGAATACCTTCAGTCCATGACCGTTAGTACCAAACACCAACGTTTTACCCAAACGTTCCTCCTTTCGGTCATTTTTCTCAGAAGCTTCCTCTTGAGCTTTCCTTATACTTTCCACAATAGTCGAGACAACTTCAATTTTCAACGCTCTTGGCCTCTTCCTTTCAAGATTGACTTTCCGACTGAGAGCATCAGCAACAACATTAGCTTTACCGGGGTGGTAAAGTATCTCGCAGTCGTAGTCTTTAAGTAATTCTAGCCAGCGTCGTTGCCTCATATTCAATTCTTTCTGATTAAAGAGGTATTGGAGACTCTTATGATCAGTGAAAAGTTTGCACTTCGTGCCATAGAGGTAATGCCTCCATATTTTCAGAGCGAAAACTACCGCTGCCAACTCCAAATCATGAGTCGGGTAATTCTTTTCATGCTCTTTCAACTGTCGAGACGCGTATGCTATCACCTTTTCTCTTTGGGTCAAAACACAACCCAATCCAACACCAGACGCATCGCTATAAACAGCGAAGTCTTCGACTCCATCGGGTAGAGAAAGTATCGGTGCCTCGCATAGCTTCTTCTTTAACTTCTCGAATGCTTCTTTATGCTTCTCACTCCAAGCATAAGTAGCTCCTTTGTGGGTCAAAGCTGTTAATGGAGTAGCAATCGAAGAAAAGCCTTGGATAAACCTTCGGTAATATCCGGCTAATCCTAAAAAGCTTCGAATCTCCGTGGGACTTTTCGGTTGTTCCCACTTCGTCACAGCTTCAATCTTCGCTGGATCAACCATTATCCCTTCTTGGTTGACCACGTGACCCAAGAATTGGACCTCACGAATCCAAAAATCACATTTGGAGAACTTCGCATAAAGCTTCTCCTTCTTCAAAACTTCTAACACTTCTCGCAAGTGTCTTCCATGCTCCTCCTGGCTTTTCGAGTAGATCAGAATGTCGTCTATGAACACTATCACGGATTTATCAAGGAAAGGATTACAAACCCTATTCATCAAATCCATGAAAGCTGCTGGAGCATTGGTTAGTCCAAACGACATAACCAAGAACTCGTAGTGTCCATATCTAGTTCTGAATGCAGTCTTCTCGATATCTTGCTCTCTTACTTTCAGCTGATGATATCCTGACCTAAGATCGATCTTCGAGAAATAGCTCGAACCTTGCAATTGATCAAACAGGTCATCAATCCTCGGCAACGGATATCTATTCTTTATTGTTGCCTTGTTCAGCTCTCTGTAATCGATGCACATTCTCATACTTCCATCTTTCTTCTTTACAAATAACACCGGAGCTCCCCAGGGCGATGAACTAGGTCTAATGAAACCTTCGTCCAATAACTCCTGAAGTTGCATCATCAGCTCCTTCATCTCCGTCGGTGCTAATCGATAAGGTGCTTTTGCTATTGGCGTGGTTCTTGGTAACAAGTCTATTCTGAACTCCACTTGTCTATCAGGTGGTAATCCAGGAAGATCCTCGGGGAACACTTCCGGAAAATCACACACCACTGGAATACTCTGCATCACCTTCTTTTCCTTCTTAGCATCAATCACGAATGCTAAATATGATGTACATCCCTTGGTCAAACACTTTCTGGCTTTCATTAGAGAAATGATTCCAGAATTCACTCTGCGTTTGTCCCCATACACCATAAACGAATCTTTCCCAGGCGGGTTTACTTTAACTATCTTCTTCTTGCACAAAATTTCGGCATCATTGGCGCTAAGCCAATCCATTCCCAAGACGATGTCGAAACCATTTAGTTCGATAGGCAATAATTCCTCGAGAAACTTATTCCCATTAAGGTCGATCAAGACGTTTTTCATACGATGGCTAACAGGTACAAACTTGCCACTAGCTACTTCGACTAATAAAGCATTATTTAGTCTATCAACAGGCAAAGCTAGCTTTCTACCAAACTCATGCGAAATAAAGGAGTAGTTGGCTCCAGAATCAAACAATATATGAGCAGGTAATTCGTTTACGAGAAAGGTACCTGAAGCGACATCAGCTTCATCTTTCGCAGCCTCAAGTGTCATCTGGAAGGCTCTCGCCTTCGGCTTTGGTGGAATGTTGGGCCTAGCTGCCTCCTTCTTCTTCGGACAGTCTTTCAAAATATGCCCCTCTTCATTACACCCAAAACACATCCTTTTGTTGTTCGGACATTCATTGGCAAAATGTCCAACCTTTCCACACTTGTAGCAGGTCACATCCTCGCTATATTTCCCAAAGTGCCTTTTCTTACACTTATCACACCACTTTGCTTCGCCTCCTTTTCCTCCAAACTTTTTCGAATCAAATTTCGAAAATTTACTCTTCTTACTGGAACCAGATGTTCCTTCAAACTTCCTTTTCTCACCAACCTCAACCTTGTCGGTGGTTCTTCCCTTTATCATGTTCTCCACAGACTTGGCAGCCCAGATAGCTGCCTCTAGAGTAAGTGCCTGACGTACCGGCACCTCGTACTCCCATGGAAGTCCCTTCGCATACCGATCCACCTTTGTCAGCTCGTCTGGAACGATACGCAAGGCAAACTCCATCTTATCGGTGAAGTTATTGGTGTATTCATCTACTGACATGCTACCCTTCGTCAATGTCAGAAACTTGTTCTCCAACTCCAACAGATTTTGAGCCGAGCAGAACTTGCGCTTAAACTGCACCAAGAACTCTGCCCATGACAATTGCAGTGGCTCGCTAGGGCTTAAGGTCTTCCCTAGAGTGTTCCACCAACGAACGGCTCCACCTCGGAATTGTCGCACGGCATAGATAGTCTGCAACTTGCCTCTACAGCCACATGTCATAAAGGCTAACTCCATTTCGGAGATCCAATCCATAACCCCAATCGGATCCTCCTTTCCATTGAAGGTCGATGGTTTACAAGTCAAAAAGTCCTTGTACTTGCATCCCATTCCATCATTCCTTCCATCATGGTTATCTTGCCTAACTATCGGTGGGTTGGCTGGACCAACAGACCCACTGAAGTTTCCACCTTCCGAGTGCCCTTCATTCAGTTCAGGCTCTTCCACTCGAATCGACAGTTCTTCACGATTTTGTTGAAGCAACCGTCTAGTTTCATCCATCTGACGATCCAACATCGTCTGAATCATCAATTGCACACCAGCCATGGTTATTGGCTCAGGTGCTGCTGCTACGACAGGTATTGGCTCAATCACTGGTGGTTGATTCCTGTTTTCGTCAGCATTTCCAACTCCACTTCTTGTTCTCACCATTTTGATCTACACCGAATAAGGTGAAATTAGATCCTCAATCATGATAGATATTCAAATCATCCTTATCACTCCGAAACGTTTACATGCTAGTTCTAATGTTGTAGACGTACGCTTAGAATCCTACACACATAAGGTTTCTAGATCCGGTCGGCAACAGACCATAGATCCGAACAAATAATATCATATATGGCAACATATAACATTTAGCACATAAAGCATTTTAGGCAACTTTCCTAAAAATAAACTAGTGCTCGTGTCTAAAACATAACAGACACGCATCTCAAAACTTCACTTAGCATTCTAAGTTTAAGTCTAGAAATCCAACAAATTCCTAGTTCGCTTAAACTAATGCTCTGATACCAACTGTGACATCCCCAAAATCTCGGCCAGAAAAGACCGATTTTCATTTATGCTTTTAAATATTTTCAGAGTAAATCCTTTTGATTTGAAAGAGTTGCGGAATTTGTTCCCAAAAACAAAACATGATAAAACATTGTTTACCGAAGCATTTCATAAAAGAAATGTATTTTCATTATAATCAAAACTCGGGGTGTCATGTTCCGATTCAGACCAATAAGCATAAACGAATACATTACAAGTCATATAACAAATATAAACATATGCAGACTTGTAAACAAAACAACTTGATGGTTCATCCATCTCATGCCCTTCCGCCACTACCTGTAATACAATTTAAAACTGAGTGGGTCAGGCTTGGGAGCCTGGTGAGCATATAGGGTTTTCAACCCACAATAAATATCATATTTAATTTTCACCAACCAACAATAACCCAATTACCCATTCCCGTTATTCTCACTTTAATGTCCCTAAAACAACTAACATAAGGGACCTAGTCTAAGAATATTTCATCGGGGCGACAACACATGCTTCGGGGGTACCTCAGCAATATAAGTCAAATAAGGCAACCATGAGGGGGATGGAGTACAGCGAATGAACACCCAAGTTCATTAACACCTACAGGTGGCGAACCTGCTAATGTTTCCACAAGACTGTCTAGAATAGCCAGTGGTCGTCATCTAAACTCCGCTAGATGACTCAATCAAACAACAACGAGGCCTCTCATCTGTTTATTACACACCAACTGTCTACCCATGTTCTACCCAACATATTAGTAGATAAAAATATACATTTGTATACATAGTTTAAAGAAAACCTGTATAGCATGCTTTAATCAACACATATATCACATAACAGATGAGGCACACACACATAACACATATCTCATAAAGAAATAAGCAGATCTATAAGATAGAAGAGAGTGAATACTCATTCACACATAACACAACCAAATATATACACATAGCACGTATTTTTATATAAAATACTTCGTATTATTGTATTAGAAGAAATAACTACACACTCACTTGATCAGAAGATGATCGGACAGCACTACGGCTTATAGAAGTAGTAATCCACAGCAGATCTGGAAGATCTTCTCAAAAATCGAACTTCTCGCGGGCAGAGCTTCGACTCGGGAACCGCACTTTTCGGGATCTTCGGGATCTCGGGACTTGCCTCGGGGCTAGAGTATGATACCGGGACTTCGGGGTAGCTTCGGGGGTTTTTGCACAGAGCTTCGACACGAAAACGAGAGGGAATTGGCAAAAATACCCGGAACCCTCGCATCCTATTTATAGGAGGCTGGAGCCTCGGAGTACGCGGGGCGTACTGCGTTACGCGGGGCGTACTGCCCAAAACGTCATTGCTTACGTATCCGAAGTGCTCGAGTGCGAGTGTCGACATCCCTCGGAGTACGCGGGGCGTACTCGAGTACGCGGGGCGTACCTCGGATCAGATCGGTGACTCCTTCGGATAATGCTTCCGAATTTTGAATTAAAAATAAATACAAAATGATTAATAAACTTCGGAAATTCATAACTTCATCATACGAACTCCGTTTTCGACGTTCTTTATATCCACGGAAAGGTGAGACCATGCTCTACGACTTTCGTTTAGACTCCGTCGGCTAATTTTGACTTTATTTTTATTAATTATTTTTAATAGGCCGGGACAGAAACTTTCGTTATAAATTCATAACTTCTTCGTTTGACGTCCGTTCTCGCCTAACTTTTTATCGTTTCAATACCAACAATGAGATCTTCGATTCTCATTTAGATTGCTTCGGCTAACAACCGCTCGATCTCAAATCGAGTAAAACAGGCTGTATATCGCTAAGCCGGAACTTCGATAAATCATAACTTCCTCATACGAAGTCAGATTTGGGCGTTCTATATATATTCGGAAACCTCGTTTCAACTACTACAACATTAACCAAATATATTAAGTTTATTTTACACTTAAATTTTGACGCTTATTTTTATTCTTAATTAATCAAACCACATAATTAAGCAATTAAGCACAAAACACACAATACTCAAATAATACAATCTTATTATTTCAAAACGGGTTACAGAGGTTAACCTAGACTATTACATTGCTACAAATGGCAAGCCCGAAACACAGGCGTTACAGCAACCATGACTAAAAAGTCCATGTGGATCACAGAATCATAAAGACCCTTCTCACCACAGTTGTTCAAGGATGTAAATGTAACAACCGGTTATTTCGGGTCAATAAAAATCTAAATCTTAATAATGTATAAGTGAAACCACCTTGTAACCTTGTTACATTAAATCACAATTATCCATGAGGGCATGTTTATATATGTTAATATATACAATTATACTTTAAAAGCCATCCTTATATAAGACACATATACGTATATATAGAAAACCATGTTGAAGTAAGTTAGTATAAGTCAATCTAAGACAAACTTGTTCAAATAAAAGTCAAACACTTAAAGTAAAGCATAATATTTCATAGTATATATATGGTTTTTAGTTTAAGAAATCTAATCCTATACCAAAACCAAAAACACTTGCTTTATGAAACCAAGAATCGAAATCACTTCTCTGTGAAATACCATGACCGAAATCCCTTTAGGGACTCAAGTCAAAAGGGGGCTTTCAGTTGTAGAATCTTGAAACATTGAGATTTCGGTCATGTAGGACCGAAATCCCTTCATCTTAAGACCGAAATCACATGGCTAATACTCTTTTAGGCCGAAATCATCCTAGTTTGTGATACAATCGTAGACCGAAATCCCTCATTTTCGGCGGTGTCAAACTTTTCAAGGTGAGAAGATACACACTCCAACGTAAACATCCCATCATATTTTATCCCTATATATATGTTTAACCGAAATCATGGCCTAATTTCTCATTTCCAACTTAGAAAACTTCCTAATTTGCTCCCAAAACTCATGCAGAAGCCTTCACACCTTCATATGAGAAACCCAGATCATCTTCAAATCTTCAAGTTTCCTTAAGAACATCTTCAAGTTTTCCCTAGGAAATCAAATATATCAAGTTAATTCCAAAGACCTCTTGTAAGTATATATACATAAATAGTGTTAATTAACACTTAAATTAATCATTTTACTAATATGAACACAATATTATGTTTTTATATATTATCAGGATTTCAGAAATTATACGTGTTCTAACCCGAGGATCATCGCAACCACATCGTACCTAACCAAGAACACACACCCGAGGTGAGTTCATACACCTACGTTTTCACGATTTTTCATTGTTTTAGGGGGGAATACAAGTAAAACATAAGCAATCTTGTGTTTAAAAATATAAATCGCTTATTATGTTTTCTTATAATTTATAAACACTTTACGTAAAAAATATGTTAAGACGCAACGGTTTTCATTTCAACATAACATACAGTATAAACTATAATAGGTATAGTTTATGGTTCATTTTACAATAATTAGACACTTAGAAAAATCTATGGAAAAAGTTACATTTCATTTACTAAAGGGTATTACGTTTTATTTACTAAAGGGTATTACACTTCATTTACTAAAGGGTATTACATTTTCATTTACTAAAAGGGTTTTTAGTTCATTACTCGTAATCTCGTTGAAGCAATAAATTTGTGAGACATCTTCATGTACTTATCTAAGTACCAACGAAAGTCCTGAATTATAACCAGAGTCTCTTGTAAGGAGAGCGAGATATTTGTGTATAGATCTATATAGGACTGACAATCCTACACCCTAACTGTTAGCTACAGTTGGACCGGCAGGTCTGGGGTGAAAAATGTTGTTAACGCTTCCGACGCCTGAAGAACGTTGTGTTTAAACCATCTTAGGTCACAGTATGGTTATAGGAACTCACATGGAGAAAACAACGAAACATTTACGGAGTAATATATTTTCAGACAGTTTCATTTGAACATTAACTATACATTTGGTTTATAGGGCAAACATACCTTTAAATAGTTTTATATAATACTAAAACTACATTACACGACTTCTCAATACAACAAGGGTTAAATTTCTAGAAACATACGTTTAAAGGAATTACATACTAATACGACTATAGTATACTATTTTCCTAGTACAGTGCAACTGACATTTATGAAAGGACTATTATTGTTTACTCCATGATTACTTAGCATACGCGTTAGGGTTATATATAATAAAAATCCTATAGGCATTAGAATGCGTGTTTCCGCCTTGGATCCTGTTCCTTGTTTGGGTGTGGATTTAGGGCTGATTCACTCTTTCGACTGTCCATTCAATCTTGATTATATATAACATGTATACTCTAAGAGATCATAGGAGGAAGGAGTATGGGTCACACTACTTACATAAATGAGAACTTCGAATTACAGATTATAAGCATAAGAAACTTATACATTTTGGTCTTAAGGTATTAAGACTACAATACATTTACAACAGAAATATAGGATTTTGTAGATGAATACACTTACGTTTTCAAGGAACAAGGAACATACTTTTATATACCAAATGATTATGAACTCTCCAACTTAAATGTAGACACTTTTTCAAACCACTCGTATTCTCAGGAAATTAGTAGACAAGTACCCACACAGGTTTCACGAAGACGGAACATAGTAGCGTCACGTCTTAGCTTTTGCTATAGTTTTGATGTCAAACAAACAATGTTTTGAACACAATGTAAATTATATATTTCCAATATGATGGTTGTGTTGATTTGATTATTATTATTCAATTGTTATGATACTATACATGACGTCATCCACCCCTGAACGTTTCCGCCATTCCGGTTTGGGGGTGTGACAGTAACCTTGGCTCAGAAGAAGACTAATCGCAGTATCTGTGTGAACACGGAGGAACGCACTACGATTTGTTGAGTATCGGAGAACTACTCATGGCCTTTTTGATGTTAGCCCCTGTATATCCTAAAGCAAAGATCTCAATACAGTTTTTCAAGTTAAACAAGTTTACTAGGCCCTTGGCGAGATGTTCAACGATAATCGTGCCTTGCGAGGAGCATCGCCCTAGTGCCATAACATATGTACAGTTTCAGACATTTAATTCCTTAAATCTGATAGTTCTTTGAAAGATACTGCCTAACTGACAACTTTTACAGTTTCAATCCTTTAATTCCTTGTGAAAATAGAGTGAAGTGTAATGACCATCAACTCCTTTCCTGCCTAACTGGATGAAAAATCATTTTTGAGAATTTTAAATGGGTTGGGAATGATGGAAGTTTGTTATGTTCGTAATTCTAACTAATTTTTCTTGAACTTGATCTATGAAGTTTTGGACTAACATTCGTTAATTGGAAAATTTTCATTCAGAGGTTACTATTCACATTCAACGCTTCTACCCGCTTCGCTTTCGATATTGGCTTTGATTCGTTCAACACACGTTGACATCTAGAGAATAGGAAGTGACTCTCACTGGTAAGTGTATCAAAAATGGCAAGCGCATATTTCTGGGAAGTGCATGTTTCTGGGTAGCAGATACTTCTAGGAAGCCCATGTTTTTGGGAAGCGCTCATTTCTGGGAAGCCCATATTTGTCGGAAGCACTCTTTTATGGGTAGCATGTTCTTTTGGGAAGCAATACAAAATGGGAAGCGTTGGTTCTCTTGCCAAATATTCGTTATCATTAACAAATGACCAATGCCAGTGATATCCTAATTTTCTTATTTTCTAGAAAACTCAAAATTCCAAAAAGATTTTCTTTATTTTTTTCTTTTCTTTATAAAATTCAAAAATAAAAAAAAAATCTTTATTTTTGTCTTTTCTTTATAAAATTCTAAGAACTAAAAAGATTTTCGTTATGTTTGAATTTTTTTTTCAAAAATCAAAAATACAAAAATATTTTCCTTATTTTTCTGAGATTGGGAAGTTCATTGTAACAATGTGTTGCTCTTATGCATGCAAAAAGCAAAGCTCCATAGGGAACATGTATCATTTGTAACTCATGCACTAGTTAGGTGTCCCTAGAAGCAAGCTGCAACATGTTGTTTAAAAACCTCATAGACTCATTGTGTATGAATCCTTAATGAAAATTTTCTTACGAAAATTTCTTCCCAATAGGTTGTATTCACAATAGTCTTAAAGCTACCTTTCTCTTCCATTTTGAGTAACGAGATGAGTGGTTAGTCGAAATATTTAGCAGAGGTACAATGTTTCTTTGTAACCAATCTTTTTCATCCTAAATTTCTAATACTCGCACATACAATGATGCATGCCCAAGACATCTCTGGTAAAAAACAACCAGGATTTAGGTATGCCACAATTCTGTGTTTATGATCCTAAATCATTTTTCCATGATGAGGGTGAGACCCAACAATCCTAAAAAAAAAAAGAATTGACGGTGAACACTTGTTGTTCAAGAATTTATTGAAACTTTATGTTTCAATATACCATTTTCGATGTTCAAAATCTTATTTTCATTTCTTTTGTGTGATCTTGATGAAATGTACTAATCCCAAGTCATTTCTTCTCACTAGATCCAGATCTTTATTTTTTATGAAATGAGATTTTTGTGTGAACATTTGTCTCACTCCTTCGTTACTTAATTTTTTTCCAAAGCTTACTTGTTCTTGATTACACTGGTTATACAAGTATTTTCTTATAACTATTTGCACTCATGACAAGTTGCGAATTTGTATGAAAATGAAGCCACCTACAAAGCTTATTAAAAGAGGTATGATGTGTTATTTTTAATGAACCAATTTTTTATTTATAATTCCTAGTTTATCACATATAAACCACACTTTACAGACAGTGAACCCGATCGAGTATAGTATAGTTTTGATAAGCAAGGGTGTCGAACTCAAGGGGAACGGTAGTGAATTAATATTAGAATATTTTATTATAGGTTACATTAAATAAATGAAAGCAATAAAGAGGGGTTTTGAATAAATTAAATCTCAAATAACCAATTAAACTACAAACCTTGATAAACTAACTAAAGACAAATGTTTATAGGTACTTTGGTTTAGACAAATTACATCTCAAAATAATTGCAAACTACTAATACAATGAATATTTATTCATTATTCACCGATTCCTAATATGACTACCATCATGGCCAGACTACTAATCATTTGATTTTAACACAACTATTAATTCATTGATCAAGTGAACAAACAATCATGCAAATCAGTATTTAATTCGTATTAAGCATGATTTGATCTTATTTAACCCTTATGGTCATCGAAGTTAAATCATGTATAGAATGGTCATCTGCTCATGCACACATATTAAAGTTCATCACTTTATTTCCTAACTGTAGGTTTTGGTTAAATACTAGTCATAATTACCAATGGTTATGGACAACTATAATTCAAATTAGCACGGTCAAAATGGTCATCTAGACTCTATTAATTCGACAATAGGGAATAAAGTAACAATCTTTAACACATATGGATCTTGCAATCAAACTTGACAAAATAAATTAAATAAGAATAAACAATCCAAATAGCAAATAAACCATAAACTCAAAGATTCATCAAATCATAAACACAAAGTAAAAGGTTTTAACACCTAAATTAGAAAGTAAACACATAATGGAATCACAGTGGAATTCTAATCATGGTCAAAACAACAAACCATACGATCTCTAGCATGAATCAGCTCCCTAATCCTTTAGATCTTCATTCATGTCAGTTTAACGGCCTTCCGACTGCCTTCTAGACCCTCAAAGTGGTAGAAGATGTGTTTCTTATCGACCAAAGAAGTATAAAATTCGTAATCTCTCCTCTGGTCCACCCTAGATCGCAATATATAGGTTTTGGAACCGACTTACATACACTCTTCGTAAGTTGTAAAAAAATCGCGTTTTCTGACTTAGCGACCCAGCCACGAATGTTGGGCATATTGGGCCTCTTTTGCTGCATCTTTTTTTTCAATTCAGCTCCAATTCCAATCTTTTTGCTTCCTTTCCGTTCTAGCAACAATTTTTACCTATAAAATGTAAATTTAAGCATTATAAGTACCTTTTACTTCTAAATAGCATAAAAACATAGTATAAAACAATAAGAAAACACCATGAATATGTGTATAAAATAGACGTTATCAAATTACCTCACACTAGTCTTTTGCTTGCCCCCAAGCAAAACTGGTTTTATTATCATATTATCTCATCAAAACCCTAGTCACCAACATCACACATAACAATCCATTTTGAGCTCATCCATTACATCAAGAGTGTAATGCATATATTTGTGTCTAAATTTCCTAAGAATTTCCCCAATCCCAAATACTAACAATCCTCATAAACACTTCCCAGTCAATTTGAACAACGTTCATTTTTGGAATTCTTACCTCCTATGCCATTTTATTTACCACTTTTTGTCTCAAAAGTTATTGTCAAGTGCCAAGTGACTAAAAAAATGAAAGATAATATATAATATAATTATCCTAAAAATATAACTACAATTTTATTTGTTGCAACATTATCTTTTTGTGAAACTTTTTCTCTTTATTCACTTTTTTTTCATTTTTTTTATTTTTCACTTTTTTATTATTATTTTTTATCTTTTCTAAATGTTTCAACTTCCCATAATAACATATAAGCAAACAAATAACTTAAACTTAAACTGGGTTGCAACTTTTACTTATACTATAGTTCGTGACTTTCTAAAAGATTCATTAGAGTACTCAAAATCCCTTAGGTCACTAATGGAACCCATGACTTTCGATGAAACTTGTGTAGTGTCATTCTACCTATTCCGATTTGCGTTAATGTACTGCAGGTTGACAAATATACAAAAATATCCCTTGGGAATACTGGCCAAGTCCCAAAGATCACAGATTGGTTCCACTCCTGAACTGTTACTTTATTTATATACTCCCCCGACTCATATTAATAGTCCATGTTTTCTTTTTGGTTTGTCCAAAAATAATAGTCTTCTTCTAAAATTAAATATCCCTTTTACCAAAATACCCCTCATTATTAGTTAAATGATTATGAAATTAAATGCAACTACAATGGAATTAAATAAACCAAAAGGGTAAAACTATCATTCATTTAATAAAATTAGTGGTAATTAATGTTTTCTTAATCTGTATGTTTTTTGTCTGTGGACAATAATTTTGGGATGGAGGGAGTAATAACTAGACTCAACAATATAGAAAAGTAAACATATAAACTTGATAAACTGAATCGATCGCTATATTTTGACAGAAATGAACTAAGAGATAAATCAGTCACTAGTAAATTTTTTATTAGGTCTAGGTTTTCCCAAAGCCAAAACTTTTTACATCCCTCAAACTGGGTAATGTCGTACTTTTGTCTCATGATTTCACTAGGACAAGGAAGCCACAAATATACTAGAACATATGTTGGATCAAATAAACATCGAGGCTCGTATCAGATCGTCTCACACAACACTAGCAACCTAGATCTCAATATAACAATACAACAAATTTTTTTTAAATGTACCAGATTTTCAAAATTAGATTATTTTTACATGTCTTTATTATTATTTTTAATATATTTTCCAATATAGCAGTATCAATTCATCTTCAAAATATATTTTTTTAGCTTTCGACCCCCTACCCCACACTCATTTGATGCAACGTCCCCATTGCATTCTTAAACAATTAAAGAACATAAAAATAAAGAGGGAGAAAAAGGAACAGACTTCTGGTGGTAGTAGTTGCGAGATCGAAAAGAATGGGGGCTTTGAAAAGTTGCTCTAAAATTTGATGGAAGACTAGAAACTGGAATGTTTTTTCTGAATGTGCCTGAAAATAAAACCAAGAACATTAAATTTTGAAATGCGGTGCACATGATTGAAAATTAATGCAATGTACAGTGACCACGACGTGGGATGTGTTGACCACGCCGTGTCGCCGATTGAGAAAAAATATGCATTGCGAATAATAGCATGACCACGACGTGGTGTCTAGAATGGCAGCCTATTTTCGCGATGAAAAACTCTCCCATGACATGGGACAGTTTCAACCATGTTGTGGCAGCTGGGACAATACTTCTTAGTCGCGTTGGAATAAAAATCCATGTCGTGGGAATAGCTCATCCATGTCATAGGAATCAATGTATAGCTAGAAATGCCACTCTTTGAAAAGTAACCCCTCACGAAATCGACGCACACCCCACATTGATGAAAAGTCGTGGATCTCGATTATCAACTTCAAACCCTCACAACCTTTTCTCTCATGGCAAAATAGCATTCGAACCTAGCGGCTGAACTTATTAAAGGCATCCAAAGGGCAAAAAAATCTACAAAGATCTAAAACATCAAGAGCATCAACCTGGAAAACAAAATAAAAATAAAAAATAAAAACTCACTAAAATAACTAAAAATTAGCAAACTAAAATAATTAAAAACGATATCACGATCACTTGTGTTCGTCAAAATCAAGCTAAAATTGTTGATTAAATCCCTTGCATGCAAGAAGTGGTTTGTGAAAAGAAAAACTTTCGGAATCTGTCAGACTATTTCGTTTGTTTTCTTTGCACCATTAACTAATAAGTAGAACAAGAATTGACCCAACTAGTCAAGAGTAGCAAGAGTTCGGTCTTCCACTCAACCACCTCGATACGCCTTGCTATACTACGCCTCGAAGATTGAATAGTACAAAATCACCAAAGTAGTAGACTAAACAAGTCATTAATTCCCTAATATCTTGCAATCTCGAAACCCATGCAAAAAGATAAACCAAGCAATGTGTATGATCACGAATTCCTGCAAATAACAACAAAACCCTTCTCGACAAGTGACACGATATCAACGAAAATAAAAAATAAAAATAAAATTAAACTAAAAATTAAAAACAAATAATGAATAATCAAACAAACTAAATTAATTGAAAACTGTTCCCGGGCAATGCTGCCAAAAACTTTGATGTGTTATTTTTAATGCACTAGTTTTTATTTGTAATTTCTAGTTTATTGCATCTAAACCACACCTTACAAGAAGTGAACTCGATTGAGTATAATATAGTTTTGATAAGCATGGGTGTTGAACTCAAAGGGAACGATAGTGAATTAATATTAGAATATTTCATTACAGGTTACATTAAATAAATGAAAGTAATAAAAAGGGAATTTTTAATAAACTAAATCTCAAATAACCAATTAAACTACAAACCTCCATAAATTGACTGAAAAGAAATCTCTTTAGGTACTTTGGTTTAGATAAATTACATCTCAAAATAATGTCTAACTACTAATACAATGGATATTTATTTATTATTCGTCAATTCCTAATATGACTAGCATCATTGTCAGACTACCAATCCTTTGATTTTAACACAACTATTAATTCATTGATCAAGTGAACAAACAATCATGCAAATTGGAATATAATTCGTATTAAGCAAGATTTGCTCTTATTTAACCCTTATGGTCATCGAAGTTAAATCATGTATAGAATGGTTATTTACTCAAGCACACACATTAAAGTTCATCACTTTATTTCCTAACCATAGGGATTAGTCCAACACTAGTCATAATAACTAATGGTCATTGACAACTATGATTCAAATTAACACAGTCAAAATGGTCATAAACTCAAAGATTCATTAAATCATAAACACAAAGTAAAAGGTTTTAACACCTAAATCAGAAAGTAAACACATAATGGAATCACAATAGAATGCTAATCATGGTTAGCACAACAATCCACATGATCTCTAGCATGAATCCACTCCCTAATCCTTCAGATCTTCGCTCATGTCAGCTTAACGACCTTCAGACTACCTTCTAGACCCTCAAAATGGCAGAATATGTGTTTCTTATCTACCAAGGAAGTATAAAATTCATAATCACTCTTCTGGTCCAACTTAGATCACAATATATAGGTTTTGGAACCGACTTACGTACGCTGGGCGTAGTGTAATTACGATGGGCATAAGTTGTAAAAAATCGTGTTTTCTGACTTAGCGACCCAGACCCGAATGCTGGGCGTAATGGGCATCTTCAACCACTTCTGTGCTTTTTGTAGTTCGGCTCCAGTTCCTGTCTTTTTTCTTCCTTTCAGTTCTAGCAACAATTTATACCTGTAAAATGTAAATTTAAGCACTATAGGTACCTTTTAGTTCTAAATAGCATAAAAACATAGTATACAATAATAAGAAACCGCCATGTAAATTTAAGCATTATAAGTACCTTTTAGTTCTACAACATTACCTTCCGCAGATAGTAGTCCTACGGCCCACATTGCTTTCTGCAACTAAGCGATATGGGCATTCCTAGCCTCCATCTCCTTGTCACGTCTCCTTAACTGTTCCTTTAGGTTGGCAACAATGGTAGCACTCTCTACACTACGCTCACCCCATATTGTCTGGCTGCGCTCACTGCGATTATGTGGTGCTCGTGGCTAACGATCATTCACTGGGTTCTGGAAGATGAAAGGAATACGCCCCTCTTGGACATTCTGGTTATCACCTACTTTGCATGACTCGTTGTTTGTAGGTGTTCTAGACATTTTCCTGAATACATGAGAATTTTATTTATTTCACAACATTAAGGAAGGTAAGGCAAATAATATTTAGGCAAATATCCTAAAACTTTCAACACACACCCTCCCCCCTAAGAATCCTAAAGCACCTAATTTAGTCAGTCTACACAATGAGTCTGAACACCGGCCTCTGTATTTAGTTCACTCATAGCAGACTCTAATACTAACTTGTAACATCATGATTTTTCACCCATTTTTAATATATTTTTGAACATTTATTTAACATAATATGTTAGTGGAAGTTTTATTTTGAATTTTATGAAAACATCACCAATGTTACCTTATTATGAAAGATCCTCCATCAAAATTAAAGTTCATTAAACTAACCACAAATAAGTTTTGAAAACCGTAAGTAAATGAAAACTCTACAACATGACCAAAGTTGTATCATCGCTAAAATATACTAATGAAACTACCCCAAAATGTCAACATCCTTTCCAAGGATCATATCACGCTACCTGTTCCAATGCAAGCCAAATAACAAGAAAAGAAACAAGTGTCAGCATAAGCTAAGCGAGTCAATCATAATACAGTGTCATGGAACACACATATCCTAAGGAAACAAGTGTCAACATAAGCTAAGTGAGTCAATCATAATATAGTGTCATGGAACACACATATCCTAAATCAGTCAGACAAGACATTATATAAACATGCATTCAAAAACTCACATAACATGACATCAGATACATCATATAATCATCACATACATTACTTACATCACATACAACACTTACATCACATACATCATAGTGAAGCTCATTAATATAATTCATCATTAGAGCCTTTCAGTTACTTTTCATAGTTCATCTTTGTAACTATTTATTACTTCATACATTGCTATAATATTATAAGATAATATTAATATTGATTTTTATCATTAACAATTACTCTCCACTTAATCATCTTTGTAATTTTTATTATAATACTTCCTATTCATGGGTCTATATAATCAGCCGTAACCCCAAGGTAAGTATCCCATTCACTAATAACATGACTGGAAAGACCCAATGCACTAAATGAGGCGTGACACTCATCCATAACATTGCTCCCGGTTCGCTGCGTTCGCTACTCCAACGTTGCATATACTAGTACACGCGTTGTCTTTAGGGTTCAGTTCAAGCGGTTCAATTCCAACATGTTACACCTCCCAAATCCCACATGATGTTTGTGTCATCTTTCCTCGTAGAGCCAACATCACCCCAGTTCACCTATATTTAGTTGAAACATGTGTCAAACGGGTCGTCTAGAATAACCATCTAACTGGCTTTCATCATGTCACACCCCAAAACCGGAACGGCAGAAACGTTCGGGGGTAGAGGACATCATGTACAGTATCACAACAAAGCATAGTAGTAAACAAGCAACAACATCATCCATTGCATTAATAGTATAATTTAATACAATTGTGTTCTATGAAGTGTATAAGACACCAAAAATGTAAATCAAAATAAGAGGTGAGTCTTGAACGAGCTCCATCTTCTCAAACCCTGGCATCGGTACCTGTCTACTGATGACATGAGAATACAATTTATTTTGAAAGAGTTTATCAGCTTTAAAGCTGGTGAGTTCATAAGAATTTTAGTGTCATTGTTTGTATGAAAATGTTTGTAAGTGTTTGATGTATAAGTTTGTAGGTGTTTGTAGTAAATGTTTGTATCTCCCAGAAAATCCTATATTTTCTACTAAACGTAGCCTTCTACCAAGGCATCAAATGTTATGTATGTTTGTTTCTTTTAAGAGTGTGTATTTTCCCAAGTGTGACTATCATTAACCAAAAATATAGTTTTACATTACCGTTTATGTGAGAAGATCACAATGTGAATGCAATGGGGAAATAATAAAGTATTGTAGTGTTGTATTATAGTAACTACTGTTGTACCAACTACCTTAAACCAATTGTTATTTAAGGTATAATGTGATATGATTGCACCATACTATCGACTAATAACACGACGATGAAATACGTCGGAAGAAATGAGATTTGGCACCCGTAGACTTGCAAGTCCTATTGTAGCGAACAACAAGGTGTAGGATAGTCAATCCAGTATAAATCTATACACAAATTCACGCTCTCCCTCCAGGAGACTCTGGATACAAAACGAGCCATGGTAGTGATGCCATGCCCCGAAATAATGGTTCACATTTATGTTATAGTATTATTGTATATGTATTTTATGTACTAGTGTAATGTATGTTCTCTCTGTCTAGTATGTAGTGTGTTCTCTTTGTTTCTCGTCATAGTATGTTCTCTTGTATAGTGTATAGTATGTATTGTTTCTCATTATAGTATGTTCTCTTGGTTTCTCATAATAGTATGTTCTCTTAGTTTCTCATAATAGTATGTTCTCTTAGTTTCTCATAATAGTAAATTCTCTTAGTTTCTCATAATAGTATGTTCTCTTAGTTTCTCATAATAGTATGTAGTGACTCATGTATGAACTGACTCTTTGTATGTTTCATTGTACTAGAAGTAATGAGTAGCGTCTTCCTAAACTATACCTATTGTAGTTTACTAGTAGAGTTGTTTGTATAACTGTGTGTATTGAACTGAGATAAAAGCTTTTATGTCTATACATATATACATAATATATAACTAAGGATCAAACGACACTTGGACAAACAACAGGATACTCTAAGTCCACAGTCAAACAAGGAACAAGAAATAAAGTGTGTTATCAGTCCTAAGTCCTTCCAACCTTACTTATATAACTATACATGCATTAGACATGGTTTTGACAATATATAAGTTGAAAAGAGTTAAAGGAAAAGGTTTGTCATGTAAGAACAAGTTTGATAAAGAGTTTAACATGTAAAAGAGTTTGATAAACATTTTGAAGTAGTTTGTTTGATAAAACAGCTAAAAGTATAGCAAATCCATTTGTTTGATAGTTATTAATCACATGTGATTGATATAATAACTATTATGTTTCAGCTTGTATTCCCCCCCCCCCCCATAAAAGCATTTAAAATAATTTAAAAGATAGACTAAGGTGTATGAACTCACCTATAGTGAGTGATACAGATGTATGTTTGGAAAAAGGATGTAGAGTGTCAGGTGAAACCTTGAGCACACAAAGATCCTAATAAACATATAATGACATGTATGTGTATTTGATTAGTGTATAAATAAGTAATTATAAGGGATAACATCCTAATAGACTAGGAAACTCTTAGATTGAAGGGATACAATCACATATCATTGCATAACTAGGGTGTATGGCCACCCTATTGAGTTTACGGTCCAAAGAGGTATGACCAATGGAGTTTACGGTCAAAGTGGTTCACGGTCCTACGTGTTCACAGTTCAATGAGTTTATGGTCTTAGGAGTTTACGGTTCTTGGGTTCACGGTCTAATGACCTTACGGTCATGGAGTTCATGGTCTAATGACGTTACAATCATGGAGTTCACGGTCTAAGGAGATTCAACTGTAAACTCACCAAATCTTTCACAAATGATGGTTTTCAAGGGCTTCAATCAAAGGCATCGGATTCTAGGGACCATGCTTATCCTTAGGAAGGGTAAAGGATATAAGAACACCCTTTATAAGGGTTTACGGTCTATGAAGATGCACTAGACTGTAAACACCTTTTGTTTTTGAGTTTCTTGATGTTTTCTAGGTGTTTAACAAGTGATTCAAGGATATAACAAGCTAAGGGTAGTGTACTTACTTATTAGAAGCTTGTAAGGGTGATTAGGATCCAAGAACACTAGTGTGTGTTATTGGTGAAATGAAGAGCACTTGAAGATCTATCAAAATGAAGAGATTTCATGCATGAAATCATGTATAATCACTAGATATAAAAGGATATCCACCAATCAAGGGAAGAAATACTTACATTTTCGAGAATTGGAAGCAAAATCCTTTGATACTTGAGAGAGTTTTCGAGATTTTTGGGTTGTAAAGGAAAGAAATGATCAAAATGATCATGAATTATATATAGAGGGAGTTTATGGTCACCATGACCGTAAGATCTAACTTTCCTAACTGTAAACTCCTTTTGAGCAGGTTTACGGTTTGCTAGATGGTTTGGAACTTTAACAGAAAAATCCAAACACTGATTCCTTTGATGCACTAGTCTTAGAATACTCAGAATAGACCCTAAACAGTGCTAAAAGATAGAAACACGAGTCTAACTTTGATAGATTTGTATGTTTATACAAGCTAGAAATTTTGGGTTGTCACACATCATAGAGCCAACCTTAACTGGCCTTCCTCGTAGAGTCAGCCTAAATTAGCTATCCTCGTTGAGCCGACATTACTTGGCTATCCTTGTAGAGCCAAAACCTATTGGCTTTCCTCATAGAACCAACCCTAATAAATCGTATTTATAAATTCATAATAACGTTTATGAACATAAATATAAGTTATACTTAAAGTACGGTAAGCATAACTTAACTTATAAGTTGTTTAACAAAAAACCGGACATTACGTGGGCAGAACTTCAAAACTGAAAACTCTATTTATCTGGGCTCTCTAGAGCTCCATAGCTTAGCTACTAACACATGATAAGTACTAGAACTGGACCTCGATGGTTCGGGAGAGTTTGGGAAAGATTAAAAGAGAATTAGCAACCAAATGAGTAGAAATCGACCATATTTATAGTATTTCAGAACAAGAGTTTGGGAATGAATGAACAAGAAATAGTTGATTCTTAGGGTGGATCCCTAAGAATAAAGAAGATAATGGGGATGGGTCGATGGTTCGGGAGAGTTTGGGAAAGATTGAAAGAGAAATCGACCATTATCTTCTTTATTCTTAGGGATCTACCCTAAGAATCAGCTATTTCATGTTCATTCATTCCTAAGGAGTATCCTAAGGAATAGGTACGAATTTCATCGTTGTAAATGACACATCTATCAAGCACAACTGCTAGTTCTGTCACTTAGGCGCGGCTACCAAAATTGAGACATTCTCTATGGGGCGCATCTGCCGGAATAGTCCTTTTAGGCGCATCTGTCGGGGTTATGAGGTTCTCTATTAGGTGCTTCTACCGGTAGAGCCCTTTAGGCGCATCTGCTAGGGTTTTATTGACAGTATCGTTTTCGAGAGTCCACTCGCAATACATATCAATGGATTTTTAGAGTACACCGGTGAACACATCGTTCACAACACCTACAGGTTGCGAGCCTGCTAGTGTTCCACTGGACTGTCTAGAATAGTCTGTGGTTGTCATCCATACTCTGCTAAATGATGGGGCCATCATTTGGGAAAAAGGCTTCTCACATCGTCCACCTCTCACCCTCACCTCATGGTCTATTTCACCTCTCAACTCATCATCCAACTCATATTTCATCTATTACATCTACCCATGTCTTACCCCAACATTTTCGTAGATATAAAATACATATACAGTTTAAATCATTTATACCGTGTATAAAATCGTTCATCCAGAATAGACAACAAGTACTCAGGTAATATGCACACATAGCACGTAATTTATATAAAATACTTCATATCTATGTGTAAGATGAAAGTAACTATACACTCACCTGGGAAGGTGGTGACTCGGCACTCGGACAGCACTTCGTTACTCTTAAAACAATTATCCCTTGACGAAACCTAGTATCATTACCACTAGCTATTATTATTATGATTATTATTATTATTATTATTATTATTATTATTATTATTATTATTATTATTATTATATAAGTGTTAAACAATACTTATATAACCCATAATAATAGCCCAAATACTCCTTATAAGGTCCTAATAACACTACTATATTGTAACATAAGCTATACTAAAGATAGGATAGGTACAGCTCACTTACAACAGGTTTTTTGCAAAACCGGGCTTTGCTGGAGCAACGTTCCCGAGCTGAAAGGCTCTTTTCCACGGGACTCCGGGAGCCTCAGGGCTTCCTTCGGGTGCTAGGGGGTTTACCTAGGCTTTAGGGGGGCTTAAGGGGAGCTAGAGAGAGAGTTTAGAGAGAGAAAGTAGAAGAGGAAAGGTGTGAGAATGAATGGAACCCGACACATCTATTTATAGTGTGAAATCCTGATGGACTCGCCGAGTAGGAGGACCTACTCACCGAGTTGGTTCCACGTGTCATCATCTGATGGCTTTCCTTGGAGAGAAAGCAATGGTTGTGATCGCGCCACGTCACCCAGTATCGCGTATCAGCCTTCAAACTTAGAAAAAATCATAACTCTCGCATACGAACTCAGTTTTCGACGTTCTTTTTCTCAAAGCGTAAGTAAAATCAAGATCTACAACTTTCATTTAGACTCCGTCGGCTAATTCTCGACCGATCTCAAATTTAACAGTAGGAGGCGTTTAGACTGTTAAATGACCGCGAAGAATTCGTAACTCCTTCATACGGACTCCGTTTTCGTCTATCTTTTTATCATTGAGTTCCTAAAAATGAGATATTCAACTCTCATTTAGGTCATGTAAGCCAAAAACCGCTCGAACTAAAATTCGAGTTTCGGGTCGTGCACTGTTAAGCCAAATCTTAGAAAATTCATAACTTCCTCATAGGAAGTCAGATTTGGGCGTTCTTTTTTTGTATGTTCTCGGTTTAACATATACTACAACTTTTGTTTAAATTGATAGGGCTAAAAGTCGCTCCATCATAAATTTACTATTTACGCTTCCCGGTGTCGTGTCGGTTTTGTCGTGAAACCTCGACGGGCCATAACTTCTTCGTTATAACTCGGATTTCGGCGTTCTTTATATGTACGGAAACCTTGAGACATATTCTACAACTTGGTTAAGACTATTTATTATAAATAATCTTCGAAAAGTTATTTTCGACACTTATTGTCTCTAAATTGACTAGCCTGGATCTACGGGCATTACAGGTGCGTCGCACCTGGTGACGTGGTAGCCTCTGCTTAAGACACGTGTCTCCTTCTGCTTTTAAGTCTTGGGGAGGAAGGGTTCAACCATATCGTGCCATGTGTCATCCATCCGATGGTCCGATTTTATTATTTTTCTAAAAATCATAACTTTCTCATATGAACTCTATTTTCGATGATTTTTATATCCACGTGTTACTATCAATGAGTAATACAACTTTCATTTAGACTTCATTGGCTAATTCACATTTTATTTTTTATTATATGGTCTGAGAAGGCTTTGACTGTAACCAATGTTGCAAAATTCATAACTTCTTCATACAAACTCTTTTTTTCGACATTCTTTATATAACCGATTTCATATTATAGAGTACTACCACTTTCATTTAGATTGTTTTGGATAACAATCAACCGATTTTCTTTTTGATTTCTGTGACGTACAGTAATGTACTGTTTCACACTCTAAACTTCGGAATCATAACTTCCTCATACGAAGTTAGATTTAGACGTTCTTTGTATGCATGCTTTCCTAATTACTATTAATATGACTTTTTTTAGATTACATAGGCTAATAAGAAACCTATATCTGATTCACTTTTTATGGCACACCTTGTCGTATCGGGTTGAATGTGAAATTTAGATAAATCATAACTTTCTCATACGAAGTCATATTTAAGCGTTCTTTATATCCATACGCTCTTGATCACGACTACTACAAATTTTGTTAACATTATTTATCCTAAATAGTTTTTTATTTTTATTCTTTATTTTATCTCTTCAATAATAAAATTTATATTAAGATTTTCTACAAATATTATATAATCCTAATATTAGACCACAGAAATTATATATGATAAATATTTATTAGCTCGTAACATATATGAAGAAGACTTACAATAATAAATGATTTTAATTGTTCAATAAAATATATAATTATTATCATTATTATACCCTAAACATCTAGCCCATAATTGTGGACGTTACACACAAGTACCTAGACTAGGTTTTTATTTTAGTTGTATTTCCTTGTTGTTCTTTTATGATGAGATTTCAATGTAAACATGTGATTATTTCCTGGGATATAACTTTTTTATTATTATGAGTTAATAGAATTTCACAAATTTTTAGAAATAACTATGATAATCTCATTAGATTAGATGTAATAAAATTCGGGTCGTTACACGAAAACTGTCAGAGATTTTAGACCTATTAGCCATATCGGTTGCCAGTATAAGATTATTGGTAAAATTTTAGTGAATAGATTAGCAAAGTTCATTGGTTTTATTGTGAGTTTAGACCAATCTGATTTAATTAAGAGCATAAAGATTTTAGATAGCCCGTTCCTTCTTAATGAGGTTGTAGCTTGGTGCAAGGCTTCTAAAAATCCTCTATGGGTTTTTAAAGTGGATTTTGAAGAAGTATATGATTCTCTTTCGTGGGAATATCTTCATGAAATCATGTTGATTATGGGTTTTGGTTCGATATTTCAATTTGCTAGAGCTTCGGTTTTGGTTAATGGGTCCCTACACTGGAATTTCAAATTCAGAGAGGTTTGAGATAGGGAGATCCTCTTTTCCATTTCTTTTTATTTTGGTGATGGAGGGATTACATGTTGCCTTGGTTAAGGCCCAGTTGGCTAACATTTACAGGTAGATTTCCATAAGTGGCATTGAGATCTTGCATCTTCATTATGTCGATGAAGTTGTGTTTTCTTTCTCCTAGTGACTTAGAGAATGCAATTCACATCGTTTGTATTCTTTACTTCTTATTCTTGGATTCAATTCTTAAAATCAATTTGCATAAAAGCAAAATGTTTGGTGTTGTAATTCCTTCTTCCCAGGTAGTGGTTGTAGCTAAGTGTATGGGGTGTGCCTTAGATTCTCTTCTTTTTTCTGACCTTGGTGTTTCGGTGGGTCAAAACATTTCTTGGGTTAATGCTTGGTCTTCCATTGATAGATTTTGGAGCAGACTCGTAGGTTGGAAGGCTAAATGCCTTTCGTTCGGTGGTCGACTTACTTGGATTAATTTGGTTTTGGGTTCAGTGGGTAGTTATTTGATGTCAATGTTCCCTACCCTGATCACGGTTCTTATACTTCTAGAATCGTTGAGGGCTAGGTTCTTTTGGGGTGCTGATTTGGATGACAGACGCATACATTAGGTTAGATGGGATAGAATTTTGGCTTCTAAAGGAAATAAAGGGTTGTGAGTGGGGAGTTTTTTTTTTCTTTTAATAGGGTAATGATTTTTCGATGACGTTGGAGATTATTTCGTTCTCCAGATTTAATTTGGGTGCGGGTTATCAAAGCTATTTATGGTACTGATGGGGGTTGCATTGCTTTGACACCACAGAGATATGAGACGATGCCTTGGAATAGTATTATTTGGATGCTATCTCATCTTCGTGGTCATGGGATTGATTTTCACTCCCTTTGTCTGATTCGGGTGGGTGATGGGGCTTCTACTTCCTTTTGGCAGATAGTTTGGAAGAGAGATTTTCCTCTTGCAGTGAGTTTTCACATGATTTTTTTCTCTGGATAACCATATGAATGCTTTTATCAATGATTGGGTGTGTTTAGGCTGAGGTAAGGAGAATTACATGTGTTTTCCTAGGGGTGGTATTGAGTAGACTCATTGGGATGAATTCCTAGTGTTGATGTACAATCTTTAGTTGCATGCTAGACAAGATAGATTGGGGTGGCTTTATAATGCGTCATAGGGATGAGCAAAAGGACTGGGGAACCGACACCTGATAGAATCGGTCGGGCCGGGACCTATACTACAATTTCATGAATATTTGGAACCAGGACCTGGTAAGAACCGGCCCAAAGCCGGGAAACCAGACCGGATACAAAAAACTCATGTCGCTTGAACTTCTTTTGGTACTGGACGTAAGTAAGACCGATTTAGTAAGACCGGTTTTTGACTTTTTTTAGTAAGACCAGTTTTAAGGGTTAAAATGTTGAAATAATTTTACTAAATAGAAATCAAGTTTAAGAGGCCTTAAACATTATTGTCTTAAAAGAACAGATTAAAGCAACCCCAACTTCACAATCAAAGTTAATACATTGTTGTTTACTTGTCTTAAAAGGAAAAAGTACAGAAGAACATTACAACATCTAATTTGAGGCTTACTTGCAAAAACAATTAGAAAATCTATTGTAAAGCAACAACACAATTATCTTCCTAAGTTGTCATAACATTTAAATATGTAATAGAATAGATAACAATATATAGTTTGCAATGATTAAAGAATATTCAATATTTTATGTATTTAACGATAATTTTTATATATTTAACAGGTAACAATTTTTCCAATTGCATGCAGCCATATAGGGAGAAAAATCCTCACCCATGATTTTCAAAAACATTATTAGAATAAAAAATTTGGAATGTTCATAATATACCGGTTCCGAAATCGAAAAAACCAGCAAAAACCGGACCCGACACCGGAACCGGTAGAACCGCCGGGCCGGTTCGGTTCTAAACTTTGGCCGAAGCCGGTTCCTGGTTCTGGTTCTGGTCCGGTTCGGGCCGGTTAGGTCCTTTTGCTCATCCCTAATGCGTCAAACACTTTTACTGTTTCTTTGACTCGTTCTCTTATTGACAGTAGTTTCATTTTAGCGGGAGGAATGGAGACTAGATGGAATAATTGGGTTCCTATTAAACTCAATATTCTTATTTGGAGGTTGACATTGCAGAGTGCTCCCACTCGAGGGAGGTTATCGTATAGAGGTATTGAGGTGGATTCGATTATGTGTCTTATTTGTTATATTGTTGTGGAGACTGTAGATCATCTCTTTGTTGGTTTCAATGAGGTGCTTGCCTTTAGACTCGTATTGCTATTTGGTGGGATGTGCATCTTCCAAATTAGATTTCTGTTGAGTCCTTATTTTCTTGGGCGGACATTATTCCGTTGAGGGGGGTCAATGAAACGCTTTTGATGCTGTAGTTTTGAATAGTTTTTTGTGTCCTTGGAATTTTCTTAATTCCATTCTTTTTGGAATGGTTTTACCTAGGAAATCTCTTATTTTTGATGATGTCATAGATAAGGGTATTTTTGGACTTCTAATAGGTGTGGTAAAGCTAAGATTGATTGGAGTGTCTAGATTCACAATCTGAATTTACCTTCTATTTTGTTGTAATGGGTTGTTTCTAGCTTCTTGCTAGTTTTTTTATAATAGATATGGTGTTCACAATAATAGTACATATTTATTAGACCTGGAAAACGTGCTGTGTCGTGTCGGGTTCGTGTCGTGTCAAGACATTAAACGAGTTGAAAGGTCTTGACCCTAACCCGACCCATTTAATTATCGTGTCGTGTCGTTTCAACCCGTGTATTTTCGTGTCGGTTTTGTGTCGGGTTTTGGGTTAAGGTTTAAACCTTGTAAATATGTTGTGTCATGTCGAGTTGAAATATTTTAAAGGTTGGAAAGTAAGAGTTGTCGATGCAAGAATGAAAAAGTGAAACACTGGAGTTATGAGATAGAATGACAAAATTTATAGTAAGTTTAGAAGGAAAAATAAAAAGAGTTAAACTTGGGGAGCAAAAGGGATAGGTGATGAGGATGACTAAAACTAAGTAACTTTAAAAATTTAAATATTACTTCTAATTATTGAGTTTGGTCCACTACAAATCTATAACATATAATATATTTATAAAAATATGAAACTTATAATAATTAATATATAATTAAACGGGTCATATTCGAGTTGAAAGTGTTGACCCTAACCCTACCTGTTTAATTATTGTGTCATGTCGTGTCAACCCGTTTACATAAACGTGTCGAAATCTCTGACCCTAACCCGCTAATTTCGTGTTGGGTTCATGTCGGTTTTCGTGTCGTGCTATGTTTTGCCAGGTCTAATATTTATTAATCTTATAAAAATAAGACAGAATTACATAAATAGTCCACGTGGTTTTCAAAAAGTAGCAAATTTAGTACAATCTTGAAAAATGTCACGCCGGAGGTCTCTATGGTTTCAATTTTTGCATGGTTGGTCCCCATGGTTTAATTTTGTTACAATTTGGTTTAAAATTATTCTTTTACCCCTACTTAAATATTTTATTGGTTTTTATTTTTATTTTAAATTAATTAAAAAATCCCTTTTAATTTTAAATAAAAAAATGTTAAACCAAATCCCCCCCTTTTCGCCGACTCCCACCTCAATGATTTCAACTTCCCAGTGTCAAACCTCTGCCAGAATTGATCCCGAGAACCACAAACTACAAGGGACCTCTATCGTTGTCTTTACATCTTCTAACATCACAAGTAACCTCTTTTCTCCATTATCTCATCGTTTCCATCATTTCCAGACAACAATTTTTTCGGAAAGGTGGTAATCTTTTTGTGTCTTCAAGAATCAATTGAGACTTAGATTCTTATACAAATTGCTTCGTATACAAATATGATCATATATCTAATTGTTTGTTATCGATTCCCCCTTTTCATGTACATGTTCAACAAGATTCTCGATCCAAATCTCCATCATTAACCATTCATGACATCTTGCAACAAAAAACTATTTCCCAAGTTTAACAGACAATTTTATGTAGATTGGACCATTATCTTGAAACCTTTTCTAAAGCTATCACATAAGGATTTGGGGATGGAAGCAAATCACCAAAATTGGAGAAGTGCAATAGCGGTGGATCTGGCTTAGCGCTGACGAATACGAAGAAGGGCGATAGAGGTGAGTTGTGAATGGGGAACGATGATTATTGGTTCAGGTGATGTTGAAACCACAATATCTGGACGATAGAAGGTGGTAGAGGAAGGGTGATGGAGTGAGCGAAGGAAGGGGATGGAGGGAGGCGACGTTTCTTCATTTCTTTTTGTGAGAAAGGAAAATGAAATAGGTTGTTCATGGTGGTTTTGAAGCAATGAAAGGGGTGGGTGTTCATGGGTGGTGATCGATTTCCACTATAAGGGAAAAAGAAAGATGAGTGGAGATGAGGGGGTTAGGCATATGAGTTCTCTTATTAAGAAAAAATGTGTGTGTGTGTGTGTGTGTGAGAGAGAGAGAGAGAGAGAATATGAATATGATTAGGTTAGAGAGAAGGGGGAGGTGGGTATATTTATTATTATTTTCTTTTAATTTATTTGTAATTAATCAAAAGAAAAGATAAAATAAAACAAAAAAGGTATTAAAGTTATTTTACTTGGCTCAAGGACCAAACATGTAAAATATAAAACCGACCACTGGGGTAGTGTTTTTTAATGTTATCCTGAACTTGCTACTTTTTGAAAACCACGAGAACCATTTATGAATTTTTGTCTAAAAATAATACACACTGCTCCACACTACCACTTGTATATAAATAAAATAAATAAATCTAAGGTGACGTTTGTTTCGTTGAAATTCTTTGGAATTAGAGAAAATTGAAATCCAGTTTCTAACATTTTCTTATATTTGGTTCAAGCTATCAAATTTTTTCCTAAATGAGTTTAACTTTCCTTCCACCGAGGGAAAGTAAATTCCATCCAAAAGATGAGAGAATGGAAATCTCTTTCAAGTGGGATGTTGAAAATTACCATATTATCATTTTTATTTTTAAAACTTCATATAAAACCCCATGTAATTGTTGGAAAATTAGTTTTACTAATTTCCAAAAATGTGTTTTCTCCATTTTTAGCACAAATTTTGGACTCTAAATATAATCAAAACGACTACTGATTATATATTCATGTTCTCCTCTGTGATATCTTCGTTTCGATATATCACACGTCCAAAACGGATTAAAAATAAATGAGAAATTACTTGTCAAAGTAGGGTAATTGGAAGAGAAAATAAAGGAGTTAAGTGAGTTTTAACTCATCCCACATTGGTGGGAGAATGAAAAGGAAAATGGTTTATAACTACAAAGACTAGCTGTCTTTGTAAGATTAATAGAAACTAAAGCTCTCTCTTGCGTGCGCACGTAGGGGGTGCAAATGCGAGCCAATTTTTGGTTCACTGAACTTGTGTGCGGGTGCACGTCCTATAGGTACGAATGCACCACCGGTCAATCAGAAAAGTTCAAGGACCTGCTAGTAATAATATTGATCTTGGATTTGATCTAGGTTGTTACACTGAATGAAACGAAATCACTCTGATTCCTTCTTCTTTCATCTCTTGTTGCAACCAATGTATTTTGGGTTCGGGTGACCTAGAAGAGTCACTTGCTGGTGTTGTATCCTAGGAAACAAACACACATATAACGTGGATTTGTTTTAAGGAAATTATGTCAAACACGGCCTCAATAACAATTTCTGATTTTTGTTCTTTCGTGTATTTTGGGTTATGCTTTTCCTAACACTCCTATCCACCACCACCGCAACTACCATCCACCAACTTTGAACCTCTGTCACCAACTCCGTACCACTACCACCACCACCGTTACCACAACCCACCACAAGAGCTTTACTCTTATTTAGAATGTATTATGAAATGTCATTGCCACGTATACATAAAAACTTGACATACATACCTAATATTGTATGTGATGGGCAAACACAAGATAGGACGAATGGCGACAAAAGAAAAGAGAATCTTTGGGGTGGGTCGCTAAAGGATCAAAACAAATACTAAAAGGACCTTGTGTAGTTGGACTTAAAAAGCAAAAGAAATGCCTAGAAATATGAGATGTTCACTTTGTTTTCTACTTTTGAAATCCCATTGACATTCTTAGGACCACCTTTACCTTCGATCATCATCTTTTTTTCTATCCCATAACTCCATGAGTATCACTTTAGTCTTCTCTTTCCAATGTCAAAAGGTACTTCCAAGAGGATAAGAAAAGCTTAGAGATATATATGTAATATATTGTAATGGATATTAAGCTTGATTTGAACTGTATATCGAAACATAATTCTATGAATTTCAATGAACATATTAGTTAATTAGTTCTTTTGTCTTTGTAAACATGAACTCTAGTTGTACAAGGAGACAGCTATTTTATTTAGTTTGATGTGTCACTGGAAAATTACATGTAGGGAATTTTAAACTCTATAGAAAAAATATATATAAACTTATTTATTTATTTATTTATTTTGTTTTTTGCAATTTGGTATTACTATTTGTATCATGATTATTGGGTATACCAACGACCACTAAATAAAAATTGTAACTTGTAGGACCATCTTCGAAAGATAAAAGTTTTGCGGGGGCTAAAAGTAGCAAGTTTTAGGACCAATGGACCATTGTGCGTGCTAAGAAATGAAAGGTTTAGAAAAGATTTGGTATATTCTAAAGAGATGGCCATTTCCAAACTGTGGGCCTTAAATCTTTCAGCATAGATTCTTTTTTCTTTCCACTTAAACCTCATAAGTTGGATGACAAATTGTGGTCTCAATTTTGATTGGTAAAGACACCAATTATGGTATGTAAAATCTCTTTCAAAAGGTTGGAAATTAAAGAAAAATATAAGGACGGTAGTTAATCTTTATCAAGACTGAAGTTATACGTATAATTGATGATAGGTTTCTAATCACACGCTTTGTTGTATCTACTTTCATACCATTTATGTGGAGATTTCATTCAAGTGGAATTAATTATCATTATTGGTTCCTTAAAACGCCATTCAATCCTCTATATTTTTTTTACTAATTCTTTTTACAAACATATATTTAACATCCAATGTTTCATGCGTTTTTATTCAAACTTCGAAGGATTAATTGCGATTTTCACAAATCTTTTCACCAGCGTGCTCAATCTGAAAGGTCTCATTGGCATTTGATGTGAGAATGGTGATCAAGTATATTATCATCATACCGGTTCATTTTTAATATGTTAATGCTATTTTCTATGTTTCGTTTATCATTTTGAATGTTTTACAACGTATTATTATAGGATAATACTTTTACAAATTAGTTTATCCTGGTAGATAACGTTTATATATAGACAAAAATAAATACAAAATAACGTTTATATAAATTTTCTATACATACAACTTACTATTCATATTATTATTTTGTTATAAATTTATGTGTATACTTTCCGTATAAATACAACTTATTATTTATATGCTTATTATGGTATGAATATGTAGACTCGACTTATTGTTTATGTTATCATTCAAAACAATATTTTCTATATTATCACTCCTTATGAATTTGATATATTCATATTACTATAGAAATTATTATTTTATTATAAATTTGTATATACAGCTTATGAATTTGTATGGGCACATACAAGTTATTATTTTGTACATACAATTAATTATTTATATTTTGTCTTGCAATAAAAAAAAAGTGAAGACCCAAAACAAAAGCCAATTTATGCAAGCATATGTAATGAATTTATTATGCACATATTCTCATATGAGTTTGTATTGCTTCATATTTACATGTTACTTGTTAGAAAATTGGGGTTTCTATTGTTTGAATCACTGCGTGATTGTATTTTCAGATTAAAATATTTTAATAATACAATCGAAATTTAAAATCAGATAAAACTCAGTAGAAAGATGAATAGAGAATGGAGGAATTAATGATTCTTTTGTATACCACATTCAAATGACCAAAAAACGAGATCTTAACTCCCTATCTGAAAACTATCAAGAAATTGTCATGTTGATAGTTACAAACCATCACAAAACAGGGTTTATCATTAGCTCAAAAACCAAGTTAAAATTCACAAATTTGACCCCACCCAAGGGCTTTGCCCGTTGGACCCCACTAGGGGTTGCCCCCCCTTGGACCCCACTACTAGGGGCGCTGCCCCTGGACCTCCTATGGTTCAAGGCTTCAACTCTAAATAACATTGTGTTTTAAATCAAGACAAATTCAAACACGTGTGCACTCTACACCCCTTTATTTGTTCAATATTTATCAAAATCACATTGATGAACAAGTTAATCATATTAAATTTAAATAACATCGGTGATACAAATCACCAACATTACTCAAATGAATCGTTTTGTTTTCATTAATATTAAAATAATACTTTAGTGTGTAATTATCCCAAAACATTTTTTTTAAAATGAAATCAATACCAAAACATTTTTGATGAACCGTTTTTGTTTTCATTATATATATATATATATATATATATATATATATATATATATATATATATATATATATATATATATATATATATATATTAAATCACAAGGGCCTTAGCAATAGTAACATTTTGGGCTTTAGGTTTTTGCCACGAATTTTCGGTGCATTTAACACTTTTCGCCCTTAAATTTAATACTTTTACATTTTTGCGTTTTGATTAAATTTTTCTGCCTTTTGGTTTTGCCACAAATCTTTAGTGATTTTGACACTTTTAGTCCTTGCAGTCAAAAGTTTTACATTTTTGATGTTTTTGCCACAAATCTTTAATGAATTTGATATTTTTTGTCCTTGTACTAAAAACTTTTACATTTTGACATAAAAAACAAAACAAAACCTCATTTTGAATTTTGTCACCATATTTTTCCAACTTTGGCAACTTTAACATTATTGCCACAACGTTTTTGAATTTTCTCCAGCAGTGTCCATTTTTTTGGTTGTACACTTTTGACATCTAATTTTATGGGCTGTCGACTTTCTCCCCTAATTGTGGTGATTTACAATTTCAGCACATGTCTTTTAAAGTTTGCCGATTTTTCCCATATTACCCCAAAAGCGGCGTAGCCGCGGGCTCTTTTAGTTTATATTAAAAACCCTTGGATGTCATAATCGATACAAAAAATGAGTTATTACAGACCTTACAAAAATTTATTATACTATCTTCCATAATCTCCTTAAATCACTCGATAGATAACAATCATTGTCCAATTGCTTTCGTATTGCTTCTTGTGATACAATTAAACTAATTGGGTTAGGTTTGGGAGTCTGGTGAGAACGTAAGATTTTCAACCCACAATAATATAATTAGATCTTTTCAAACATATACTCCACACCAAATAATTAACCCGATTACCTATTCTTGTTATTCTCACATACTGGTCCTAAAATGATGATCTCAAGGGACATGTCCTAATGAATCTTTATAAGTAACGAGTAGACAATAGTGTTTTAGAGATTTCTTAGCAATATATGTTAATAAAGGCAAACATGAGGGGGATAGAATACCTGAATGAATACACAGTTCATTAACACCTATAGATTGCGAGTCTACCAACGTTCCACAAGATTATCTAGAATAGTCAGTGGTCGTCATCTATACTCTCCTAGATTACTAGTCCCAGCAGTACAATAATACAAAATTTGGTCATGGCCTCACACCACTATTTATTCTTTTACAACCCTCCAATACCCAATAAAAATTAAGTATTATAAAATAAAATAGATCAATACTTTAACAATAGATGATTTAATCAAGTATAATCACGTCATCTATACTCTCTTAGTCTTTGCTTATATTATTCGAGACTATAATATTAATATCTTAGATTCCTCACTAATTCCAAAGAATAGCGAGTTTTGTTAAATAAGGAATGACAAGGTAAGATCATATTAGAGGTAGGATCCGTTTGGTATATAAATATGCTTTTTGGAAAATCCACTTGAAACACCTCACTAAGATCTAGCCTAGACATCACTCCCGCAAGTAGATCGATCAATATTATAATTGGAATTACTGATAAATCTTATTTATACATTCATAATAATGATTATGAACATAAATATGCATTATATTTAAAAAAGCGTAGTAAGTGAAAATCACTTTACAGGTTTTCCTAGCAAAAGTTCAGAAGTGTTTTCGTCATCTAGGAATGTCTAAGGTCTAAACTGATCAGAGAAGGAGCATTTATATACGAGCCAACCACTTCCAGAGCAAAACAGTGAAAAATGTGATAGAACTTTTCGAAATGCGATCGCATTTTTGGCAACAATCCCAAAAACTCCATTTGATGAAGTACATTGCTATTTTGAACACTTTTTAAGACATCGAAGGAGAAATGCGATCGCATATTGGGAATTCACGATCAAATTTTTTGGCTAAACTCTTCAGACTTGAGTTTTGTTCCAGCAAATCCTAGAAGTACAAATGCGATCACATTTTGGTGAGAAGCACGGTCACATTTTTCATAAAACACACGTTTCGGCCGCGAACTCTTCAGTTTCAGCAAATCTAACCCAACTTCCAGCTTACTTTGGTTTTTTAGCATCCTTAAGCTCTAAATATGCATCTAAGTTGCTCCCAAAGTACCACTCCACTCGAAACATATGAAAACGACATAAAAACAAGAGCAATACGAGAATTCTAGCGATAAACATGAGTTGAACATTATTTAGACTAAAGCATATGCAAATGCGTAAATATGATGCAAAACACTAATAAAACTACTATAAAAGATGCATAAAATGGCATCCATCAGATACTTATTTTATAATCCTTATGAGAACAATGTTTTCATTTCTAGAAGGGGCTTATTCCTTTAGAGGGAGCTAATATCCAAAGAGGCTAGTTGGAGTCCTATGAATCTTGAAGATGTTTAAGAGTCAAACAAAGAAGGACCTGTGGTAGAAACTGACACTCAACTTGAGGTTAATAAACATGTTAAGTCAACTAACATAATTCCTACTCCTTCGCTTCGTAGATCTGATAGAGTTTGTTTTCCTCCTGAATTTTATAGATTCCATATTGAAAATAAAGGAGAACTATTGATCAGTGATCATACACTGGCTAATATGGAGGAACCATCTAGTTATAAGGAAGCAATGTTGGGCACCGAAGCTGCTAAATGGAAGGATATTATAGAAAGTAAAATTCAATCTATGTATGGTAATCAAGTTTGGAATTTGGTTTATCCTACTCCTAACATTAAACCGTTAGGCGCGAATGGATCTTAAAGAAGAATACCAAAATGGATGAGAATGTGCATAATTTTAAATCTAGTCTGGTTGCGAAGGGCTACACTCAGACTTAAGGAATTGACTATAAGGAAACCTTATTATCAATAACCAATATTAAATCTATCTGAATATTACTTTCCATAGTTGTTTTTGTGATTATGAAATATGGAAAATCGATGTAAAGATTGTTTTCCTTAATGGGAAATTAACATAGGATGTTTATATTACATAGCCCGAAGGATTCATTAATGCAAAATATCCTAATAGAGTGTGAAAGCTTGAGAGTGCCATTTATGGACTCAAAAAAGCGTCACAAAGCTGAAATCTTTGCTTTCATGAAAAGTTTAAGGAATTTAGATTTTCTAGAAGTTAGGATGAGTCTTTCATGTATGTTAAAGCAAGCGAGAGTAATGTGGTCTTTCTAGTATTTTATGTTGATGACATACTCCTTATAGGAAACGACAAACCGATGTTTCAAAGTGTGAAGACTTGGCTTGGAAAGTCTTTCGCTATGAAGGACGTAGAAGAGACCATTTATATATTGTGCATAAGGATCTATAGACATAGAACTAAGCATTTCATCAAACTAAGCCAAAATATGTACCCAAATAAAGTTTTGAACAAAACTAAAAATGGAAGATTCTAAGAAAGGGTATCTACCCATGAAACATGGCATAAGATTGAGTAAGGATCGGTCACCCAATACGAATGAGGAACTAGAAAGAATGAGTCGAGTCACATATGCTTCTGATGTAGGATCTATCATGTATGCCATGGCATGTACTAGATCTGATATCTCAGATGCTCGGAGCATGGTGATTCGATGTCAATAGAATCTTGTAACAGTCGTTAGATGCGAGTTTCCAAACTGACATGGACAACTCATATTCGCGGTCAGTTTAGGTGTTATTGCTAAATAGAGGAACGGTTATGCGGAAAATTTCCAAGCAAAAGACAGTGACAGACTCAATGTGTGAATCATGTTATATTGTAGTTAGTGAAGCAACAAAGGAAGCTACATAGTTAAAGTACTTCAGTGATAATCTTAGAGTTTCATCGAGCATCAAAGAGCCTTTGGAGGTCTTTTGTGATAACCAGTGTGCAGTTGCCTTAACTAAAGAACCCAAAGACCATGGTAATTCGGGACACATACTTAAAAAATACCATTACATTCGACATAGGATAGAAGATGAAAATATCATCATGAGTAGCATATCATCTGAGCAGAATCATGTTGATCCTTACACAAAGCCACTATTAAGAGAGAGAAACATGATGATCATGTGAGGACCATTGGCATGAGAATAGATACTGATTTGATCTAATAGTTTAGTTGCTTAGTTTGAATTATTTTTGAAACATTTTTCAGTATGAATTGTAACCATTCGATGTTTGTTTCGTAGTGAATTAGTAAAGAGCTATTTTAGTACAATCAAATATTGTTAATTTGTGTTTCATTTTTTCATTTTTTTCATGTTTTGAACCGACTTCCAGGATGTTTAAATATATTCGAATATCCACAGTTGTTTACACTCTAGGAAGCGAGTGAGTGATTTAAGACTGTCATGAGTTTTGGTTGATTGGCCAAGTTGTTTTGGACATTGCAATAAAGATTGCACTGAGACTCATGAGTACTTGAAAATAAAATATGTAAGTATTAGAACAAATTGCACTAAGATATTACTTCATGGATCTAGTCATGAGTAATTTTAAGATGACAATATCTTTTATTCTTCAAACCAAGATGCATATGTGGTTTTGTTTTTTAAATATGTTGTGTATTGGTGGGATCCAATGCTATCTGTAATCGGTAGTCATAAAGGGTATGTCCATGTATCATTAGAGGAATGAGCAAAAAAATATGTAGTCAAAGTTTATTTGTTCCTTTCCGTAATTGGGAAGCGATATATACGGGCTTCTCGATAATTAGAAATTATTTTAGTAATTAGTTAAATAGTTTCAATTAATTAAAGGATTTGAATATTAATTAATCCAACAAAATAATTATAATATTCCATAAGCTCTTGGAGAGCTTCATATGGATAGTTTTGACTACATCCCATATAGGGATAAGGCAGCTTTTAGATAAGGATAAACCTTAAGAGTTTGTATCCTTTAGGGTTTCATCAATTGCCTATAAAATAGAATGCTATTGTTTATACCCTACCTGATGATTCCCTCATACTTTCATCCATACTCTCTCTCTCTCTCTCTCTTTCTCTCCCTCTCTCTCTCTTCCCTACCTCTCTCTCTCACACACACACACTCATCCCCTTTCCTTGGATGGAATTCATAACCCCTCTCCTAGGGTTAGTGAATTTCGCATAAACCCTAATTCAGGGTTTTTCCTTTTTGCTTTTGGAGTTCACGGGTCTGAATAAATTAGAGGGGTCCTACTATAGATACTCCGTCATTTGCAACAATTGGAAATCATAAGATCTCAAGCAAGAAGCCAAGCGGCTAGTATGGTCTTTTTTATTTTTTTTCAAGGTATGTTGCTAAAAGTAGTAAAACCTAGATCTAGGGTGAATATACACTTAGGTAAATATCTAGATTATTCCGCTGCCTTCTTGATGTGTATTAATGCTAATAAATCCCAACACAAGCCTTCTCACATCATCACCATCTCATTATGATTATAGAGCTTGCAAAAATGAAGAACATCAAACATGTTTCATATGATCAACAACTGGTTAGTTCATAGATGCAGAGCATACACTTTACTCATCCAATTTCATCCCATAAAACTAGAAAACGACCCTCTCCCCTCTCACTATCTCACTGCTGACATCCACACCTGCAACATTCGATTAAGAACAACACCACTTTATGTGTTTTGTATAAAAACGACATTATGGAATGAAACTGAGAATGCATTAAAATTACATACTTTAGCTTATTTAGGAAATGTATATATTCATAACTGAACGTGTTTATCTTCATAACTGAATATGTGTATGTTCAGTACTGAACTTCTATGAACATGATCAATTTCTAGGTTTTTGTACAAATGTTTATCTATGAACATAAGCGTATTGTATAAGTTTTGATGATTATAAATACTCTTGGTGTTAATGTTCATTTCTGAACATAGGTAAATTGCATGCATTTCATATTAATGTTTGATCATAACATTTATACATGTTCACAACTAACTATGTATCAATATGATCAATTTGATGATTTTTAAAAACAGTGTGCATATATCTATACACACACACACACATATATATATATATATATATATATATATATATATATATATGTTTGATCATAACATTTATACATGTGCATAACTGAATATGTATCAATATGATCAATTTGATGATTTTTAAAAACAGTGTGCATATATATATATATATATATATATATATATATATATATATATATATATATATATATATAGGGAGTAGGGAATATGTGACTGTTATGTACCTAATATTAGGTATAGAACCATCAAAAACTAAATAGTTTTAACTAAATGCAATCAAATGTCTCTACCATCTTTCTTGTATTCTCTATTAGACTAGATGATAGTATTTGTACATATTTTTATGGAGTTTCAAATATTTAATTTTGCACCACAAACCATGTATAGAATACATTATCAACTACCTATAAGCCTTCATATTCAAATTTAATATAGAAAACTATAGTGAAAGATTGAAATTATTCAATAAAAACTCAATAAACTTCTTCCCATAACACATCCAATAGAACCATGCAAATTTACATATGGTAGGTGTCAAAGAAAGTTATGAAGCCTGCTAGAGGTCTAATATAAACAAGACATTCGATATTCATAGATGTTGAGAATAAATTATTAAATCAGAAATAATATGAACTTAAAAGCAATAGGAAGAAGCTAACAATAAAAAAAATTGTGTTTTCTAATCAAAATGAAGTCAATTTTGATTAGAAATATATATATATATATATATATATATATATATATATATATATATATATATATATATATATATATATATATATATCCGGTAAGAAATTTTTTTTGGTAGTAAGGTAAGAAATTTTTTTTCGAATTATTTTTTTGGCGAAAAAAACAAATGAATCACCAAATGAATCAATAATAACATTATTCACCAAAAACAAATCCCGAAAAAAACATTTCGATGATTCATTTTTATGATGATTTTGTTGATATTCACTAAAATTGTCATAAAAATGAATTTTTTTTCTTGATTTACCTAAAAATGAATCATAAAGGTGTTTTTTTTTATAGAATTTTTTCTTTTACCTTCCTACCAAAAATTTCCTTCTTATTTGATCTTGACTCTCTCTCTCTCTCTCTCTCTATATATATATATATATATATATATATATATATATATATATATATATATATATATATATATATATATATATATATATACATGAACATATATTCATCCATAAACATTAATCTTTTATGAAATGATACAATTTAGAAATTCCATTAATAAACAATATTTCATCTTTTGATGAAATGGTTATTTTACCATCATACTCTCATTCATTTTATGGGTTTTTCTATTTTAATAAATTCCTCATAATAGTTTAATATAATAATTACAATAAATGTAATAATAAATGAATATCAATTTAATTAATAACTTACATTCTTATTTCAAAATTCTCAAATTAAAGCTTATTAGTTTATTTTGTTTATTTATTTAGATTTAAAATATAAAAAAATCATTATTTTACTTATTTTTTTTATAAATCCAAAGTTCTTAAATATTTAGACCTTTATATTTATTTATTTTTAATTAGCCTATGTAATACATAGTCTTACACTTAGTATATATATATATATATATATATATATATATATATATATATATATATATATATATATATATATATATATAAAATACGAAAACACATCCAAGAAATTAAACGATTAGTACACTTGATAAACGTGCATATTGTATTCAATGCAATTACATATAGTTAATTTATATATAACCATTTTTCTCTATATACAACAATTTATGCTTTAAAATGTTCTACTCTTCAACCCTTTAAAACTAAATCATATATATGAAGAAAAGTTGTTATATACAAATCATTTCCCAATCACATTGGATAACTTGATAAAAATGGAAACATATAAGAATCTTAGCCAATGTCATATCAGCAATGTTTTAAAAATCGATTTGAACCGGCCGGTCGAACCGGTTGGACCGGGAACCAGGGGAGAGAATGGTTCAATTATCACCGGTTTTATGTCGATTTCTGAACCGGATTGAACCGGCCGGTTTTTAGAAAAACCTGTTTAACCGGCCAAAATAAACCGGTTGAACCGTTTAAACCAAATAAAAACGCATGAAAAAAACCATTTACATAATACTTTTTGAGATTTTTTTCAAATATATTTAGTTTTTTCTAAATAAAAACATATGATAAATGTTATAAAGTTTTTTGATGTGTTTGTATTCATCTAAAACTATACTTTATTTCGGTATTATATTGTATTTTCTTTTTGACGTATATGGATTAATGTAAAACACTAAAACTTATGGTTATGTGTTATTTTAATGTATTTTGATTCATCTACAACTTATTTTTATATGATTTTTAATTTTTGAACTTGTAAATATCAAATTCATGATTTATATATGTATGTATGTATGTATAAGAAAATAAGAAAAAACATAAAAATACTGAAACCGGTTGACCTGGCGGTCGAACCGGTTAAACCGGTCTTCATACCAGTTCAACTAAAAAAACGGTTGTTAAAACATTGCATATAAGATCTACATTTAGTGATACAAATACAAATAATTTACTTTAATATAACAAAAATCATATAAACAAAAACATGAGAAGATCTTATCTAAACAACATACTCATTTAGTCCCTTTAGAATAAGGTATGAGAAGGTTGAGTTGTCAACAATCGATTTACTTTGAAGTGATTTTGTCAAAGAGAAGACATCTGACATGTATGTCAACGACAACCTCTAATTGTGTCAAACAATCAGGACAATAAATCAAATCATGAGAAAACTTGTAACTAACATCAAATCATCAGAAAACTTGTAACTAACATGTGTGTTCGAGATCCTTCAGCTGAGGTAAAAAGGTCAATGTAAAACAAGTTTATAGGGGAAAAAAGCATATAAACATGATGAATGGATCAGCACTAGAATTCAAAAAAAAAAAAAAAAAAAAAAAACATAGAAAAGTTAATTCTTGAATTGAATGCTTAAAAACAGTTCCTTTTTAAGGGCAAATATTGCAAAAAAGAACTAGTGATATAGTTTTTTAATGGGCAAATATTAGTTATAAACATAATAGGATTTTGCAACCACAACAACCAATTAACTTAAGTTTTAGGAATCTAACTACAATACAAATAGATTATTCGAGATGACAAGTGTATTGTCAATGAGGGAATCTAAATACAGTTAATCAATAAAACGATGATGATGGACGGCCAATGCACTTTATATGGTTCTGGATGATGTTTTTGCCGCATCCGTAAATGCTTCCCTTTACCGGACCACCCTTCCACCATTTCTTTATTCCTATGGTATTTTCTCTTTTAATATTCAATACGTACACGTTTCTAATGACAATAAAGTGAAGAAGATCGTAAGTACTTTGGTATGATGATATAATTCGAATTATTGCTATAGAAAATTTATATATATATATATATATATATATATATATATATATATATATATATATATATATATATATATGGTCATTACAATTCCTAGTCTAGCACACTCTTATGAAAAAGCAAAATATAAAGAACTAATTAGGCTTAATGTCATTAACTGGTGGTCAATTTTACACCTCCAATAATTGGCCATTGTGGTTCTATATTGGTTGATGTGATATAATTGAGAAAGAATATTTTCAACATACATAATAACTTACACAAAAAGTTCATTGTATGGTTTATCAACAACTCAGAAAGTCAACTACGAGTTTTCTACATGTTTTTTGTATTATGATAAGTGACATGTGGATGTTTACGTACACGTAGCTCTTTGCACAATGATGGGTCTAGAAGTGAATCAAGGCATGTAACAATAAAGGTCATAATAAGACCATTCGTTATTGTTTTTTTATTAGAAGTCAACACAGGTTTGAGACGTAACTCGGTTACATTTTACTCCAAAGTCCAAACTGCAGAGTTAAATTAGGGTTGACAATTCTCGACACGACCCGCGACATGATACGAAATAAACGGGTTTGAGTTGAGTTTTTCAACCCACCAACCCGTTTATTAAACGGGTCCTATATGAGTTTCTTAAAAAATAAACGGGTTGATCCGCCAACCCGTTTATATTCTTAATAAAAAAATTATTTTATTTTTAAATGTATTTATGTATCAAGTATTAATATTTAATAAGTATTACATAATATATACCATTTATTCATAGACCATTTGAATGTTTCGACATTATGACTCGTGGTGGATGGTCTAATGTCATAAGTCGTAACCTATAAGGCTAAGTTTGTAACATGTTTCTATGAATGTTTTTAGTTTTCATTTGGATGTTTAAGAATTAAATATCTAAAATTCGGACCCATGAACCCAAATCTGATCCACGAACCCGCCAACTTGTGAACCCGTATAAATAAATGGGTTGGTGGGTCATATATGAGTTTATGTTCCAAACCCGCCAACCCGTGACCCGCCAACACGTGACCTGTATATTTAAATGGGTCGTGTTTGGGTTGGAATATTTTGACCCGCCAACCCGCCAACACGCGACACGCCAACCCGAACACGACACGATTGCCAGGCCTAAGTTAAATTATAGAAAGTCAAATTGGCCAATTGAATTGCCAAACCAGCTAACTTCTTTCGTTTTGACCGGTTTACAATTGAAATCAACCTGGTGTTCTAATGGGCATGGCTAATTTATTGATTTTAAAGGTAACGTGCGAATAATAAAAATAAACCCTTAGTCAAAATAAAAATTGTTACTTATCCATCAGTAATCCGTCATATCTGTCATTACTCGTCGCCAATACTAATCAACAAAAAAAAAAAAAAAAAAAAAAATTGGGCCCGTAAATGACACGGGCCTTGTGTGGACACACATGCGGGCCGACAATTGGCAACCCAGGGTTTGATTCTATAAATGAACATTCACCAAGTTTGGGCGATATTAGTCTCTTTCAAAAAAAGAAAGATAAATTCAATTTATGTGGACGATATGTTTTCAATTAATATCGGATTTAACAAATGGAAAAAAAAAATACCTAAACTTATTGTATTTTTATCTTAAAATCAAAAGACAAAAAGCTACTGCAAAAAGCTTCGATGGTGCACTCAAACACATATATTCTGGATGGAAGCTTCAGTGGTACGTGGTCTTCTTTTCTCCATTATCTCTTTCAAATGATGTTTTGAGTGAAATTATGCAGCCTCCTAAAATATTTTATCCAGCAAACATAATTGTTAGTTTAATGGAGAAAATGAAGAAAAGAAGACTACCTCCACAAAGATATGAGATATGAGGTTCATTTAAGATTCTCAGTTTTAATCATATCTATCCTATTTATTTTAAGCCTCCTAAAATGTTTTATCCAACAAAAATAGTAATACTATACCTTTTATATGCATATTTATTACATTTATTAGACAAATCTACAAAAATTGTAAATGTGGTTTTCAGAAATATCAACTCTAGTCCCTAACTTTGTTCGGTCTCATAGAACGTCTTTATGGTTTTAATTTCTATCGTTTTTGGCCCTTCACAAAAGATATTTATAAACTTTTTATTTCTTTTTATAATTAGTTTTAACTAAACCTACTAAAAAAAGAAAAACAAAATAAATAACCTTGGGCTCTCCATGGCTCTTTAAATGTTTCTTCCCTAAAAATTATGTAAACAAACTCATTTAAATAAAAAAATCAAATAAATTCATAAAAAACTTCAATGAAATAAAAAAATCAGATGAACTATCGTTCCTCCGTATGTTTCTGGTTTGTGAAGACTATTCCTACCCATCGTATTTTGCATTTCGGTTCTTTATGGTTGTGATTCTTTGTAAAAAAAAAGGTAAACGTACAGTTTGATTCGCTGGAATATACATCTATGAGACTAGTGTGACTATAAGATGTAACATCTCCAATTCCACGACCAAAATGACCGATTTGATTATGTTTATTTAAAATCAGAATATCTTTTTTGAATAATAATATTGCGGAATTTTTGCCAAAACATCATACTTATATTATCAAAGCATTTCCGAAGATATGTATTTTATTTATATTAAAAAAATTTGGGATGTCTTCGTCAATATAATACATAAGTATAAACTGAAATAATACAAGCCTTACAAACATCTATTATTCTACTAGCCTATAATTCATAAATCTCTCATTTGATCATCACACATGTGCTCTTGTGTCACTTCCTATAATAATAGCAACTGAGTGGGTCAGACTTGAGAACCTGATGAAGACATAGGATTTTCAACCCATAATAATAAATTCTTTTAATTATATATATTTTCATCAAATCATTCAAACCGATTATCCATTCCTGTTATCCTCACCTTTTGTCCTTAAAGCATCTAATTCAAGGGACCTATCC